>NC_140589.1:879140189-879888420 GCF_964204655.1 Triturus cristatus
TCTGGTGTTAACTTATCTGATGTGCGCTCCCTTTAAGCCACTTCATAACTGTCCTCTTCGTCTTCTGACTCTCAAGACTGCTTTCCTGGTTGCCATCACCTCTGCCAGAAGAGTGAGTGAGCTCCAGGCTCTTTCATCTAAACCTGCTTTCCTTTGTCCATCCGGACAAGGTTGTTCTGAGGACTCGTCCTTCTTTTCTTCCTAAGGTGGTTACTGCCTTTCACATCGGGCAGTCTATTACCTTGCCCACCTTCTTTCTGCCTCCGCATCCCTCGAAAGAGGAAGAGAGGCTCCACCGTCTGGACCCAAAACCTGCGCTCTCCTTTTATCTGGACCGCACAAAACAGTTCCGGGTGGACGACCAACTCTTTGTTGGCTACATGGGCGCTAAGAAGGGACGGGCGGTGCACAAGCGAACCATCTCTCGGTGGGTTGTTTTGTGCATTAAGGTCTGTTATTCCTTGACTAAAAAGGATCCTCCTGTGCGGCTGCGCGCCCATTCCACTCAGGCCACAGCGGCTACTACTGCCTTGGGGTGGGGAGTCCCTCTGCAAGACATTTGTCAGGCAGCTACATGGGCCTCGCCGCACACGTTTGCCAAGCATTACTGCCTGGACAGCCAAGTCCGGAGAGATGGCTTCGTTGGCTGTTCGTTTTCCAGGACTTCCTGGTGTGATCTTGGTTCGCAGACCCACCACCGGGGTTGGTATTGCTGGGGTATCTATTCTATGGTAAGGAATATAACTAACGTGTTTTTTTCAGATGCACAAGTTACTTACCTTCGGTAACGATATATCTGTAAGAAACATTAGTTAGTTAGATTCCTTACCGACCCACCCATCCTCCCCATTCTGCGAACCGATATCTAGGGTTAAGGTCATCCCTTTCAGGGCACCAGTGTCGGTTTCTTGCATGGCTCTGCGTTCCTGGCGTGGAAAGCTATGTACAGAACTGACGTCCGCGCGCGAGGGTGGCGTCTAAGTACTCCGACGACGTCATCCCGGCAATCACGACGACGGACTTGGAGCCGCAGATGACGCCTACCGACGCGCAGGGGTACTGCTGACGAATAATCTTTTCGGATCCAGCCTGACGCCTGGGGATATTCTAAGGTAAGGAATCTAACTAACTAATGTTTCTTACAGATATATCGTTACCAAAGGTAAGTAACTTGTGCTCCTGGCGCGGAAAGTTGTGTACAGAACTGACGTCAGCACGAGAGGGCGGCGTCTAAGTAGCTGCCGCAACGTCATATCGGCGTCCACGACGCCAACGATGGACACGGAGCCGCACAACGCCACCTTCCGACGCGCAGGACTACTGCTGACGAAAACTTTCCGGATCCAGTCTGACACCTGGGGGGTAATTCCAAGGTAAGGAATCTATCACTACTAATGTTTCTTACAGATATATTGTTACCGAAGGTAAGTAACTTATTCATATGGGATAGTTCTAGTTTTGTCAGCTGATACGTAGGAAAAGTGTTTATGTTGCTAATAACTTTGGCCCAGTTTGACGAATCTCCACGCAACTTTTTTGTGCATGGAAAGTTTTGGAATGATCCATCAAGATGGGGGCCGAGAGCAATGGGGGGGGTCCCAAAATGCAAAATCCCCATGCATTTTCCATAGACTCCCTTAAGAAGGGCTACAGCAAAAACTGCTGAACAGAATTCAGGGGTGTGGAATTTAATAAAATATCTACTTATCCATGGGACAGATTGCTTCATAAAAAACCTGTTTGTTCCTTGGGTGCCATGTAATGCAGAGACAAATTATAGCCGCAATCTTATTATATAAGAACCCTGTTAATAGCCTCTCTGATTACGCATGGCTAATACTATAGTAGTATAACAAACAGTGGTTCTGTCGGGTATAGCTATTTCTTGGATAGTAGAGCCAATCATATAAAGAACATATCAAGTGAAGTGGTGGCGCACAATTCTATACAGAAATGTAACATTCATAAACAGAAAAAAATGATTTATATGAACTTAGAGAAGAAAGACATTTTTAATTTTATTACAATAATACTTATCAAGGATGGTGGCTGTCTGATGACTCAATCAATAAAGTGACACATGTGATTAGTATTTACAGTGAAAAGGTGAATAATGTGACAATATAGGTGTACTTAATATACAAGTGACAAGCAAATCTATGTTAAAAACATGAATACAATGTCCATTTCAAAAGTATTAGGTAAGTGTCTCAAGCCCAGGAGTTGCTCTACTTTCTTTTTGAGAAATGAGACCTATAGAGGATTGGACTAGTGACAACCGTCGAAGTTTCGGCCCATATTGCATCAACGATGTAAAAAAGTCAGTGCGGGTCTTCCTCAGGACGATATGCAAGTCAGACAGCCGATTCCACAATGTTGTATCGATGTCAGTGAAGAGAAGTGAAAGGGTTAACAGGATTATTGGCTGGCCCTGAAATTAGATGGATCCTCTACGAAGTAGATGAAAGGGTGGCACGACAATTAATGTTCCACCCATGCAGTGAGTTCAATGGCTTGGAAAGCAATGTTCGAAGGCGCACGGGCAAATGTGCCAGTTATGGTGTTAGAAAAACCATCAAATTCATGAAATGGCTTATAGCGTAAGTCACCCGTTTGAGTTGCTTGTGGAGAGTATCCACTGCTTTACTTTTGCTCGAGGACTGGCTCCGAATGTGAGTCCAGGCGGCAGGATCCTGCCGTCTGAACTCACATGCGGAGCCAGTCCTCGAGGAAAAGTCCTCGAGCAAAAGTAAAGCAGTGGATACTCTCCACAAGCAACTCAAACAGGTGACTTACGCTATAAGCCGTTGTGGGAGCGAGCGCTCTGATCGACTGCCAGTAACATGAGAAAAACGTTTGCTGACAGCCCAGGCCACAAGCAACAACTGGCGTGATCCCGCAGGACTCCTGTGGCATTGTGAAAATAGCAGCCGGGGTCGCTTTGTTTTACTAATGGGATGTGGATGAGTGCCGCTCCCTTAGCCTTTATAAACACCGGGTAACCCACCAAAATGAATCTAAATGAGGAGGAGGAGGACCACACGGCTCTCCTCCTCAAGCCTGTAACCTGACCACATCCTTTGGGGCACTAAACTAATTAAAAGGGAGGAGGCTGTACCTCCACCCCTCCCTGAGTCATTAATTTCCCCAGGGACCACATCCCCGGGGGCTCCTCACCAGCTATATCTCGGGGAGCGCACACCCCAGAACATAGCGGATTCCCTAGCAGATGGGGTCCCCAGGGCCTAACGAGGCTCCCCCCGCCCACCTTTAATTAAAAAAAACGGTCCTGGGGGATGGAGTCCAGAGGGTCTAACGAGGCTCAGGGAGGGAGGCCTAATGGCCTCACTCCCCTGTATTTTAAGTAGTGGTCCTGGGGGGTTGGGTCTCCAGTGCCTAGTAAGGCTCGGGAAGGGGGAGCCACATGCACACCCCACCCCATTCATAAAAAAAGGCCCTGAGAGATGGGGTCACCAGCGCCTAGTAAGGCTCGGGATTGGGCTCACGACCCCCCCCCCCCCCTTGTCCCCCCCTTAAAAGAGAAAATGGCCATGGGGTTGAGGTCCGGCTCCCTCTCCGTAAAGAGCAGAGCCCTGGGGGAGGAGGTTCCCAGGGCCCATTAAAGGCTCGGGGGGGGGGGGGGGCATGCAGTGAACCTCCTCTCCTTTAAAAAAAAAAAAAAAAGGCCCTGGAGGATGGTGTCCCCAGGCCGAATAAGGCACAAAGGGGCTATTTGGTCCCTCACCCCTTTAAAAAAATATAAGGCCCTGGGCGATGGGGTCCCCAGGACCTAATGAGTCTTGTGGAGGGGGGGGGGCAAGTGGCCCCTCACCTTTAAAAAATAAAACAAAAAAATAATGGCTCAGTGGATGTGGTCACAAAACCCTTATAAGGCTAGGAAAGGGCCCCCTCCCTTAAAAAAAAATATAGGACCTGGTGTTGGGGTCTCCAGAGTCTAATAAGGTTCGGGGAGGGTGCCAAGTGGCCTTCCTCCCCTTTAAACAAGCATTGGCATAGCCAATAGGTCTCGCCTTTGGGACCTTATAAGTGTTTAGCCATGCAACAGTTGCATAACTAAATACTTATAAGGTCCCAAAAGCGAGACCTATTGGCTATGCCAAGCGGCCGTGCGGTTGCGAAAGTTAAAGTGATCACGATCAAACATCGAAAGTGAAAGTAATCGCGGTTAAGCGCGGCACGCGCGCCCGCACACATGCATAGCTCTAGGCTGGACTGGTAGCACTTTTTGGAGCCCTCTCAATAAGTCTCGCCAGACCAGCGCATGCGCTGGGTCAGGCGAGACCTAAAAACATAAGGCCCTGTGTGCGCGGCAGGGGGTTGGCTTTACATTTGGTAATAGAATATTACTTTACTTACAATTTTTTTTAAAAAACCTTTGAAATTTACTGAAAAAACAAAGGTCAAAGTAATGTTCTTGTTAGGTGTGATACAAAGATCTGTTTTTTGTTTAGAAAACAAAAAGCCACAAAAAACCCATAGACATTCTCTGAAAAATGTTCCTATGTATAAAAGAACTAACCCCCTGATTTGAGGTAAATGACCTCTTCAAATAATCATAAACTTTGCTATCTGAGAGAGGGGAAACAAATAACAGGGGAGAGAAAAATCAGATCAAGAGATTTTTTTCCCCACTCTAAACCTTAGCTTAGCCAGCCCGTGCCTCCTCTGTGAATCCACCCATTAAGATCAGCCGTCAACTGGGGGCACACTGACAGAGGGTGGGGGAGGGGGGGGGGAAGGGGCCGGGTGGGACGGTTGAGTGGAAATGCTGGTATATGTGGGTTATTTCCTGAATGGGCGGGGTTTGAGAGTTGATTGTTGTATCGATGTGTTGGAAAACAATAAAAAATGTTTCAACAAAAAAAAAAAGATCAGCCGTCAACCTCAACCCCACCCCTCCTCCGAGTTCATCTAGAAAGTCTTTAGCCTTTATTTCTTTATTTCCAAGGTGAACACACAAGTCGGGTTCTTGAAGATGATTTTAAGCCGTGCAGGGTTTATCAGATAGGCCTCTGCACCCTTGTCCTGCCATGGCTTTATAAGTTGCCTCAGGCTCCATCGGTGTTCAACGGTGACATAGCAAAAGTCTGGCCTTATGAAGAAAGAACACCCTTCAAAGCTTTGTCTAGAATCAGGGCACGCCTTCTCAAAGTCAGCCTGTCTCCGAAGGAAGTTGTTGAAAAAACAATAACTGCCCTGGGTCTAGGGGTACCACCCCCCTGTGATTGAATTTGTTTTTTCAGCATGAGGGGGAACCGACGGACTGTCTGCATCTCCTGTTTCCAGCCTCAGGATTCCAATTCAGGGAATGCTGCATTGCATAACTTAACCACAAAGGAATTGATGTCATTGCCCTCAGCCCCCACTTCTAAGGATCAAACATTTGCAGATTGTTTTGTCATCTATTCTTAAAGTCCTGAAGCTTCCGTTGTAGGTCAGAGATTCTTGGGCCTCTGATTGACCCTTGAGACCCGTCAGGTCTGTCTCTAATATTGAGGCAAGAGTTTCCACTTCTGAGATCCTTTCTCCAGTCTCAGAACATGCTTTAGATTTCTTTCTCATTGCTCCCTGAAGCTTCTTTGTTGCTGATCCTTTGCCAATAAGTAGAGGTACAAGGCGGGGTGAGCATTTGCACCCCATTGTTCCCTTTATATAATGATCCTTTGATAAGTAAACTAGAAGTCAACATTTTAATTAAATCAGTGAATTCTCAGGGGCTTAGTACACAAATACTTGTGTATGCTGAAGATATTGCGGTTGTGACATCTGATCCAAAAGGGACTGTTTTGAGCTAGAAAAAGGAGGCTTTAAACTTGGAAAGATCTCAGGCTATCTCATGAACCGGAATAAGATGCAGCTGATAGTTAACGAGCAGGTACAATTTGAGGGTGATTGTGGACCATGTAGCCTATTTAGGAGTACATGCTTAAACCCTGGGAACACAAGTAATTTCCTGAACAGTAAAATGCCTACTGGGAGTTGACCAGGCCCTAAGGAAAGAACAACATTAGTCTGCCCAACCCGCGCAGCAGTGACCACCGGCTTTTGCCAGGGGTTTGGTAGAAGCATCTTTTCCCTCAAAGCACTGCACAGGTACTGAACTTCCAGTTCTTATACTACTTGGGCTCCAGTTAACACTTGCACAGGCCACCTTTTTGCACAAATCACTTTATCTCACTGGAACAACTCGAATAGTGACTGCCTCAGGTGGAGCAACTGTCAAAATTTCTCCTACAGGTCACACTGCCTCTTGCTACTTGCACAAAGCAGGACTCAAGACACAGTAGGAACATTGACTCACAAACGTTGCAAAATTTTCGTCTCGATCATTTTTAAGAAACATATCTCTTATTCCATTTTGTATTGTAATCATTTTAACTAATCTAACAATAAAGCCTTTTTTTTAACTCTACTTTAGGAGTAAATTTACGCCTAAAATAGATCAGGTAGTAGAACTAAACCTGACTCCGATAATACAAAGGACAATCGAATCTCAGAAGAATGGATAATCTTCACCTTACAATAATTGGCTGCTGTAATATAATCAAAATGTTATTCCTGCCTAAGGTTCTTTAATTCATCAGGACCATACCCTTAGATTTTAAAAAGCACTGGTTAAAAAAACAAATGTAAGAGTTATCAAGTAGCTCATCTAGTCTTACGCTAAAGCTAGGAGGGCCTTCAAATATATGATGTTGCCCAGTGCAAGAGGACAGCTGTTCCAAATTGTAAGTTCTATCAGTGGGCGGTGGTCTTACAAGACAGGAGTTCTTTAGTTGGTGGACAGCAGACTGGCTCCTATGCGGTGGAATTGACACTCTCTATTTATGAACGACTACTAGGAGATGAGGTGAAGGCCTTTTTCTTTAGACTGGCCAAGCTACCACATAAAGTTGAAATTAAAGACCCTACAAACTGTCTTTAAGTTATGGGGTGCGGTTAGGAAAAAGTTTGGCATTGGGAAAAAGAATTCTATGCCCCCATGTGGCAGTCCCCATTGTTACCAACGATTTTCACAATGCTTATTGCTGTAGGTGGGCAGCTAAAGCGATAGGGAAACTAGGCAACCTCTTTGATAATAACCAAATTATGTAATTTGGGGAGTTACAACTGGAGTTTGGTTTTGAACAGAGAGACTTTTTAAAAATACCTACAGTTGAGGGACTTTTTATTTAGAAAATGCGGCGGAACTATTGGATTCGGTAAGGAAACAATACTCGAGCTGCTCCTCCGCAATACTGTGAGCTGTAGGATAAGTCAGATTTATGAAAATCTGGGGGGAGTATGCCCAACGATCTCGAGAAGCAGTCAGACAACTGACTGAGAAGGGTAGGGGCCACTGACATAGCTTCTTGGAGTCGCTAGAACTTGGCCTTATGCTATTAGTATCCACATGGCTGCACTCACAACATTTCAAAACACTTTTTAACTTTTTCTGTACTCCAGCTAAAATAACGAGCTTGGGGAGGGACATGGGTATCTCCTGCCTTCAATGACACAGTGCACATGTTTTTCATCTGCCAGGTCCTAGACACTCTTAAACAAGAAATATATGTCTCTTTCTGTGGACTATCTTACACACAGATGTGGTATTAACCCCTCAACTAATGCTCTTGGGAGTACATGACAAAGCAGGAGGGAGTGATAGGCAATTCTTTGTGTATATTGCAATGGCGTTAGCCTGCATCTACAGCGCTACCGCCTGGCATAATCCAGACCCCCATGCATTCCATCAGTGGCTGGCCAAGCTGGTCTCACTGTTCTATCTAGAGAGCAGCCTATATCTTCAAAAGAGCAGAAAGGCTCAAAAGAAGGGAAATAAAATGTGGGCCCCTTTATAGGAGTGGTCATGAGGTGGGCTCAGCCAGTATTAAAAATGTATTACCAAGCTCGCTGATATACACCCTCTGCAAGGATCCTGTGCCATTGTTGGAATAAATTGTATAAGAAAATAACCTGTGTGTTCATCCTGATGATAATAGGCTATTACAGTACTAGCAACAATGAATTTTGATATAAGTAACAAAGTTATGAATTATTGGTAATGAGCCAACTGGCTATGTTAAATTGGTTTATTAGATATTGTTTTCTTTTTGGCCAGTGTATGATGAGATATATATCTTTTCTTTGTTTTTCCTAATCTTCGTATGCTGAAATTAATTAATAAATAATAAATAAAACTTCTCATGTGAAAAACAATAAAAATATTCTATTAAAAAATAAGAAATTCACTGACAAAATCAAAGGTTAAAGTTATAGTTAGGTGAATATGTCAGTGACAACATTAACGTTTCGAACTAAAACATCAATTATGAGATGTCATCAGTGATGTCATAAATTTGGGACCCTCCCCGTGTGGATTCCGAGCAGGCTCTTTGCGCAGCTGAACACTTTGATTACGGAGTTTCTCTGGGGAACTGGCCGACGGAGGGTGGCGTTAGTCACACTGCAAAGGCCTAGGGCGGAGGGGGGTCTTACACTGCCGGACTTTGAGGCCTACTATCATGCTGCGCAACTTCAGTGGTTCACGAAATGGGTGGCGGGTCACATTAGACGACCGGAGGACCAAGACGGGTCGGACCCAAGTTGGCACCTTCTGGCCTGCGTGCTACTGCGGGCGCCGCTGAGTGGTACTGTAGTGAAGATCGTTATCTATATATGTACATTGCTTAGGTAGCACAACCGCGTTAGATGTTAGAAAGCCATCTTGCCGCTTTTGCTGCTTTTGCACACGACACTGTAGTCACATGTTATTAAATTGAGAAATGCTTACTCGACTTTGCTTCACATGAGAACTGTCTGTTGTTAACATCCCAAACAGTGAGCAGCGACCTTGGTCTGTACACAGTGTAAAAGAAACAGTCTGGGTCGCTAGACGGTGCATGTTGTTGAGTTCAGGTTGATCGGCCCACTAGTTTAGCCATAACACGCACACAGCTGCAAATACCTGAAAGTCGAGTGCTTTTAATATTGCAGTGTTACATGTTTTCATTACATTCGGAAGAAGAGCGTTCCTAGGAGCAGAGCATAGCTGATCCTGTGATGTGAACCCTCTGAGCTGATCTTTACGGTATGGGGTTCCCCATTCAAGCCTAGAGACCTTCTGTTAGTCTAATAATACTATTAGTGTGTTAGAGAAAGGAAGGTGGCTTAGAGCCACTGTCATTTTAGTATGATTACTCCTTTCATTTTCTATGGTATTGTAACTATGCTGATGGTTTTGATTTTAATCGTTTGCCTGCTTATGTTAGCCAAACTGCTGCATCTTAGGACACGAGGTTTATAAAATAAACTCTTTAAACTTTTACCGTGTCTCTGTTTATTCTGTTGTGGACTGGTACGAGAATAATTACGAAAAGGTATTTCTGATTCCCACCATTCCTGAGAAATATACTAAGTCGCTTGTTCTGGGTTGTCCATACATTGGGACCGCCGAGCTAAACCTCGGATAACGAATGGGACACTGATGCTGGCCGGATAAGGGGTTCTGGGTTCTGAGGTGAGTTTTTGGTACACCACAATTCACTGAGGGCCTGGGTTCCTGCGCATAGTTCTGCACATAAGCAGACTCCCTGTAACAGTACCCTCCTGCCGCCGGAGTTGGGAACGATCCGCCACTGTTGGGCACGGTTGATTAGGAGGGCACATGGGGGGGGCCCCTTATGCTCCTGAGATCCCGTTGCGAATGTGTGAGGCGTTGCCACATGGGGGGACTGGAGCAGGCTGCTGGCCTGGGAGGAAGCTGGAGTCATGGCCATAGGTGATCTGTATGAGGATGGTGGTCTTCTTCCCTTTCAAGACCTCTGTGAGCGCCATGATCTACCGCGGGGGGACTTTCTTTTGCACGCTGCGCTGTCAGCAGCCATTAGGAAGCATTGGCGCAGTGGGCTGGGGGAACCAGATGCGTCTCTCGCTTGCCAATATGTGGTGATGGCGGCGGGCACGTTTAAAGCGGTGACCTGCCTTTATCGTCGAATCACGAGCGACATGCGCAAACCGCTGACAGCGCTGCATCTCAAGTGGGAAGCGGATCTAGGGGAACCCATTGCAGAAAAGGCTTGGGAGGCGATTGTGGAGCGGCCGTGGAAATGTTCTCGGAATGCAAGGTTTCAACTTATCCATTTCTATGCCTTCCACAGGGCCTATCTCACCCCCGGTAAAATTGCTGAATATTTTGGGGTGTCGGGTGAATGCCCCCGTTGCGCTCAGAGTGGGGCGAACCTTCTACACATGTTCTGGGACTGCCCGCCGGTGGTAAACTTTTGGCGGGAGGTGATGACTGCCCTGCTGACTGTGACGGAAAGGGAGTTAGTGATGTCGCCTGGGCTCTGCTTGCTGCATTGGTTTCCGCACACCGCTAAGACCAAGGTTACTAGCCGGTTTATAGATCTAGGGTTGATCCTGGCTAAGCGAGAAATGACATCCCATTGGAAGGCGAGGCAGGCTCCTAGTTTGGTGAGGTGGAACAGGGAGATGGTGAAGTAGGCTGGGAGTGAAGGGAATTATAGGCTACAGCTGGCCCGGCATAGTGGCAGTGGGAAGTCTCCGGAAATGGCGCAAGCATGGGGGGCACTTCTGGAGTTGCTAAAGCACCCTCCGGGTGACTGTGCTGAGGATTTGGAGGAGAGGGGTGTGGCAGGGGACACTTGAGCGACACTTCACCGCAAGAGCGGGGGTGGGGCGTGGGGAGGTACCTGGCTCGTGGGATCAGGAGAGATGATTTTTCCCGATGTTCTTGCCTGACTCACTGCGGTGTCCCGTGTGGTAGAGAACGGAGGAGATGGACTGCGAGGCGCATCTGGCTTAGTGAATAGTTTAGTAGCTGGCGACATGCTCGGGTGGGTGGTTGGGGGGGGTATTGTTGGGGATGTTTTTGAATAAGAGAGGGGAGTGGGTGGGGGGATTGCTGTTCCACTCTGTTGTATTGAAAGATACATGTATGGTGGGCGGTAGGATAATGTAACTATTGTATGGAATGATAGATATGGGGCTAGGCTGCGATTGTTGAACTGCTGATGATATTTTTTTGTTTTTTTTTTACAACAAACTTTATTGGCATTTATAAGGACACCGGGGAGCTCGTCCCCATACACGGTACCAATATGGATAGAAGAACAGTGAGAATTGGCATCCTTGTTCAACCCCCCCCTGGTCTGCAAAACATCAGACCCCCAAACCCTCCCCCCCCGCCCGCACATCACACCAGTCCAGAGTCCAACACAAATATGCAACATTTCCTAACAGCATGTGCTCCATATCCTGATTACTCTCCCTCAATTCCTAGGGCCCGGGGCCCCGGAGGGGAAGCCACCGGGGCTCTGATTAGCCTCTCTATTGGGTCCAATGGCACTGCACCCTCCCGCACAGACAATACGATGCCCCGATATCGCGCCCATCTCTTCCAGACTTTACCATGCTTGGCCAGGAATACCGGATGATATTTATTTTTGATCCTTGTTATCGTCCAGGCATTGGACGACGGAGATGTGTATGTTTTTCACACGAAAATCAATAAAAGCCTGTTTAAAAAAAAAAAAAAAAAATCAGTGATGTCATAAATGATGTCATAGAACATATGAATGATGTAATATGTGAAGTCATAAGCAGTACATGGAGGGGGTACAAGTTATAGTTAGCTCTGCTAACTATAACTGGTGAATTTCTGTGGTCTTTTCAGTTCAAAATGTTAATGTCCCCACTGACTGGGTATAGTTAGGACCACGTTTCCATGGCAAAAGCATTTTTTTTTTCCTAGGAACTTTGGCTCTGTGTGACAAATCGTCACAAAACTTTCCAAAAATATGTTATATTAACTCAACTATACATTGGAAAGTTTGGAGGGAGGTCGGCTGAGAAAAGAGTGGGGTTCCAAAATACGTTTTTCCCATTCATTTTTCCGTAGGAAATTTAGATACAGCTACAGCCCAAACGGCTGAATGAATTTACACCAAATTTGACAGAAACCTACTTTTTAGGTCTCGCCTGACCCAGCGCATGCGCTGGTCTGGCGAGACTTATTGAGAGGGCTCCAAAAAGTGCTACCAGGCCAGCCTGGAGCTACAGTGCATGTGCGCGGGCGCCCGCGCCGCGCTTTACCGCGATTACTTTCACTTTAGCGGCCGCACACCCGCTTTGCATAGCCAATAGGTCTCGCTTTTTGGACCTTATAAGTATTTAGTTATGCAACTGTTGCATGGCTAAACACTTATAAGGTACCAAAGGCGAGACCTATTGGCTATGCCAATGCTTGTTGTGATTTGTTGTACATCCATTCAATAGTTTTTGGGGAATTAAGTCTCAAAAAATGTGTTTATATCATGCCGTGGAGGATTTGATGAGCTGAAAAATTTGAAGATGAGATTGGATTGTCTGCCACCACATAAACAACGATAAGCACTTGGGTCTCCGCCCGTAGTTTTAGAAAAAAAATAGAAGGGGCCGGTAGGGATACCTTGACCCCCCTCCCGGGGTCAAAATAATTTTGCACCTGGGATGGGTTCACACAGGAGAGCCGATGGGCTGTTGGGCTTCCCCCACTGCCCCAGGCATCTTAATTGCTGTGAGTGTCCTGGGTGAGAATGGGGCACCCACGGCAACTTAATTTAGGCTGCATGACCCCCTTCACTTATAAAAATGACGGTGCCCCGGAAGTATGGGGTCAGTGGGTCCTTGTAATGGCTCAGTGAATGAGGCTGCACACCAGGCCCTGATTCCAACCCCCAAAGGCAGCAAACTCCCCACCATGCACAGCCTTTGACCAGGCCCTGCCTCCCAACAGCTAGTGTCCCAACAGCTCATGGGCAGCCTGGGTTGCCCGACAACATGTAATAAGAAATAACTTTGACAAAGCCAATAGGTCTTTCATAGGCGAAACGTATTAACTTTGCCATAGCTTGTTATATTTTTGTGTTCGGACTAAGCCAGTAGGTCTGCCTTGCCTAAAATAACACCCTTTATATTGTTACATGACTTTTTGATGTGCACAGGGAGGCCATAGGCCATGCCCTGTGCCCAACCCGTGCGGCACACTATGACGAACATCTTACTTTACCTTTAAAAAACCATAGAAACTCACTGGAAATGCAAAGCTTTAAGCGACATTATAGTTAGTAATTATTAAAATATCCGACTTTACATTAAAACAAAGCTTAGAAATTTGCCGAACAAAACATGGGTTAAAGGGATGTTATAGTTAGATGAAATTGTCAGTTAAAACATACATTTTAATAAAGCCACTGAAATTTAGCAGTTATATTTATTTCAAGTAACTATAACTCGTGCCCTGAAGTAACTAAAATTTGCGCCCACACTCTCAGCAACAGCTGAATACACTTGTCAGTGCTAAATTTTACCACCTATCTTTTGACACACAAGACAATTTAAATATTTTTCTAAACCCCTGTTGCCCAAACCCCCAGACTGTCAGGGAAAACTGCTCTCATTGATGTACTTTTATACGCTTTCTATTGCACTTCAGGGTAACTTTTCGGGTATAAATTATGTGTGCTGAAACGTGTGGGGGAACATATTAAAAAAATGTGTGAATACCCACTAAGCTACATCTTTCACACCCTTGGGAACCACCCACACGTGTAATTGTAGTTTTAAATCTACTGATGTCAGCTTTGTCCTTCATACTTGCAGGTTTGAATCTAGTTTGCATATTCACAAATAGCAGAGCAACCTAGACATTAGTACATTACTATTAATCATTCCCTTCAATTCCTACGTCAGTTTTACATCCAGAAAAAAAACCTTCAGAATTCTTCCCCTATATTCATAGGCCCATTGTTGATTCACTTTTATTTTCCAAGCTGTTTCATGCCTTCCATTTTATTGAAATAACTAAACTACAAAGTATGAAAGAATGGGAAGAAAGCACTTTTTCCCCCTTGCAATTATGGTTTAACAAATATTTTATACAGGCACAACCCACAAATGGTTATAATAATCCTAATTAGGCAGTTTTTATCATTTTATACTTTTCTTTAATAGCAAAAAGCCAGTGTAGTTCCTTACGAATAATGCATTGTTAACTTAAAATATCGCTTTTTTTGTTTCTGTTTGATAGATTGTTGCAACTGTCAGATGATGATGATATTTTCATAATCGTTGTTTGTTTTCACAGATTTTTCATCTGAGGAAGGTACAATGCTTGTTCCAGAAAACATGTCTACAGACCTGGAGCAGCAAATTACTACCCTGGAGGGAAATGTGAACCATCAGCTAAAGGAACCGAAAGAACGTTTGCATTCTCTCTTCGCCCTCATCAAAGATGAGTTTGAGCAGAATGATGTATTGAGTCTTCCGCAATGTCTTCATCAGGTACCGTGACCTGCAGATTTTCGGCATAAACACTGAAACAATAACTTGTGATATGAGCTTGTTGGATGAATTCCAAATGCAACTCTAAAAAGTTTAAATATCTTTTTAAGCTGTTTTTAGTATTATCCCTTATCTTGTCTTTCATAAATATTTGATGTTCTAAGATCAAAGCAGACTATTTTAGGTGAGTGTGTCTAGTTAGTTTGACAAATTTATATCAGCCACTCTCTTTAACCTATTGTTTGACCAAAAGGAACTTTAATTATTTTGGATGACTGATTTTCCTACTTTTCAGGTATGTGGCAAATAAACACAACTCAAGTCAACATCCCTACCAGTTTCAGCTTTCCAAGCTGGGTTAAAATCACAGAAGCAGGTTGGCTCCGTGCCCTCAGCATGGATCAACCTAGCCCCACAGACAGCCTCGACAGGGACATCAAAAACCTTTAACTGGATTAAGAACTGCGTGGACTCCTTTGCACTTATCAAACTCAAAAAGCATAGTAGATCATACAAGCAGGCCAGCTGGTACACAGAAGACCTCTGTGACACTGGACAATAATGTAAACAGCTAGAATGGAAATGGAGAGCTAGCCACAACACCACCAACAGGACTACCAACAAGGCTGCACTCAGATGCTATCACTAGAAAATAAGAGACACCAAGAAATCACTAGTGACTGCATCAAAGGAAGCTCCCACACCTGCAAGGAGATCGTGTCGATCGTTAAGGATTTCACCTCACCCTCAGCCCCTGTCACCAACATCGCTGCCTCCCAGCAACTCTGCGACAACCTGTCCAATTTATTTCACAGAAAAATCACAAGTATCAACTGCAACTTCACTCACCAACTTAACCACAGAGAACTCTTGATAACCTACGCACCACCAACCATGAAGTCCCCCTGACCGAATGGACAACCCTCACCAGAAACAACACTGATGCAGTCATCCGGACCATCCACTCAGGGGCCTCAACTGACCCATGCCCCCACCAAATCTACAACCTGGATATCTCAGCACTACACAGACCCACATCAACACCTCCATCACATCCGCCACTTTCCTGGATTAATGGAAACTTGCAGAAATCAACGCCCTCCTCAAGAAGCCCAATGCCGACCCGAATCAACTAACCACCTCCCTGCTTCCCTATCCAGCAAAAGTGATTGAGAAGGCCATCAACAAGCAACTCAAAACCCACCTTGAACTTCACTATCTTCTACAAAACATTCATTTAGGATTCAGAAAGAACCACATCACAGAAACGGCACTCATCTTGGCCACCAATGACATTCGCTTCATCCTGGACCGAAGAGAAACGGCAGCCCTCATCCTGCTTGACCTCTCTGCAGTCTTCAAATACGGTCTCCAAAAACACCATCATCAGAAGACTCCACAAGACTGGCATACAAGGAAACGCTCTCAAATGTATCTGTTCCTTCCTCACGCGAAGAACACATAGGGTCAGGCTGCCAGCCTTCACATCAGACACCAAAAAATTGATTTGCGGAGTCCCACAGGGATCATCACTCCGCCCAACCCTTTTCAACATATATGTGACACCGCTTGCCAACATCGTCCGATCACCGTCATCTCCTATGCCGATGACACACAGCTTTCTGTGGATGAAACAACCACCGCCAGAACTACCTTCACCAACTGCATGACCATGGTAGCAGACTGGATGAGAACCAACTGCCTGCAGCTCAGCTTCAACAAGTGGAAAGTAATGGTTTTCAGCAACAAGACCTCCCCCATGGGAATGAGACCAAGACCAACACTGACCCCCACAGATCAAGCAAGAAATCAAGGAATCATCCTAGATGGCAAGCACAACATGTTGGCTCAAGTCAACGCAGTGTGCACCACCTGCTTCCATTTCCAAAAAGTCCTTAAATGATTGACTGGGAACACCAACGGACCGTCGCACAAGCACTCCTCAACAGCAGACTGGACTTCTGCAACGCTTTCTATGCCAGAATCTCCAAACAGCTCCTACACAGACTCCAGGCCATGCTGATCACCGCTGCAAGACTCATACTCCAATGCCACACTGACATCACACCACACATTCAGGAAGCTTCACTGGTTCCTCATTCACAAGCTCAGCCAATTTAAACATCTCAGGCACACATACAAAGCCATACACAACACAGGATCAGAATACCTAATCAGCCGCATACACTTGACCAACCCACCAGACACCTACGTTCTGCCTTACTCTCACTCGCACACATTCCCTGCATCTGCAAAAGCAGCGCTGGAGGTCGCTCATTCTCTCATTGTACACCCAAGACTTGGAACAACCTCCCTCGACACATCAGAGGCTCCTCACTTCTTGATTCCAGAAGAAGCTGAAGACTTGACTCTTCGTAAGAGCAGCTTGGGGACCACAAACCTACACACCTGTCCACATTCCTGGATACCCTCTTGGATCATTAGTGAGCTATACAAATCAATATAGCATAACATAGCAGGGTGCCTTGTCAGATAATCGGGGTCACTGGGTACCAGCCTATGTAGATTGGAAACAGATCGACTGACCAGAGGGCTCGAACACCACTTGGACCAAGTGGACATAAGGATGTCCATCTGATTTGTTATTGTCATTCTACCAGGCTCTTACGAAGCTGGACCTGGTTGAAAGGTTTCAGATGATAAGTCTGCTTTGGTTTCAAAAGTAGGTAACTACAAATAAAGCACTTCTGCTTCTCCTAACACAAGTACTACAAAAGACGCACTTTTTACTGCTGGTGGCCTGGTTGGCAAGTCTTACTCAGTCTCTAGGGGTGTAAATCCAGATATACCCCATCATCCATACTATGGACGTGAGCAGGTTGATATCTCGTCATTATCTTTGTCATGGGGGCAGTTTGCGTACCCTGAACTGTTACAGTCGAATCCAAATAGGGGTTCCTGCCTCTGATAGTGTTCTCATAGCTCAAAATATGCCTTGAATAAGCAGACAATAGCTTGGGGTCTGATATAGGGATCCGCTCCAGCACATAAGGGCCTGGTATGGACCCTGGGATAGGAGTGGAAGCTTTAACTGGAATGGGAACGGACCGAGCCAGAAGACACATGGTGTCAGTTGGTGGCAAGGTCAGCCTGCCAGCTAAATTCCAGCTGGAGCCCATTGTGGTTCCTTGGGGTCCGTACATATGCCAAGGGAGCCGGAAACATCTGAAAAGGCTATGGCTTGGTCGTCTTAAAGACTGCAATTTGCTGCAGGGTGTGACTGCCTGGGGAATTCCGTGTATGCTGTGACCAAATGCTAGACCAGATTGGAGTATATCTGATGCAGACTTCAAACCGCTGATTCAGTACCATAGAATAATCCTCAGGCATCAGACTGGATCTGTAAATTGTTCACGAGCAGCACCGCTGCGCGCCAGTAGGTGATGTTGTTTGGCTTCACGTGGCTTCGTTGGCATCATTTGCATCAGAAGTGAAACACACAGTGCCTATATAGGTGCCACCCAGCGCGCTGATGTCAGTACTTTTATTTATGCACCAGTCAGTGCAGATCTGGAAAGAGCATCCCCCCCCCCCCCCAGTCTTTTTTGACAAACTTTTTGTCAAGATTTGTTTCGAGACTTTCTCCTGGTGCATTAGGATGTCTGCCAGGAAGGTCGCTTTTAAACTGTGTGACACCTCCATATAGATATGGTGCAAGGTCTCTTCCAAGAATAGAGAGAGCCTTGGTTGGATCTGTTCTCCTCTGTCGAACATACATTGTAAGCAGTTTTGCACGTTGGAGTTTCCAAGACTGTTCTCACTCGGAGACTCCTTTCATTTCAAGTGGATCTCAGGCCTACAGTATGCCTTTCTGCCAATAGCATTCCTGCTCAGAGTTCTCAAGAAGATCAGGAACGACCGGACCCAAATTATCCTCCGGATTGTGCACTGAGTCTGGTATCCCGAGCTGTTCAGCGTGAACAGGGGTCCTCCAATCAGGCTGCCTCTTCGGGAGGATCTTCTTTCGCAGAAGCAGGGCAATGTTCCTCACTCGAACTTGAAAACACTTATTCTTTATGCGTGGTGATTGAGCGGCAACGGTTGACAGCTTTCAACCTTTCGTCTGAAACTGCAATGTTATCTTGGCAGCCAGGCGTCTCTCCACCAAGACGGTATGCGCCTGCCTTTAGAGCAAGTTGGTGTGATGGTGTATAGATAAATAAAGTGACCCTCTATTTGCATCCCTTTTTTCTAGGTTCCTATGTTTTTTCTTACCCTAGCCCAGCAGGGCTCTGCTCTGGGCACCTTGAAACGTTATCTGTCTGCCATATCAGCAATTCTGCAGTTGACAGATCAGCCATCCTTTTTCAAATCCCCTGTAGTAAATAGGTTTCTCAAAGATCTTCAACATGTTTCCACCAGCTCCTTTCATTATGCCACAGTCTGGCCTCAACCTAGTTCTCACATTTTTGATGTGTGCTCCCTTCGAGCCACTTCACAATTACCTTCTCAGGCTCCTTACCATAAAACGGCCTTCCTAGTGGCTATAACATCTGCCTAGAGGGTTAGTGAGCTGCAGGCACTGCCGTCACAACCTCCATACCTTGCCACCAATGTGCCCGAAATTAGAAAGGAACATTTCCCAAAATGCCCTATTAGAACATTCCGTAACACATAGGTATCATTTCTGAGATTAATTACTTCTCCCAAAGACCCAACCCTCTTTGACAATTCCCATCGAGAAAGTCCTCTGACACTAGGCTATGCAGAATCGAATTCTATTCCCAGCTCCAGTACCCAATTGCTTGATTTATATATATTACTGTATCCTTACTGTGGTCTTCTTTACTGCTCTGTTGTCCACTATATTTTTCTATATGATTGTCTGTGAATCCCACTTGACGTTCGGCATGTACTTTTTATAAAATTATTCTCAAAACATGCTAAGTGCTCTGATACCCTTGGGTCTAGCCAGTGCTATATAAAACTAAAAAAGTAAATAAAATAAATCTACCCAGACAAACTGGTCCTTCGCACTAGAGCATCCTTCCTACATGTAGGCCAGTCTATCACTCTCCTTAACGTTTACACTCCGCCTCAACCCCTCTAAAGAAGAGAAGAAACTCCATCAGCTAGACCCAGAAGAAAGCGTGTCGTTCTACCTTGACTGCACAAAAGAGATCTGGGTGGATGAGCAACTCTTTTGGGGGTACGTCAGAGACAAAAAAAGAAGGGCGGTGCAGAATCTAACCATCTCATGAAGGACAGTGCTCTGCATCAAAATCTGCTACGCAGTGGCCAAATAGCAACTGCCTGAAGGCTTTCAAGCTTATTCTACCAATGCCTAGGCTGTGACCGCTGTGTTAGCCCACAGAGTACCTTTCCTGGATATCTGTCAGGCAGCAACATAACATTTTCCTGCACACGTTCAGGTCTGGCAAGAGTGGTAGTTTGCCCATTCGGTACTACAGGACATTCTAGTCTAATCCATGTTGAAGGCCCATGTCCGAAGAGGTATTGCTTGGGTAGGAATCTGCTTCTAGAAATCTCTATCAGATAAACATGTTAATTATCTTTGGTAACTCCTTATCTGATAGAGACTATCTGCTAATGCTGCTCTCTCGGAGTGGGAGCAGTATTTTGATCTGTTTCCTGGCCACTTCAGTACATGCAGAGAAACCAATCAAACATCCGCGCCAAGCAGGCAGGAGCATTTTCAAAGCTCCCACCTAATCGGAGTGGACTTGGTGTTTGTGCCTGCTTGGCAGTAAATTAGAAAATGATCCTGCTAAGCGAGAGCAAACACAGGCATTTTTCTGCCCCTTCGGACAGGGAAGCTGCTAGGTCCCTGGGATGGACACCCCATGACATAGCTTGTGAGCCGGCCCCTGGGGATGGGGTCCCCGGGGCCATTAATGGCTTACGGAGGAGGGGGCTGCATGGCCCCCCCTTCCTTAAAGTAATCAGCACTGGGGGGGTTTACTCCCAGGGGCCTTTGGAGGCTCGGAGAGGGGAGTCGCATGGCTCCCCCCATACTGTAAACGCATTTCGGCTCCGGGGTCTTTGGAGTTTCAGGTAGAGGAGCCATGCTGCACCCCTCCCCTTTATAAATACAGCCCATAGAGTGGGCTCCCTGGGGCATAAGCTTTTATAAATACGGCCCGGACACCATTTCTTTTTTTCCAATCACCTTGGGGCCTAGGGGGCAGGGTATTCCAACACTACCTCCTTATATATTTGTTTTTATTTTTTTACTTCAGGACAGGGGACTAAGCCTGGGAATCCTGTAATGGCAGCCAGAAAACTTTTTGCCATGTTGCTGGCAGCCAGTCAGAGCGCTCGCTCCCTGCGGGAGTGACATTGCCCACTGGAAAAGCTTTCTGGACCAGTCAGAACACTCTATTTTTAAATTGTCCTGCGAGAGTCTCTCGAGTCTCTCGAGACTGTTGTGGACCCAATTGTCCAGCTATACAATTATTTTTCAACCATAGTTTCTCAAAAACTACTCAACTGATTTACACCAAATCACGAAACGTACATTCTGTGGACCAAGATCTAGCCTACTGCCAAATTTGGTTTAATTCCGTACAATAGTTTTTGCTGTAGCCTGTCTTAAAGGAGTCAATGGATTTTGAGTTTTGGTGCCCTCCCCCACCACCCCACTATATATATAGATCTATATCTATCTATCCCGGGATTCCCCCCAAGAAACAGGTACGGACCACAGCGTGTTTGTAGAGTTTTCAAGTGTGATTTATTGCATCCAATTTAGCAGCATTTTCTGATAGCCTGTGCCCAGCATTACGCGTTTCGACAGTGAAACACTGTCTTGATCACATGACATGCTCAGGGCCAATCCACAATATATACTAGTGAAAGTGGTGAAAAAAACCTATTGCACAATGACCACAGTATCGAAATAGAAGAA
This sequence comes from Triturus cristatus, assembly GCF_964204655.1. Lineage (NCBI taxonomy): Eukaryota > Metazoa > Chordata > Amphibia > Caudata > Salamandridae > Triturus > Triturus cristatus. The sequence goes on from NC_140589.1 coordinate 879,161,425, forward strand.
ATACTTCTAATTATCTCATATAAATAAAAATATTTTAAATAGATTTTAGCGCCTTACATTGTGCAAAGTTGCAAAAATAAATATGTGCAATAAAGTGCAAGTGCAAAAAATCATAATTTTATCCAAAAATATTCACAAGTTATTACAACAATATAACTGTTTGAAAATAATCAGTTTGAGAAGCCAGTGCGATGCCTTCCCTCCATATGCCATATCCAGATACCAGAATTCGCTAGTTCAGTTCAACTTGTATGTATATACAGTACATTTTGTTTCTTTCAGTAGGAGTTGGACACTTAAGACCCTTCTAACATTTTACTTATTTACCGGTTCCCCAGATAATTAGCAAGTGCTAAAATACAGTACATTCATTGGGAGAAATCCGGCAAAATAAGGGACATAGTGTCAAAACAATATTAAATAAGAACAAGTCTTAAATACTTCAACAATAAATTAAGAATACCTTTCTAAAATCACCCCCAAATACATATTCCTGGCTCCTGCCCCGTTAAAAGACTGGTAAGATCAAAGGTAAAAACTGGATTTTTCCAGATAAAAACCCATGAAAAAAACCCCGTCTAAAAACCGGACTAAAAGACCATGGAATAAAAGATGGAGTATCAAAAAGAAAGGTTAAATACAGATACAGTTCACATTATTCACACACAGTATAGTTATAAAAAGTGGTGCAATTCGTCCCCATTATTCAGACCATTGGGCATTTTAGTGTTGAGTGTTAATATATAGTGTGACTCCAGTTGTCTGAGTTTCTTTTCCCTGTTGCCTCCCCTGATTGATCTAGGCACTGTGTCAATAACATAATAACTTAGTTCTTTCAAGTTATTCTTATGTACATGTTTAAAGTGTCTAGCCACCGGGTAACTGGGATCCGAGTTCACTATAGCTCTCAAATGTTGTAAAATGCGATTAAGAGCTTGCAATTTGGTGCTGCCCACGTATCTCAGATTGCATGAACATTCTAAAACGTAGACAGCAAATTCTGTAGGACAGGATAGCATCTTAGTGATCTTCATAGGGTTGGAATCGAATGCTGTAATTATCTCACTGATGTTTCTACCAAATTTGCAAGCTCTGCATGAGCTACACTTAAAAAAGCCCATTCTCTTAGATAACCAGTTTGCTGTACCTATGACCTCTGGACTTGTTCTAACCAGTGCATCCCTCATTGAGGGAGCACGTCTAAAGGTAATCTTAGGTAATTTAGGCACCGTTTGAGACATAGTAAGGTCTGTTTTTATGATGGGCCAATTTTTGTAGATGATCTTTCTAAACTGTTTCTCTTGTTGACTATATGCTGTAATAAGTCTTATTGTGTTGTCTACTTCACCGCCAGTAGTTAGAGTATTCGCTTTATTCATAGCCACATTTAGGTCCTTCTCTTTGTACCCTCGACTCCTAAATCTCTGAAAAGCTTCAGTTTGACAATTCTTAGAGTCGTCCTCTGAATTACAGATACGTTTGATCCTCAAGAATTCCACATAGGGGATACTTTTTATCAAATGATTAGGGTGGGAACTACTGGCGAGTAACACCGCATTGCCTGCAGTACTTTTTCTGTGTAGTTTGGTGTGGATAGCATTATGTTTGATATAAATATCAACATCCAAGAACTGTACGCTCTCCTTACTGGCTTCAGCTGTGAAACTTAGGTTGAGGTCATTATTGTTAATCGTCCTAACAAATTCATATGCTGTTTCTATAGACCCATCCCAGATGACGCATACGTCATCTATAAATCGCCACCACTGTTTAACATGTGTTTCAAACAGTTTTTTGTGGGAGGTTTTGATGACGTGCTCCTCCCACCAGCCAACGTGAAGACACGCGTAGCTGGGGGAAGACACGCCCCCATCGCCACTCCACGTAGCTGTTGATACACCTCTTTGTTAAAGATGAAATAATTGTTAGTCAGACATATATTAATTATGTCAAGAATCATTTCATTATGTTGATGATATTCACCGGGACGTTTGGATAAATAGTGTCTAATAGCTATTACTCCATCGGTATGTCGTATACTCGTGTACAGTGAACTTATGTCCATGACCAACAAGACATATTCATGTTTCCATTCTACAGATTGTATCTTAGATAGAAAGTGACCAGTGTCACGAATGCAAGAAGGTAATATCTCTACATAGTCATGGAGAAAGTAATCAACATATTTAGACATTGGTTCTAATAGTCCTTTTATGTGCCGATATTTTGGGCCTTCCTGGTACCGGAGTTGTATTTTTGTGCACCTTGGGAATAAAGTATAATACTGGTGTAATAGGGTAATCATTTTTTAAAAATCCAAATTCATTTTTGCTTAATAGTCCCATTCTTTTCCATTGTGATAATTCTTTAAACACCAATTCTTTGATGCATTTTAAATCATTAAATGCAGCTTTTCTGTAGCATTCTGAGTCTCCTAGATGTTTTTCTGCTTCCTGCATGTACAGCTCACGAGGCCACAGGACTATGTTGCCCCCTTTATCTGATTTGTTAATCACAAGATTCTCATTGTTTCGCAATTTTCGCATGAGTGTAGAGTATTGCTTTTCCTTGTATTTTCTTTGTTTATTTCTTTGTAATACTGTTCTGTTGAGTTGTGTAAGATCTTCTATAACACACTCACTAAAAATGTCAATTGCGTCTTTAGGCATCATAGGTATAAATGATGAAGGTGGCCGAAAGGGGGTTGGACTGCTTTGATTACATCGCATTCCTCATTCCAACAAATCCTCGTGTGTAGAGTTAGTTGTATTGTTTTCTTCTTGAGCAAAGGCATGCGGGGATCGGAGTAAAGGAATATCACAAACCTGAACCAATTCATCTATTGCAGTAGTGGGTTTAGATATATTCACTGTTTCAGTCACTTTATTTAGTTTGCAGTGTTTCAGGAGTTTAAGTTTCCTAATAAATTTAAAAACATCCACTCGTGTTTGGGGATATTTAAAGTTACTACCCGGACAGAAAGATAAGCCTAATGATAGGAGCTGGAGTTCTGCAACAGTTAATTCGACATTGGATAAATTGATCACTGTTTTGTCCAGGGCCTCTGATTCACTTGTTATTGTGACCACTTTTTGCCCCTGCCCCCTCTGCCTCTGGGTTTTTCTCCTTTGTTTTCTCCTGATGTTGTTATTTCGTCGTTTTTCCTCATTGCATTGTATGAGCGCAGAGTATGGCAGCGATCTTCTATGAGAAACCCCAATTCCTCTGATGGAGTGTAGTCAGTGGGTAGTTTTGTCAGTTGATTGTTTGAACTGCTGTCATCCGATTCATAATTGCTACTTAAAGAGCTGGTTTCTGAACTTAATGGATCGATATTGCCTTGAGCTGTAACACTAGTAGTTATCACTTTCGGGACCAAAGCTTGCCTCTTGGCATTGTCGAATTCTTTCGAGAAAGTGAACACTCTCCCCGTCTCATCATCGGTTTTGTCCAGAGTGAATTTCCAAATTTTTCGTGTTTTGATTGTTTCCTCATGCTTCTTAAGTCTTGAATCAATATCGTCACAACCTTTTTTAATAAGCTCCTTTTGATCATGAGCATTCAATGTACCATTCAGGTTTTCAATTTCTTTTATAATCTCTTGTCTGTCGATCTCAGCGTATTTAATTAAGATCGATACCATGTACATGGATGCTTCAAGGTTATTATTAGCCCACTCTTTAAGCATTAATGGATTTGGATTTTCGAATGATGGCGCAATGAGTACTCTAAGACCACGAGGTACTCGACCCACCTCCTTATACTTTTCTAGGCTTTTCTTCTCCCACCATTTTGTGAGTTCTGTTCGTTGTAGTTTCTCTAAAGTTTTTAATATACTCTTGACGTCCTGATTAGGGCTCGATGTTGCCCCGCTCCCACTTTGTACTGTATTAGTATCAGGAAGGTTGAGAAATAAAGCATCTGTTTCGGCATCTCTAGCCCGAAGCGCGTCTGCTGATGTTGACATTTTTTTATCTGCTTTCGTAGCAAAAAATGTGTTGCTGCACTCTTGTGCCGTTTGGCGCGTATTACTCTTAAAACACAATCTCAATCACCCGCTTGATTTTTGATGTTTGCGAGGTAGAGCTATGCCCGCGTACCCGTACGGAGCTAATCAACCGCTCGTCGGCGTCCTCCGACCTCCTCCAAGTTGTCGACTGCTTCCAGGGACCGCTAGATATTGCTTGTCTCCTCTGTCCGTACTGCGGGGGCTGGCTTGGAAGAATACTCCTTTCTGGGTTTTCCAAGTAAACGCAGCTGCGTTGTCGACTGTTTAATCCTCCCAGCCACGTTGCGATGAGAGGGTCCGTAAAAGTGAAGACAGCCGTGCTTCACCACAATGAATAAGAACTTTCACAATCCTGTTCAGCCCGGGATCCCCCAAGAAACGGGTACGGACCACAGAGTGTTTGTAGAGTTTTCAAGTGTGCGATTTATTGGATCCAATTTAGCAGCATTTTCTGATAGCCTGTGCCCAGCATTACGCGTTTCGACAGTGAAACACTGTCTTTATCACATGACATGCTCCGGGCCAATCCGCAATATATACTAGTGAAAGTGGTGAAAAAAACCTATTGCACAATGCCCACAGTATCGAAATAGAAGAAATACTTCTAATTATCTCATATAAATACAAATATTTTAAATAGATTTTAGCGCCTTACATTGTGCAAAGTTGCAAAAATAAATATGTGCAATAAAGTGCAAGTGCAAAAAAATCATAATTTTAGCCAAAAATATTCACCAGTTATTACAACAACATAACTGTTTGTAAAGAATCAGTTTGAGAAGCCAGTGCGATGCCTTCCCTCCATATGCCATATCCAGATACCAGAATTCGCTAGTTCAGTTCAACTTATATGTATATACAGTACATTTCATTTCTTTCAGTAGGAGTTGGACACTTAAGACCCTTCTAACATTTTACCTGTGCCCCCGCATGTTTTTAAAAAATGGAGGGGTGCCATACGGACCCCCCTCCTGAGCTTCAAAGAAGCCCCGGAGACCACCAACTCCCTGGGGAAATAAAATGTTATGGCCCCCGGCCAAATAGGTCCCCTGGGACCACCACCTCTCTTTATGCTGGCCCATTCTCAGAGAAGGAGGGGGCCCGACCATCTCCTGGTGGCCTATGTATGTATGGTCGTGAGGATCGCCACCCACCAGGGCCAGCTCCTGCTATGTCCCGGGGTGAATATTCTAGGAGGGGGGCATGTGCCCCCTCCTTTTGTAAAAAGAAAGCATAGGGGAGGTGGTGGTCCCTGGGGCTCTTGGACCTAATATCCATGAAGCCCCGGTGAGGTGGTGGTCCCCAGGGCTTTTAAGTGGGAAAACAGACGGCAAACCCACTGAGACACTCATGCACCCACTCACAGAACCACTGAGAAATTCATGCACTCTCACACCCACTCATAGACTCACACACCCACTCAGACTCACACACCCACTCACAGATGCACTCACTCATGAACCCACTCAGAGACTTGCGCACTCACTCACAGACCCACTCACCCATGCAGTCACTCACAGACCCACACACTCAGACTCATGCACTCACCCACTGAGAGACTAATGTACTTACTCATAGACCCACTGAGACATTTACAGACCCACTTAGATACTCATGCATCCACTCGCAGACCCACTCAGAGACTCATGTACTCACTCACTCACACACCCACTTACAGACTCACTTAGAGACACATGCATCCACTTACAGGCCCACTCAGACACTCATGCAATCACTCACAGACTGACTCAGACACTTATAGAGACAGTTGCAAACCCACTCAGACACCCACTCACAGACCCACTCAAACACCCACTCAGACACTCATGCACCCACTCACAGACCCACTCAGACACTCTCACAACCACTCACAGACCCTCTCAGAAATTCATTCTCACGCCCAGTGAGACACTTATGCAGCCTCTCCCAGGCCCACTTACAGACCCATTGAGACACTCACACACCCTCCGAGACACTCTTGTACTCACTCACTCACACACTCACTGCCAAAGGTTACTAGTTACGCTTAGGATTTTAAAAAAAAACAAACTCAGAAATTCACTCAAAAAAACCCAAGGTTTCAGGGACGTTATAGTTAGGAACTAGCATTTAAAAAAACGTGGAACTTCACCGAAAAAATTAAAGGTTACAGGGACGTTATAGTTAGACTCAGATTTCACTCATACAAAGCCAGTGAAATTCAGCAGTTATAGATACCTGAGCTAACTATAGCGGATGCCCCTGCAATTAACTGCTTATTACCTCACAAATTACATCACTCATGACATGGTCAGTGGCATCACTGATGACATCTTAAATGACATCACTGATGATATCCTCCACAGAACCACTAAAATACCCCCTAGAACCTCTCATAAACCCACTCCCACACAACCCCTCACATACCCATTCATAGACCCAGAACTAACACAACAAATCACTGCTCCTTAGTCACTCACACATCCACTCACTCATACTGCTGCTCACACACCCACTCAATCACCCATACCGAAACTCACACTGCCACTCATTCACCAACACAGCTCCTCATACATCCAGTCATTCAGACATTTACACACCCACTCACACACCATTACAGTCACTCACACATCCACTCAATCATCCATACAAAACCTCACACAGCCACTCACTCACTCACCCATACAGGTACTCCCACATCCATACACTCACCAATACAGCTAGTCACACCCCACTCATCCATACAGCCACTGACTCAGCCTCACACTCAGCCATACAACCACTCACACACCCACAGAAGCACTTACATACCCATTCGCCCATCCATACAACCATTCACACACACACTCACACAGGCATTGTCTCCAATACAGCCACTCGCACACACTCAATTACCTGTACACGCCCTAACACAGCTACTCATTCACCCATACAACCACTCACACACCCAATCTCTCACCCATATAGTCACCCATACGGGCCCCAGGGACCACCACCTCCCCAGGGCTATATACCACAAAAGATGACCCTGGGGACTGCCACCACTAACCCTCCCCCCCCACCCCGGGCCTGCTCCTGCTACGTCTCGGGGTGCCCACACCCGGGACATAGCTGTTTGCTGTGACTTTGTGGGAGTCTTAACTGCTCCTGCCAAGCCCACAACAAATACTCTGCTTTCAGCAAGCAAAAGCAGTGAAAATGCCCTCGCTTGCTGAAAGCTTTGCATTACCCTGCCCACTGTCAAGCGAGCAAGGAAACAGACAAATTGCTTTCAGACACAGAGAGCTGCATGTTTAGCAGCTCCTTGTGTTTGAAACCGCGGGGAACTTGAGGCTCACCCCGTAGTACCAGTGCAGATTGGGGCACCCAGAGAAGCATGGCTGGGGTCCCTGGTGCCAAAATTGACCGGGGAGGGGAGCCCCCTCCCCCATTCCAAAACCTTAGCCTGGGGGATGTTGTAATCCTTGATGGAGGTGTTTGTATCTTTGCTTTTCTCAGGTGAAAAATCTTATATAGTGTCTGTGAACAGGGGGTTCTTTCTTGACATGTGCTGCTGAGACCTGAGATCATGTTCTAAACTTTTACAAAGTTTAAGTATGTAAATTTGCCTACAAGCCCTGCCTCTTTGGCCCTGCCCCATATACATTAGCAGTATGCAAATTCGTCCTGCCCTTTTCCTCGGATAATGGATAGCTTACTAAAGAACCCCCGTGGCGTGGGGTTTGGTGCTTATACAGGGTAGGCTGCAGGGTCCGGCTGCAGCCCAGGCCCTGTGGCCATCTCACGCCCAAAGGCTGTGCAAGGCGTGAGGTTTGGTGGTTATAGGGGGTTGGTCCCAGCCCCTGCAACAAACCCCCTACCACGCAATGCCTTTGGCGTGGTTGGATTAACGCAAAGTAATTCCAATTTCTTAACGTTAAAGGAACAATTGAAATTCACTGCAAAATCCAAGCGTACAGGGAAGTAATAACTTGGAAATTGATTTTTTTTTTTGAAATTCACGGCAAAAAACAAAGGTTACAGGTTTCAGCAATTATAGTTAGATGAGCTATCTGTAACTTACACCTCCGCAAATGCACTGCTTCTGACCTCACATATTACATCACTTATGACATGGTCAGTGGCATCACTGATGACATCATCAACAGAACCACTGACACACCCACTTACACCCACATGCAACATTTCATACCCTACTCAGCCACTGATATACCCTTTCACAGACCCATACAAAAACTCACACACCAACTCACTGATCCATAGTGCCACTCACACATCAAGTCACCCATACATTCATGAACGCAAATAGTAACTCACAAATACAGCCACTCACTGAAAAATACAGCTATTCACGCATCCAGTCATACTGACATACAAACGCATACCCACTCATAAGGCCACTCACACACTGAATCAGTCATCCGTACAGCTACTCACACACCTACTCAGTCACTCATACTGTCATTCACACAACCACTTACTCACCTATACAGTCACTCACACCTTCACTCACTTACTAGTACATATACTAACACATATGCTCACTCACCTATACAGTCACTGAGACAGGCACAAACAAGAACAATCTCTCTCACACTCACCCATACAGCCACTCACACACATTCACTAACCCCTGCAGCCACTCATTCACCCTCTCATTCACCTTTACTGCTGATTTTCTCTGGATATATATGTATGTATGTATGTATGTATGTATGTACTTCCTCTTGTGTTTCCTTCCATACAAGAACAGAATGGACTCCAGTTGTTGAGTGCATTCAATTTGTTTATTTTGCTTGTGCCGCCATTACGCGTTTCGGGCCTCCCAGAGCCCTTGATCACATGACATGCTCAGCTTTACCCAGGTTTTTAAAGTGACACAGTGCCTAATGATGTTCATAAAGATAAAAAACAGACTTCTTGTTTTCTGTTTACAGTACTATTTGTCATTTAAATATTTAAAATACTTTAAAATATTTAAAAGAACTTCATCACAATATTTATGTAAAATACACAAATAAATAGAAATATATACATCCTTATTTCCACAACCTTTTACGCGTATTCCAGAGTGATACTGAATGTTTGTATGTGACACCAATTAGGATTTCGACTTTAAAGACATATACTTGTTCATTAAAAACCCACCCCTGATTGCATAGGACCACCATTTTGTTTGTGATCCTACATTTCCTACATACCCACATAAATGCGTGTATTGTTTCACAGCTGTTAATTACATGACAAATATATATATATATATATATATATATATATATATATATATATATTCTCTCTCTTTTTGTTTAATACACTTTGCAAATAAGACAGATGTGACTTACAGTAGTGGTATTATCCAAGAGGAGAGCACTCACTCTTTGATAATATTGCTTACATTTTGAGCACTTCTTATAAAACTACCACCAGCTGTCTTTCCCTTTGCTGAGCTTGCTCTACATCTCCAATTTAAAACAGATGCTAAATTCAGGGGAACCGTATGAGTGCAGTGTCAACCTTGCAGACGAGAACAAAGGTCTTTTGAGGCTGACCTTAAACATGCTAATAATGAAATTGAGCTCATCTACTACAAATTACTGGCAGAGTGAAATAATTCTAGTAAGATTATTGTTGCAACTCAAGTTTGATATTGAAACTAAGCTTGATTAATATGTGCTATTACAAAATAAACCTGGAGTAACATTACTGGTACGTTATGTTTGCCTTCTCCTGGAATTTTGCTTTGACACTTCTTAACTATCTTAGTCCTCTCATTCATTAAACCTAGCTGACCAAATCTTCTCTCCTTTTACACAGCATTTCATGGTGGTGGGCATCCCAACTCTCTTTAGCATTAGGATCTACACATTTGTGTGCTAAACCAGCTATCAACCTGGGTCCTGTCTCTCACCCGAGATTTCCCTTTCTGTCTGCCGATATAAAGTCCATTTGTCCAACAGCCTTGTTTCAGTCTCTGTTACTCTCAAATATCAAAAAGACTGTTGTCTCCAGGGCTCGACATCATAATGTCCTGGCCAGAGACCGGAAAAAATTCCCAGCACCTGCATCTCTATTTCTAAGTTACCACAGGGTTGAGCCTGCAGCCAGTGCACATCATATGAAATGGAGAAACCTAGGTGATTTACTGAACTTCAGTATTGTAAAAAAGTGATGAGGACATTAAATATTATGGTCCTGCATCTCGGATGTTGTTGATAGTGTATCTTGAAGAAATGAAGAACCACCAGTTAGAGCTTCAAAGCCAGCAGAATGACTATCACTGTTGCTGGTCTGTAAGATAGCTGAACAAGTTAAGAGGTTTGCAGTAGAGACCTATTTGATTTTTAAAGTTAAGGCTGCAAGCTGATAAAACGTAGTCAAGCTTCCATTATGCAGTTGTTCATGGAACAGCTGTTTAGTCATCTATAAGGATCCCCTGTTACGTCTTTTGTCACATTCCTTTAAAGTGTGCTCCACATGAAATGTATTGATTTTTATTTTATGTTTTATTTGTAATTTTGTATTAATTGTTATTATTATTCAGAAGCCTCATTTGCTAGCTACGTGTATGCATTTAAAAAAAAGACAAAAGCATCATTGGTTGATTTGTGATCACTGTACAAGAAGGAATTGTAAGTCTCCCATCTATTTACTGAAAGCTTAAAGTTGTTTAAAGGTTTTTTTAACCCCATTGTCAGATGTGTTGTCTTTCTTGAAATTATTTAAACAGTGATTCGGATGAGGCACCTACCACATAGGTTGACCGGTTGAAGGCCAGCTTGAGTAGAATACTGTTTTGTACATTGAAAAAGGAGTAACCATTTCATGTAAAGTTTTGTATGGAATGTGTATATTCTGGCAAAGCTACAATATGAAGACCCCCATGTACTTGCATAGGAAACCAAATCTATATTTGGTAAAATGCTTATTAATATCTCTGTTTACCACTTCACCCGCCATACGCCCGCTGTTCACTGTAAAACAAATTGCATCCACAATAGAGATAGAACAGCAGAATGGTGTTCCAAGCTTATGTATTTAATGGCAAATGTGTGATTTTTCCAAAGATTTATGGTTAATCTTGTGCAAAAAGTGACACATTTGATATAGTTAAAATTCAGTCATGTCAATGTACACTTCATTATTATGTCTTCAGTAATAATTCATAAACCTATATGTAGACTCTGTTGTTTTGTTAGCAGGATCAACTCGTGCATAAACGCCTTGTTGTGCGGATCACCAGCCATGGTAGTCCTAACCTTGTTTTGGCCAGCTCTCTATGTTTGCACCGTAGGCTGGCACAGAAAGACATGTTTAAGTGCTACTGTTTAGTATTGACTAGCTTTCTTTTCTCTTCACAGATAGCTGAGACTTATTTTCAGGAGGAAGAATGTATCCTTTTGTGTCTCAAGATTTCTGAATGTGCATTATCAACAATCCAACAAAGTTCTAAACCCAGGCTAGAAGTAAACTGGCAACTTCATATTGGGCATACAGGGGTTCTGGATAGATGGGAGTAGGAGGGCGATATGTTGAGACGCACCTACGTTTTCATGGCTTTTGTGTTTTTTTCTTATGTGTGCTCAGTCTGCATAACTCATAAAATGTTATTTAAAAAAATAATAATAATCTAACAAAGTTTGTTCAAAACTAGCAGAGTTATTGCTTACATGGTAGTTGGATTTATGTATTTGTTTTTATATTACAGGCCCCTTATGTTTATGCATTTCCTTCTCAGTTTACCTCTGTTAGTGTTTGATGTATGGTGTTTGAGACAGGGTATTATTAACCAGTATGGCCTCTTTAGGCTAACTAAAAGAAACAGACAAATTGGTCACATGTGGGAATCAATAGTTGTCTCACTTAGCCAGTAAGCTTATTAATCAGTCACTGGTCTGGTAAAGACTAACAAAGTATTGTTTATTAATCTTTTACAAAGTGAATCCCCCAAACTCATAACCTGGGGTCTAAAGAGCAGTGTATTTACATATAATAATAACTCAACAAATATCTATTCACAATACACAACAAGACCACATTTTTCAATAAATAAATCAAATGTATATACATAACTAAACAACATGTATCAACAAATACAAAGTGACAAACCATTCATATACTTAATGTCCCTATAGCAAAATGAACCGTCTGTCTTCCACACATTCTTTATACAAATGCATGGCTGCAACTTCTCAATATTATAGGCAGTCCATATTAGAGATAGTCCTTTGTGGTGTCACCCATGAGGACTCCTCCCATCCTCTGAGATTTCTAGCGGGGTGTCCCTTGTTAGATATATCTAATTAGTTTTTGCTCGGACTCCGCCAGTCAAAAAAAAAAAGAGGTTGACGTGTTTCGGCCCTTATATTTTGGGCCTCTTCAGGACATAGGAAGTAGGGGGGTTTTAACAAAGTTAGCCCCACCGCTCTGGACAGTCTTATGCACGGTTTGTCCATAGGTGAATTTGTATCCACTTCCTGGAAGGAGATGGTGATAATCTATACTTGAGGCTAAACACTTGAAGTGCTAGCTGGCCGATAGCCCATAAACGAATCGGGAATCCCGTTTCTCTACTTCCTATGCCCTGAAGAGGCCTTAGGGTTGATCTAATCTAGATGTAGACCGTATATTCTTTTTTTAAACTTCTATCCGATATGAAAGTCATTACTTTTTGGTAATTCAAATTGCATCTCATACCATTTTCTCCACCTGCTGTGTATACTGTCTTATGAGCATATTTCACAACAGAGCTGTGACTTCCTCTTAAATCACTTTACCCTAGGACAGTTCTGTAGCCTTATTCACAAAGCCTCACAAATTTATGGCTACCTCTTCCTGAGATTTTAAATACAACTTCCTTAATGGCCTTGCTTTTATGTCTCTTAAAACCAGTGGTGCATTTCAAGAACTTCTTATAGGAGACATTGCCATAGCTTTGGGCCACACAAAGCAAACGTTGTTCCCTTTAAGTAAAACCACATGAATGTTAGTATCTGCTGATTCCTCTGGATCGCAATTACCTTGTAAGCCAATCCCGCCAAGCTTGCTGATTCGTGTATTTAGGCATCTTGTTATACAAAGATATAAACTTCAAAGGCAGTACTTTATATTCGCTCCCTTGGTAGCCATTGCAGCTCCATGATGATTGATTTCTCAAACTACCCGAGGACTTGAAAATATTGTAATCTGTTTACACTGCTATGTTGATCTTCCCGTAATGAGCCTTTCGCTAATTCAGCTTGCTGATAGATGAACAATTTTTGTTTGAAAGTGTCTGCTAGAGAATCAACAACTTTCTGTCTGATTTCCCATTATTGAAAGGAAGCCTGAAGAGTCCAACAGAATGTGTACATTTTCCTCTATGGATATTTGCTCTACTATTCCTTAAGTGGGGCCACTGTTACATTGTTTAATATTGATTTCATTGACTGTTCTTCAGGAATCTCTCTTGAAAAGTTATGCCCTTCTTAGATTCCTTCAAATAGCATAATCTGACTGTACAACTCTTGATGTCTTCTATTGACGTCACTTCATCATCAATTTCCAGGACAATATGTAGACGCTTACTTTGTACTGTTATATCTAGCTTTCTCCATTGCCATCGCAAACTTAAAGCCACCTTGACCCAGGACTGCAAATACCTTCTCAAAGATGGAAAGAAATTCAGCTAAGGGCTGATGTGTAAGGATTCCAATTGAAAACAATAAACATGAGTCAAGCTTGCTTGACGTGTTTCGGCCTTTGCAGACAACTTGATTCCTTTGAGTCCTTGGTTCATTTCACATGCAAACAGGTGAACAGATCATGCCAAACACTTGGGTTTTTGATACTGTCTACATTGGTCTTCATTGGTCAGGACCCAAAAATGTTTTAATCTCCTTCCATCCAACATGCGTGAGGAGTGGCAAGTGTTTTCTGATAAAGTCTTTCCTGCCAAAGGAGTATTAAAGCTAGTCAAACTAAAGTAAGGAATTTTAATCAGTGGATTCCAAATTCTTGAAGTGTAATGACATTGTAAGCTGATTCTAGAATTCAGACAGGTAAACAAATTGGTACAAACCATATAGTTCAAGACCATGTTCTTTGGGCCTTAAGACTACTTAGTCTGCAGGCCAATTAAGAACACTTATTTCCATCTTTGTATGAGAAAGAAGCACATGAGGTTGCTCGAGTATACATGGCTGACCAACATTAATAGTTTGAGTTTCTTTCATTTGGACTCATCCAATACCCTGTCCTGAGAAAGGCCCTTGAGAAATGTACTTGCCTTCATACTTCGTATCCTAGTTGATCACGTCTACTTCAGCACTGTTCCTCAGCTGCCTATGGGACAGAATCCCTCAATGAAAATCCCTGTGGTACGAATTTAAACTCCTTTTTCCTGCTACCCCCTTTGACTTTGTAGTAGAACTCGTACATGCCTCCCTTAGCGATTGTAAGTCATGCACTGTGTGAGCCTTTTCCAAAATGCTAACTCAATCTATGTTTTTATATACACGTCTAGGTCCTGTGTAATCAACCTCTTGAATTGTGCACTGATTTCTCTTCAAAACAGAAATAATACTATTGTCTTTTAATATTATCTAACTCTTTCATCCAGCGACTTATCTTTTACATGTAAATATTATAAAGCACACAGAGATGTATGTCTGTGTTAGTTCAATATTGCATTCCAGTTCAGTAGAAAAAATATATGTGATATTAGATACACTTTGTCATTCCTTTCCCACATGTAAACCAAAAAGATTAGTGCCTACGCAGTTGACTTCAGAGTGAGAAACTGATGTTGCCAGATCGTCTGCCTTCTCATCACACTGTGGTGTAACAGTGCTGCAGAAGATCCTTAATTTCTCAGTATTCCACTAATCCACCAACTAAAATCTGAAAAGAAATCATGGAATCTTGGTACTGCATAGGGCCCTCTTTTGTCAGTTACATTGCTGTGTAGTGGTCCAACAATTCTGAGAAACTAAGCTCCTACCGATCTATGCACTCTCTCTATGACCAACAATTCTGAAAAACTAGCTGCACCAAGCAGGTCGACTAGCAAAGTCTCAAGGAACAACTCGGGTCTACCAAGGTCAGGGACACTAAGCCAAATTATGTGAATATTATTCCTGCAGGACGCAATTCAAGATCCTCCTTCTTTGCAGTGAATTTTGCCAGTTCAGGGATGTTGTCCTCCAGGTCAGGTGAAGCAATGCGATCACAGTGCTTGTCCAGACAATCCTTTAGAAAGTCCATATGTGCAGAAAGCTGATCAGTTTTAGAGTCCATGATGCACAGGTTAGACTTCATGTCAATTAAAATAGATTTTATATTTGTGCATCAGTGCCCCTCCTTCTGATAGGTGTTTGGAGCGCATCATGCAGATTGTTTCTGGTCGATTCAAAGCTTGCCCTGTTTCACGTCTGCTTACCCCATGATGCAGGGCAGTATTAAACATCATGCAGTATTTTACTCCGCCATCTGTGAAAGGGCGCCTTTCCCTTCCACTTATTATGCATTGCCATCTCATTCTATCAGGTGTTCGTATCAGGGGTTGTAGTATGCTTTGACATCAGGATTGACCCTGGTAAATCGGTGTGATCAGCACATCTCTAGAATATTTTGTTGGGTCCTCACCCACAGGTTTCACCTGTGGCCTGCTTCCTAAACAACGAGATTCAAGAAAGACAAGTTAACCCTCCATAGTGTAGTTTTTTTTTGATAATCAAATTTTATTGATTTTAAACACTTACAAACAGTTCAGCAAAATCACGGATAGGAGATATTCATTTACATCTTCAAAGACCCTGTGACCCCAATTCAGCACCACTCGGGGAATACAACCACAGGAAAACTGGAAGCATCATTAATTTCCTTCAACAGCACCCAGCCATTTACCCCACACCCTTTGGTATTTCTTGGGGCATCCACGCGCCGTGTATAAAGCCTTCTCCTGTGTCGTGCACCAGTCCACTCCTTTGCGCCACTTTCCCAGAGCTGGTGGATCAGGACAAATCCATGCTGCCACTATATCGCGCTTGGCAACTATCATTGCTGTGTTAAAAAAGGTCTTATCGTTCCGGGACCCATCTAGCCCGTCTGTTATTCCCAATGAGTGTCGTGGGTTGTGAGGCACTGTCCACCCCAAAACCTCTAAGTTCCCCCTCAATGGCTCTCCAGAAAGTTGCCAGCCGGGGACAGGTCCAGACCACATGAAAATAAATTTGCTGGGGCCTGGCTGCACCTAGCGCAGGACGCGTCAGAGCGAAGGCCCGCTCGATTAAGGCGTACCGGAGTGAGGTAAGTGATGTGCAAGTAGTATAATTGGATGAGTCTAAGTTTGGCGGAGGCGGTAATGGTTTTGGGCGCCATGAGCGTGTCGTGCCAATCCACCTCATCCAGTGGCCCCACCCAGTCTGCCCATTGTTCCTTCAGTCTGTCCAACGAGGTGGGAGTGTTGTTGATCAAAGTACGGTATATCCGGGAGATCCCCCCCCTTTCCCAAGTCCCCCAGCAGCGTCTGGGCCTTCGCAGGGCTGTATTCCGGGAGCCGAGTGTTGTCTGCGATGTGTACGTGAAGGGCGTGTCTTAATTGCAAATACTTATAAAACTGGGAGGGGTGCAGGGAATAACGATTGCGCATATCTTGGAAAGAAAGCATATGGTCCCCAACCCAGACGTCCCCAAGCTGTGATATGCCTATGAGGTCCCAGGCTTTGAACCCCCGCAGACCACTCACTTCCCGTAGCCAAGCCCCTTGTCAGAGGGGGGTGCATTGGGTCAATTTGCCGGTCCAGCCGGTGTGGCGCAGCGAAGCCCGCCAGGCCAGGAATACTAAACGCGTCACTTCTGGCAGCTGAAGTGGGATGGGTCCCCCGTATAACATGGCCTGTACTTTAGAAAATCCCAGTTCGCACAGCTCCAGCCGATAGGCCGGGTCGGACCATCACCCGTTAAACCAATCGTGGACCACCAGCAAACGTGTGGCTAAAAAGTAGAGGTACAGATGCATCATGGCCATGCCCCCATCAAAGGAAGGGATCCGACATGTGGAGAGAGCCAGACGCGACCTCCCACCGCCCCATAAAAATTTGGTAAATAGCCCGTCCAACTCCTTAAACCAGGGTCTGGGAAAACCGAATGGGGTGTTCTGGAGGACATAAAGAAACCTGGGGAGAATCAACATTTTAAACAAGGCAACCCGGCCCAGAGGGTTCAGGGGCAACGTCCTCCATTTCTGAAGGTCTTCTTTATCCTTTTTTACCAGAGGGGTTACGTTGAGGGACCAGCCCAGCTCCGGGAGCATGGTAATCCATATTCCCAGGTATTTAAAGGAGTTATGCCGGATTGGAATATTAGACTGCCAGTCATAACAGTCCCTTGACAGGTGAAGTGGGACCAATACAGGTTTCCCGGGGTTCAGCCGAAGACCTGACGCTTGCCCAAACGCTCGCAACAACTGGAGACAATGCGGCCCGAGGAGGCGGGCTCCGCCAGAAAGAGCAGGACGTCGTCCGCATAGAGCGCGATCTTGTCCGTTTCAGTGTCCCCTGACATGGGTATCCGCCCGAACCAGGACCCCCAAGGGTTCCATGGCCAGGGCAAACAGGGTCGAAAGGGGGCAACCCTGCCGCGTACCCCTCGCTATGGGAAAGGCCTCGGACAGGACGCCATTCACCAGCACCCGTGCCCGCGGCTGCGCGTGCAGCACTCAGACCAGTGCCCAGAACCGGGGCCCAAATCCCATCCCAGCCAACACATCTTGGAGATATACCAAATCCACTGAATCAAAAACTTTTTCGAAATCTACAAGGAGGAGGGCCAAATAGGGAGTAAGTAGGTGTCGGTGGGCCAAAGCCAGATGCGCCCTCCGAAGGCAGTGCCGGGTCGCGCGTCGCGGGCATGAAGCCACATTGGTCCGGATGTACCAGCTTGGGCAGATATGGCTTTAGCCGTTTGGCCAAGATGGTGGCGTAGAGTTTGATTTTGGTATTGAGGAGGGATATGGGACGATAGTCCGCACAATGACGGGAGGGAGGCTGGGATTTCGGAAGGACCACAGTAGTGGCAATGTCCGTCTCCAGCAGGAAGGAGCCCCCATCAAGGGCTTCTTGAAAAAGGCCAGCCAAGTGGGGCACCAGTGTGTCGCGATAAGCCACGTAGTGTTCTTGGGGGAGACCATCTGGTCCCGGAGTCTTGCCCGGGGACGTGAGAGAAATGGCTTCCTCAATTTCTTTCTTAGAGAGGGGGCGGTCTAGATCTTCCCGGGCTGCCGTCTCAAACTGGGGGAGACTGACGTGGCTCCTTCCAAGGAGAACACGGAGCGATGATTCGGGTGTTTGTGCGGCATACAAGTGCCAATAGTAGCTGGCGAATGTGCTTGCCATCACTGAGTGGGCGTTGCATACCAAACCCTGATCGTCTACCACTACAGGAATTATTCGGTTCGCCCTGGGGAAGGTAGCCAGCCTGTGTAAAATCGTGCCGTTTTTGTCTCCCCAACCATAGATTCTTGCCACTGAGGACCTCCATAGTAGCTTGGCCACGTCTATAGATAGTTGTCTAATCTCGGACCGGAGAAGGGCTAGTTGTCGGCTTTGGACCGCTTCGTCAAGCCGGGAAAGGGACTGCTCCAAACGAAGCGCCTGCGCTTCTTTTGCGGTGATTTTCCGGTGTTGCTCCTGCCTCTGATTTTTAAGTTGCCCTTTCGCGAACCCCCGAATGGTTGCTTTCCCGGCCTCCCATAGGGTCCCGGGGGAGGATACGGAGCCCTCGTTGGTGAGGAAGTAATGCTCGAGCTCCTTCCCAACGGTCTTCCGAATTTCTTTATCTTGGAGGAACCATGCATTCATCCTCCACGTTTGACGGGCCGAGGGAGGGGGAGTCTCGGTACTGAGGAGTACCGGCGAGTGGTCTGAAATTCCCCTGGGTAGGATACGAGTATCTACAACTGTCAAGCAGTCAGTGGCAGGGAGAAAGATCATGTCTATGCATGCCTGCGTGTGGTGGGCTGCGGAGGTGTGAGTGAAATGGGTGGCTCATGGGTGCCACGTGCGCCACGCATCACAGAGGCCCAGTGATTCGGACCAAGACCTCAATTGTTTGGCTTGTGCAATGCGTACAGCGGAAGGAGGGCCCGATGAGTCTACGGCCGGATTGGAGACCGCATTGAAATCGCCCCCCACAACCGTGACGCCCAGGGGGAGAGAGGTTAGGAGGGTGGATGTCTGTGCCAGTGTAGAGGTAAGCAATGAGGGAGGCGAGTATAGGGACATAAGGTTGAGCGCTCCATAGTGTAGTTACTCTAGACAGTTCGGGAGGCTGAGGGTCTTGCCTTACCATAGCTTCTCACTCTTTAATAGAGTTGGTCCATTGCATCTTTAACAGTACTGTTGCATGATGGGTTTGTTCTGGCATTAACCATTGTCACAAACTTGTTGAGGTTTTACTCCTCTGGATTGGATCTCTACATGCGCCTTCCTGAGGCAATTACCATTCAAGCACTTTCATGCGAAAACAGCTATATGCACTGCATGAAGGACTTTGTACAAGTGTACTCTTGCTGCATCTTTCCGAAACTGTACTTGATGTGCTTTGTAGTTTTTGAGAAAAAGTGCTGCTTTTAGGTAGGCAGGGACTAATGAAGTCTCCTTCCTCTCATAATATGAGTTACTTGGAAACCTGTTACTTTGAGTTGGGAGTAGGAGACAACTGTGTGTGGGCTATTGTAAGGGTTAATTTGTGGTGATTACGGTGCTCTTCGTTATGTGACTCTGGCATAGTATCAGCACCCCCATCCAACTACTAATCTGCCATGGCAGTCCAGATAAATGGCACATGTATGCAATAAACATTTGTGTAGCCTGAGTACAACAGAATTGCAGCTACTGTGTGTTGCTGCTACTGTTAAAATGTGTTAATGATTTTACAGTGTAAAAAGCCGATTCCAGGCTTGGCTTAAATTGGTGCATTGTTACTGTGAATTGGTGACTTAAGAGAGTCTAGAGCTAGTCACCATAAAAGGTAACTTTAATGGTTTCTACCTGCTTTAATCCAGATCAAACATTGCTGCTGTCCTTTGGAGATGGCCATCTTTTCTGTTCTGTTGCGATATGTACATAATTGAGCTGTCATTTAAGCTCTTAAAGACAAGTTCCTAACATTCCTTCCAGAGAGCATCATTATACCCCTGAATCTTCTCAGGATGGATGTCCAAAGCAATTTTTGAAGAAGTATCAAGCAGAACTTAAGGCTGCCATTTTCCTTTCGTCTGGAAGTGAATGGAGAGTGAAGTTCTCACACACTTCCAACACTCCTCTTCACTGAATGAAGGTTTGCCTGCTTACAGTGTAAAGCCTCTTCTCTGTTGGTGGAAGTACCATGTCATAATCACTAACATTGCTCACAGATCATGGTAGATTGTTGCTAATTTTTTCTGGTAATTGCTTTACTCGGTAATTGCTTTACTCGGTGTGGGTTCCCCATCAAATCTACTAAACATCCAATGTCTGTATCTCATCTGTTTGCTCTTTCCGGAATTTACTAGGGCATTCCCTTCTTCTCATAGTCCATAACTTTAGAATTTTCATAAAAGCTTTGAAAACGTTGGGTATGTTATGGTATTGCTAATCACCCGTTCGGGTATTGAAATACTCTGTTGCGTGTGTGTGTGTGTGTGAGGCCAGCCCTAGGGGCTTACTTGAAAAGCCAGGTCTTCAGCTCCTTGCAAAGGTCCAGAAGAGAGGAGGAGTCTTCAGTGTGTTGCTGTTCCAGGCTGTAGGGCTCGGTACGAGAAGGTCCCCCCTCCTCTTTCTTTGTGTGTGACTGGGGTGTGTGCTAGTGAGACACCAAAAGAGGTGACTGGAGGGTTGGTGAAAGTAAATGTGACTGTTCAGGTAGGCAGGGCCATTGTTGTGAAGAACTCTGTAGATGGGTGTGAGGAGTTTGAAGTGAGCACACTTGTGTATCGGGAGTCATTGAAGTTCCCCAAGGTATGGTGTGGGCTTGGCGTGGGAGGATGCAAACTACTCTGGCTGCTGCATTTTTGACGGTCTGCAGTTTTCTTGTGAGCTGATTGGTAATCACTGTGTAAAGGGTGTGTCCATAGTCTATTCTGCTGGTGATGAGTGCTTCGGTGATTGTTTTCCTAGTGTTGTCTGGTAGCCACTTGAAGTTTTCTTCATCATCCTTGGGGTCTTGCAGCAGGACGAGACCACTGCGTTGACTTGAGCAGTCATGTCCAGTTTGTTGTCTATGATGATTTTTAGGTTTCTCACTTGCAAACAGGGTATGGGGAATGGGTCCAGGGTCTGTGGGCCACCAGCTGGAGTCCCATGGAGAGGGGTTCTTCCCAAAGACTACCTCCTCGGTCTTGTCCGAGTTAAATTTGAGGCAATTGAATGTCCTCCCGGGGGCCACTTCTGTTATGCATACGTGAACTTCTTCATGGTGGTAGGTGTTTTGTCCGAGAGGACAGTAACAGTTGTGTTGTTGCTGTTGTTGACATGAGGATGTTTAGGTTATGAGTTTGTATGACATCGGCCAATAGGGTCATGTAGAATAGCATTGGGTTGAGCGAGAAACCCCTTGCGATCATGTGCTTTAGAGTCATGGGGGGGGGGGGTGTATGTTGACGGTTCAGGTTCTTTCGCTGAAGAAGGAGCGGATTCATTCAAGGGCGAGTATCTGAATGCTGCATCGTGTCATCGCAATAGGATGGTGTTGAAGGCTGCTGATAGGTCTAAAAAGATGAGGGCTGCGGTTTCTCCCTGTCAAGGATCATCCATATATCATCTGTTGCTGCTATAAGGGTGGTTTACATGATGTGGTTGGTTCTTAATCCTGATTATGTGGTGTTGAGAAGCTAGTGTTTGGCAAGGGTGTCGGAGAGACGCTTGTTGATGACTTTTTCCAGGACTTTGTCTGGGTAGGGAAGGAGGGGTATCAGTCGGTGATGGGCGAG
Organism: Triturus cristatus; assembly: GCF_964204655.1. Taxonomy (NCBI): domain Eukaryota; kingdom Metazoa; phylum Chordata; class Amphibia; order Caudata; family Salamandridae; genus Triturus; species Triturus cristatus. Next base: position 879,183,360 of record NC_140589.1, read on the forward strand.
TTTAGTCAGGTCAGCCAAAGGTTCTTTTTGGAGGACATCGATGGCTGTCTTTCTATGGTTCTAGGAAGATGACTGTACTGATTTGGATTGAAATGGAGGGTCTGGTGCAGGCCAGACATAAAAGGAATGGCCGTCAACTGTCCACAAAGGAGTGGGATTTTTCTGCAAAGAAAACTTGTGATGTGAGACATGTTTACCAATTAAGTTGTTAACACCCTTCCTGTTGGACTCACGAATTCCCAATTGGTAATCTGAAGTATTCTAAGGTTAAGAGAGAAACTTTTGTTCATTTTACTACCCTCTTCTATTTAGATTTGCTAAATGATGCTTTCGTTTTTCTGCATGTGCACTCATATTCCTGTCTATACACTGTATACACTCTCCAGATTCATAGTTTACATATGTATGTTGGCAATCATTGTGTTCACATTTTGTGTTTTGATCCCTCCCCTTTGTTTTTTTTTTTTTAAATAATTTGTTGAGATCATCCTGTTATACTCCTTAACCGCACACCAGATGAGAAGGCGATGCAGTTCATTCAGCTCGAACGGTTATATCACGAACAATTTCTGGCAAATCTTGCTGCAATTCAGGAAGAGTGGGGTGAGTACAGTTTGTTCGGGCAATTGTCGTTCTTGCTTATCCATTACTGAAAGCCAACTCTTATATTTTTTTGTAAAAGAAGTGTGCCGAAGGTAAAAATGTGCCACTGAAAAGATGTGTGTGTGTACCACCTACATATAATGAAATACTTGTCTCTTATAACAAGCGTTTGTAAAAATGTAATAGGTCTAGTCTCTAAACATCTAAGCTGTTGGCTTTGCCAGTGGTTTTTTCAATTTGGCTGCATGCGTCATGGCACATGCTCAGGCAAGATCATCAATTTTGCAATGGATTTTCTATTAAGGAAACATATTCCATGATGTTTGCCGATGCGTGGTCATGCGTTGTTACACATTTCTGTCATTATCTATCAAATTATATATAAAAAATATCTAATAGAGCGCTTATTACGTGCAAATAATATTTGATTTCTACAGTGTTGCATCCTCAGATTGCATGCTATGTGAAAAAGCCTCCTCTATATTCCTAAGACTCTGTATGAAAACCGAGCTTGACTTAAAATTTCTGATTGTCACTGTTCCTTCAATTACATTTTCCTACTTCCCATCCCTGCACTACTCCTTTCCTGAACACAGCGTACTCTGTCACATGTTTGCCTTAATCTCTATCATTGCAGTTCTACAAATTTCAAAGATCATAACGAACCTGTTTGTAAGTAATACGCCCAGCTCATTTATTAATCCAATCAACCAGCTACATTAGCTCACAAACCCTACTAATGATTACACATAAGTCCTATTAATTTCATTTACCACAAAGAAAATTGTGTAGACCCATGGAATGGTTTCCTCGAGAGCACAACATTAATTTCAGTTACCAGTTAAAACCAATAAACACTGGACTAACCACTAACATTGGGTTCCCGGAGCAGCGTGCTGACCTTCGTAAAGCGCTTGAATGCCTCATCAATGGTAGTAAGCGCTATATAAATAAAATTACTTGCACATGTGTATTGCTCCTACTTTAAATGTATCAATTTAACCCGGTATATAGTCATGTTTGACTAGTAAAAGGAAAGTTTTTTTACAAAGTTAGAGCGCTCACAAAGCAGAAAAAAAACAATTCGAGCAGCCTGGTGGAAATTACCAACTTGAAATGGAAACAGGAAGCAGAATAAGGTGTAGGTAGGGCTTTTTAATGTACCTCTGTTCTTTACGTTGTGCATACTGAGAAGAGGTTATGCAGTTTGTCAGTGTTATGCAGTAAAGACAAAGTATGGAGGAGTTCAATTCTACATAACCTTGAACACATCTTGTGCACTCTCAGTTTACATTTGTGTCGTATCCATGTTCGTGTTTATTTGTCGGTTGTGCAGAACAGTGAACATGTACTTTCATCATAGATATTTGGTAGGCACAAGTATGTATTTTTTGTTGTAATTAGCAAATCTAGCCATCGCACCTAACGCTTCTTAAAATATAGGTATCCTGTATAATAGAGCAAATAATTTGTGATGCAGGATTTGTTAGTTTGACTAATGTGATTTTAAGGACATGAATGCATGGGAATAATAAGTGTTATTCCTTAAATGTCTCGAGAAAACTGACAAAAGCTGTCTGTCAATTATAGAGACAAAACGGAAAAAGATGGTGCCTGAGAAAAAGGCTTCAAGAAGTTCAGAAAACGGCCTCGATTCAGAGGAGTTGGCGAGGCTCACTCAGCTGTGTGCTTCTCACGAGGAGTAAGTATTTTCCCTTGTAATGGTACGCTTCACAGACATAATTCAGAACATTTTATTGCATTTTTATTGCATTTCTTTGCACTGTGTTGCGAAGGTGTACGGCATAGAAAATCATAAATTAGAATACAGTAATTACAGAAGTTTTTTTCGTGGTGTGTTTTTTAATAGATCTTGAATGTATCATTTGTTTCGTTTCCTACTGCTTTCTTTGAGCCACACATATATCTTGCAGTGTGAATCTTTTCTGGATTCACATGCTGTGCATTATTCTGCCATTGGGTAGTTGGGTCCAGATTTGACTTCATAGTCCTGTTTCATTCCTCTTCTTTTTACCCTTATCTGGTGGCGTTGACCATTTGGTGTCTTGTCCATCTTTCTGTGTGGTCAAATGGCCAACCCATTAGCATTGTTAATAGCAATGCTGCTATCTTCATATTCTTTTTGAGTCTGGAAGCAGCACAAGAATGTGGGAGATTGTTGAGCAAAATCATGTTTTATGTTTTTTTTAATTGAGGAATTATTACACAACCATCGACAATCCAAGGTTAGAGCACCAAAGTCAAGGAAAGAAGGTGTCCACTGAAGAAAATAAAGGGTTTTATTAAGAACTCACCGTTGGAAGGACATCAGCCACTAGAATGTACATCTGGTATGGAGCATGCCCCCATTAGATTCTGCCTGAGGTGCTAAAATAAGTATGCCCAGAAGGACAGCCACGAGTTGTGCAACCTTTGCTTACCTAAAGACCACAGCACTGAGTGCTGTGACGTGTGCAGAGTTCTGGCCAAATCCCTTAAGATGAGTGAGAAACGGAGGTAGGCTAATTAATATATGAAGTAGTTGCAAAAAACATCATTGAAGGACCTCGGCCTCTCCAGCAATAAGGAGAGCCCTGTAGAAACCGAAGTAGACCAGGGAGAATGTTCGGACCCTAAAGAGGTCATCGACACACATAAGAAGAAACTGAGGATGAATCGGAGAAGCATCCGGTAATGTAGGGATACAGTGGGGCTGAGCCAAAACATGGAGACTCCAAATCAAATGCTACCCCGACACCAAAGGCAACCGTGATCAAGGATACACATAAACAAAAGGAGTCCCGCTGGTTGAGGTCGAAAGAAACCATTGATGGTAAACCCTCAGAACGAGCCTCAACTCCAAAAGTCAATCAAGTATGCAGTAGGGAAACAGCCTTGAGAGAAGGAGGCCTCAGCAATGACGCGAAAGAGCTTAATGCTAGATATTGAGACAAAGAAACCAAAGATTAAAGTCAAAGTGGAGATCCTCGTAAAGATGATAAAGGACTTAGATGATTTTCTGAAGGGATACTGCATCCCGATCAAGCCTCAAACAGAGAGAAAACAGGAGTTAGAACAGGTGGAGCTATAGCCCTCAACAATACCTGATCCCTGGGAGGAAGAAGAGCAGTTATTCTATGAAGAGGCAGACGTGGAAAGTGGTCAGTCTGACCAGTAGTTTGTCCAGGACTAAGAGACAACTGAAGAAGAGTGGCAGGATATCGAGACAGACTCCCCTGAAGGAGTGGACACCTATCCCTCCAAACCATCACCCTCTGATGACATTGCTTTCTGCAACTCCCAGGTTAGAAAAGCACGAGGGACATGGCAAGCGCAACTGTAGGAGGAACGAACAGAGGCATGCTTCCCCATGGAGTCCCTTCTGCCAGTGCAGAGGAAGAACCAATTCCTACTGATGCTACCCATTGTCCTTGATCAGGGATGAGAAATATTTAGGGAAACAGCAAAGGCGGTGCTGCCCAGGGTGTAGAAAAATTACGAGTGGTCCCCTAAAGACATGGCATATTTCAAGGGCAAATCAACAGCAGACTGCATCATCATTTCTACTGCATGGAAAAGAGCCAATTCCCTCACTTCTACGGGCCTCCACTGGACAGAGAGAGTAAAAAGATAGAAATGGTGGGGTTAAAAATTGAGAGGTCCACTGCCACCCCATGGTGCACTGTTACTCCGATTCCCTACTTAATAGGTACGCCCACCAGCAATGGGATGAAATGAAGGAGCTGATATAACCCTGCCATAGCAATACAAGAGCAGGGCAAAGAGGCTCACTTAGGAAGGCAAAACAATAACAAAAACATTCCTAAAGTCAGCACTGGATGCAACATATACAGCTAGCAAGAGCCATGTGAAGGTACCACTCTAAGGAGACACTCATGGCTAAGGGTCTCTGGTTTCAAAGAAGAGGTGCAGGCAGCAGTTCTAAATATGCCCTTGAAAGGTGAAAACAATGTTGAGACGGGGGTGGACGACTCACTGCAAAAAATAAAGATAGACAGTGAGACTGCATAGTTTATGGGAGCTCTCCAATTTAGGAGCTGCTTTGGAAGAGGAGCAACATAAATGAGGCAAGCTGCAAGAGGGGATTTCAACACATCACCCCTCTCCCAACTCTCATGCCACAACCCAGATCTCCAAGCGCACCCTCTCAGTGACAAAACCTCAGCCCACCAAGGCAGCTGTTTAGAGGGAATGCATTGCTCTGAGGGGCAGGGCATTCTGGCAAGTGACTTGTCAGCAGGCACACCTTTGCACCAATTGGAAGGGAAGGATCGGAGGATTTCTCAAAGAGTGGCAAAGAAACACCTCAGACAAATGGACTCTAAGCATAATCGAACACAGCTACTGCACAGAACTGTTCAGATCCCCACCAAAAAGGAGACCAAAGGTATGAAATTGCAATAAAATGAGGTATTGCAGTTGCTGCAAGAGTTCAAGAATATTCTAAACAGACACAGAATAGAAAGAGTCCCAAAGCGGCAAAAAAATCAAGGTGTCTACCAATGTATACTTCCTGATATCAAAACCAGACACGACTCTTTAATCTGTTCTTGACCAGGACTTGCTTGAGGGTGGTGCAACCGGTTCGGCTGCACTGGGCGCAGACATGCAGAGGGTGCACTAACCTCAGTTGGGTTGCCTTGTTTAGCAATAACATATGATTCTAAAACACTTGCTGCATAGTTCCTTTTGCATCCAGCTTTCAGGCAGCAATAAAAAATGTGAAGATAGCTCTTGTGATTGATGTTCCTGCTAGAGAGAGGGATCAGGATTTTGTCTAGTGGCAGTTTTGACTCTCCATAAAGTAGCACACAGGGTTAATATGCCTGCTGCAAAGATCAGATCTGTATTTTATGTGTATAGCTGAGTGGATTTCGTAAGCCAGCCTATACCAGTGCTTTAAAACAAATACAATGTGTTGGAAACAGCCCACTCCCACTCCGCAGGGTGGTGGTGGACCTTCCCGACACAACGGGGTAGCTTGGCTCGAGTGGTCAGGAAACAGGCGCAGTGCTAAGCATACAATATACCCATACAAGAACCATGCGTGCATCCGTTCCAAAAACGACTCTACACCGTAAAAATTATGAAAATATGTTTCTTTATCTTTCTTCTCTTAGTTGCTGATTGGGAAAATAAATAACAATCACAATATATACATTTTTAAATATAGCAGGTCAGATAAATATTTGCTGTTTGCTGAAATAAATAGGGGTGATTATAAATAACAGGGCATAAATACAAGTGCAATATATACAGTCAATTAAATACTTTGAGGGAATAAACACTGTATCAATAAATACTGTCCCAATAAATACTGTACACCAACAAGTCCTGTGGACCTAGAAATTCAGTGCAGCAATAAATAGATGAGAACTTAATAAATACAGTAACCCCAATAAATAATTAGAAGTATACAGTACACTTTGTGAATCAGATGACACTTCACTACTGAAGGGCTGAATTGGCCCAGGCACAGCTTGTAGGGTGTGAAAGGCTTGAGGGGTACTACTCCCTGGCTGAGGCAAAGGCTGAGGCCTAAACTGAGGTAGATCAAAAAGGGGGGAAATTCCAATGCCCTGGCTTCCCTCTCCACAGAACCTCTCTAGGTTAGTCCCAGTTCACCCCAGGCACAGTCAGGTGGGTTTCAGCTCCTCCCTAGCCCCTTAGAGTAGTCTCTCAGGTCTCCACAGGGCCTTAGGCGCCCTCTACTCCACTTACTGCCCTTTTCTGTTGTTCCGACGCCGCTGGAGTCGTGTCGACGCCGTGAGGCGGTTCCGGTTCGGTCTCGGCGGCCTCGGCACAGTGTCAGTTCTTTGTCGACGCCGGTAGGCGGTTCCGGTCCGATGTCGGTGGCCTCGGTTCGAACTCGACCTCCGATTCGATGGCGTCGGGCAGTCTCCACACGATGTCGACTTCGGGCGGCTCCGGTCCGATGGCGCACTCGGCTCCGATGACGTCGGCCGGTCTGACCTCGCTGTCGACTTCCGGCGACTCCGGGGTGCGATCCTCACCCCCGACCTCCGGTGTTCCTCCTCACAGGTTCCGGGCGACTCCGGAGTGCGATCCTCACTCCCGACCTCCGGTGCTCCTCTACCTCGGTCTCCGACGACTCCGGAGGGCAGACTTCACCCTTCCGATGACGCCGCTCGCTCGACCTCGGTTCACCTCCTTCTCGACCCTTGGTATTCCACTCGACCTCCGCCGGCGCCCTCTTATGACTTCAGGCGGCTCCGGGTACGACGTCTGCTACCTCAGTCAGCGCCGCTTCTCCACCTCGGGCTCCAGGTCTTCGGCTACTCGACGCCAGGCTCCAGGGAAACCAACTCTCAGGTCAGAATCTTGTTATCTTCTTGGTTCTAAGGCCTGTTCCTGCTGTCCAGGTCCTTAGGATGGTTTTCTTCTTTCTTCTTCCCACACAGGGCTATAGGCTGGGATCCATCAGCTGGGACAAGTATCAAGGGTGGGTTTATGGACCCCACTCCAGGCACAAGTTTCCACCCCTGCTGCTTCACTCCTTCCTCCTTCACTCTTGTGCTCCTCTCTCTTCACCAGTCAGGTGCCAACTGCCAGCTCCAACTGCCAACTGCCTCTCTTATCCTCCCAACATTCTAAACGGTTTCCAACTGTCACACAGTTCTGGAATCTCCTGGAAGGTTCTGGAAGGTGCTGGTAGGTTCCAGTGGATGCTGGTGATGTCATAGGAGGCCACCATTTTGTGCTTCAGGCCCTCAGACAGAAGTTTCAGGGGTAGCTAAAATGGCTCCCTGAATCTGTAGCAACACTAAAAAATCTGGTGGTTCCCAATAAAAAGGAAAAAGTCAAACAGGGTTTGAGGCAAAAGTGGGACAAAATAAATAATGATGAGGAGGGACCACCCAAAGGGCTGACAGGTCTAACACGCGTCCCCCCCAGCTGAAAGTGGGGAGAGCTACCCAACCCCTTGGGAGTTCTCATCACTAAGGCGGAAATACCTTGAGAGACCGTCTGCATTGGCGTGGTCCACTCCAGGCCGATGTTCCACCTGAAAGTCCATCCCCTGTAGGGAAATAGACCACCTCAACAACTTGGGATTCTCCCCCTTCATCTGCATCAGCCAGCGAAGGGGTCTGTGGTCGGTCTGAACTAGGAAGTGCGATCCAAACAGGTATGGCCGCAACTTCTTCAGAGCCCATACCACTGAACACCAATTTATGTTCCCTGGGAAGTAGTCTCCTGGATCGGAAGACCACGGGTTGATCCAGACCCTCTTCGTTGAGTTGCGATAACACTGCCCCAATGCCATGTTCTGATGCATCTGTCTGGACAATGAACTTCTTGGAAAAGTCTGGGGCCCTTAAGACCGGGGCCTCGCACATGGCTTTCTTCAATTTCTCAAAGGCTTGCTGACAAGCCTCCGTCCAGACTACCCGTCGAGGTTGTTTCTTGGACGTAAGCTCCGTGAGAGGGGCTACGATGGTGCCGTACCCCTTCACGAAGCGGCGATAGTAACCCGTGAGGCCCAAAAATGCTCGGACCTCAGTCTGTGTCTTGGGGGGTTCCCAGGCCATGATGGCCTCGATCTTCGCCTGGAGGGGTTGCACCGTCCCCCTACCCACCAAGTGTCCAAGGTACACTACCGACCCCTGCCCGATCTGGCACTTGCTGGCCTTGATCGTCAATCCAGCTTGTCTCAGGGCCTGGAGAACAGCTTGCAGGTGACGCAAGTGATCCTCCCAGCTGTTACTGAAGACGGCTATGTCATCCAGATAAGCAGCAGAGAAACTCTCCATTCCGGTGAGGATCTGGTTTACCAGGCGCTGAAACGTGGCAGGTGCGTTCTTGAGCCCAAAGGGCATCACACAGAACTGGTAGTGGCCATTGGGCGTGGAGAAGGCTGACCTTTCCCTTGCTCCATCAGTCAACGAGATCTGCCAGTACCCCGAAGTAAGGTCAAAGGTACTTAGATATTGGGCAGCTCCCAGCCGGTCAATCAATTCATCCGCCCTAGGGATCGGATGAGCATCAGTCCTTGTCACTGAATTCAGTCCCCGGTAGTCCACACAGAACCTCAGTTCTGGTTGGGCACCCGGTGGTGTAGCTTTCGGTACTAACACCACCGGACTAGACCAGGGGCTGCTAGAAGGTTCAACCACTCCTAGCTCCAGCATCTTAGTGACTTCACTATGAATGCTGGCCTTCACCTTGTCAGACATCCGGTAGATCTTGGACTTCACAGGTGGGCTGTCTCCTGTGTCCACGTCATGGACGCACAGGTGAGTCCTACCTGGGACAAGGGAGAACAACGAAGAGTACTGCCCCAAGACCTGGCGACAGTCCTCCTGCTGTTCAGGAGTTAGGGATGGGGAGAGAATCACTCCCTCCACCGACCCATCCTTTTCCTGAGACGCAAACAGATCAGGGAGAGGCTCGCTTTCCACGTCCTCTCCTCCGTCAGTCACCATCATCAAGATGACTTCGGGCCTCTCGTGGTGGGGTTTGAGGCGGTTGGCGTGCAGCACCCGCAGGGGCTGACGAGGGGTCTTCAGGTCCACCAAGTAGGTAGCCTTACCCTTCTTCTCCAACACCTCAAAGGGTCCTGACCAGCGATCCTGGAGGGCACTAAGCTCTCCAGGTTCGATCACCCACACCTTCTGGCCAGGCTCCAACTCCACCGGGTGAGCATTGTGGTCATACCACGCCTTCATCACTGCTTGGCTGGCTTCCAAGTTGTCAGAAGCTTGCTTCCACAACTTAGCCATTTGGCTCCGGAAGGCCAGCATGTAGCTCACCACATCCTGGGGGAGCTTTCTGGGAGTTCTTTCCCATCCGTCTCTCACCAGGTTAAGAGGTCCACGTACAGGGTGCCCATACAGAAGCTCGAAGGGGCTGAAGCCCACTCCCTTCTGTGGCACTTCCCTGTAGGAAAAAAGTAAACAGGGTAGGAGGACGTCCCATTTCCTCCGCAGGCTTTCAGGCAGACTTCTGATCATGCCTTTTAAGGTTTTGTTAAACCTCTCCACCAGACCATTGGTCTGGGGGTGGTAAGGAGTTGTGAACCGGTAGGTCACTCCACACTCCTTCCACATTGCCCGCATATATGCTGACATGAAGTTGGTCCCCCTGTCGGACACAACTTCCTTGGGAAAACCCACTCGGGTAAAGATTCCCATCAGGGCCCTAGCCACAACAGGTGCTGTTATGGTCCTCAGAGGTATTGCCTCTGGGTACCGTGTGGCATGATCCACCAGAACCAGGATAAACCTGTGACCAGCTGTAGTTGGTGGATCTAATGGACCCACAATGTCGATGCCCACCCTTTCAAAGGGGGTGCTAACGACAGGGAGTGGTTCCAGGGGAGCTTTCAGCTTCACCCCTGTTTTCCCACTGGCTTGGCAAGACACACATGTCCGGCAGTAGGTATCGGACGACACTTTCATCTGAGGCCAATAAAAGTGTGGGACAAGACGGGCGAAGGTCTTGTCTTGCCCCAGGTGTCCTGCCAATGGTATCTCGTGAGCCAACTCTAAAAGGAAGGCTCGATAACGTTGAGGAACTACCAAGGCTCGTGACGATCCATGTAGGGGTGCCTTGGGTTCACTGTAGAGGAGGCCATCCTCCCAGTAAACACTGTAGTTCCCTTCAACGTTCCCTGCTGCCTGGGCTTCGGCCTGTCGCCTCAGCCCCTCAAGGGTAGGGCACTCCCTCTGGCCCTGGCAGAATTCCTCCCTGGACGGGCCTCCCTCCACGTGCCACTCGGCCGGGATGGGTAAGTCCTCCAGGTTGGTAACATCCCCCTCCGCAGACTCCTGGCCCACCACCTCCGGTGGCCTATCCGTCCTACGGGGTGGAGACGCCGAGGCAGGCTCCTCCTGTCCTCGGTTCTTCCCTTGACTGGCAGCTGGCTGGGCCTTTGTTCCAGGCTCCAGCCGGAATGAACTCCCTCTTCGGGTAGTCTCGGACCTTGTGCTAACACAGGCCCAGTCAGGTGTACCCAGCATCTCGGTGTGAGTCCGGTATTCCACCTCCTTCCAAGCGTTGTGCTCCATGTCATTGCCCAGCAGACAATCGACTGGCACGGCAGGGCTTACGGCAACTCGAAGTGAACCTGCAACCCCCCCCCATTCAAAGGGAACCTCGGCCACGGGATAGTGACCTGTTCTGCCGTCAGCCATCGCGGCTGGGTGGAGTACATCGGGAACTACCTGCTCTGGAGACACCAGCTGGCTACGCACCATAGTCATACTGGCTCCTGTGTCTCTCAGAGCCTCCCCTCTTTGGCCGTTGATGGTGATCCACTGCCCATACTTTGCGGTATTTGCGGGCACCTGGATCTTAGGAACCATCTCCCGTTCTCCCAGGGACACTAAAGTGACACCCGCCCACTCCCTTCCCTTAGTTAAGGGCATCTCCTCCCCGAGCACTACACTAGCTACTCCGGGGGGCTTTCCTCCAGTGGGAGGGGGTGATCGTTTCTGACACTTCGGATCTCCTTTATAGTGTCCAACGCCACCGCACTCGTAGCAATGGACAACCCTTGGCTGCTGACTCTGGCCAGGATTAGGGTTTCTGGGTGGGTTAGCCTTAGAGGTGAATCCTGTTCCCTTCCCTTGGAAGCTATTTTGGGGGCCTTTGGAGAACTCCTTTTTCTTTTCCCCTCCTTCTTTCTTCTGGGGGGCGCCCTGTCCGGCCTTTTGAGTATCCCCTCCAGTCCCCCTTGTGGACACCCGGGTACTAGCCCAAATGTCCGCCTCCTCAGCAAGCTTCCGGGGGCTGGTCAGCTTGCTATCCACCAGGTGTTGCCGCAGTTCAGGGAAACATTTCTCGAGTAGGTGTTCCTTCAGTACTAGGTCAAACAGCTCCTCGTAGTTCCTTACTTCACTGCCCTGAATCCAACCTTCCAGTGCCTTCTTTGCATAGTCCAGGAAGTCCACCCAATTCTGTGTGCCCAGCTTGTGACTACCCCTGAACTTCTGTCTGTACTTTTCAGGTGTTAGTCCAAACTTTCTGATGAGCGCCAGTTTCATGGTGGGGTAGTGGGTCTGCTCATCCTCTTCGAGGGCCAATAAAGCATCCCTACCAGCTGGAGGCATGTACTTATACAATCCCCCTCCCCAGTACTTCACTGGAACCCCATGGGCCCTCAACGAGACCTCATAGGCTGCTAGCCACTTGGCGATGTCGTCACCCGCCCCATAGCTAGCTACTATGTCCTTTGGCAGGTAAGGTTTGGGTTCCCTGGTGGACTCTTGGATTTGGCTGCCACCATTAGGAACAGTTGGTGCTCCAATTCTTAGGATCTGAAGCTCTATCTCTTTCAGTCTTATCTCATGAGCCATCCTCTCTTTCTCCGTCTCATGAGCCAACCTCTGTTCCTCCTTCTCCTTCTCCAGCTTTGCTAAATCCCATGTGAGCTGTCTTTTCTCTCTCCGATCTGCTAACTCCACGCTGGATAAGCCCCCGCTAGAGACAGTGCTGCCCTTCCTAGAAAGTGTCCTGGGCCCTGCTGACAGGTTCCCCACCTCAGGTTGGTACATCTCAGCCCCCTCGGGGTCAGGCTCTCCATCCCTGTCTTCCTCCTCAGCCTTGCTTTCTCGGCGTGCCTCCCCCCAAGCCCTTAAGCTGGTTTGAAGTGCACCCTTCTTTGCTCCTGGGGGACAGTACACCCCCTCTCGCTGGCAAAACTCCCTGAGTTGGGCCACAGTGTACGTGTCTAGATTTTCAAGAACAAACTCCATCTTGCCCACTCAGGTTAGAGGACAGGTTTTGTGTAGTAACAATGCAGGGGGGTACCTTTAGTAATACCTCCTCCCACCACCAGAGTAAATTTGGAAAAAACAAAAACCCACAATTAGGAAGGCCGCTGTGAGAAAACTCCCGGTGTAGGCCTATGGACTACCCACAGTTATTGTTGAGTATATGTAGGCACAGCTCTATCCCACCACTGAACACCAATTTATGTTGGAAACAGCCCACTCCCACTCCGCAGGGTGGTGGTGGACCTTCCCGACACAACGGGGTAGCTTGGCTCGAGTGGTCAGGAAACAGGCGCAGTGCTAAGCATACAATATACCCATACAAGAACCATGCGTGCATCCGTTCCAAAAACGACTCTACACCGTAAAAATTATGAAAATATGTTTCTTTATCTTTCTTCTCTTAGTTGCTGATTGGGAAAATAAATAACAATCACAATATATACATTTTTAAATATAGCAGGTCAGATAAATATTTGCTGTTTGCTGAAATAAATAGGGGTGATTATAAATAACAGGGCATAAATACAAGTGCAATATATACAGTCAATTAAATACTTTGAGGGAATAAACACTGTATCAATAAATACTGTCCCAATAAATACTGTACACCAACAAGTCCTGTGGACCTAGAAATTCAGTGCAGCAATAAATAGATGAGAACTTAATAAATACAGTAACCCCAATAAATAATTAGAAGTATACAGTACACTTTGTGAATCAGATGACACTTCACTACTGAAGGGCTGAATTGGCCCAGGCACAGCTTGTAGGGTGTGAAAGGCTTGAGGGGTACTACTCCCTGGCTGAGGCAAAGGCTGAGGCCTAAACTGAGGTAGATCAAAAAGGGGGGAAATTCCAATGCCCTGGCTTCCCTCTCCACAGAACCTCTCTAGGTTAGTCCCAGTTCACCCCAGGCACAGTCAGGTGGGTTTCAGCTCCTCCCTAGCCCCTTAGAGTAGTCTCTCAGGTCTCCACAGGGCCTTAGGCGCCCTCTACTCCACTTACTGCCCTTTTCTGTTGTTCCGACGCCGCTGGAGTCGTGTCGACGCCGTGAGGCGGTTCCGGTTCGGTCTCGGCGGCCTCGGCACAGTGTCAGTTCTTTGTCGACGCCGGTAGGCGGTTCCGGTCCGATGTCGGTGGCCTCGGTTCGAACTCGACCTCCGATTCGATGGCGTCGGGCAGTCTCCACACGATGTCGACTTCGGGCGGCTCCGGTCCGATGGCGCACTCGGCTCCGATGACGTCGGCCGGTCTGACCTCGCTGTCGACTTCCGGCGACTCCGGGGTGCGATCCTCACCCCCGACCTCCGGTGTTCCTCCTCACAGGTTCCGGGCGACTCCGGAGTGCGATCCTCACTCCCGACCTCCGGTGCTCCTCTACCTCGGTCTCCGACGACTCCGGAGGGCAGACTTCACCCTTCCGATGACGCCGCTCGCTCGACCTCGGTTCACCTCCTTCTCGACCCTTGGTATTCCACTCGACCTCCGCCGGCGCCCTCTTATGACTTCAGGCGGCTCCGGGTACGACGTCTGCTACCTCAGTCAGCGCCGCTTCTCCACCTCGGGCTCCAGGTCTTCGGCTACTCGACGCCAGGCTCCAGGGAAACCAACTCTCAGGTCAGAATCTTGTTATCTTCTTGGTTCTAAGGCCTGTTCCTGCTGTCCAGGTCCTTAGGATGGTTTTCTTCTTTCTTCTTCCCACACAGGGCTATAGGCTGGGATCCATCAGCTGGGACAAGTATCAAGGGTGGGTTTATGGACCCCACTCCAGGCACAAGTTTCCACCCCTGCTGCTTCACTCCTTCCTCCTTCACTCTTGTGCTCCTCTCTCTTCACCAGTCAGGTGCCAACTGCCAGCTCCAACTGCCAACTGCCTCTCTTATCCTCCCAACATTCTAAACGGTTTCCAACTGTCACACAGTTCTGGAATCTCCTGGAAGGTTCTGGAAGGTGCTGGTAGGTTCCAGTGGATGCTGGTGATGTCATAGGAGGCCACCATTTTGTGCTTCAGGCCCTCAGACAGAAGTTTCAGGGGTAGCTAAAATGGCTCCCTGAATCTGTAGCAACACTAAAAAATCTGGTGGTTCCCAATAAAAAGGAAAAAGTCAAACAGGGTTTGAGGCAAAAGTGGGACAAAATAAATAATGATGAGGAGGGACCACCCAAAGGGCTGACAGGTCTAACACGCGTCCCCCCCAGCTGAAAGTGGGGAGAGCTACCCAACCCCTTGGGAGTTCTCATCACTAAGGCGGAAATACCTTGAGAGACCGTCTGCATTGGCGTGGTCCACTCCAGGCCGATGTTCCACCTGAAAGTCCATCCCCTGTAGGGAAATAGACCACCTCAACAACTTGGGATTCTCCCCCTTCATCTGCATCAGCCAGCGAAGGGGTCTGTGGTCGGTCTGAACTAGGAAGTGCGATCCAAACAGGTATGGCCGCAACTTCTTCAGAGCCCATACCACTGAACACCAATTTATGTTCCCTGGGAAGTAGTCTCCTGGATCGGAAGACCACGGGTTGATCCAGACCCTCTTCGTTGAGTTGCGATAACACTGCCCCAATGCCATGTTCTGATGCATCTGTCTGGACAATGAACTTCTTGGAAAAGTCTGGGGCCCTTAAGACCGGGGCCTCGCACATGGCTTTCTTCAATTTCTCAAAGGCTTGCTGACAAGCCTCCGTCCAGACTACCCGTCGAGGTTGTTTCTTGGACGTAAGCTCCGTGAGAGGGGCTACGATGGTGCCGTACCCCTTCACGAAGCGGCGATAGTAACCCGTGAGGCCCAAAAATGCTCGGACCTCAGTCTGTGTCTTGGGGGGTTCCCAGGCCATGATGGCCTCGATCTTCGCCTGGAGGGGTTGCACCGTCCCCCTACCCACCAAGTGTCCAAGGTACACTACCGACCCCTGCCCGATCTGGCACTTGCTGGCCTTGATCGTCAATCCAGCTTGTCTCAGGGCCTGGAGAACAGCTTGCAGGTGACGCAAGTGATCCTCCCAGCTGTTACTGAAGACGGCTATGTCATCCAGATAAGCAGCAGAGAAACTCTCCATTCCGGTGAGGATCTGGTTTACCAGGCGCTGAAACGTGGCAGGTGCGTTCTTGAGCCCAAAGGGCATCACACAGAACTGGTAGTGGCCATTGGGCGTGGAGAAGGCTGACCTTTCCCTTGCTCCATCAGTCAACGAGATCTGCCAGTACCCCGAAGTAAGGTCAAAGGTACTTAGATATTGGGCAGCTCCCAGCCGGTCAATCAATTCATCCGCCCTAGGGATCGGATGAGCATCAGTCCTTGTCACTGAATTCAGTCCCCGGTAGTCCACACAGAACCTCAGTTCTGGTTGGGCACCCGGTGGTGTAGCTTTCGGTACTAACACCACCGGACTAGACCAGGGGCTGCTAGAAGGTTCAACCACTCCTAGCTCCAGCATCTTAGTGACTTCACTATGAATGCTGGCCTTCACCTTGTCAGACATCCGGTAGATCTTGGACTTCACAGGTGGGCTGTCTCCTGTGTCCACGTCATGGACGCACAGGTGAGTCCTACCTGGGACAAGGGAGAACAACGAAGAGTACTGCCCCAAGACCTGGCGACAGTCCTCCTGCTGTTCAGGAGTTAGGGATGGGGAGAGAATCACTCCCTCCACCGACCCATCCTTTTCCTGAGACGCAAACAGATCAGGGAGAGGCTCGCTTTCCACGTCCTCTCCTCCGTCAGTCACCATCATCAAGATGACTTCGGGCCTCTCGTGGTGGGGTTTGAGGCGGTTGGCGTGCAGCACCCGCAGGGGCTGACGAGGGGTCTTCAGGTCCACCAAGTAGGTAGCCTTACCCTTCTTCTCCAACACCTCAAAGGGTCCTGACCAGCGATCCTGGAGGGCACTAAGCTCTCCAGGTTCGATCACCCACACCTTCTGGCCAGGCTCCAACTCCACCGGGTGAGCATTGTGGTCATACCACGCCTTCATCACTGCTTGGCTGGCTTCCAAGTTGTCAGAAGCTTGCTTCCACAACTTAGCCATTTGGCTCCGGAAGGCCAGCATGTAGCTCACCACATCCTGGGGGAGCTTTCTGGGAGTTCTTTCCCATCCGTCTCTCACCAGGTTAAGAGGTCCACGTACAGGGTGCCCATACAGAAGCTCGAAGGGGCTGAAGCCCACTCCCTTCTGTGGCACTTCCCTGTAGGAAAAAAGTAAACAGGGTAGGAGGACGTCCCATTTCCTCCGCAGGCTTTCAGGCAGACTTCTGATCATGCCTTTTAAGGTTTTGTTAAACCTCTCCACCAGACCATTGGTCTGGGGGTGGTAAGGAGTTGTGAACCGGTAGGTCACTCCACACTCCTTCCACATTGCCCGCATATATGCTGACATGAAGTTGGTCCCCCTGTCGGACACAACTTCCTTGGGAAAACCCACTCGGGTAAAGATTCCCATCAGGGCCCTAGCCACAACAGGTGCTGTTATGGTCCTCAGAGGTATTGCCTCTGGGTACCGTGTGGCATGATCCACCAGAACCAGGATAAACCTGTGACCAGCTGTAGTTGGTGGATCTAATGGACCCACAATGTCGATGCCCACCCTTTCAAAGGGGGTGCTAACGACAGGGAGTGGTTCCAGGGGAGCTTTCAGCTTCACCCCTGTTTTCCCACTGGCTTGGCAAGACACACATGTCCGGCAGTAGGTATCGGACGACACTTTCATCTGAGGCCAATAAAAGTGTGGGACAAGACGGGCGAAGGTCTTGTCTTGCCCCAGGTGTCCTGCCAATGGTATCTCGTGAGCCAACTCTAAAAGGAAGGCTCGATAACGTTGAGGAACTACCAAGGCTCGTGACGATCCATGTAGGGGTGCCTTGGGTTCACTGTAGAGGAGGCCATCCTCCCAGTAAACACTGTAGTTCCCTTCAACGTTCCCTGCTGCCTGGGCTTCGGCCTGTCGCCTCAGCCCCTCAAGGGTAGGGCACTCCCTCTGGCCCTGGCAGAATTCCTCCCTGGACGGGCCTCCCTCCACGTGCCACTCGGCCGGGATGGGTAAGTCCTCCAGGTTGGTAACATCCCCCTCCGCAGACTCCTGGCCCACCACCTCCGGTGGCCTATCCGTCCTACGGGGTGGAGACGCCGAGGCAGGCTCCTCCTGTCCTCGGTTCTTCCCTTGACTGGCAGCTGGCTGGGCCTTTGTTCCAGGCTCCAGCCGGAATGAACTCCCTCTTCGGGTAGTCTCGGACCTTGTGCTAACACAGGCCCAGTCAGGTGTACCCAGCATCTCGGTGTGAGTCCGGTATTCCACCTCCTTCCAAGCGTTGTGCTCCATGTCATTGCCCAGCAGACAATCGACTGGCACGGCAGGGCTTACGGCAACTCGAAGTGAACCTGCAACCCCCCCCCATTCAAAGGGAACCTCGGCCACGGGATAGTGACCTGTTCTGCCGTCAGCCATCGCGGCTGGGTGGAGTACATCGGGAACTACCTGCTCTGGAGACACCAGCTGGCTACGCACCATAGTCATACTGGCTCCTGTGTCTCTCAGAGCCTCCCCTCTTTGGCCGTTGATGGTGATCCACTGCCCATACTTTGCGGTATTTGCGGGCACCTGGATCTTAGGAACCATCTCCCGTTCTCCCAGGGACACTAAAGTGACACCCGCCCACTCCCTTCCCTTAGTTAAGGGCATCTCCTCCCCGAGCACTACACTAGCTACTCCGGGGGGCTTTCCTCCAGTGGGAGGGGGTGATCGTTTCTGACACTTCGGATCTCCTTTATAGTGTCCAACGCCACCGCACTCGTAGCAATGGACAACCCTTGGCTGCTGACTCTGGCCAGGATTAGGGTTTCTGGGTGGGTTAGCCTTAGAGGTGAATCCTGTTCCCTTCCCTTGGAAGCTATTTTGGGGGCCTTTGGAGAACTCCTTTTTCTTTTCCCCTCCTTCTTTCTTCTGGGGGGCGCCCTGTCCGGCCTTTTGAGTATCCCCTCCAGTCCCCCTTGTGGACACCCGGGTACTAGCCCAAATGTCCGCCTCCTCAGCAAGCTTCCGGGGGCTGGTCAGCTTGCTATCCACCAGGTGTTGCCGCAGTTCAGGGAAACATTTCTCGAGTAGGTGTTCCTTCAGTACTAGGTCAAACAGCTCCTCGTAGTTCCTTACTTCACTGCCCTGAATCCAACCTTCCAGTGCCTTCTTTGCATAGTCCAGGAAGTCCACCCAATTCTGTGTGCCCAGCTTGTGACTACCCCTGAACTTCTGTCTGTACTTTTCAGGTGTTAGTCCAAACTTTCTGATGAGCGCCAGTTTCATGGTGGGGTAGTGGGTCTGCTCATCCTCTTCGAGGGCCAATAAAGCATCCCTACCAGCTGGAGGCATGTACTTATACAATCCCCCTCCCCAGTACTTCACTGGAACCCCATGGGCCCTCAACGAGACCTCATAGGCTGCTAGCCACTTGGCGATGTCGTCACCCGCCCCATAGCTAGCTACTATGTCCTTTGGCAGGTAAGGTTTGGGTTCCCTGGTGGACTCTTGGATTTGGCTGCCACCATTAGGAACAGTTGGTGCTCCAATTCTTAGGATCTGAAGCTCTATCTCTTTCAGTCTTATCTCATGAGCCATCCTCTCTTTCTCCGTCTCATGAGCCAACCTCTGTTCCTCCTTCTCCTTCTCCAGCTTTGCTAAATCCCATGTGAGCTGTCTTTTCTCTCTCCGATCTGCTAACTCCACGCTGGATAAGCCCCCGCTAGAGACAGTGCTGCCCTTCCTAGAAAGTGTCCTGGGCCCTGCTGACAGGTTCCCCACCTCAGGTTGGTACATCTCAGCCCCCTCGGGGTCAGGCTCTCCATCCCTGTCTTCCTCCTCAGCCTTGCTTTCTCGGCGTGCCTCCCCCCAAGCCCTTAAGCTGGTTTGAAGTGCACCCTTCTTTGCTCCTGGGGGACAGTACACCCCCTCTCGCTGGCAAAACTCCCTGAGTTGGGCCACAGTGTACGTGTCTAGATTTTCAAGAACAAACTCCATCTTGCCCACTCAGGTTAGAGGACAGGTTTTGTGTAGTAACAATGCAGGGGGGTACCTTTAGTAATACCTCCTCCCACCACCAGAGTAAATTTGGAAAAAACAAAAACCCACAATTAGGAAGGCCGCTGTGAGAAAACTCCCGGTGTAGGCCTATGGACTACCCACAGTTATTGTTGAGTATATGTAGGCACAGCTCTATCCCACCACTGAACACCAATTTATGTTGGAAACAGCCCACTCCCACTCCGCAGGGTGGTGGTGGACCTTCCCGACACAACGGGGTAGCTTGGCTCGAGTGGTCAGGAAACAGGCGCAGTGCTAAGCATACAATATACCCATACAAGAACCATGCGTGCATCCGTTCCAAAAACGACTCTACACCGTAAAAATTATGAAAATATGTTTCTTTATCTTTCTTCTCTTAGTTGCTGATTGGGAAAATAAATAACAATCACAATATATACATTTTTAAATATAGCAGGTCAGATAAATATTTGCTGTTTGCTGAAATAAATAGGGGTGATTATAAATAACAGGGCATAAATACAAGTGCAATATATACAGTCAATTAAATACTTTGAGGGAATAAACACTGTATCAATAAATACTGTCCCAATAAATACTGTACACCAACAAGTCCTGTGGACCTAGAAATTCAGTGCAGCAATAAATAGATGAGAACTTAATAAATACAGTAACCCCAATAAATAATTAGAAGTATACAGTACACTTTGTGAATCAGATGACACTTCACTACTGAAGGGCTGAATTGGCCCAGGCACAGCTTGTAGGGTGTGAAAGGCTTGAGGGGTACTACTCCCTGGCTGAGGCAAAGGCTGAGGCCTAAACTGAGGTAGATCAAAAAGGGGGGAAATTCCAATGCCCTGGCTTCCCTCTCCACAGAACCTCTCTAGGTTAGTCCCAGTTCACCCCAGGCACAGTCAGGTGGGTTTCAGCTCCTCCCTAGCCCCTTAGAGTAGTCTCTCAGGTCTCCACAGGGCCTTAGGCGCCCTCTACTCCACTTACTGCCCTTTTCTGTTGTTCCGACGCCGCTGGAGTCGTGTCGACGCCGTGAGGCGGTTCCGGTTCGGTCTCGGCGGCCTCGGCACAGTGTCAGTTCTTTGTCGACGCCGGTAGGCGGTTCCGGTCCGATGTCGGTGGCCTCGGTTCGAACTCGACCTCCGATTCGATGGCGTCGGGCAGTCTCCACACGATGTCGACTTCGGGCGGCTCCGGTCCGATGGCGCACTCGGCTCCGATGACGTCGGCCGGTCTGACCTCGCTGTCGACTTCCGGCGACTCCGGGGTGCGATCCTCACCCCCGACCTCCGGTGTTCCTCCTCACAGGTTCCGGGCGACTCCGGAGTGCGATCCTCACTCCCGACCTCCGGTGCTCCTCTACCTCGGTCTCCGACGACTCCGGAGGGCAGACTTCACCCTTCCGATGACGCCGCTCGCTCGACCTCGGTTCACCTCCTTCTCGACCCTTGGTATTCCACTCGACCTCCGCCGGCGCCCTCTTATGACTTCAGGCGGCTCCGGGTACGACGTCTGCTACCTCAGTCAGCGCCGCTTCTCCACCTCGGGCTCCAGGTCTTCGGCTACTCGACGCCAGGCTCCAGGGAAACCAACTCTCAGGTCAGAATCTTGTTATCTTCTTGGTTCTAAGGCCTGTTCCTGCTGTCCAGGTCCTTAGGATGGTTTTCTTCTTTCTTCTTCCCACACAGGGCTATAGGCTGGGATCCATCAGCTGGGACAAGTATCAAGGGTGGGTTTATGGACCCCACTCCAGGCACAAGTTTCCACCCCTGCTGCTTCACTCCTTCCTCCTTCACTCTTGTGCTCCTCTCTCTTCACCAGTCAGGTGCCAACTGCCAGCTCCAACTGCCAACTGCCTCTCTTATCCTCCCAACATTCTAAACGGTTTCCAACTGTCACACAGTTCTGGAATCTCCTGGAAGGTTCTGGAAGGTGCTGGTAGGTTCCAGTGGATGCTGGTGATGTCATAGGAGGCCACCATTTTGTGCTTCAGGCCCTCAGACAGAAGTTTCAGGGGTAGCTAAAATGGCTCCCTGAATCTGTAGCAACACTAAAAAATCTGGTGGTTCCCAATAAAAAGGAAAAAGTCAAACAGGGTTTGAGGCAAAAGTGGGACAAAATAAATAATGATGAGGAGGGACCACCCAAAGGGCTGACAGGTCTAACACAATGTATGTATGAGGGGGACTATAGAGAGATGAGGGGCACTTTTTGAGGGTGGTAGTGAGGAAATCAGAGGAGGATGTCATGGGGTGTGGAGCGGGGAGGGGGGGGCAAAAAAGATTGTCGCACTGGGAGCTACCAGCGCTAAAGCCGACCCTGTTTTTGATCTATGGTGTTTGAACAGATTCATAAAAACGCTGAGGTTGAAAATGTTCACACTGAAGGCGGTTATCCCATGCCTGAGAACGGAAGACTTCATGGCAACCATCACCAGACCCAGAAATGGAAAAAAAAGTGTTTGGGGGCAAGGCAAAACTCAACGAAAATAAAGTCTCCAACAGAGCAAACCCTGTTAGAAGGGTCCATCTCTGACAGTGAGAAGAATGAGCATAATGGCATCGCTCATACCTTTAATACTACATGCTAGATTAAACATGAGAATACTGCAGGAATGGCTACAATGTTAATGGTCAGAGGCAAAATCGAGTTGGGAGGACCTTGTAGTTGTCACAGAGAAGCGAGAGGTAGATACTGTGGTGGAGCACAGGTAACATCACTGTGAGGAGACCTTTCAATCATCCGGCTCCAACAGTGAGCATCACAACAGATGCAACCCACAGGGTGTGGGCACACTTATAAGGACACCAAACAGCTGCGCTCTACAAAGCCTGGAATAGGAAGTAAAGCCTTTAAATGTACTGGAGCTTTAGACGGTTTTCTTAGACATAAAGGCTTTGCAGAAACATATCCGGGGAGAAACTGTCAATGTACAGACAGACAACACAACAACTATGTTCTAGCTCAACTAACTGGGAGAACAAGGTCATACGTACTGTCTCAAATAGTGCAGACTTGTTGAAATGGGTGCACCAAAGAATAATAACAGTAGTACTGTCCACCTGAAGGGAGGACAAAACACTGTGGCAGACAGACTAAGCAGTCAAACAAACTCCTCACACTAGTGAGAGTTAAAACAACAGATAGTGGAGGAGATTTTTTAGAAATGGAGAAAATCACAGATTGATCTATTGCGGACACAGTGGAATGCAGAATGCCAAAACTTTGCCTCCATGTATCCACACCAACAGTAACTGGGTAATGCTCTGTTGATAAACAGGTTAGGGAAATTTGCTTATGGTTTTCCCCCAGTCCCACTAACGCTACTGGTGTTCAACAAATGCAAGCAATAGTCCATGGCGTTAATCCTCATCACCCCTTAAGGGGCCAGACAGACATGGTTTTTGGATCCAGTAAAGACGGCACAGGGCTGAGTGAGGCTGTCGCCTCATGAGGGCTTACTAACTAGACAAAGGAGCCACATAGCCCACCCAGTCCCAGGACACCTCAGCCTAGAAACATGGTTCATGAGGAAATAGAATATGGTCTCACGGTACTCTCCCGTAAAGAACTATGCAGTTCCTTAGGGAAGCCATAAGGCTTAGGAAAAGAAAGTGCTGCATAGCAATATGGAGCAGGTTCGTCAACTGGTGCAACAAGGCAGAACTCAAGGATAGTTGGACATAAGATACCACAGTGTCAAGTAACTCAATACTTGCTGGTTGAGGGTCTCTCTTAATGTCCACCTTTCAGTCATAGTGGCTAGACTAGAGGCACTGTAGGAAGATGTTTCTTCAACACCACAGTCTTCAAGATGTTTCTATAAGGTGCAAAAATTAGCCTCGCCAAGGTCAAAGCTAATTTATTTATAGAACCTAGACCGGGTGCTATTTCAACTTATGAAGTAGGGCTCAAGTGCCTTACACTGAAGCAGCCTTCTAATATCCTTACGGTACGTTAGTGAGTTTCAGACACGTGCAACACAAAAACCCTACTTGCAAATACAGAAGACAGAGTGATCGTGACAACAAAAACATAGTTCCTGCTGAAGGTCATCTCATACTTCCATGTCAACCAGGCTGTACAGCTATCAGCAGTTTTTCAAGACCTAATGATGTAAGCTGAAAGAGCCCTGCACATGTTGGATATCAGAAACAGTCCTATGTTACTTGTAAGAAAATAGACCTATCAGGAAGAGCAATCAATTTCTCACCTCTTTCACACCAGCAAGCAAAGTATCGCTGGTCACCAACGGAGCCATTTCAAAATGGATGGTATAAACAATCCAGTCATGTTACAAGGCAGCAGTCGTGGTGCTAGGACAAAGCCCCAGAGCACTCAAAAACGAAAAAAGGAGCACCTTTGGCATTCATAGCCAATGTCTCCATAAATTAAAGTTGTACGGCAGCCTCATGGTCTTGTGGCCACACCTTCACAAAACATTTTGTGTTTGTCCAAGAAAACAAATTCAGGTGGAACATGGAGTACTTAGGCATCAGTTCACACCCACCAACTCATTCCAACCCAGCTGTCCAGGAAAGGGCAATACCACTTCATAATCAATGCAGAGCATATGAATAAAAGAAAAGATTCAGGTGGCACAACAAAATAGTTACTGTAGGAGTCGTTTTGCAGTTTGAAACATTTTCTGGACTCACAAGGTCCCCACCTCTAAAATGAGAGGACTGTGAAATAATACCTAATAGGAGTCAAAAAAGCCCAACAAACAATAGGGTGTTCAAGGGCAATAAAGAATCCGAAGATGGCAACCATGCAAAAAGACTTCTGGGGCAGATGTCTGATGTCAAAGGGAAGGGCAAGACATCAAATGGTTGATGCCCAGAGAGGAAAAAAAGGAATACAAAGACAATTCCAAGACCCAGCCACTAATGGTGGAATAATGTTCAGCATGTGAATCCAGAAACTTCAAGTTGCAAAAACTACACCTACAGGTAAGTAACCATTTCATTAAATTATGTTATATTATGTTGTCTTTCAGCTGGCAGAGCACACTTCAATGTAGACCTCTAAAAGGGTAAGCTCCAACCAATACGTTTATTGAACATTGAATACCCACATTACAAAATTCCAGAATCTTTCAATCATGTTATGTTTTTTGCAGTGCAACTTTAGTCTTCTGTTTTTCAGACTTTAAGAGCTGAAAATCAATTCGATTCCGGTTCAATAAATCAATCACTTTTTAGTTCGGAACGTGACGAATGTCATTCATTCAAAAATGTTTCACATTGCTGCCTCTTTCAAGGATGTCAAAGGCCATCCATCTAGTTACCCCTGATAGCCACAAGGCAAAATGCAAAGTAATTCATCTGTGTTTCTTGTTTATCCCTACAAACACTGCTGAAGTTCGAACTGGGAAGTAAAAGCTGTAGCTTTCATATATTCACTTAGTTCAGTTGGTTAGGGTGTAGAAGGGACATAGAGTAATAGTTTTGTGGGAGCGAAAAGAGGATTGTATGCATATCCTGCACGTATAGCTGTTTTCTTTACATGGAAATATGTAAACATGTTGAACTGAAGAACAGATTTTTTTTTTCCTGTAATTTTGTTGAGAATAATTGTGCAAAATTAGGCGGTGTCGATTTTCAGTGTTTAACGAATAGGCTGCTTCTCACCCATAGTCTTATATCTAGAAGTGAACTTTAGGAGGGGGTGGGCACACATTGGGCCGGAGAGAGAGAGAAGAAAAAAAAGTGTGTACACACACGTACATATATACTGGAAAAGCAAAGGTTAAATTGGCATTATAATCTAGCCGCAGATTGTTTACCTTCGAATAATCCCCAGGCGTCAGACTGGAACTGTTTTTGTGAGCAGTACCCCTGCACAGTATTGTTCGACTCCACATAGCATCGGCAGAAGTGACATGCCCATTGCTTATTTAGGTGCCACTCCAGCTGCTGACATCAGTTCTTTTCTTTCCATGCCAGTCAGAGCAGATCTGGAGATTTGTCATTTCTTTTCGAAGCACCTATATAAATATTCATGCTTATAAGTTGGTAATAAAATATGGATTTAACATTCAATAAATGGCATATGTAATCTCTCCTTGTTAAGAAATAGCCAAGGAAACATCGGCTGTAAACTCTCACAGAAGAAACCTTGTTTTTCTACTATCAAGGGGGCAGAAAGCTCATAGATTAGTGTCCAAGAAAGTGATGATGTGAGGAGTCTACTGCCTGGTATCCGGTCTTTTCCTGGGCTCCATATATCCTTTCTGTCCCATATGCAAAAGTATCCTGAAGGGAATCCACATTTCCTCCCACATGCCATGGAGAATGCTTGCAGTATTTCGGCTATGGCTCAGCCGGCACCGTGTGTCCTTTCCTGTCCCGGACCAACCATAAGGGAGAGCAAATTGGGGGTAAATCCCCCCAATCTGCCCCCACCTAGGGTGGTTAGCAAGACATTTGGAGCTCTAGAGAGGTTTGGTGTCGGCTGATGCCCATTTTTAGGTCTCGCCTTGCTATCGTGTAAGCGATCGCAAAGCGAGATATAGGGGCTTTTAAAAGTGCTCCCAAAAAGCAGATTGCATTGCTAGCACGCGCACAATCACGCGCTTGGTGCCGCCATGCACTCTGCCTTTTGGGAGCAATTCAAAGGGTCCGCTCCCCCGCCCCCAAGCGCGCGCGCGCCACGCTCCGCCGGGCTTGTTTCTGAAATGTCTTCCGGGCTTGTTTCTGAAATGCACTGTCTTTCTTTCACCGTCTTTTACTTTGCAGGGCACTGTTCCCCAGCTAGTGTATGCCTTCCTTTGTGTACTGAAAAACGTACATGCTTTAAGAGTGGTTTAACGAAAATAAAACAAACAAAATGTCATAAATACACTTGAGGGGATTAACACGGAACAGCTGTGCCCAACACAGGAAGGGAGCACTTTAAAGGATCCGCACCCCCGCCCCCAAGCGCGCGCGCGCCACCCTCCGCCGGGCTTGTTTCTGAAATGCACTGTCTTCCAGGCTTGTTTTTTTATTCCCATTATGGCGGTAAGCTCTCCCCGTTTGCAGTCGACCGTTTGCAAGTGTGACCTTTGCGTGTGTTGGGAAGCGCCACGCAGGGGGTGAGAAGACGGGGTCTGCTTGTTTTTTTATTCCCATTATGGCGGTAAGCTCTCCCCGTTTGCAGTCGACCGTTTGCAAGTGTGACCTTTGCGTGTGTTGGGAAGCGCCACGCAGGGGGTGAGAAGACGGGGTCTGCTTCCAGCGGGCAGTGCTTGTTTGCTGAAAGGTGCAGGCAGGTTGGCTCATCCGCTACCTCTCTTGCCTGCGACAGTATAATAAAAATTATCTTCTCATTGGCTGTGCCGCTCCGTGCTTGAGGCCGTCCCCTGTGGCGCCACGATGCTCCCGTTAGATTTCTGCATAGCAGGCTGGGTTAGTTGCTCGACACTGCCGTGCCTAATGAATGAAGTCTAATGTGTCTTACATAGTGTTTTTACAAATATGCAATGCAAAGTTTCCCATCATAACTGACAAACACATATATATGCCAAACACTGCCCCCCCCCCCCCCCCCGTCGCTGCTAGCCCACCCCTCCATCCCTTCCGCCTCGCTGCTGGGCCACCCCCACACCCCCATCTCTCCTGCGTCGCTGCTGGGACCTACCGCCCATCCCACCCGCGTCGCTGCTGGGACCACCACCCCAATCCCTCTGTGTCGCTGCTGGGACCACCCCCCCATCCGTCCCGCGTCGCTGTTGGGACCACTCCTCACCCCCCCCCATCTCTCCCGTGTCGAAGTCTAATGTGTCTTACATAGTGTTTTTAGTATATGCAATGCAAAGTTTCCCATCATATCGGTGAAACACAAATATATGCTAAACACTGCCCCCCCCCCCCCCCCCCGTCGCTGCTGGCCCACCCCCTCCATCCCTCCCCCGTCGCTGCTGGCCCACCCCCTCCATCCCTCCCACGTCGCTGCTGGGCCACTCCCATCCCTCCTGCGTTGCTGATGGGACCACCACCCCCCTTCCCTCTGTGTCACTGCTGGGACCACAACCCCCCCCACATCTCTACTGGGACCACCACCCCCATCCCTCCTGATTCGCTGCTGGGACCCCCCCCCCCCATCCCCCATCCCTCCCGCGTCTTTGCTGAGACCACCACCCGACCTCTAGAAATCCCTTCGTCTCAATTTGTGATCCCAATCGATCAACAATTTCTTCTAGAAACTAATCTTTTCAGGCCCATTTTCACATTAACCATTTTGCCATTTCCAGCAGTGTTTCGCAACTACAAATTTTTCAATGTGCAGTTTCAGAATATTGCAATTTAGCCTTATTACAGCTCAATTTAAAGTGTCTCAAGGCCTGTGAGGTGCAGTTGTGCTACAGAAAAATGTAGAAAACAAATCTGAGGTTTCTGAATAGGAAAATGGCTACATACGATAGGATGATAAATCTATCAGGAGGACGGGGGCTGACAGGTCGGTGTTTTCAAACTGGAATGACTTCTTATTTTTATAACACTCAGGATAGGAGTCAGATTTGCCTTTTTTCCAAACGTTTTGGGAAATAGTACAAAGGCTAGCTAGGGGCAAAGAGTGTGAGCGATGTTACTAACCATGCACTGACCCTTTTACTCCTCTAGTATTGGAGGACGAGGCCCCTAACCGGAGTAGTGTTTCTAGGAGCCGTAATGTGCCCCTTCACCTAACTAAGGTGGGCGTTGCCTTAGCGGGATGGAGCTTCTTGAAAGGGCTGCGTGAATGCTTTTAGATGTGTAGCCTGTATGCAGAGTGTAACCTACTATTTTACTGTTGTAGTGTGTGCAGAGGGGCCGTGACTCACGAAAGGCAAGCCTCGAGTGAACCATGATGCCCCTCCTCTCCTCAACATGGGGAATACAAATGCATACTCTGCGCATCTGCATAAATGCTTTGCCTTAGTGTTCCTTCATGTGTAATCATTTCAACAGTAGGTATTTAACTGAAACCACAATGCAAGGTAGTAACATTGTGCACTACAGTAAAATCACTTTGAAGAAAACTTGGGGTTTAAGGGAAGTTGTTTCCCTGTGTCACGTACTTGTTACATGCACTCTTTGAGGAAATAATGTTTTGTAAGTGCCAATGTTGCTGTATTGTGGGAATAGGCTCCAGTTTAACTCCGACACTTTAATAAATATCGGACTGTGCGTTTTAGTACAGTTGTTCTGGGTAAAATCTATTTTTTTCAGTGTGTGTGTATCATTATCCTGTATGTTTATTGTGCTTCCTCCCCACTTGCCTCCGTGATGTGCTCACCCATGTTTACTCCTCCACACTTCCCTCCGTGATGTGCTCACCCATGTGTACTCCTCCCCACTTCCCTCCATGATGTGCTCACACATGTGTACTCCTCCCCACTTCCCTCCATGATGTGCTCACACATGTGTACTCCTCCCCACTTCCCTCCATGATGTGCTCACCCTTCTGTGCTTCCTCCCCACTTTCCTCCGTGATGTGCTCACCCTGTGTGCTTCTACCCCACTTCCCTCCGTGATGTGCTCACCCAAGTGTGCTTCCTCCCCACTTCCCTCTGTGATGTGCTCACCCATGTGTACTCCTCCCCACTTCCCTCCGTGATGTGCTCACACATGTGTACTCCTCCCCACTTCCCTCCATGATGTGCTCACCCTTCTGTGCTTCCTCCCCACTTCCCTCTGTGATGTGCTCACCCTTGTGTGCTTCCTCCCCACTTTCCTCCGTGATGTGCTCACCCTGTGTGCTTCCTCCCCACTTCTCTCCGTGATGTGCTCACCGTGTGCTTCCTCCCCACTTCCCTCCGTGATGTGCTCACCCTTGTTTGCTTCCTCCCCACTTCCCTCCATGATGTGCTCACCCTTGTTTGCTTCCTCCCCACTTCCCTCCCTGATGTGCTCACCCTGTGTGCTTCCTCGTTACTTCCCTCCGTGATGGGCTCACCCATGTGTACTCCTCCCACTTCCCTAGGTGATGTCCTCACCCATGTGTGCTTCCTCCCCACTTCCCTCCGTAAACTGCTCACCCTTGTGTGCTTCCTCACCAATTCCCTCCGTGAAGTGCTCACCCTGTGTGCTTCCTCCCACTTTCCTCCATGATGTGCTCACCCATGTGTGCTTTCTCCCCACTTCCCTCCGTCATGTGCTCACCCTGGGTGCTTCCTCCCTACTTCCTTCCGTGGTGTGCTCACCCTTGTTTGCTTCCTACCCACTTACCTCCGTGATGTGCTCACCCTGTGTGCTTCCTCCCACTTTCCTCTGTCATGTGCTCACCCATGTGTGCTTCCTCCCCACTTTCCTCTGTCATGTGCTCACACTCTGTTATGTTATGTTATGTTATTTATATTTTTATAGCGCACAGCTGCCCCAGCAAAGGGGCGTCCTGGCGCTATGACAGACGCTACAACATAACACACAATAAAAGAAAAGGAAATTAACCAGACACGGGAAACAGTAAAGTTTTAATCGCCTGCCTAAAGGCGAGCAGGTCTTCAAGAGCTCGGATGTGTACCGGGAGCGAGTTCCACAAACCTGCCGCGAGCACCCTAAAGGAACGGCCACCCATTCTGCTCAATTTAAAGCGCGGACAGACCGCCAGGTGACGCCCCTCCGATCTCAAGGATCTCAAAGGAACGTAGGGCGTGCGTAGGTTAGCAAGGGCCGGCGGCGAAGAAGATTTCAAAATTTTAAAGGTCAGGCACAGCGCTTTGAACTGAATTCGCTGTCTGACCGGGAGCCAATGTAAGGCCGCGATGGTACCTGACACTGAGCAATGTCTAGGGAGGCCCACAATGGCCCGAGCCGCGGCATTTTGCACCCTTTGGAGCCTAGAGGCCTCCTCTTGATTCACCCCTAACAGCAGTGAACTGCCGTAGTCCAGCCGAGATAGTATAGAGGCCTGGACCACAAGCTGTCTGGTAGGGGGATCAAAGTACTTTAAAACCGGCCTTATACCCCGCAGAATGCCATAGCACGTGGCAGCCACCTTCTTAGTGTGGTCCTTGAAGGTGAGCGCAGAGTCCAACCAGATGCCTAAATTTCTCACTCCAGAAGCTGGAATGGGAGTGACACCCAACTCTGATGGCCACCACTGGTTACCCCATAGCTCAGCATGCTTCCCTAATACCAACACCTCTGTTTTGGTGGCATTTAACTGAAGGCAGTTGGTGCGAAGCCAGCTTGCTACTGCCAACAAACCCGCTCGAAATTTGGGGGCCTCCACCTCAGGGTCTCCACTAAGTGTCACCGCTAGCTGTGTGTCGTCCGCATATGAGGCCATCGTAAGACCCCACTGTTTAACGACACCAGCCAACGGTTTCACATAGAGGTTGAACATTGTAGGGCTCAACGAGGATCCCTGTGGTACCCCCAACTCCAGGGGATAAGTGGCGGATTGGCCAGGTGGTATGGCCACTTTAAAAGAACGATCTGATAGAAAAGACCGAAACCACTGGAGAGCGAGATCAGTCACTCCCGCCTCCTGTAAGCGTTGGATCAGTATATGGTGGGACACAGTATCGAAGGCAGCGCTTAGATCTAATAGTAAAAGCGCAGCAGTGCGACCTGAGTCCAGAACCTGGCGAAGATGTTCCGTGATGTAAAGTAATGCCGTCTCGGTACTGTGTCCCGACCGGAAGCCGTTCTGACTGGAATCCAATATCTGGTTGCGAGCCAGATGCTCAGACAGAACAGAGTTGACGTGGGCTTCTGTTACTTTGGCAATCCAAGGCAGCAGGGATATGGGTCGATAATTCTCTGGCAGCCGAGGGTCAGAGTTGGCTTTTTTTAGTATAGGAGTAACCACTGCCTGTTTCCATGCCGTGGGTACCGTTCCGTTGGACAATGACATATTGATAAGATTCAATATGGGGTCACGACAGAGTGGGGAAAGTGTGTTGATAAAGGCTGGCTTTAACGGGTCCGAGGGAGAACCTGACTTGACCCTGAGGCTAAGCCTATCAAAGGTCTCAATAGTCAGTTCAGGTAGCATTGCCAGGGTCTCATATCCCAACGTATCGGGGACAGTAACCTCTCGGTTCTGGTGGAGTGTGTCAAAACTTTGGTAGATTGTTTCCACTTTCTCCACAAAAAAGGAAGCCAACTTATCACAGTGGGAATCTGTGCAAATCACCTCCGAGGTGGATCTGTTTTTCATAAGATCCTTCAGTATCTTAAAAATCAGTTTTGATGGATTAGGGCTGGTAGCAAATTCTTGAGCGTAAAATGCAGCTCGTGTTCTGCAAATAGCTCTATGGTAGAGCTTCAGCTCAGTAAAATACCGAGTTTTCAGAGCAGGGCTGTAGGATCTTCTCCATTCCCTCTCTGTTTTTCGGCAAGCTTTTTTTAGTTCTGCGAGTGACTCATTATACCAAGGACTAGGTGTTTTTGTCCGGCCTTTCGACCACCGTAAAGGTATGAGAGAGTCCAAGGCATCGGTGATCCAGGCGCAGAACTGTTGGTAACCTTGTTCCACGTTAATAAAGATGCTCAGAGGTTTCTGTTCCAGTATGCTATAAAACTCTTCAAGCCTAAGCTTGTGCCAAAGCCTTTTTAGAATAGGTCTGTCAACAGCTATAAAAGGCTTATCGTGGACCGGACAAAAGGCTTCTATAAGCAGATGATCAGTCCACCCCATCAGCCTCGGATCTGACAACCTTACCCCCTCAAGTGTGGAAAAAAAGGGGTCCAAAATATGGCCCCCTGAGTGGGTTGGAAGGGTGACGAGCTGAGTGAGTTGGAGAGCTTCGAGGTTCGCCAGCAGAGTGCTCACCGTAGTGGATGACCCATTATCAAAATGGATGTTAAGGTCCCCCACGATGTTGAAATTGGCACAACCGAGTGCTATAGGACCGATCACATCGGCCAGTGCGGACCTGAAGACAGAATCATTGCCCGGAGGACGGTAAATGAGCATACCACTGAAAGTGAATTGATGGGAAAAAGCAACTTTGAAAATAGCACTTTCACATGCAGGTAGTCCCGACGGTTTCCAATCAGCTGGAAAACAGGATTTGACTGCCATAGCAATACCACCTCCTCTTGTGGTCCTATTGGAAGTGAAGACGGTATAGTTCTGAGGGAATGCAAGATTCAATATGGCAGAATCCG
Organism: Triturus cristatus; assembly: GCF_964204655.1. Lineage (NCBI taxonomy): Eukaryota > Metazoa > Chordata > Amphibia > Caudata > Salamandridae > Triturus > Triturus cristatus. The sequence goes on from NC_140589.1 coordinate 879,215,847, forward strand.
AATCCTGAAGCCAGGTTTCTGTCATTAGAAAGACATCGGGGTCCTCTTTCTCTAGCAAATCATAAATGGACAGGTGATGTTTTACCAGCGATCTAATGTTTAAACACCAAATACGAAGATCTCGAGATACAACACACGTTCGCGTGACAGGAATAGCATCTTCCAGGGAACGGATTTTAGTAGGGCTGTTAAGTGACCAGCCTTTGCAGGCACAGCTATAAGGGCCGACTAAAGGGTCCACAGGCTTACAGGCACTTCCTCTGGACATTCGCCTTATGGACAGCAGCTCGGACCGTGTGTAAAACACCATACCTGCCAATATCGGCGAGTCAACACCGCGACGAGAAACAGAGCCTGCCCCGCCTCGCGCTGCCTCGACGCGGACGAGCGCAGACGGGCAGGACTCTGGCACGACTCCGGCAAGCGACGGCGTCCACACCTGCGCGTCCCGCTGCGCGGGAGAGGGGAGCTTTAAGTAGGCTCACCAATCCTAGCGCGAGCGAGGGCGCTCCAAGATGGCGCCCGAAGTTACAATTACAGCCCTACCCAAAATGGCGCCCACAGTGAACCACCCCCGAGATCCAGGCCCGCCAAAACGGCAGTGAGGGAGCCAATTATGTGCGGAATGAGGAGGGGGCAAGACCCAGCTAAAAACAGGGGAGAAGTGCAGCAAGGTAAATTAAAACAAATAGACAAAAAACGGGATTTTTAAAAAGCGAAGCGCCAGCAGCAGCGCCAGCAACAGCAAGTGCGCAGTAAAGTAAGCGTCTGTCAAGGCCGCCTCAAAACTGAGTCCGCCTTAAGTAGGCTCACCAATCCTAGCGCGAGCGCGAGGACGCTCCAAGATGGCGCCCGAAGTTACAATTACAGCCCTACCCAAAATGGCGCCCACAGTGAACCACCCCCGAGATCCAGGCCTGCCAAAACGGCAGTGAGGGAGCCAATTATGTGCGGACTCTGTGTTTCCTCCCCACTTCCCTCCGTGATGGCTCACCCTTGTTTGCTTCCTCCCCACTGTCCCTCCTCGCCCTTCATCCTGCACCTCCAAGTCCAACCCCCCTCTCTAGCATCTCCTCTCCTGTACCAGGGCACAGTTTTACACCTCACATCCTCTCCTCTCTTCACATTAGCTTCATTTACCACAAAAATGGATTTGCTTCAAGTAAATAAAAGGCATTGTCATTTACAATGCCAATACCTCAAACTCTAGTAAATGCGAGACCTATTGCATTGCAAATGCTTGTTTATATATATTTTTTTAAACAAATCCCCCAGTGTCCATCAGGGGGGCAGAAAGATTGTTGAGGACCTTACTGGATGGGGCAGCAATTGCAAATGCCATTGCAGGGGAAGGGGTGCTTCACCCACTTTCAAAACCCTGATGTTTAATGGGTGGGTCCATCCTGGGTTTTCATTTTCCTGCATCGATTCCTAAGCAGATATGTACTAAGGAGAGGTAATATTGGAATGGCGAGACTATCCCTTTTCCAATGGTACCTCTCCCATTGTGGTTGGTGCTAGGAGGGGGCTGACCTATGCTCTCACGCACTGAGAACACTGAAAGCAGCTTACATTTTCATAGACTGAAAAACCTCATTGAGCATGGCTCACTGCACATCAAAGCAAACAAAAAAAATCTTGTGTTGCAAGGGAAGCGCTTCGCCTCAGCTCCACTTTTGGGCTAAAAAAGTAAATCCCTTTGATGTGAGCACCAGTAGCATTTCCTGCCTTAAATGTATAGCTGTGATATTTATGTCCCCCCCACTGCAAAGGCAGTGCGTAGTACATGAATGGTGCCTCCAGTGCAATACATACTTCAAATCTTAATTTGCATTACGTTTATATAATAGGCCATTCCCCCATGAGACAAGGATTCACATTTGCGGCTAGGTTGCAAGTTACTTAAGGGAGTGTTATGGATGGGACGAGTTGTTTGTCATGTGGTTTACATTGGTAGTGTTTCAATGTCATGCATGAGGATCAGAGTTTTGCTGTTAGTGATTTTTCAGTGCACTTTTGTATGTGATTTTGAAGCAAAAAAGAATGAATGGCTGGACATCTTTGCATTATATGTTAGTGTATGGATGGATAGAAAGTGTTGTAATGCGGTATCTGACCTATATGGGGACTGGTTTGTTGTGCATGTAAGAAGAGACTGCTCAAATGTGGCAGTAAGCGTGTAGTTCGATCAAGGCATGGGTTTAGGAGAAGTGTGTTAGAGTAGACAGTCTGGCATGCGCAATGCCTTCTTTCAAGTGGTCTGCAATATCTGATAGAGACTTCTAGCCACAGATTTATTATCTTAATATAATCCCCAGGCGTCAGACTGTATCCGGAAATCTTTGAGCAGTAGCCCTGCATTTGCAGGTGGCATAGTTTGGCTCGGCGGCTTTCACGTCGTAAGTGACGTGCACCATACCTGTATAGGTGCCACCCCGATACGCTGCAATCAGTTCTTTGCTTTCTGCGCTGATTTGGTCAGAGCCACCCTCATTTGTTTTTTGACTGGCTTTTTCTTGACTTTTTGTCAACATGTTTTAAGAGATTTTCTCTCCTTTTTTGACAGGATGTCCCTTATGAAACCAGCTGGTTTCAAATCATGTGGTGCCTGTCACAGGCAGGTGTCTGTGACCGACCCACACTTGGTGTGTTTATGGTGCTTGGAGAGGGACCATCTCTCCAAGACCTGCGAGGACTGCCACGCCATGCATCAAGCTTCTCCCCACCTGCCGACCACGCGATGCTCATGATCCTGACACGCGGAAGGTCCTGGGATGTTCGCGGAGCCACAATCGTCATCACATTCAAAGTCATCGGGTAAGTCCCACAAGCAGGAGAAATCGAAGAGGTCTTTGACTTCATCGTGCCCGCCAGTCTTCTCACGAAGTACAGGAGTGTCAGCACTCCAAGGCTCGCACATCAGCAGTCAGGGTCTACTCTGCGCTTCCCTTACTTTCCTGGAGTGGCCCCCGTCCAGCTTAAGGAAATTTATGAGGCCATGTACCTCATATTTGGGTGGCCCAGCCTCTCTGGAGTGACTTTGGGTTCCAAGGGCCCCCACTTGATCGTCGCCGACTAATAACCCCTCAGCGCTAGTCAGGGCCCTCTGGATCCCATATTGGATTTGGAGCGAAGCTGCCGGTGAGACTGAGACTTTCCTCTGTTCTTGCTCCAGTGCCGACGCCCTGCGGCAGCAACATACCCATAGTCATTCCCGACTCCAAAACAGAGCTGAGTGGGTGTCACCCGAGGCCGATTCCTGTGCTGACTGACCCCATGCTCTCCGTATTAGAGCCAGTGCCTTTTGCATTTGACAGACCTGCAGAGGGAGATGAATGGGAGGGGTCTGAGGGCCCATATGGATACCAGCATCCCCTAAATGAGAATGAGGACTAGCGATATTAGGAACTGGCGGAGGCTAGGGGGGTAGAAACCTCACCTGACACTTGATTGGTTTCTCCTCCTCTTTCACTATGGTGGTGAGTAGAGCGGCTACCCACAGTGGCAGTCAAGACAAAGGTGCGTCAGCTGGGAGTCAACCCTTCCAAACTTTTACTTCCCTTTAATGAAATCCTTCCTAACTTCCTACTCTGGTTCTGGTCCATGCCCTGCACAGAGACTCCTGTTCATAGGACAATTGCCCACTGCCATTGCCCCGCTCCTGGGGACTGCAGTTTCCATCCGCGTTAATACACTCCCAGCCACCTCGGCCAACAAGCTTCCCAGTCTTTTCTAGGCCAAGAATGTGTGTCCCATAGACTATGTGGGACAGGTAGCCAGAGGCCGGTCCAGTCCCCCTCCCCTGTCCCCCCACCCCAGCAGCCGTGGCCTCCAAACCCCTTTAGTATGCCCACCAACCATCATGGGCATCCAGTGGGGGGCAGGATACGCCATCATCTGCACCACTGGCGGTCAGTAACATCAGACCATTGGGTTTTGCAAATCATCCATAGAAGCTACTCTTTATGACTACTCCTCCACCCACTTACAACCGGTTGACGGAGGACCACCTGTTCTTGCTCTGTCAGGAAGTGCTGTCTCTCTTGGCCAAGGGAGCCATAGAGAGGGTGCAGGAATCGGGAGTAGGTCGCAGTTGCTATTCCTGCTACTTTCTGGTTCTTTAGGACAGAGGCCTTTGTCCTCTCCTACAACAGCGCCTTCTCAATTTCTTCTTGAAAAAAGAGAAATTTAAGATGCTTGCACAAGTGCTTTCTGCCCTGGACCCGGGAGACTGGATGCTAATGTTTTACTCACATCCCTGTCCTGCCTTCCCACAGACGTTACCTGAGGTTCATGGTGGGCCACAATTGCTTTGTTTGCTGCCCTTCCCTTGGACCTTACCAGTAACCCTCGGGTGTTCAGACACCTTCGGGCATTAGTGCGCTTTATAAATCCCTATTTCATTTCATTTCGTTCTCGATAGTGATGGCAGTAGTTGCAGCTTACCTGCGGAGGTCAGGAGTTCCAGTCTTTACCTACCTCGACATTTGGCTGTCAAAAGCGTGTTCGCCCCAGGCAGTGTACTCCAGACTATGGCAAACCTTTGGCGCTCGCTGGGGTTTCCTATCAACGTGCCAAAGTCACATGTGGCTCCCTCTCAGACGCACCCTTTCATCTGAGCTGTTCTGGACACAGTGCAGTTTTGGGCATATCCTCTCAAGCAGAGAGCCCAGGATATTCAGGCCTTGATACAATGTTTCAGTCTCTATCCTGGATTTCGATGGGACTGTCTCTGAGACTGTTGGGCCTTGTGGCCTCCTGTATCCTCCTTGTAACACATGCACATAGGTATATATGGGCTCTGCAAAGGGACCTGAAGTCCCAGTGGGCGTAGCATCAGGTGAATCTCTCAGACATGGTCCAGATCTCGAAGGGAGCTGCAAATAATTTGCAGTGGTGGCTGACTAACCACGTTTGGGTCAGTGCCAGACTTCTCTCCCTACCCCAGCCAGCTGACTGTGGTGGCGGAAGAATCTATTGTGGGATGGGGTGGTATCTGAGAGAGGTGGAGGTCAGAGGACTCTAGCGGGGTGAGAGCTCCTCGTCAACCTGTTGAAGCTTCAGGCGATTCGCTTGGCATTGAAAGGGGTGTATGACGTAATCAGGCATGCTTTTACAATGTGCTCCATGACAACGCAAGTCGTTACAACGACTTGCCTTAGGGAAGTGCTGGACTTTGTTATAGTATTTTTCATTATATCAACTCCAGTCTGTGCAACAGTAGGGAAGGGGTTGGATTTTAAATCCAACAACGGTTCCCTAAAGCAAGTTGTCGTAAAGACTTACGTGGTAATGGAATTTTTGGTAACAATGCGTTTGTTGTAGTGCCTGTGTTATGGCACTGCGTAGTTCTGTCTTTGATCAAGGAAAGGCTGGTGCAGGTGTTCATGGACAACACCACAGCCATGTGGCACTGCAACAAACAGGGCAGGATGGAGTTGTGGACCCTTTGTCAAGAGGCTCTACACCTCTGATCATGGCATGAACACCAGGGCATATCCATGGTTGTTCAACACTTGAAGAACTCTCTGAAGGCCAGAGTGGACAAACTTAGCGGACGGAGCCTAGTGGATCATGAATGACTTCTCCACCCAGGGGTGGTGCAAGGTCTCTTTTAGCAATGGGAAGAGCCTTGGTTAGATCTGATCGCCACCGCCGAGAATGTGCAGTGCCCACAATTTTGCACGCTGTAGTTTCCAAAGCTATTTTCGCTAAGAAATGCTTTTTGTCTTGAGTGGAGCTCCGGCCTCGAGTGTAGCTTATGCCTTTCTGCCTATACCGCTCCTGCCCAGATCTCTCAAGAAGATCAGGAACGACAAGGCCCAAGTTAATCTTGTGCTTGTTTTGGGCACAGAGAGTCTGGTATCCTGAGCTGTTTAGCATGACCATCTGTCCTCCGAACAGGCTGTCTGTTCAAGAGGATCTTCTGTCGCAGCAACAGGGTAGAGTTCTGCACCTAAAAATGCGCACCCTTCACCTTCATGCGTAGAGTTCAAGCGGCGACAGTGACACCTTTCTAACTTTCTCCCGAATTCTGTGATCATATTCTGGCAGCCTGGCCCCTACCCACCAAGTCGGTATATGCCTGGCATTGTAATAATTTTGTGACATGCTGTGATTCCCAAAACATCGATGCTCTTTCTGCACTTCTCTCTAAGGTTTTTCTATGTGCTCTATCGTTGACCTTGTAGGCTCTGCTCTGGGCACAGTTAAAGTTTATCTATCAGCCATTTTGACATTTTTGCGATTGCCGGACCAACCTTCATTATTTAAGTCAACTGTTGTGGCTAGGTTTTTCTAATGGCTTGCAGCACGTTTCCCCCAGACCATTCATCATGTCCCAGTGGGATCTAAATCTTATTCTCAGCTTCTTGATGTGTGCACCCTTTGAGCCTTTGTACAATTGCCATTCATCATGCCCCCATGGGATCTGTGTTCACCCTTTGTGCCTCTGCACAATTGCCGTCTTAGGCCAGGAGGGTCAAAATTGCAGGCACACTTGGTGCACCCTCCCTACACCACTTTCTGCTCAGACAAGCTGGTCCTCCGGACATGTGCCTCCTCCCTTCAGAAAGCTGTGACTCCCATCCATGTAGGCCCGAACATCACCCTGCCTACCTTCTTTGCTCCACCTCACCCCTCCAAAGAGGAGGAGAGACTTTACCATCTGGACCCATAAAGAACGTTGTTGTTCAACCTTGATCGCACAAAACAGTTCCAGGTGGATGCTCAGCTCTTCCTGCAGTATGTAGAAGCTAAGAAAGGGAAGGCTGCGCAGAAACGGACCATATCAAGATGGATAGTGCTCTGCATCAAGATATGCTACACATTGGCCAAGAGGCAACCCCCTGCGTGCTCATTCCACCAGAACTAAGGCTTTAACCACTGTGTTAGCCTGGTGAGTGCCTGTCCTGGACATCTGTCAGGCCGCAACATGGGCATCTTTGCACACGTTTACCTTACACTAATGTCTGATCAGTCTGGCCCATTGCGATGGGCACTTCACCCATTAAGTCCTACAGGACTTTCTGGCTTAAATTGGCTTCGCAGACCCACCCAGAGGGAGGCATTGCTTGGGTTTCTATTCTAAGTTAAGGAATCTGCGGCTAGAAGTCTATATCAGATGAACAAGTTACTTACCTTCGGTAATGCCTTATCTGGAAAAGACTCTATTTAGCCTTAAATTCCTTACCGATCCTCCCCTTTCTACGATCCGACTGCAGTTTAAGGGACATTCTTATTAGGGTCTTAGTTTTTCACACCAGTGGTCAGTTCTCATTGTGGCTGCTGGTGTGGAAAGTCACATAAGGAACTGATGACAGCGCGCCCAGGGGGGCAACTATATGGTACCGCGCACGTCACTTCCAGAGCAGACGATGCTGAGTTGAACACGAGCCACCTACTGGTGCGCAGAGGTACTGCTCAAAAACTTCAGGTCCAGTCTGACGTATGGAGATTATTCTAAGGTAAGGAATCTGCAGCTAGATAGTCTGTGCTAGATAACGCGTTACCGAAGATAAGTATGTTGTTCGTAAGTTGAAATGGCATTCATTAGTGTGGTAGATAAGTGACAACGGGGGACGATGCTACCCTGGAGGTGTGCAGTCTTGTATCTACTATAAAGTATAAGCAGCAGAGTCAACTAAGTGGCATTGGAGTAACCCACTGGAATGGGCACTATGCAACCAGCTGTGGTAAATATCTCTGAGGAATCTACCCAGGTGTGACAGTAATCTTCCCATATAAATAGATGTTATACAACCAGCAGTAGCATATGCACAGCAAAGTTTGTCCATGTATGATGCGCCAATGGAATTTTAATTGTTCAACTACACTAATCATCTGTTTTCAAGAGTTAACCCATAAGAAGTTGAGGAGAGACCTATGAAGTGGAAACTGCCATTTTATAAGTAGCACTGTTAGCTGAGCTAAGGAGGCCACCCAAGAGTGGGAGAGAAGAAACCTGTAGAAATGATCACTATAACCATCCATGGTGTGTGGAATAGTTAATCCAGGGGTAGCAGGGAGCACTCCATAGGAATGGGCATTATAGACCTAGACATTGTATATTTTCTGAGGATTATACCCAGGGTTAGCTGAGAGCCAAATCATGAAACAGACATACATCACACATACATGGGTCTGTTGGGCCCATCGGAGAGTTATGATGGTGCAATCTAAAAACAAATCAATTACCACCCACACACTCACCCCATCGCATTGGTGCCTGAGATACTCCCTGCTACGGTCCCCACATATAGTGGAAGACATTCGATGTACACTGACTGACTACCTAGCACTTAACGATGTTGGGTCCACACCCCTGGCCTCCGTATGGGAGGCTCTTAAACTGGTCGCGAGAGGGGCCTTCATCGCCAAAGCGGCTTACGATAACAAAACTAGGCAGACTAAGCGAGAGGACCTAGTAGCCAAAGCAAGGGAACTCGAGGCAACCCACAAGTGCACAGGTGCTCCCAGAATAAGGCGCCAGTTGGAGAAGGAGCGGCTTCAGCTTGAAACGTTTAGACCTCGACAGGGCCGAATATGCTGTGATTTGGCTGAAGCATAAATATTATGTGGACTCCAATAGGGGAGGTCGCATGTTAGCTCACTGCCTCCACAGTCAATGAACGGCCCAGGCAATTAAAGCAATACGGGGACAACGTGGGTCTGAGGTTACGGATGATGCCGGGAAAGTGGCGGTCTTTCGATCCTTTTACGAGAACCTGTATTCTGCTGAGTCCTCTAATCTTGCTGACCCCAGTGGGTACCTACTTGGCGCAGCGGTTACTCCACTCCCAACCAGCGAGGCAGACGGACTGGAGGCCCCCATAGAAGAGGTGATCTCCGCTATTACCCGTCTGAAGCCCCTGAAAGCACCAGGCCCAGACGGCTTCAGTGCTCTTTTTTTATAAGACCTACTGTGCTGAACTGGCCCCGCTGCTCACTCGATTGTTTAACTCCTTTGCTGATACGGGCACTCTCGTGACCTCCATGCTGCGAGCGGCTATCTCGGTCATCCCTAAACCGGGGAAGGACCCGGTGCTATGCAGCTCATATCGGCCGATTTCTTTGCTGAATATTGATGCAAAATTATTCTCTAGCATCTTGGCCCATAGACTGAACCCTTTTATGCCTGGATTGGTCGACCTGGACCAGTCCGGTTTTATCCCGAATTGGCAATGTGGGGATAACACCAAAAGGATTTGCCATTTAATTGACCAGGTACACCGCTCTTAGGAGGAGGCTTTACTATTGCCTGTCGATGCTGAGAAAGCCTTTGACTGTGTGTACTGGCCGTATCTATTTGCCTCTCTGGAGCGCTTCGGCTTGGGTGGCCGCTTTCGTAAATGGGTGGCAAGCATCTATAGCGCTCAATCGGCCGCGGTCCGGGCAAACGGAATACTCTCGAGCGATTTCATGGTGGGGAGGGAGACCAGACAGTGCTGCCCTCTTTCCCTGCGCTCTTTGCTTTATATATGGAGCCCTTTGCTCAGCGATAAACCGCAGGCGCAGGGCATCCCATTCGGGGCTGACCACCATTTAATTAGCCTCTACGCCTATGCCGTCATTTTCTCAGTAGCTCGTCTTTTGACTTCAATGCCGGCGATCATGGCAGACCTGCAGGTCTTTATTTATTTTATTTTGAAGATTTTATATAGCGCTGGCTAGACCCAGGAGTATCAGAGCGCTTTACATGAATATGAAGATAATAAAGGCATAATACAGTTGTTCAAAAGCATAGAATTCTAACTGGTTAACAAAAAAAAAACAGCTTGAATTAATACAGATCGAATTAAAAGATAGGCAAAAAAAAAAGAGCTATTTACATAAATAACATGGATATGGGTAATCAAATTTTATATTGTAATACGAGTTGGAGGTAAGCATAAAGGAATACAGGCAGTGAGTAGTTAGGCGTGGATAGGGGATGTGAAACAGATAGGGGAGGGGGGTATTATGGATGGGGAGAGTGTCTGGGAGGGGATGGGAAAGAATGGGTGATGGAGTGGGGGGGAAACAAGTGAGGTAGGGAGCGAGGAGAACCAGTGGGATATAGAAAGGAGGGGGAGGTGGGGGACAGTAGGGAAGTAGAGGGGGACCCAAATGGTGGGGACGGGGTGGGGAGTCCGAGGCGAGGGTTATGGACCCCAATATTTGTTGAGGAGGTGCATTTTTAGCTATTTTTCAAAGCTGATGTAGGAAGGATTACATTGCAGGTCTTTAGGGAGGGCATTCCAGATGTGTGGGGCATTTCCGGAGAAGGCGCAAGATTGTATGGATTTCTTTCTTAACAGAGGTGGGACGAGAAGAAGAGCATTGGTGCGTCTCATCAGTCGTGAGCAGCCCGCTTTCTAGAGTTTATTTGAGAGGTACAGCTGGGTATTTTGGTGTAGGGCTTTGTGCGTAATGCAAGCAGTCTTGTAGTAGGACCTGCCTTCGACGGGAAGCCATTTAAGGGTTTTAAGGGCAGGGGAGATGTGTTCAAAACGTTTGCAGTCTGTGATGAGTCTGGCCACTAGGTTGAGCACAGATTTGCGTGGGGCTAGGTGGACCTTGTGGATTCTGGTGAGGATAGCGTTGCCGTAGTCAATTCTCGGGAGGACCAGTGATTGGACAACAAATTTAAAGTCATCAGCTGGGATAAAGGGTTTAATTTTCTTGAGATGACGGAGAGTGAAGAGTGCTTCTTTATCCGAATTTTTAATGTGGGCATTACCCAGAGATTTTACTGAGTTGGATAAGGAAAGCGAACAGTTGAGGGCATTGAGGGCTGAGATCCAAGTTTGGATGGGGAGAGGGTTGTTTTTTGGAGAAAAGAGAATGATTTCAGGTTTTTTAGAATTGAGTTTAAGATGATTGGAGTGGAACCAGTATTGGATCTCAGTTAAGGTGCAGAACATCCGAGTAGGATTTAATCCTATAGTAAAATTGGGTGTCATTGGCATAGAGGTGGTTGTTAATTCCAGCTTATTTTAGAATGAGGGTGAGGGGTTCCATAAAGAGGTTGAAGAGAGAGGGATAGAGAATGGATCCCTGGGGGACACCTAGGGAGACAGGTGTGGGGTTTGATCGGCAGTCGTGGATTTTGATTTGCTGTGTTCGGTGTTGGAGATAGGAGGCGAACCATTTAAGGACAGGACCTTTGAGGCCAAAGCAACCTTTGAGCACATTAAGTAGGGTGGGGTGGTTGACTGTATCTAACGCAGCGGAGAGATCGAGGAGGATAAGTAGGCAGGTCTCGCCATTATCAAGGGCGTGGTGGATGCCATCAACTATGTTTAGCATGGCAGTTTCAGTACTACAGCCTTTTCTGAAGCCAGATTGTAAGGGGTCCAGCAGGCTGAAAGTGTCGATGTATTTGTCCAGTTGGAGAAGGGCACATTTTTCAAGGGCTTTGGAAAGAAGAGGGAGGTTAGAGCTGGGGCGGAGATTATTTAGGTCATTAGGGTTTTTAATAGTGGGTGTGATTTGTCCGAGTTGGAGGGAGATAGGGACACACCCCTTGGCAAGGGAGGAGTTGATGATTGTAGTCCAAAATGGGGCAATGATGTGCTTTAGATCTTGTTTTAGGTTAGAAGGGAGGGGGTCTTTAGTGTGAGAAGACGGTTTTAGTTTAGCAATGATGTTAAAAACTTCGAGCTCAGTAACAGGGTGGAAATTTTGCCAGGAGGCATTGTTTTTTAGTTGTGAGTTAAAGTGGTCGGTTTCAAGAGGTGTGGTAGCGGGTAAGCGCGAGGAGGGGTTTGGGGGTAGAGTAAATAGGGTATGAGTTTTTGAGGTAATATCCGCAGTAAGTTGGGAGTTGGGTGGGATCTGAGTTAAAAGGAAGGATTGATCTATTTTGGCGATTTTCGTTTCAGAGAAGAACTTAGCAATTTCTTCTTATCTAACAGTAGATGCCGTCAGGTTTGGAGGGGCAGAGGATGTTTGGTTATGAACATGTTGAACAGTTCTCTGAGTCTATTTTTGGCACGATCAAGTTGTGTACGGAAGAAGTATGCCTTTTCATTGAAAATTTGTTTTTTGTAATTGGATCTAGCTGATCTGAGGAGTGTGAGATGTGAGGGAGAGGGGTGCTGTCTCCATGTTCTTTCCGACAGTCTTAGTAAGAGTCTTATGTTGTTGAGATCGGAGTTGAACCACGATTTGGATGGGATATTTCTTTGTTTTTTTAGTTTAGGCGGGGCAAGATGTCAGTGACAGTTTTATTAAAGTGTTCAGTAAGCTCATTTGCGTTTTGGGAGAGATGAGTGAGAAGGAGTTGAGCATAGAGTTTAGACTCCAGTTCACCAGGGGGGATAAGATTAAGATTTCTGCTCCATTTCATGGGTTTATTGTTTTTAGTGGGAGGGGGTTAGGGTTGGGCCGTGGTAGTGATGGTGAACAGTATTAGGTGGTGGTCAGACCAGTCGATGGGGACGATGTTGAAAAGGAAGGCCAAGTCATTGTTGGTAATGATGGCGTCAAGAATGGCCCCTTTGGTGTGGGTTGGGGAATGGCACACTTGTTTGAGGTCATTAATCTCAAGACAAGAAGATTGGTGAGGAGGTTGATTGTGGGATCCTTGGCATCGTTCCAGTGGAGGTTAAGATCTCCAAGGAAGAGATTTTTTGAGTTGGATAGTGAGGATTGTGTCAGAAGGTCGGAGAGTTCCTCAGCGAAGGGAAGAGGATCACCAGGAGGGTGGTAGATAGTATGTCTCTGGATTTAAAATATATCTGCAGAAGTCTCAAGTACTGAATCTTACTGCAACACAAAAGACAGTAGACACCTTTGTTTCCAATTTGATTTCGACTGGGTGACGGATGGTATAACGTACCTCGGTCTGGTTCTCCATAAAGGTTTAGCCAAGACAGTGGAAGTGAATTATACAACCCTGCTCTCTCGCATCCGAAAAGACCTGGCCCAATGAAGGCACCAGCCTTTGTCGTGGTTTGGGAGGCTGCCTGCGGTTAAAATGAATGTATTACCCCGGGCCTAATATCTCTTTCAAACGCTTCCCTTACCCTTACAATCCCCACTGAACTCGCTCTTTCACATACAAACTGAGATTGAGCGTTTTTTGGGGGGGCCCGATATCTACCCGGCTGCAGAAGACTCACCTGCAGCACCCTAAGAAGGGCGGCCTGGCCTTGCCCAATAGCACACGCTACTTTCAAGCCTCGCTGCTGCGCTACCTCGTGGAATGGAACCGTCCCATAATGGAGAAGTACTGGGTTTTCATGGACCAGACGGTGGCAGGTCACCATATCTGGAGGGAGGCATGGTTGTCTAAGTCTGCGCGGTTTTGGGGGCTATACTCCTCGCCAGTCACTTGGCCCACTATGCTCACTTGGGATAGGGTGTCAACGCGGGCTCATCTTACCACTTTCTCCTCTCCAATGTCACCGATCTTTTCAAACCCTGACTTCCCGCCTGGGATGGATAAGGGGGCCGGCTTGAGGTGGTTGGAGGGCGGGTGTAAACACCTGGGGCATCTGTTCGACCCCCAGGGTCATATTCCCTTCAAGCAGCTCCAAGAGGATTATGGCCTTGCATGCTCGGATCTCTTTCTACATATGCAAATGTTACACTGGGTGACTGGTCCCGCAATACGACCCTTGGCTGGTAGACCTATCCTGCAGTTTGAAAAGTAATACAGTAAACAAATGCCTCTCGGACCATAAATTCTTACGTTTTTAACCTTGCGGGTCTCCTACTAATACCTATGTGTATATTCACTTAATAAAATGCAATTACTTCAATATTTTTTTTAAACATCTTACATTTGTTTTTCCATCGAAAAATGCAGGAAATAGAAATTATATTGAATGGTTTTTTTTTTACTTCAATCTTTTGTACATTATATTTTTCTTTTCAAACAAACATTCCTACTAGTACAGCTACAGTTATTTACATAAATGCTACACGTAAAACTCAACATACTGTACATACGTGAAATTAATAAATCAAAAAACATACAACAAATTCAAATATAAGCTAATGTGGGTCTAAACTGTCCTACTTTATTTGGATATATCGGGACCATTTGCCTTGGACTCCTCGATACTGCTTTACTGTTAGGTCCAAAAACAGGGAAGAGGTCAGAGAACACCTGAGTTAGTCCATGGCTAAGCCAACGTAATCTGGCTTAGACTTGTGTGTCCTTAAGCACTTAGTTCTTCTGAGCGGAGATACTCTTGGACTCTGTGTGGAGTGTGCTGACGCATTTTGACCTTCGTGTGGGGACCAAGAGGGTTTTCAGAAGGTCTTCCTCAGGGCTGCGGTACTTTGTGTAGGACACTGCAATTGGATAATGGGAAAGGTCGTGTTAATCAGTCATTACTGGTAGGTGTGAACCCTGCACTTTATTCGCAATCTGTGCTGGGAGATTCTTTTCTTTATTGGTTGGTTGGTTTTACCAATATATGTAATCTTGCAGGGACAAACACAATATATAACATTGACTGTGTTGCAGTTGGTGAATTCTTCATGGCGAATGCTTTTGTTGCCACAATCGAATTAGCTTCCTTCGATGGTGCTGGCACACGAGTTACAGTTGCCGCACCGGTGATGCCCTTTTATAGGGGGAAGAGCTTGCATGGTTTGTATCGTGGCTTGGTTTCTTTTAGCTTTGGTGTTTGCCCGCACCAGTTGATCTTTGATGCTTCTGTTCTTTTTCAGCGCAAACACTGGTGGTTCTTTAAATATGTCCAGGCCTTTCACAGTGTGCCAGTTCCTTCTCACAATTTTCTTCAATTCATTGGTAGTTCCTGAGAACGTGGTCACACAGACCAAGAGCATTTCTTTTGCTTTCTCTTTTGGTGTTAGGAGTGAATCTCCTGGTGTGTACCATGCCCTTTTCATCGCTCGTTTGTCAGTTTGCGTGGATAATTTCTTTAAACCAGTTTCTCTAGGAGTTGCTTGGCGTTATAGAAGTAATCTTCTTTTTAAGTACAATTACGCCTGCAGAAAGTGATGAGGAGCCACTCATATCTCACAAGTATTCATTGGGTTATAGCTGAATTGTAGTCCCCTGATTCGCTGGGGGTGCCCCTCTGGGGTGAGTCCCCCTGCGCCTCAGGTGCTGCGGGGCCAGCGTTACACCCATTGCTTCACCTGTTAACGTTGGGAGGAGGACGGATTGAGGGCGCTATGGTCAGTTTTGGAGAGAGCAATGATGGGCATGTCAACTAAGACGTGTGCCCACCAACAGAAGAGATGGAGAACAAAGGCTTCAGGCAAAGTGCTTAATTGGAACAGCAAGGAGATGTAAACAAGCTTTGGCAAACCCAATATGCCTTGCCTATGCAAGAGCTATTGGCTTTGCCAATGTGTTTAGCCATGTTGTACACCAGCATTGCTGCTGTTCAGCATGGCTGGAAGTTAGTGGTGGAGTGGAGTAGGGTGGACTGGTATAAAGTGGAATAGCACAGAGTCTCACAGAGTGTGGTGGAGGGGCATAGAGTGGAGTAAAGTGGAAGGACGTGGAGCAGAGGGCCATAGAGTGGAGTAAAGTGGCATAGAGTGTCCTAGGCAGGAGCCTAGAGTGAATTAGAGTGTTGTGGAGTACAGTGTCGTACAGGGGCATAGAGTGGAGTAGAGTGTCAAAAGTGGAGTGGAGTGGAGTGTATAGATAGAGTGGCATGGAGTGAAGTGTTGTAGAGTGGAGTATGCATGGTGTGATAGTGCACCACTGTAATTATAGACAACACGTTTTCAATTGAAAGGACAATTACATTTGCACAGACATACAGTTTTACTGATAAAACTATACAGCACATGAACAATAACGTGTTAAAACGGCATTTCCTAGTGTATTGTTTTGATCTTATTAAAATATTTGTTTCCACAGCACTTCAGAATTACAAAAAAGGTGCTTCATTTGTTCTTTCTTAATTCTGATATATTCTGAAATATTTGCACAGTTCATTTACAGACAATTAAATTATGTTGTGTGTTAGAAAAAAGCCTTTCCTTTCACACCACCAGATTTTCAGATAAATCTCTCACTTTGAAGGCAGAGAAAGAAAAGTAAACTCCAAGCTCCTTAGGAATATAGAGCCTGACATTTTACCTCTGTCTTTGAATGCAAAGCAAATGTGACAAGATGAAAACAGAATTTACAGGCCTGTTTACAGAAAGCGAGCACTTGTAGAACAATACAGTAAACAGGCTACACTCCATGGGAGAGCCAAAGACCTGCAGGACAGACTAAAACAAATAAAGCCAGTAAATAGAAAGCGCGCAAATATGAGTTAAAAACCACAAAGCCAATGGCAAGCAATGGGTGGAATGCATTCTTAGGTCAGCTTTCAGAATGTCCCCAAAAAGTCTTTAGCAACCAAGCAGCTGTGCTCTGTCTTAAGCTTTTACCTAAAACGGTGAGAGGGGAGAAAAGCAAGGAAACGTACCTATCATTGTACACCAATAAATGGCTTCATAACTGCGCACAGTAGTGTGCCTTACTTCAGGTAGACACATTTTGGTGTTCTTCCCTAGAGTAGGAAGTCCAAAAAACGACTTTCAGCACTGTCACAAGTCACCTGCCTCCAGAGCTGACCTTTAATTTTAGTTACTTTAGGAACAATGATAAAACGTTTATTGATGGTTTTACATTTGAATTGAATATATTCGTCTACAGGTTGCAAGTTATCTTATGGTTGGTTGCAGCAAATCAATTTGCAGCTCAGAATCGGACATCTGTGCTTGTGAGAAGTTGGCCTGGTATATGCTGTCCACTAATTAAAGTGGGCACCTTGTACCAGTCCGAACAACCCTTATTGATGATTAGGTTAAAGACAACCTTTATTGAAAGCTATCCTAGTGGTAGCTATGGAGAGCAGCCTTCAGGCTAAGTCTTGAAGGAATGTAAAGCAGCTTGTTTTACCAGATCAAAACCTCCTGAATTACCAAATGAAAGGAGAGCCACACAAGAGATATATCAAATATATGTATTTATTACTAAACACTCTCTACTAACCTCTTTATGAGATTAGAGCACAAAGCACACAATATTAAATCACTAGAACGTAAATAGCACAATACACAGCGGGCTCCAGGGGGAGACCGAACCATATACTAAGAAAGTGGTATAACAACCACGACTTAACTAGACACAGTGCCTAGAGTACGTGGAATCGCTGGCACTCCAAGGAACCACCCAAAGTAGTGACACAGGGGACCCACGGAGGACGGGTGCAGTGTGTGATCACCGGCGCGAGCTCCGTACAATCCTATGGGAAAGTCGCGATTGGAATTTTAAGATTAAGGAGACTTCGGAGAGGACTTTTTAGCAAACCCTTTCAAACATAGAAGGTTTTAAGGCCAGCACCCTTGAGAGTCCTGAGGTACCCGTGTTACCTATTCCAGAGGAGCCGGGTACATAGGGGTCAAGTGATGTCGGAAACCTCCATCGTTTTCAATGGCGTGATGCGGAAAAGTGCTGCTGCCGGGAAGATGAAAAGAGTCCGGTGAGATCCAAGCCTGGATCCAAGGTGAGATGAACCTGAAAGCAGAGGGGACAGAGTCTGGGTCACTTCAGGGTGACCAGGGGCACGATAAACGAATGCCCACCGATGTCGAGTGCTTCAGGTAAGATGACGCGATGCTTGACTCCGCAGCCATGGGGGGACCAGGAGACATCGACGACGACCAAAGTCTGGAGGTGGGCTGTCCCACGAAGGATGTCGAGTGCTGGGGTTCAGTGTCTGGATTGAACACCAACAAGCCTTGGCAACTGCAAGCCACACGGGCAGAGGGAATAAGCTTTGGTGAGGACCAGCAAGGTCCTGGGGACTCTCCAAGCTATGGAGAGTCAGGGCAAGTCTGGAGCAACCAGGAAAGCCCACTGAAAGTCTAAGTTACCTTCACAGGGACCCACAGGCCAACGGACCAGGGATCGCGAAGGGACCTCAAGCTGCATCACAAAATACCAGCCCACGGGACACTTGTGGAGTGTAGGCCGGAAATCTTCAGTGGAATTACTGCTCGGGTCAGGACTACAAGTAGCCCAAAGCACAGCCTCCCTCCGGGATCGCTGAAAAGCATATGCTGCTGCAAAAGTACACGGTGCACAGGGGTTCGGGTTGCACGGTTCCCACGAGGGATACGAGTCTCAGGATTGCTGGAAGAACTGATCGACGTCTGGGACGCTCGGGAACCCACCTCCTGTGTTGCAGAAATCTTCTGAGTTCTCAGGAGCTCGGGAGATGCAAACTGGTCAGATGCGTAAAAGGTGCCTGCCTTGCAGGGGAGTAACTCCTTTACTCCAAGGGAGATTCTTCAGTCATCCAGCATAGTGTAGATCGTCGAAGTACTTGGTTTCTGTAGCAGAGTTTAGTCCAGGTAAAATATAAAGTCCTTTAATCAGGGGTTCCTACTTTATACCCAAGGAAGGGGTGGGACAAACTCTGGGGACCCACCTATGGAAGGGTCAGGGCAGAGGGTTGGCTACACCCATGTCCTTTGTCCAGTTTCGTGCCAGAAGCAGGAGCCACTGGCTCCCGCAACCGGTTTGAACTAGACTATGCACAGGGACACCAAATGTGCCCCTAGTGCAGACTTCAAAGCACTCTCAAGAGTGCACCCACCCAGCTCCAATACACTAGAACCTGTCTGGGAGGTGGTCACACCTCCCTGTGACAGGAAACCTATTGTCAAGCCTTCCCCTGCTCGAGCTTGGCTCAGCAGCAGGAAGGCAGACTCGTGTCTGTGGCTGGCAGCATCCATTTTGTGATGCCCAGGTCGAGAAAGCTGGTACTGGGTAGCCCAGTGTGTCACATATGTCCCTCTAGAAGGGTGGCATCATACCTCCCACACAAGCTACTGGTGTGGAGGTACGATTCCCAGGTGTTTGACACCAAACACAACATGTTTCTAAGCAGCCGTTTTAAAGTTAGCATTTACGGCGAGGTTATAATGCACTTAAATATATATCGTTGGCTGCATCACAAACAACCCCGGAAAATAGGTTCCGAAGGCTGCAGAGGGGCTCTGCTCATGCAGGTGCACCCTCTCACATAAGACTTCAGGATTGATAAGGCCTGCCATAGGGCTGACTGATAGGTTTAAATGTGCAGTGATTTAGAATAGATATAGTGAACCTATATCTAAGTAAGGGGTGCATACACCACCTTACACAGGCTACAGTAGCAGACCTGTGGTGTCAGTTTGAATGGTCTCTCAGGGGTGGCATAATACTTGCCGGGAGGCCTCTGGGGAACCTATGCCCTGGGTACATAGTATACCATATACTAGGGACTGATCAGGGTACCCCAGAATCCAATCTGGAGTGTACCTAAAATACATGCAATCAATTTTGAGGAGAAAGCAGCTAGACTGGAGTCCTGAATAGCAGGCTCCCAGTCAGACTAAGTCGAAAACAGTGATATATCAGCAAGAAGTGGGGGTAACCATAAGAAGCAGATCTTACTCTCCTACCGTGATAAAGCAAGAAAATAAACCTGTAGTAAATATCACCAGGGGTGTAGCTTAGTCAAAAACGTTAGGAGTGGTGCGAGTCTGAGATTTCCCAACTATCAACATGGTGGACCCAACTGAATTGCATTGCGATGGGCTGAGGTCTCTCAACGGAAATAACAGACAAGCTATGGGGCATTTGTTTTAAGTTATTTAGTAAAGCAAGGACATTCTTGATAGCAATAATATAGTCTTAAGCCACAACACAGGTTAGCATAAAACCTAAAGTGTCAATGTATTTGCAAACTGCAGTATACCATCACTAAACTTGTGTTAGCATGTGTTTAAAAGGCGCAATATATTGAAAATAAACAGCTTTTACCTGAAAATGTATTTGAGCGTTTTAAGATTCATCTTCCACCCAGGTCACTGCGTGACAAAAGGACAAAAAGTTAAAATACAAAAAGAACACTTTAAAAGAGGTGATTCTTTTTTATTTATTTATTTAATTCTTGTCTCTTGCTTATGCAACTTATTCCGATACCAGGGCCTGGTTTAGCACTGGTGGCACCCGGTGCAACTATCTTTTTCGATGCCACCTTCCCCCAATTAACTCCTCCTTCATGGATTTCCTCACTACAACCATCCAACCTTGCCCTTCATCTCTCCATAGCTCTTCTCGAAAGAGCATTTTACCTCACACATAAAGTATGCAGAGACAATGAATCGTACGTGAGTAAATCAGTCTGTAGGAAATGTTACATAAGAGTGAGGATTGCAAGGTGTAGGAATCACATATCATACATACAAATAGGCAGTATATTTTAAGAGTGATTAGTCTTACGAATCACAAACATAGGATTTAAAACATACTGTTTGGGTTGGCTATACTAATGAAACTGTATTTCTATCCAAAACAACTCCTGTTTTAGCAACACTAGGATAATGAAAGACCGGGGAAAAAACATAATGCAGTTTGCATGCAGCTCTTTGCTAACAGTTCATAGGTCACTGTGCTATATTAGAATTGCAATTTATGAACAGCAAGTAGCAAAAGGATCTCTGTGACAAAAACAGAAACCCACTGAGCTGTGCGCATAAATACAGTTCTGTGATCTGCATGGTACACATTCTTTGCAGAAGATCTTTTAACCCTCTGCGCTACAGTCAAAACTGCCACTAGACAAAACTCAGATCGCTCTCTAGCAGGAACATAACATTTATTCACCGCTCTGCTGTAGCAGACGCTTTTAAACAGTTATTTTGTAGCCCAGCGCCCCCAAACACACTACCGCTCACCGCCCTAAAAGTCAACCCGGTCCGATGCCCAGATTTTGGTCACCCAAAGCGACATGCGCAAGTTTCAAACTTCAAATGCACGTTCTAAGAATCATGCAAGAATTCTGTATATCGTCTGACTTTCTTACAGGGCTGCTGCCAACCGACAGCCGCTTCAAAGCACTTGTTGGCAGTACACTACATACATGCATGAAACTTATACATCAGTTTCGGAACAAGTCGAGTACATATACATGGCAGTTGCACATGCAGCCTGTGGTAGACAAAAATGTAGAAAATCCACCCCTGAAGAGCATCAATCTTCCCCACCTGCCTGGTACACCTGTCTTGTCACCAGTGAGCACAGCACTCCCAGAACACAGTTGAGTAGAATTCCAAATGGAGATAAAATCACTGGCATGTTATGATGCTGCTCAAGCACAGGGCCCCGAATGCGGTGCCACACCCTGACAAAAGGCGCGAAGGAATGAGTTAGGTGGGTCACTGAGGGGTCACTTCAGCAGCACAGTTGAGTGAGTGACAGGCCGGGTGTTTGCTTTGAGCTCAGGGCCCTGCCTGTGCCCTCACGTACTCCCTCCTCCTAGGCCCAGCAATCTCAATAAAATAAACACATGGTTGTGCTGCGTCTTAACCGACACAGCAATGATTTTGGCTGGTGTTTGTTATGTTGTGTTTCTTTACCTTTAACTATTTCGCTCGTGCTTGCATGCACGAGTTCAGTACATGTTGTTATTTGTAATCTTGGTTCATGGCACGATCAACATGTTCTAGAATAGAACATGTGATCGTCCCGTGAACCAAGAGTTGTGGTCAGTTGGAAAGAGGAGTTGGAGAGGGATTGTGATTTCAACTTAACAGTGTTCCACCCCAGGAGAACTCCCCCTGAAACTACGCCCCTGAATATCACCTTTAATTCACTTTAGCCTATATATCATGCAAGACTGTGAGAGTCTCTATTTGAAAATGTTATCAGGACATGACCACCGAAGTTCAAGTTACATTTTGAGATATAAAATCTATCAAAATCTAGAAACAGCGTGTGGGCATCTGTTCCTTAATCAAAAACGCGGTTAGTTTGTTTAAAGTTTAAGAATCAAGAGCCCTTAAAGTGAACATGAAATGGTTCTATGACAATATGTTTGGATATTTGTTGTAGCTTGGCACTTTGAGCGTTGAAATCCTCATCAAACTAACTTCTTTTTGTTGTGTGGTATATGGTTGACACTATGAATGAGAAATGACTTTCACTCGTGTTTAGCATATTGTAAGATATGCACGTCCTCTGCCTAGGGCTAGGCTCTAACACTACCCCTTCCTCCTCTCCCCCCTCCCACCCCCCCCACCCAGCCACTAGTGGGTATTGCTCTTGATACTACTGAACTGTGGTGTGGTCATGGTGGGTCAGTCTGACCACCACATTGAGGCTTTTGGGCAATTCCAAGGATTCGCCAACGCAGATGTGGAGCAGGAATCCAGGGAATTTCCGGGGTTTCAGATAACAGAAGGTTCCCAGACATAAGGGGTAACTTGGGTTTTTCCCCACTGGTTCATCAATTGCGTGTTTTATAGGCAACAGAATCCCCAGCACTCGCCATTCATCTGGGGTTTTTCCCACATCCCATGAACGGCAATCCTTTCCTGGGATTGGTTCCCTAAGGTACAGACCAGAGTAGGCTGCGCCTTACGGCCCACTCGATTCTTAGACACGGGGGGGGGGGGGGATGTTGGCGGGCTAGGTGCAGAGGCCGGGATACCGCGATATTGCTGCTACCCTTGCATCGGCCACCACCTTGTAATTGTGCCGGTCCTCCGGTACCTTGAAGAAGCGAAGCGACCACCTCCTTTATACAAGGCATCATTCAAGAAACCTTCTTGTTCTAGACAACTGCCTCCCCCACTTCCTTATTGAGCAGTTCTGTGTATTTTGAGAACTTGAGTAGTCCGCTGATGACGGATTTTTGATTGGTTGAACAATCCTGAGCAAACCAAGTTTGTGTGGATCAGCACCTGGATCCTTAAGACGGCGACGTGGGATCTTTAACATATGCTTAACAACCAAACAGGTATGGACGTTGCCCTTTTACACACCGAGCTTTTAGTGTAAGCCTTACAAGATTTACTGATGTTTCTAGACACCAGGGACGCCTCACGTTGGTTCGCGTTTCCTTGGTTCCTCCTATCAATCAGGGCTGGTTTCTGTGACGTCACTGACGTGCCTCTCGGACTCGGAGGACGCATATTTATAATCCCCGGGAGAGCTCTTGCTACATGCCTTATATTGCAGAGTGGCGTCTGAACGTAGTGGAAGCCATGATTAAGCATAAGCTTACAAAAAAGCCTGTCATGGAAAGGTAAACAAAGCAGAGGATCAAACACAAAGATCAGAAAATAATACATTGGAAACTAGATAAGAAAATGACACATTGCACTCAGAATTATCTCATGTTTGTTTCTATTGGTCGTGCGGAAGATGGAAAGCGTTCTTGTTTTTTTGTGTTTTACGAAATAAGGGTAACCGCCTTACAATATTTCCCTAATGCAAAAAGAGAAGTGTGCTACCAGTGTATCAGTGACGGCAGCATCTTCACTTTCTACCGTGAAGAGACAGGTTGCCGCGTTTGGCTTAGTTCTTCCTGTGAGTTGGAGAAAGCATGTGTGCCGCTAGAGATGCCTTCACTTGGCTGCGATTAGCCAACTTTAAAAAGCTGGTGATTGCCTGCAGGTGCGTAAATCCGTGACAGTCTGATGTAAAGTAAACCTACTACAAACATTACGATCAAGGTGTAGGGACACGGAGTTTGGGGGAATGGAGTTGTTAGAAATCTCCAGTTTCGCCCGGCATCCTTGCCGCAGAGATTATGATCTTGAAATGAGGATTAACCATCGGAACAGCATTTACCGGATCCTTTTCAACTGATCGTCCTTCCGGGCCCTTTTCCGCCGCTCAGAATCACACATGGCCTCTGATAAAGAGAGACCTCGGGGAAGTGAGCCCTAGTTTGAGATACCCATGTGAGTGTACAGACAGTAGCGAAGCAAGTGCGCCATGAGCCCCAGTGCAAGGGAGGAAATGTGCCCCCAGCTGCTGTCTCAAGTGATACAACCCAGTAATAACCAGGGTTCACTTCCGTGGCAACTACGCCCCTGTATACAGAGACTGACAAAGATCGCCAAGGATAAAAGGGTTGTACGAAAGCTTCATTTCTGCGCAGCTGCTTTTTAAACTATGAACCTAGACAGTTTCTCAGCTCTTTGAAACGCCAGACTCCTCTAACTTTGGAATTGCTTCAGTCTTAGAGCTTTCGACCTTTGCAGCAGAGATGCTTTGTTCTTCGGAGAAGTCTAACGTTTCTTCTTTCTCTAGCGTTTCCATGCTGTCACATGATCCCTAAATTCGGGATTAACTCACCCTGGTGGAAAGCAGTGACAGACATTTACAGATTCCACAGCTCGATTTTGCGATCATCAACAAGCGTCTATTTGTCTGATGGTGACTTGAACTAGGCAGTTTGGGAATATAAGAGGGTAGAGGATGTAGCCTAACTACTGCTAGGGCGGTCAATTTCAAATCTGCGGAACCGGGATCGAGTCTCGTCAATGACGCTCAACATCCTGTGATCCTGGGCAAATCACGTAATCTCCCGTGCCTAACAAAAAATGAATGTGTCCTTCTGTAAAGCAACTGGTGCTCATCCGATACCTATGGGTCAAGTTCGAGCCAGAAAAAAAAAGTTCTGCCAAATTAAATTTGGACGTGGGCTTGAAATGCTAAGGCACAACACCTCAACATGAGAGCTGGAAGACAGAATTATTTAACAGAGAAGGTGGCGGATTATCACATTCCTTTGTTATGGCTATCAGTGCATTTGTGCCTGTTAGGAGGCCCACCTTATGCCTATGGCATACCTGTGTCACCAAATAGGATGATATTCATGTATTACTCGTCATTGCACTCTCCAGGTCCCCAAATATAGAAAATAAATTTAGAATAATATTTTGATAAACCTGATTTTTTTTTTACCACCACCTCTCATTTTTGTGACCAGATGTGTGGGAAGCTTATCCACCCTTCCTTCACCTACATTTTCCTTCAAATTCTGGATAGCGGAGGGATACAAATTTCTATTCCCACTCCAATTAATGCAACGGTGGATAAAGTATTGGATAGCGGAGGGGTAAAATTTACTATTCCCACTCAAGTCAGTGCAGCAGTAGGGAAACTGTTGGATAGCAGAAGAGTAAACATTACTATTCCCACTCCAGTGAGTGTAACAGTAGGGAAAGTGTTGGATAGTGGAGAGGTAAAAATTACTATTCCCACTACAGTAAATTCAAAATTACCAACAAACAAAATATCAACAACAAAAAATATTTGTAAAATAAATTAAAAAATATATAAATATGTTAAATTAAAAAAACATGTAATGGCAAATACATATCACAAATACCTACAAATATTATATGTAATAAGATATTTAAAAAAATATATCAATATATTTTTTTAGCTAGAAATTATTTATAAACAAAAAATTACATACATTTTGTTTACATCCTACCCTATAACACCACACAATTCACAACCCACATCTAAATTAAAAATAAAATATACTTCCATAATTAACATAATTATCAATTAAATAAATATTAGTTAAAAAACAAATTAAAACACATAAAAAGTAATTACCTTCCCACCCTTTACCCCAATAAAGCCCCCAACACACCTACAATAAATTACACAATTCCCAAATTAAAATTTTCAATTAATGAAATGTTAATTAACAACTAATTATTAATTAAAAATGAATTACTTCCCACCCTTTACCCCATAAACCCCAAAACCCGCACCTAAAATGAATTTAACAATTTCCATATTTAATTTTCAATTAATTAATAATTAAAAACTAATTATTACTTAATTAAAAATAAATTACCTCCCACCCTTTACCCCTATAAACCCCACAACCTGCTCCTAAAATTAATTCCACAATTTCTATATTTAATTTCAAGTAATTAATATTAACAACAAAATTAACTAAACATAAATACTTACCGCAATTAACACTATAAAATCTCAATTAAATAAATAATAATAAAATAAAAATATCATTAATTTACTATAATTAAATTACTTCCCACCCTATTCCCCTATAAACCCAAACCCCGCTACGGAACTAAAAAACGCAAAATGTAATTAAAATAAAATTGATAACTACTAAAAATGTAACACATCTATTAAAGAACATAAACAATACTTGAGCAAAAAAAAAACATCACATACATTTAAAATATTTACTAAAATACATAATACTAATTAAAAAAATCGATATTTTAAACAACTATATTTTTGCAAACTATATTATTGACTTCTATATCTTTAAAAACGATATTTCTTACCTTCAAATCGATATTCCTGACTGCGATATTCTTGCTGTCGATATTTCTCACTGACAATATTTAGGGCTCGATATTTCTGGAGTTCAACATTTCCAACTCAATATTTTGTCTGCACACCCTCCACCCTCTCTTACCTGCCTGTTGCATATATAGATATGTGTTTACCCCATCCTCAAATTGTCCTGTACAAGGTAGGGCTTGTAGCAAGCGGTTAGTTTTCTCCAGCTTTGCATCAGGAGTGCGGAAAGTCTTTTGAGGAATCCGGATGAACCCGCAAATCTAGAGGCCTTTTGAGGAATTCAGTAGATCCAGAGCTTCTTAGGCCCAGATTGTGAGGTGCCACTGCACCCTATTTTTGGCTGTATTTCACCAGCTAAATAGGGCAGGGGACCATTATACCTTGCTTGCATCGAGGCACATGCTGCAATTGCTGTGCTACTGCATTCCGCATCCTCTTTTTGTTCTGCCTCTATGTAGGGAAACTTTCATCTAGTTGAGGGACCGAGTTTCAATTTTTTTTTTTTTTTAAGAATTCTTTTTTTTACACAACACATCTGTTCACGTATTTAATTTCGCAAACTAGTCTGGCCCTCAGCCAGAACAGGTACATTTAGTTGGAGTAGTCCCACCATGCATCCCATGTCTTATGGTATTTTAGTAGGCAGCCAAGTACTGTGTAGACTGATTACTCAGCCAAAACATGTGTCCATCCCCGTGTCCACTAATTGGGGCGGGATTGGTATAATCCAGCGTCGAGCAATGTCTTTCACCACCAGCGGGATGCTGGTGGCGAAAGACATTGCTCGACGCTGGATTATAGATCGGAGGACACCCACGGGGTTAACCTCTACCTCCTCAATACTCAAAATAGCATGCCTAGAAGTCGGATTAAGTGTATAGCCCACTATCCCATTAAGTGTGTCGTGAATCTTGGTCCAGTATGCAACAATGAGGGGGCAGCTCCATACCATGTGAAAAACCCCTCCGCACCTTACAAAGCATCTCGGGCAGTGATAATATTTTCTCCAGCCCATGTACGTAACTTTTTTGGATCTTAGTAGACACAGTGGACTATTTTAAATTGGATTATTCTAAGCCTAGCTGATATGGCTAAACATTGAGTGGCCATCTTGGCTTCTTGCCACTCTTCGTCTGTCAGGGGGCCAACGTTATAATGCCAGTGGACAAGGAGACACATGAGGGGATTGAGTGTGTTTAGCACCAGTGATCCATAGATATGGGAGATCACTTTTTCCCCCAGGCATTCCATCATCACCTTGGGTTCAAGGAGGGTGAACTCTGGTACATGTTGTAGGGGGGGGGGTCGTATTGTGTCAGAGTGATTCGTAGCTGTGAGTAGCAGAATAATTGAGTTTTGTGTAATTGGAATTCTGCGGACACTGTGTTGAAGGACTTATTTTGACTTCAGGACCAGACATCCCCTATTTTGAAAACGATGATTAGGCCCTAGGTCACAAATTCCATTTGCCTCTAACCTTGGATAGCCAGGACCCTCCCCATAGTGGGGTTTCATTAGTAATGGCGGTGTACTATTTGTTAAACTTGAGGGCAATGTGCCAGCAGATCAGGGGGCCACGGTGGTGTCCAATATCCGCTTAGGGACTGATAAGCCCTAGAAGCAGTGCTTAATTTGAGCTGGTGGTTTCCGGTGCTCGGCACCAGCACTTAACTGTCAACAGCTCTTATGACAGCTGCCACATGGTGACACTGTTTGTGTGATTTAGAGGTAAGCAGAACAACAGTTGTCAATTAATTCAATATATATTATACACAACCAATACCTGTCTCAGTCTATTTTAATAAGCTTTTGGGGCCTCAGACAGTCTGAATTGTCACACTTTAGCAGTGTGATGGTTAATAATTGTGTAGTTACTGTGATGACTACGCTGACCGGGGCAGTGGGTGGTGCAAGCTGCAGTTGCCTTCTGAGGAGGGCCATGGCTCTTATTATTTCACAAATTAAGCAGTGCATAGAATATTTCTTCTAGACCCCAGGTTTGTAAGAAGTTCCGCTCTAAGCGTACGATGGGTCATCACATTCTCCGAATATCCTGTTGTGAGTTATCACCAGTTGTGATGCCCAATGGTATAAGCATATATATATATATATGACACCCAGCCCTCTGTCAAAAGGGCTTGTATGCATGTAACAAGAAACTCGTGGTTGTGCTCCAGCCCATAGGAACTTATTGAGTGATGCGTTGATTTTGGTGAAGAGAGAACGTTTTGTAGAATGAACTAGGATCGTGGTCGCTCCGCCATTTTGAACAAGGCTCCGCGGCCCATGATTGATAACTTATCAATCATGGGCCACGGAGGCTTATCAATGATATGGGCAATTTATCTCCGGTTAAAGAATCGATTTTTAAGAGCATTTTTTGTTTGGGAGACTTCTTCACAAGTCGCACCGGTTCAGTATTTTGATTACGACACAATCCACAGAGGCTTTGGCAGCACTTGTAAGCCCCATACATGAAGCCAAAAACATAATTGAATTGTTTTATTGTGTACCGACTCCCCAATTGTTTCCAACCTCTGCGGTGTACTCCCAAGAATCCAGTGTGGATACTGTTCTCGCGCAGTCCCCAAATATTGCAGTTACACGTAGTATTCACTTTGAAGTCTGTGCGTTTTTTTCAGGCAGTGCTTCCCTCGAGACCCATCGCACCAGTTTTTGTGTACAAGTGCGCATGCGCATCAGAACTGAACGCGGCATTCTCGGCCCTTCAGTCAGAGCGTCCGGGTTCTTTCTGCGGTGCACTATCAGTCTGGGTTATCACCTGTACCTCCGTTTGCAGGTAGTATGCATGTTTTTACAGCCCAGGCCAGCTCTGTCCCCCAGTATGCTAGTTACTGCGTGTGCTGTGATCATTGGCCGTGTAATGATGTTAGCACGTGGCACAGCCACGCACTTTAAACCCTGCCAGGGCAGTGATAAGGTTTCAGCGCTGGAAATATTCTGCGCTAATATTAGAGAGTCACTGAGCATAGGCAAAGTCACGTCTGTGAAGCAGTATTTACATTTACATTTGTTTTAGACCATTGTGGATGAGACTGACTATTTACTTTGTTCCTCTCCTTTCTTGTCACAGGCCTACTGTATTTAAGCGCAAGGTAAGACATTCTGTTTATTTGGAAAGAGTGGTTTTTATAGTTAACATGGTGTGTCTAGCCATACGTTTATTCAAAGATGACTCGAGAAAATGTATTTGGAACATGTTTGCATCCCTACCCATTTCCAAGCCCCCTCCCCACCCTTTGAAATGCTGGAACCTTGCATGAACAATTGATATGGGTATTGGGGTTGCACACGATGCCCCTGCTGGACAGCATTTTAATCTCAACTGTACGACAAAGAGAAAGCTTTTTCTATTACCGGTGCGTTTTCATAACGTGGTTAATTTCGAATTTTATTTTAGCAAATGTCTCTTGTTTGTAAAGTGTAGAAATAAGTACGGCGCATTATAAAACTGTACACTTTTATAGTTTTAAGTACAAAATTCTGAGCCCAGGACAGGCCGCTTGTCTTTTTTTTCCACCTCAAAATGTCATTGAAACGAATGTAAAAAAGTTTTAAATGTGAAATGCCTGTATTGTTATCCACTAGTGTGAGCAAAAAAGACTTGCAGCTTCACGTCTTTTTTTCCATTAAGAGGCACAGTTGATCGTGGCCTACATGTGATATTGAGAGATTGTGGTTTTATTGGCGGTAGACATGGTTGGGAGTTCAGAGATGGGCTATTTGCCTTCCTTTAAAGTATACAGCTGCCAGTTATGCCATGCGTCGCGCGGTGATGGGAAATATTTCTCCCCTCTCACGTTCAGAGGTGCCTCTGAAAACATTTGGGTTCGGGCTCGTCGTGTCCTTGATTCTAAATAAGGTTTAAGGCGTATCCAAAATAAGACGATCGGTTCCTTATCTTCTGTTGGGTTACTGATGGTCCATACGCTTCATGAAGCTTCTCTTGATCTAGATGAAATCTCCGTAGATTATTGCTTGATTGGTTTGGTCCACTTGAAACACAAGCGGTATCTTCCTCAGGGCCTAAAATCCAGATTGTGGTGGCAGGCCTGTTTCTAAACTAAAGAATGAAACCGGATTCTAACAGATGTAGTTGCCAAATAAAACAAGAATGTGCAGTGTAATAGGTCTCACATTTATGAGAGTTTGAGCAATTGGCATTGTAAGTGACAATGGTTTTTATCTATATGTCGTTTTTAAAACAGATAAGTAAATGGCATTGTGATTTACTATGCTAATAGCTTAAACTCTCGCAAATGCGAGACCTATTGCAGATTTGTTTGTGCTATAAATTAGTTTTTAAAAAGCGTTGGGGGAGAGCGTGTCCTACCTGCAACAGCAGGCAGGACAAAGTTATATGAGAAAATAGTGCTTGGAGGCTGTAATTCAAGCCTACAGAGTAACAACACACGTAACATGGGGTGTCGCCAAGGGAGGTTACAAAGTAAGACAAGGGGGTACTAAGGAGGTATTACTAAGCTTATTGACCAATGAACAGCCACAATTTACAATGGACAATGACACAAGCCAATGAAAAATGTGGGCGGACAGTGGGCAGAGCTTCAAGCCCCTACCTGAATACAGAATGCCTCGCACCAGGCTTGACCTAAACAACTACCTGATGTCAGACCTCTCTTCTAAGTGGCACTGTTTCTTCCAGAAAGCTTCTTCAGAACTGCTGTTCAAGCAGTTGTACTCTTACATCTGGTTAGTGGTAACCCTCTGCTCCTTGGCTTCCCAGACTTCACACTGGCACCCCTGATGGGCATCCTGCATGCAGCTGCACGTCTCACCAAGGACCGAAAGAATGATAATCTCATTACATGTCTCCCTTTCGGATGGCATTTACAAAGCCATCCCCACCAGCACCCCGTTTGTCTTGCCAAGCCATGTCTTCCCTGGACCGGAAACCAGCATCCTGGGACCGGTTTCGGGTTCATAACCCTCATCAAAGGGGATGACGGACGGAGCATTTGAGCAAATCAAACACTCGCCCCCAGTCAACTGATCTGGGTTTAATCCATCATCATTCTTTAGCTCACTCCACCACCCCAGTTCAGACATGGCCATATGCAAATCAGTCTGGCCCAGTGCCTCATGGGAACAGTCCAGCCCGAACTGCCAAGCCATGTCTTCCCTGGACCGGAAACAAGCATCCTGGGACCGGTTTCGGGTTCATAACCCTCATCAGCCAGGCTATCTTGAATCCAGTGGCAAAGTGAGCAAGGGACCCACGTCTGGGCATACCCTGCCAACTTCGGGCGAACAAAGCGATACCAAAGGGGATGACGGACGGAGCGTTTGAGCAAATCAAGCACTCACCCCCAGTCAACTGATCTGGGTTTAATCCATCATCATTCTTTAGCTCATTCCACAGACATGGCCATATGCAAATCAGTCTGACCCTGTGCCTCATGGGAACAGTCCAGCCCGAACTACCAAGCCATGTCTTCCCTGGACCAGCTCACTGTCTATGGCGGTTCTCTGCACACCATCAGACTGCAGACTAAGAAGTGAAAAAATAAAACTGGCAGCAGGCCTATTTTACATATTCAAACAGGATCTAGAATAACATCCTTCAGGACCGCACCAATGCTGCTCCAATTTAGGAAACAGTCCAAAACGCACCTCTTTGAAGAACAGTAAATTTCAGTGCATTAACCAACCTCAAATCACCTAACCACCTGTTCTTTCACTTCTTGACTTTATGCTTGTCTTTGATCTTGTGCAGTGCTCCACTAATTTTTGGCTTGGTTTGCACTGCAGAGATGCCACTTGCATACGTACCACATAAATCCCTTTGTGTCTTGAGTTTATAATTAGGATTAAATAATGGCAGTTAACAATAGCTGAAGAAATTGACGTGTTGACCAGTGTTAAACTAATGAGCCATGCCTGAGTTGTGGCTTTTTGATGGTTACTATTGAGGCTGATCTGTTCTCTTTAATCTGATCATTGTTCTGTTTCTTTTATTTAAACACAATGGTTTGGACTTACAAAGAGGAGTGGCCCGAGATCTGCTTCAGAATGCAAATTCTGCCAAGAACTTTTTTTATCGAAGGGTAGAATGTGCGTTTTACCTTGGAACGTTTTCAATTGTTAGAAGTTGAAATCCAAGGTGGGTGTGGTCATGACAAGGATCCAACGATATATGTCCTCGCTGAGCTGTGTTCGTGCCTGGCCTGCTGGATGGCCTCTATTAGTGACGTTGCATCACTGGCGAGGGAGCACCTGTGGAGACCAATCTGGAGCAGTTTTAGAGTTCAGTGATTACTCCACATCCATCAGAGGACTTCCTTCTCCACACAGTGCAGTGTCTCAAAATGGCCACCTCCATGGTGGACTGTGCGTTCTCTAGAGGGATCACATTGTGTGTATGGTTTAATCAACGAAGGAGCTGAGCTGGCAGTGGCTATGCATGTAGAGCTGATGCTTGGGCCCCATGATGTTTGTTGTGCCTCTACTGCCGGAGGCCTAGCCTGTGTGTGCGCCTACTTTGCAGTGCCCCGTGGCAGAGTAGTAGAATGTAACTGGTTCTGGCTGGGGCTCACTTTGGATGAAGAAGCGGTCCCTCTGGGTGAGCTCAGGAACCAAGCCTGCACACTGCTCAATGTGTCCTTGATACATGGCTAAAAGTAAAGACAATCTGTGACACGACGGTCCACAAATAAGCTGGGACGGATGGTCTCTCTGCACTGGCTGGGACTCTCCTGACGAGGGGACTGCAAGCCCTGTGAATAGATGATTGTGAGTTAGCTGCGAAGGGAGACCCGCACTCTTCTTTCTCCCTGCTGTTTTTAGGTTGTGTGACAGTGGTGCTTTCAGTTTATCTGGTCCTCCAATGTGCTCGCAGAACTCCTGAATCCTCTCCAGTGCCCTGTGGGAAGAACAAGGCAACAAAGATCCTGTCAATTAATTTGGTATTCACTAACTAGAAGTCTACAATAAAGGTAGCTCTGCTCATGGTGGATCTGTCTGAAGCCTTCTCAAAGAAATGCAAGCTCCTGCTACAAAATCTGTGAAATTTAAGGGGAGGATTTTCGGAAAGAGCTATCTGCATTACGCCAAGACTGTGTTCAAATGCATATAAGTTGGATGTTTTTGCTGACAATGTCATCCGTGTTCTGTCAAACCTTGATCATTCCCTGCTGACACTGTCAAATGAGCTGGAGGTTTCCCACCAGGTATTCGGTTTTAAAGTGAACTATTGTAAGTCTGAGACGAAGGAAATCCCCCTGTGTTCACCTGCTTGTGTTGCCACCATGCACGAGCATGGCTTCACTCCACCAGGCCCGCTCAGTTACCAGTGGTTTAAGAGACCACTTGCAATGCACTAACAGCTTATTGACAGATCTGTATCTGTAGGGCAGGTTACAGATGTCTCGGTTTAGGCCTGGTGCTTGTATAAATTTGAATGTCTACCTTTGGCTTATATATTTAATCCAGACATTTCCGCTAAGGTACTTAACAGGTATTACATTCAGTCAAAACTATTTTTGTCCATACTTTACAACAAATTCGAAAAGTATCCAAAGCCACACTGTTTAGAGCGATTTCGAATGAGGGTCTAGCTTTCCCATATTTAGAAAAAGATATCTATGTTTTCCAATCAAATCACTCAAAAATGTATCGAGCTACTCCGATGGCAGTCTTCTAGGTTTGCAAGGTGAGGCTGTTTTAAATTCGATGGGAGTTACACTGATGCACTGGATCATTGTAGTTGGGAGAGGGAGTGTCACCACACCACCGTCCACTGTGTCTCGTGTCTTGCACAATCCAGTGTTAAAATATGACACGTCAGGAAATCCAAAAAGCAAAAATGCTTATAATGCAAAAATTGCAATCAGCACAGCAGATTAACAGGTGACAACTGTCATTTCAGCCGACCTGAGCTCTTGGACAAAAAAGCCAGTTGGAGCATGTAATACTAAAATGCATTCGGTTTTTACAGCGTTTTCTTTCAGTACAAGTCTATGGAGTATGAACTTGTGACAGAACTTGTTATATTAACAAAACGAATCTAATGAGCAGGTGGCAGGGTCTTCTCACAGTGAGAGTGTAAGACATACTTGAAGCTGAGAAACAAATACATAACAACACTGCTGATTTTATTCTTTCTTTAAATCGTTGTTCTGGTTGTTAGCATTGAAACCAAGGCTATGCTTTACTGCGAGATGACCTAAAAATGTGAAAAGTGCGATCTATACTCTCTAGTGTGTAGAGCGAAAGATGTGTGGCACACGCTAAGGTGCCCTATGTGTGAGAAGGCAGTTCCTTCTCAAAACATTCACTAGCGATTAACTATGAATACCCCATGAGATTCATGCAGAGGTTATGGCATACATGAATGCTCAGAGCTTTCATGAACACCTATGTTGCTGCTTCGGATCTCCGTGGATGATCTGCCTTCTCACACATAGGGCACCTTAGCGTGTGCCACACATCTTTCGCTCTACACACTATAGAGAGTATAGATCGCACTTTTCACATTTGTAGGTCCTGAGGAAAGCCAGTTAACACTAAAGGCCTGGCTGAAACATGCAGACCACCCACTAGATGCAGGAGTTTCCTAAATTCCACTCCACCTACATCCGTCGCCTTGTTTTTTACTACTGCCAGAGGCCCAAATATTAAAGTTAATCCCTTTGGGGAATGGGACCACTGGACAGTTTTTAAATTTCACTTTCACGTAACCTTCACTGCATACTCAGTAAACATACCTGCTCCGCTGTAACACGGGCATTGTAGCACACCAGGGACACACTCTGTGTCACCAGGTGGGCCCGATGATGAAGCATGCCACCAACTAGGTTGGTGGGTGAGGGCTTCATAAAAAAGAAAGAAGACTTTACTTTCTTTTTCATTAACAACACACAGCTCTGAGTCTCATATCACGTCTTGACAGACTAGTTCTCATTGATTTAACATATTATACACGCTAAACACAGCACACTAAATCACCACAAGTAGTCACTCAAGACAAGCACATTCACGCTTATCTGGGCAGAGATTCCCCGGGCGATGCTTTCTTTTACCCCCCTCTTCTCCTCCAGCCAGTACTTTGTGGTAGTGGCAAATTTTAGGAGTTGACCCTATGTGCTTTCCACACTAGCGATGTGCATCAAAGTCTGGCTTTGCCCTTGAAAGTTTTGAGCTCTTCGGGTGGTAAACTGCTGATCTCAAACAAATCTTAGACAGGCTTGTGGCCCTGCTTTCACCATACCCTAATCGCTGCCTTCACAGGAGTCCAGTAGTAGGGGTCCTACTTTCCCCCACACTCCACAATGAGCATCTCGCACTACGCCCGTCCCAGCAGGGTAGGTGTGCTGAGGCAGTTGCAGATAGTAACAGCTTTCTGGTGCTGCAGCTTCTTCGCGGCTTCTGCTTGTAAGTTGATGAACCAGCAACGTCCCTGAAGGTGGCTCTGGACTGGTTTTCAAGTCCCTTCTCTGTTCGCAGAGACTCCTGAGACACAGTGATGGCCCCACTTATCATAGTGGCCCCCTCCTGGCATAAAGAAGTCACTGCTATGGGTGACCATCATAATCGGTCTGATCCCCCGGGTGATGGCTTCAACAGTCTCCGTATCCTTCTTCTGGCATATGGGGTCACAAACACTGGTCTCAATTGCTCAGGCATGGCCCAACAGCCTCACTGGCGATGGCCACAGCAGTCCCATTGGCCCCATCCTGGCACGCAGGGGTCACGGACATGGTTGATGGCCTCAGAGAGTGGCCCGTAACTTTGCGGGGCCTGCCAACTCCTGCAAGACATCTTATACAACACTGGTTGCAGCTGGACCAGGCACCTCATCCTGCTCACTGAGATCTATTCACAAGGACCCCTTCTGTGCCTCGCTCTCTCCTCCCTCTCACAGGGTACACTGATCTTGGCAGGCGGGAAAAAGGCTGGTGCTCCAGGCACAGGATTTGTGTTCTTGGCTCCTTGGTGATGGCCACTTATCCAGATATGAGACTGGCAGATCTTGGTCACCAGCCCTGGTTCTAACAGCAAGAAGTCTTGCAGGCTTTCCTCTACTGATGAGACATTTCTGTTCAACAAAGTATGGCACTCATATTGCCGTCTTTATGGTCCAGATCCAGACACGTGAATTAGTGTCTTTTTAAAAACAAATCGTGCTGAGGGTTTCAGCTCCTTTGAAGTGGTTGCATCTTTGCACTGCCCTTTGTCAAAAGGACCGTCTGCCACAGCAGGAATGGATCCAATTCTGTGTGACCCACAACACAGTCTAAGGAGTAACTGGGGATCATACTGGTCTATCAGCCTCCACTGAAATAGGCCTCATAAAGGTTCAAAGAACTGAGACTTTCTCTATCAAGATTCCCTGGTAGTGCTAACCTTAACAGTCCCGCCATCTCCCTGACAATGAGCTCAGGCCCAACCGATCAATAAATTCTTCTGGAATTAAAGAGTCCTCTCCCTTCAGAGAGAGGGGGAGGGGGGTGGGTGTTTGGGTTTGTTTGTGTGTGTGTCTGTCTGTCTGTGTCTGTTTCTCTGTCTGTCGCGTCTCAACCCTTCAGGAAGGTCAGAAATCTAAATCTATTCTCTGAGGACTACAGTCCTCACCTCTCCAGGCCCTGGTCCTTCGAAATGGAACCCCCAGGCCTCCATGATTTGTACCATCCACAGTCAAACACATGCAACCCAGCGGCACAAGCAAGTATTACACACTGTCCGGCTCTATACAGATAATCCATGCAGGTCAAGGATAAGTTAAGTTCACAGCCACAGAACTTTACATGACTGGAACAGTAAACCCCACATTAGTGACACAGGTTAAAATCCCTTTTCACTTTACTGATTCTACTTAACACAAAACTGATATGCTGCCACGACTGTACTTGTGTCACCTAACTCCAGGTAAGGGCAGTAGCCCTCTACCATAGCGAGTTAGCACTTGGTTGCTCCTCTCCAGGTCTAAGCAGACTACATTACTGTGAGACAGGCCTAGGTCATGGCACACATGCATGATCCCTGTGCCCATGACCAAAAGTCAATACCAGGGATGCAGAAATCCATGCCCCTGGGGCACTCGGGGGAGGGGTGCATGTCCACCACAATGCAAGGAACTTTACTTCCCAATAATCCATATTATTGGCATGCTAATGGTTGCCCTGACAGTGCTTAGTTTGTAAAAATGATTATTGCCAGTGCCCAAAGCGCTACTCAGAAGCCTGTGAATGGTGCTATTATGGGCCAAATACCAATGTTGGTAGGCCTGAATCCACCTCCTGTATCTTTAATCCACTTCCAGACAATTCCTGCTCCTTTATCTCACTCTTGGAGATTTCCGCTTTTTGCCTTAATGACGGTTTTCGCATCTTTCTCCTCCTACTTCTTTAACATGTGTGTTTTCTTTCTCTTGCTTTCGGAAAATATCTAATAAGGAAAAATAAGTGCCGGTCCCCAACAATTATTGCTGGTGGCTTCCCACCGGCAATAACTGGTTCAAATTGAGTCTGGTTACCCACCTCACAATAGCCCATGCCTGGAAACAACCATGCCCTCCTGAGAACCATTTGATGGATCAAATTAGGGTCAATATAGGCAGTGGGGAATCTGGCTGCTATTGTATGTGATCGAAAGAGTGAATTTGAGGAAATAAAATATGGCCTCCTTTGAATTTGCCTAAAAACCGTGCATCATCACAACAGAGGCTCAGGTTATGTCACAGGTCATATATAGAAAATATATATACCAAACAGGTTCTCCCTTGAGCTCTTTCTTTCGAAGAGGTTGCACGTATGGATTTGATTCTTTGTATTTTATACAATGGTGATTGAACTGTACTTTCCCCCTGCATCTGGTTTATATTTGATGGCACGATACACCTTTGTTACATTGCTTTACTTGTTATATAGTGATATACTTTTAAACCATGTTTGTTAGAGAAAGGACAATTAATCTTTTCACCTCTGTACCCCTGAAATACTTTATAAAAAAAAGTTGTAAAACATAAAATTGGAACGTTTGCTCTACATATTGCATGTACGTCCATGTTTTAAATTTGTGATGAGCTACTGTATGCGAGTGACTTCTTAAGAGTCCTGGAAGAACCAGTATGTGCCTCCAAGCACAACTTCCAACACATAATTGAGAACAATATAACACTGTGTTTAAGGTGATTTACTGTGCACATCTTCTCCTCCAGTCGTCATCTGTTCCAGTTTACTGTAAGGGCAATGCTGCTTTAATACAATTGAAAAATTGTAGCTGCTTCACAACTGATTCTTGGTTTCCTCTTTTCCAGCATATAGCCCCAGAGAAGATTGCCTTGTTTGGTACTACTGAGTTTGGAGAGCATAGAGAAAAAGTTGCTGCTACTTGCAAATCAGGTAAAGCTTTAGAGTGTTATCAAGGGAGAAAGATTGATCTCTCGGAATAAGACTGGAAAGTAGGGAAGGTGTACACTTCGAAGTGTCTGGCTCAGCAGGAACATTTGGCTACCAAATTTGCTGTTTACTTCAGTCCATAAAATTATTTAGAATAGATGTATATTTGGTAGTTTGTACTTTGATAATTGCTGAAACGTCTCTACTTGCCATTTCCTGTCAAAACACATTTTGAACACTGGAGCCACCTTACTTGCCTCAACACTAAAAGTGCCCCTGTGACCCTTGATGTAATTATACATTTCTGGAAATGCACTGCAGCATCCTTTACCGAACAGAAGGCTGCTGCCGGCACCCTTGTCTTCTTTTTGTCATTGAGCAAAGTAGCGGAAGTTAAACCCTATCCTTAAAAATCCTGTGACCACAGTCTGACATATGTTTACTGATTTTGTTCATCACATTGGTGAAATTCTTCTTCACACTATTGTTGAATTCCATGGTAAGTTTCTTCCATATGTGGAAGTTGGAACACTTGAAATGAAATCTCCTAAATCTATAACAAACATGTTTTTTCCTGTTTTCGACTGACCATGAATCTTTCTTAAGTAAACAATCTGATTTCTTGATCTCAACCATCTAAACATGCAGGCATTAAATGCTGCATTGAAGAACCTTACGGCCATATATCACATATACAAGACAGTATTTAAAAAAGGCGTATAATAAACTAAAACAAAGACTGAAATTTAAATAATGAAAACATAATTCAGTCTAATTTAGAAATGCAATGAATAGAAAAAGGCAGTCAATTAATCAATAGGTTTATTTGAGCCTTAAATATAACCAGAGAAGCAAATGCATAATAATAACACTTCATTTTAAAACCATGAAAGCATCATATTAAAATGCTGGCCCTATTACATCTTTAGTTCAAAAGACCATATTACTTTTAACACAAAGAGTGCATTTAAGAAATGAGCTAACTCTAAAACAGATCAGGGATAAGCTCAGTGTCTGCAAGTGCGATAGACAACGCAACTGCCATCTAATATACCTAAGCCTGAATCTAGTTAGAGAACTCTGTCCCATGTGCTAGTCACAGACTCCAGATATGGCTCAAGCCATAGTGTGAATTGGATTAAAATATAATCCTTATTCTGGATCTTTATTAATTCTCCTGCTTCACTTTTTCGAGGTCTCATTTTGATAAACACTTGTTTCAGCAGGGATCTGTCGTCCTTACGCAGCCTTTCCAATCCAAGGAAGCAATTTGGCCTGCCCAATAAACAACTCATACACTTGACATAAGCCAGCCCTGTAATTTGGAGACCCATGCTGCAAGATGAACACTCCTCTATGATATCCCTATTAAACAGGGCGTGATGATTGCTCCATACAGAGCACCACAGTGCAGTGGGGCCAGATTATCCTGATCCAAATTCCTGAGGTGGTGCCTCATAACAACAGCAGCAAAGGAACCAATTTGCTACCTCCTCCTTTTTTAGACTCTGCGGATTGCCTAGCATTGCAAAATGCCAGTGGGCTGGACACATCTTCAGAGATGGAAGCCACTCCCTTTGATGCTGTGCTAAGGAATGCAGCAGAAGTGTTGGAGCTACCCCTACATACCTTGGAGGTCAGGTAGCAGAAGTCCTGCAGCCTGTTTTGGCAACATCAAAGTTATTGCTTCCATTTAATGAAGCCCTGCTTAATCCCATTAAGGCAGCTTGGGACAAATCTGCCTCTGGTCCAGATGCAAACTGTTTGGTTGTAAGGCAATATAGGCCAGCTCAAGGAGATCCTGCTTTTTTCTTAGCTCGTCCTTCACCAGAGAGATTGGTGGTGCAGAACGTGTCCTGCACCAGACAGAACATAGGGGCTTTCCCTTTAACATCTCCAGGTAGAGTCCCAATAAAGTATTCTCTGCAAACAGTTTAGCCCTAAGGTTCTTTAACGCTGCATGCCTGCTCGCTAGATAACGCTATGCACTGTGGGAGGTGGCGAACATGGTGATGCAGAATTTACCAGACCACTCACTTAAAGTAAAATTTTCTTGTGCAGATCATTGGACTTGGTGGAGTCTGTGGGTAGGGCCATTCTCTCCTCAGTATCGTTGAGGAGGCACACATGGCTAAGCGCCCCTGGATTCTCAAGGGGCATACCAGCCAACCTAATGAATATGCCATTTGAAGTCTCTCGCTTGTTTGGGGATAAGGCCGGCTTACCCTTGGAGAGGTTCAAGGTAGGAATGGACACTACCAGGTCATTGGGGTGACAGTCTCCATCCCTAGGCAGCTTAGGAGTTTTTGAGCCTTTTCAAAGCGTTTTGCCTTTTGTCAGAATCGGCCATTCCAACCCCTTCTGCAACCGAGCCAATGTTTGTAGCAGTGCAGGATTGGAGGCAAGGGAAAAGGCAAACAATCCGAGCACCCTTCCTCATTCCTGCATCTCCTGGAAATCCACTTTAATGTCCCATTACAAGAACACACATGGTGAGGTAGTGCGTGTCTGTCTTAATTTCTGCAGGTCTGGTATGGTAGCTCTTGAAGATTATAGAAATATGGGTACCCTTCCATTTGAATCCTGCAGTAGGAGGTGACGGTCCTGGTGCAAAAAGAAGCAATGGAGTTGGGCATGGGTGCTACTTTATTATACTACTTCCTGGGTCCAAGAAGGACAGCTGTCTGTATCTAATCCTCAAACTGAAGGTCTTTAGCTTTTACATTTGCAAGAAAACGTTCAAGATGTTGTCCCTGGTGCAGGTATTTTTGTTACTGGAAGCATAAAACTGGGTCTTTCAACTTGCAAGATACGTCTTTTTTCATACTAGTCCTTCAGTCATACAGGAAGTACCTGTGATTCCTGCCTGATTGGATCCACCCACCTGCTGTTCGGATTAACATTGGCACACAGGATCTTCACAATTGGTGACAGCAGTGGTTAAGGCACATTTGCACATGCTAGGTATCTGTGTTTTTATACCTTGACGATTGGCTGCTCGAGGGGGTTTCACCGCAGCTGATGTCGGCAACTGAAAGGTCACAGCATCACTGATGTTCGACCCTGGCTTTTCAATAAACTTGCCAAAGTTTAACGTAGAGCCCTATCAGTACCTCTTGTTCATAAAGGCATACTGGATACAGCATCTTTGAGAGCCTTCCCTCCTCAGAGGACCGGGGACACTGGGTATTATTCCAGTGTGTCAGGACAGAGCTCGTGTTTCAGTCCTGATGGTTCTTTGCCTTCTAGGTCGGCTAGATTCTTGAATTCTACTGGTCACTCATGAATTATTGCACATGAGTGCTTTCATGATTGGTCCCTTTGTCTGTAGTGGTTCAATTGTGGGGCAATCTGTTAGACACCATTGGAATCTCGCTGAGAACTGTGCTAGACTTGCTCTGGTGGTCGGTAGAGGGAACCTGATGCAAGGGATGTCTTTTTGCCCTCCACCAACAGTGGGCACAGAAGTGATGGATGCATCCACCTGTGGTGTGGTGCGCATCTGGAGGAACTGGAGATCCTGGTCTCCAGCAGAGCTGGTTCAGCACATCAACCTGGGGTCATTTCATCTGACTCTGAAAGCCTTCTTGCCCTTCCTTTGTGGCATATCTGTGCATATCCTGCAGACAGCACGACTGCCATGCAGTACGTCAACAATGGAGTTGGGGTTAGTCTCATTGTCTTGGTCAAGAAGCCTGGGCCTCTAGACCTGAATGCAGGAGCATGGGATATGGCTTGTCACCAGTGAGTTAGCACAGTGCTTCCCAGACGTTTTAGAACCATGACCCACAGTGGTAAACTTTTTTTAATGTAACTAAAGCATTGTGTGGTAGCACATTGTTATTTACATACGGCACATTTTCCATTGAAATGGTCACTACATTTGCAGGGATAGTTTTACTGATAAAACTGTATTTCACACAAATGCTAATGTTTGAAAATTGGGTTTTGAATAATAATTATAATTTGTGCATCACCATTAAAGTGTCAATTACTAAAAGTACTGTTTACTTGATGTATATGTGTTTTTCCCACTCCTTTTACGATTCTGATCCATGCTGACCAACAGTACTCATTTGCAAATAAACATTTAACCACATTAAAGTTGAACACTGACAGTGCTCAGAAGAAAAACTACTAAAATTTAAAAAATCTTTTTCAAGCAATACAAAACTCATATCAAAGAAATCAAAAAAAAAAATTTTTCATACAAGATTAGAGCAGCCAACAACTCCTCTAGGGAGTTATTTAATACCGTAAAAACATTATCTACCTTTGGCCATACACATTTGGTTACTGCTAGCCAAGAGTTCTGCAATCAACTAGCCAATTCTTTTTTACTAAAGTAAATACAATATTTCAGGATTTTAACAAAATACCAAACAACCTCACTCCTGTACTTAAGTCAGCTACGGATGAGGAATCTTTAGATAAAAATCTCGGTTTCCCCTCTAACTCTGAGCTCATTCACTCAACTTACTCTTGAGAAGGTTGACTTACTCATAAAAATATGGATCACCTGCGACCCGTGTCTTCCCGAGGTACTCCATCCAGTCTCTAAAATCATCTCCGCCCATCTAATTTGATTTTTGAAGATGGTTCTGGCTGTTTTCTGTTAGCCTGGAAAAAAGCTTTTATCCTGCCTCTTGTTAAGAAATCCTCACTTGACCTTCTAGATGTGAAAAAGTATAGGCCCATTGCGCGCCTACTACTTCCAGCTAAAATACTAGAGAAACCCATGAATCGGGAGATTATCTTGTTCCTGTAAACAACTAATTGTCTTGATCGAGCACAGCACAGGTTTCGACCCAGGCACAGTACGGAGTCTGCCCTTCTAGCAGCCACCAAAGAGATCAGGACTATTGTTGACAGAGGTGACAGTGCGGCCCTAGTCCTGTTGGATCTATCGGTCGCATTTGACACAGTTGACCATTCTTCCATTGTCAACCGCCTCAAAAGGATAGATATAAAAGGGATAGCTCTCAAATGTATCAAGTCCTTCCTTTGTAACAGAGAGCAAATAGTGTCATTGGAGGGCGCACATCCACCCCCTTTGGGGTTCCTCAGGGATCCTCATCAAGTCCAACTTTATTTAATGCCTACATTACTCCACTAATTCAGCTTATCTGATCCAGTAGTTTCTCGGTGTGTTCTTATGCCAATTACACCCAATTAGTGCCATCAGTCTCCTTAGAAAACACAAGAGCAACCCATATGTCCCTATGAACTGGGT
This sequence comes from Triturus cristatus, assembly GCF_964204655.1. Classification (NCBI taxonomy): domain Eukaryota; kingdom Metazoa; phylum Chordata; class Amphibia; order Caudata; family Salamandridae; genus Triturus; species Triturus cristatus. The sequence continues at coordinate 879,259,573 of NC_140589.1, forward strand.
AATTTGCACTAAGCAATAACAATGTTCACAGGGAACTTATTTTAAATAAACAATTTATCAATAAGGAGTTGGGTAGGGGGGTCTCTTCAGGACAGCCGTTGTGAAGGAGACGCTTAACTCGTCGTCCAAGGGATTCATACAAACTTTATATCATTCCTGCGGCCCATCTATATCATGGACAAGTGAAAGAGACTTACTACGTATGCTGAATTGAAGTGATTAACTCCCCCCCCATACCCTGTTTCGATCAGTGGGTTCAACGTAGAATACTGTGGAGATACGAGACTTACATTGGTCCCCAGATAACTGTCCTGAAGAGACCCCCTACCCAACGTGGGTTTGAAACGTCGTCGACACGAACCAAGAGAGAGCAACAAAGATTTATGTTATTGTTGAATGCCTCTCATTGTTTTTAAGACCTTTTCCTTATTCACATATTCTCTTTCACTTTCTATCCCTGTGCCTGTAGCATCAAAAATTTGTGATGAAACAATTTTTGTGAGTAAATTGTTATTCATGAAATAAATTATATTTACTTCGGCTGAAGTAAATAATTCTCAAGGTTACTGAAGTAATTTTTCAATTGATTTGAAAGAGTTTTCTCCCTGTTTCTGTATTTAGGTTTTTTCGGATTGAATCAGTTTTGAGTATATAAATTTGTACTCCTTATTGATAAATTGTTTATTTAAAATAAATTCCCTGTGAACATTGTTATTGCTTAGTATCAGTCTCCTTAGGCCCAGGAAGAGTGGCCCTGCAGTTCAGCTCACGCATGAGCAGTGTTGCTCAGTGGATGTAGTTGAACTATTTAACGCTCAATTCAGAGAAAACGGAGGTGTTGCTATTTGGCAACAACACCTCTTTTCGCACAAAACCTGGTGGCCATCAAATCTGGGCCCTCTTCCATCTATGGTGCAGAAGGCAAGACATTTGGAGTCATTTTTGAGTACAAATGTCCTTCATTGAGCATTCAAAATAGGTTACATCTTGCTGCCTGCTTATGCTGAGAATCTTAAAAAAATTCTACCCTTTCTCCCACTAGAAGCTAAGAAAATCAGTTATCCTAGCACTAGTTATTTCTGAAGTAAATTATTGCAATGCTCTGTGTTGGATCTCAAACACATCTTCTTAACAAACTGGAGATACTTCAAAATGCGTCAGTCAGATGGTTGATGAATCTACCAAAGTTCTGTTCAGTTTCCAGCACCATCAGGAAACGTTGCTGTCTCCCCATCAGAGCACGAATACAATTCAAAGCCCTATGTTGTATCCATAAGGAACTACTTCAGGAAGGTCCGTGTTTTTTGCAGGACACAAATGGTATTCTCCCTCCTGTACCTTACAGTTTACCACTTCCCAAAAAATACTTGTCCCCAGTATAAAAAAATCTCAGTGGAAAGATGTTTTTCATATTCTGCCTCTAAATGGTGAAATTCTTTACCAAATCACCTACGAGTCCAACCTAATCTCCTAAAATTTAGGAAGGACCTAAAAACTTGGCTTAGCCCTGTGTCTGCTCTTAATACACACCCGTTGGTCTTATACCCCAGGTCCAGCCTAATCTCTCACTGTATTTCATTTTCTGATTCTGTTGACACTAGAGCCAAGATGCCAAATAACATTACCGCGCTTTACAAGCCCATTAACATTAATAGAAAGGTGTTTACCATAGTACTCTTGAGATCTGTTAAAAAACACAAAATACTTCTGAGATGTTTCTGTTGAAAGCCCTAAATATTGCAACTTCTGCTGTCATATCCATGTGAGGGCTACAATGCTCTGTACATAGCCGCTTCCTTGGCTAAGACAGAACAGATAAAAGCAGGTTTCTGATAAGTGAAGCCAGAGCAAATCAGATGGTTGATTGGCTCTCAAGAAGACAAGAAACCTAGTGATTTCGACCATACTTTAATCTATCAAGCAAACCCCAGAATGTGTGTTATTTCATAGTACTAGAGAATTGAAGCCTCTGAGATGTAGTGCTCCATATGTGTAATTTCACCAAAGAGGGCAACCAGTGGACGGGGCATGCCAAGTGTATTGCGTGACCTGTTTCGTAGTGTGAATAGTTATTGTGTGCTATCTCATCAGCCATTGCTTGTTAATGATGCAGTTAGTTGAAACAATTCACCTCTATTGATGATGCAGTCCCAAGGAGGAGACAAATTTCCAGTTGCAAACTCCTTTATGCCAGTGCCTGTTGGCTATGGATCGGGGTTAAAAATAGATTTAGCTGGATTTTTTAAAAGTGTTCAGGGTTTCTTCAAAATGTGGCAAAATTGCTTCCTAGGACCGGGTTAAAGTTTAGCAGGACTGCTGGTGTAAAAAGAAATGTTAATCTAGAAATGTACCTTTATTTGCTACAGTGTGAAACCACTAGATCCTCGAGTAGTGCAGGGTTGTATCAAACTGAAGAGCTTTGGTATTGTATCTTTACATACTACTTAATTTTTAATTTCTCCTTCCCAACCATCACCTGACTCCAAAACAAGTACATATTTCTAGACCTCACCCATTTCAGCATCTTGTTTGCCTTAAAAGCATACTCCAAGCGTACTCCAATATAATTGTCCCAGAAATAGACCTGTGTTCCCAATGAGTCACATTTCCTCAGCCAATAATGCCGGTTGCCCATCTTCGGTCAGGCCTTTTGTGTTGACTCATTCTTTTGAAGTCAACTTTCCATCAAGTGAAATTAAAATCCCACATCCCGCAGAGAAATCTGGTTATCTGTTCTGGGCTCTGGATGTCCCGTAGGAAAAATTTTGATGAGACTAGAAAAGACCTAAATAGTAAGCAGGGGTGTGCTTGTTTTCCTCTTCCCTCCCCAGGCCCAATAAATAGAAAAAGTAGGTGACTGTTGCTAAAATCTTTGAAAACTTCCACAATATGTTCATATTCATCAACTGGTTGAGCTGTCGGGGCAAAACGGTCTAAATAAAAGTAGGTCATCTTATGAATTCAGGGTACAGTATGACACTGAATAGAAAAGCACATTTGTTCTCTACTCAAAAGCTGCATGCTAAAGGTCTGCCTTCTGTCTTGGAGAGGAAATCCAAAGTTCCATCTGACGAATCTCATATGCCAGCATTTTGTGTGGAAATTTCTGTGTTGCATAAAAAAAAACACCAATCAAATATTAAGAGTATCTAATGTTTATTATTAACTGGTCTGTAAACCTCTCTGGTGGATAGGAATTCATTCTGCCTCATTACTGTGCAATGTTATTGGGTCACAGCCCGTTTCCTTTCTTCTCTGCTAATGTATTGTGGGATTTGTACAGCACGCTAATCGGCAGTCTTATTCTTTCTGCTCTGCTGATGTATAAAATCATTTGAAAATACCTGAACCATTTTCCTGTTAATGTTTAGACGGTGATTCTTGGACTGGCGTCGTCCCAAAAAGGTCCAGTCGGGAGGGAGCGGTGGAGAAGAGTGCGAGTCCTCCTTCCGGGAGCACAGTGGATAGCCTCACAAAGGACAGCAGCCTTCAGTCAGCGTCTGGACCGGAGCAAATGGATGAGCTGTACTGCAACGATGAATCACCACTTAAAGCGCACACCCTGTCCCTAGGGCCAGTGGGCAGGCCTCGCTCAGATTGCTTGTCCTGTGGGGATGCCAGGAACGATACTAGCAGCCTGCGGCTGGACCGAGTCCAAGTCTTAGAGGAGGGGCTTCCATTGATTCACTCACTGAATTCAGGTGCTGAATTGCACTCAGAACCTAAAAATGGGTTTTCACAAACAGGAGGAGATTCACTGCGGTTGGAACACTGTGACGACAGCACTGGCTCAGTGACCGGCCTGGTTGGCACCATATTGGGCCAGCATCTGCCTGGTCCTGGGGGGGAAGGCAGTGGGCGGGCTCCTCAAGATAGAACTGATTCTTGTGGAAAGGGGTGCAATGATAAAACATTTGGGCATGTAAATGCTTCCCTTCCACAAAGAGTGGAGAAACAACCAGATCAGCTAACTGAGGATTCAGCTGAGGCTCTTTCAAACGCGGACAGAAACAACACAGAAATAACAGTGGGAATATTTGAATGCTCCTCGGATGACTCTGAAAGTGTTCCAGATGAAGAAGTCTCTTACAGCCCAGGGGAGGTTGTATTAGAAGACAACACCATCTCACTTGACGAGCTTGCAAAACGCATAGAGGTGGAAGAGGTAAGGAACTGTTTTTAAGATTCTTTTAGGTTTTTTTTTTTACTTGTCACAGTTTCAATAGAGCTAGTTCCAAAGGATTAGTCTTGCCTTTTCATGTTACAAATGAAACACCCAGGCCTGTTGGGGTGATTAAACACCAGGTAGTATTTTAATGACCTCGGAATTGCTCAAAACTGGCCATAGCATAGCCTCTACTAAAACAGTAGACCATGTAGTAAGGTGCCATAGGCAAACATTGAGTTTACACTCTCTGCTAATGCTTCATTTGCCCTCACTTCTGATCGTGTACCAAGCTAGGGCAACAATCCCCAGAACTGGTTAATCATGTCACAAGATAATGAGTCTTGCAGGATGTGTGTTCTTCTCCAACCCTGGCCACCAGCCAGCATCTCCTGTTCTAAATCCGGCAGGCAGTAGAGGCCTTGGGTGGCATGTTGCCATGGGATTGGGGTTCACCCAATTCTGTAGTCCTAACGAACATAAGCCCAGCTAACCCAACAGGTTTATAGGAAATTTTAATTATAGCAACTTCAGCAAGAGACATATTTGTACTTGTTGCACAAGTGAGTAGGTATCCATTGCAAGCCATGCAAATGACCAGTGGTTCTGCAGGGTTCTAACTGTTAAGATCTTGCTGTAGCAACAGCATCTTTGGTGTTACAATTTAAGTGATAAACGCCTCCTGCAACACGCTGCCAGGTAATACTATTGCAGCTGTAAATTTGCCTCAGTCTATGCTTGAATAAAATGCACCAGCACATATAGGTTCCCCTACCCTTGAAATTAGGTGCATCGATAAAAGAACATTATATGCTGTTTGAGAATGGAGTTTGGCACTATGCCAAAATTGCTTGTCGGTAGTGAAGCAGCGAGCTAATGTGGAATGATGTTCGTTTCAGAAAACTAGATGTTCTGTTGGATCAAAATAATTGATTCATTTTGCCATCACCCCTGGTTTATCACCGAAGATAACCTGAAAAAGTGTTTTTTTTAATGGCCAGTAGATGTCCTCTCTTATTTCTACCCATGGGGCTACAAAATGCTAGTGCACCTTTACAGGAATGACATCGGAGTTAAAATAGCAGATCACATGCTCACCTCGAAACAAGGGCTGTACTCAAACATCTGGAACACTGGCATCGGAGAAGGGACAAACTGCAGCCTCCTTTTTTAAAATCAGAATACAAACATTGATGTCTTGTACCGTATAATTTTAGGAAATATTATTTATGTGAATGAACTTGGTGGTGGCACACTTTCACTTACAGTTGTTTACTGTAAGTGAAAGGATTACTCAAGTATATTTGCAATTAAATGGATAAACAAGATTTGTGAACTACATTCATGCATAAAAAAAACATTCTGCTGGAACAAAAATATCCAATAAATATATGTGGGTGTAGACAAATGCTGTAGTTTTTACTGCTAGGGTTCTGGCACAAGGCAGAGCTGGAGCGATAGCATATATATTAAAGGTTAAGATAACCCCATTTCTACTCCATAATCATCTCATTGTGATCTTGGTCAGTGAACAGAGGGATCAGTTAGTGTGTATATTTAGCAAGTTTAGAAGGAAGTCGAAGGTGTGCAATGGACTTAGTTTTTCATTGAATAAGATAAAGCAACTTACTTAATGGCACAGCTTCTTAATATTGCTGCCATTTTTTTAGTACCTTGTGTCTGAAGACCTCGTGATCAAAAATAATTTGCCACAGGAAAATTGAGTGACCTCTTAGATTTATCGTAAATGTCTAGTTTTCATGAATCCGTAGCACTGCAAGTTACTTTCATTTTGCGAAGTTTGCTAGAGATACTGCTTTTAGTCATTATTCAAGCAGAAGCAGCAACAGTATGTGATTTACTTGTCTCCGATAAGTTAACGTTTTTTTCTCACTCAAAGTCAAGTAAATAGACTGCACTCCTTCGACATTTAGGCACCCTCATTGTTATAAATGTGTCTGATGGTAATACTTTTTCCAGGTAGTAGACAACGGAATCAACATTGATTACTGGCCCATGACTATTACTGCCTGAATGAATGACTCATTACTATGTAATTCTCAATTATCTTAAATTGTCTCTATTTCCTGTACATCATGTGCTCCAGTTTTCTCATCAATGTGTGTTAGTCTCTGTAGAGTTGATAAAGTGGCTGTGTTCAGTCAGTGCTATATAGAATGTGTGACCAGTCCAAGCACGCAGATAAGCGAGAAGTGTCAGGATTGACCTATTCACCTGCCGACACTGAATCGCCACAAAGATACTCAGACTGTGATCTGTGTTGGAAATCTCAAGCATTTGCAAAGTCCTCCCCGGGTGACCTAAGGTGCTGATGTGCCATATACTAATATTCGATTGTTGCTATATAAGCGCCACATAACAACAAACCTGTAAGGATTTGCAGTCGAAGATGTCTGCTCTTCTCTGGGAAGAGATGAGTGGGTGTATTCAACACATGATGATTAGTACACCATCGCAGCCTGTCATTGGAAGCTATATATCAAGTTGAATGTCTGATAACTGTTGTTTTTTTTTTGTTTTGTTTTTTTACAGTTTTTGTTTCACAGTCTGCACTTGGTGTGGCTATCCTACATATAATTTTGATTGTTATGGTTTTAAAACGTATAGGGTGAGATGACTTGAATTTCCTAATGCAAGTTTTTGTTTAATATACCAACACAGGAGGATTTAATTTGCAATTAGAGGCATTGGCGTTGGTCCATTGGCTGTATTACCTGGTTTTCAGCACCAGTAGACTCCTCTTCCTATTTAAGTAGAGACTAAGTACCACTTGCAGGGCATTGCATGCTCTTAATTCTTCAGAATGGCATTTATAGAGCTCTACGGTCTCACTAATTATTGCATTAGAAATTCCATATACAGATGAGTCGGGGTTCCTGCCTACAGACGCCGCTGAGTCCTGTGTACGATCACCCACCTTGTGCTCTGCACCATCTGCCTCATTAGCCTTGCTGAGTGCTACCTCTTCGCCCCCCGCAGCCGCAGCCGCCACCTTTACCACCAGCAGCTGCGGACACCTCGAGGGGCCAGGACCACAACTCCCATCATCCCGAGCGGCAAGGGAAGCCGCTGACGCAGGCTACGCGCCAGGAGGCGCTTAAAAGTTCGGCGCCCCCTCCGCGACGCGGGACGCCCGCGGGTGGCGCCGGGAGAAGCCCGGGACAAGGGCGGGACCGTCTGTGGCCGTCCGGGGCCGGTCGAGGCTGGGCCGGACCCATCCTTATACATCTGCGTAGTGCTACATAAGGTAAAGCCTGACTGTTGGTGTTGTTTCGGACTATTGTGTACTGGTGGGTGTTATCATACACAGTTTATGCCTCCGGTCATTGTTAGCCAATACTTGACACAAGTGTGTATGAAAGCTTCTTTAATAGCGCACTATGACATCACGTACTGCAAAAGGTAGATCTTCATAGGTGGGGGGCACAGTTCGAGGTACCCTGGACAACTTCATTACAAGGGCTGCTTCGGTTCTCGAAAATGAGATTGCTCTGGTGGAACGTCGCCTTTCAGCTGAGCTTTTGCAGGGCAAACGTTCCTCGCTCGGCACCATCCAAGCGGCTGTTTCCCCTGCTCAGGCACTGTCTTTACCACGTCTAATAAATAACTCGCAACCTGTCCTAGGGTTGTCTGTACACACACGTGACGTCACTCCAGTGACACAAGTATGTGCCAATTTACCACCGACTCCCTCTATTTCTAACGTTAATCCTCCTTCCAACAAAATACCTTCTGGCTCATCTTTGACAGGGCGCTCCAATGCTGTTTCCATCAAGAGCCTACAAAAGAAGGGAAAGAGAACAATTAACGGGGGTCCACCCCCCTCAAAGAAGAGGAAAAAGGGAATAAAGAAGCACGTTGAATCAACTTCCCCTGCGAGTATTAAGCGTATCCAGCCAGACAGTAACTCTTTCATCTCTCACCCTATTGATGTTATCCAGCCATATGTTGTTCAAACTCAGCCGGAATGTCACCACTGTGAACTATTGACTAGTGAAATCGTGGAACGAATGGAGATATTGGTAAAATCTCTTCTCCTCCCTTTTTTAGAAAGAGTAAAGGTTATGATGAATCAATTAGGGCTAATCGAGAAATCAGTTACGCAAAATACTGAGCTTATGAAAGAATTACTTTCGAATACAGTAGTAACTCAAAACACTACCACATACATCCCCTTGACGACAACGAGTGATAATAAACACCAAGGGTCGGACCAAATGAAAACAAAAACCCAATTACTTTTAAATTCAAATAACCCTCAATCAGGACAAAACGCCAACCCTGAGCCTGATCACGGTCACAAAAAATGTATTTCTAAAAATACTAGCCCTAACTTTAAATCAGGCACTACTAGTGCCGACTCTAATTTACGCAGTACTTTTGCAGACACTGTTCGGAATAAAATCAAAGGTCCTAGGAGCCAACATATAGATTTACCCCCGGAAGCAGTTCCCTATGCTGTAGTCTTGACGGGAGTCCCTGTTCTGGAACCAGGGAAAACGGAGGGTTACCATGAGTTAAAAAATAAAGTAATGCACTGGTTGAGAAAGAATAGGCCCCTACCGCCCTACATCAATGGCGAAATTTTACATGTCCGTAGACTTGGGTGGGTTGGTACACGCCCAAAGGACATTGCAGGGGATGTAATAATTGTTAACTTTAGAGACTATAGAGCCACCACCCATATAGTCAATTGGTTTCATGTTTCACTTCTGACCACCATTAGAGCACATGACCTGACATATTTTTATCCACAGGAATTAAATAGGAACTCAATATCATGCCGAATGCATTTAAGCCCTCAAATAGAGCATTTTAATTTTAATCTTCCCACTTCCAACCGTTTCCTTCCCCTTGGAGCACTGGAGGATGTCGATTGACTCTATTCGGATGGCCATCAGCGGATTTCAGACAGCCGTTCAAGGAAGACTTCGCTAGATAGCGAAGCTTGCCTTCCTACTGTAAATCAAACCCCTTTAAACATCAACCATCCACAACCATTGCCTCCAAATGCCACCTCCCAAGCAATAGTTGCTTTAATCACATCTACGACTCCTGCATTATGCCCCAAGGCAACACAAAACGCTAATCTAATCAAATCAGAACTAGCGGTTCTATTCTGGAACGTAGCGGGTCTTCGCTCCAGATTAGGAAACGATGTTTGGATCAATTTTAGTTTAAATTTTAACATTCTGTGTTTACAGGAGACATGGCAGTTAACAGCTACACACCTGAATGGTTTTAAAACATACTTCTCACCTGCCCAACCTTCAATTTCTGGTAGAGCTAAAGGTGGGCTAACCACCTACATCTCAAATTTGATTGAGATAGATGAAATTAGGACTTTGAAACTCAACCCTAACTTCCAGCTCATCAGTCTCATATTAAAAACGAGACATTGTTTTCTCCTGGTTAATTATTACAATAACCTTACTACCCAAGCGGCTATGGAATTAATTAATTCCATTTCCACTCTAATAACAACTTTTATTAAGGAAAAAACCAGTGAGGTGACTGTTATCTGGGGTGGTGATTTTAATCAGCCTACGTGTGCCGCATCTGATCAATCTCTGTGTGGTCTGAACGATGAGATGGATAAACCCATCTCTCATTTCGCACACACTACTTTAGGCAGTTCCTTAAACGAAATTATTTTTAAGTTGGATATATCTATTATGAATAGTTTGCATGATTCAGATACCCCCCTAGCCCCTACTTTCCATGGGCGAGGATGTAATTCTACTATTGATTACATTCTGCTTTCCAATAGTGCTGTAAAGAAGGATACAACCTTTAAGATTCACCAGATCGCACTAAGTGATCATTATCCCATCAGTATTACTTTGCATCCTTTTAACAGGCCAAATACAAAAATTTTAAGCACTCTGGACCAAAATGATCTAGAACTGTCAAGATTAAACGGATATTCGTTAAAATGGGCCCTAGTAGACCCAAGTGACATCTTAAAAACGGTGGTCACCAAGGCTTATTGGCCAATCATAAAATGCCTCGACCAGTCTGTCTCTGACACAGAGGTTATTGCCAATTTTGGCATGGTTACAGATGAGGTTAGGCGGGCCTTGATGGCAAAAAAGGCCAAATCGACTCAAAATAAAAGAGGTTGGTTTAACCATTCATGCACGGCGTCATATTCTAAGCTAAAATCCGCCCTGCGTAAATCGGCAAGGGATCCCGTCGAAATATCTAAATTAAGGAAGGCCTATAATTGTGCCCTAAAGGAAAGAAAATTGGAGCTAAAAAAACAGCTCTGGGAAGAACTGCACAAGAGCTGTTTTACTAACAATAATATCGCTTTTTGGAAAGTGGTTAGAGGTCCATTCCTTACTGATAATGGTAATACGCCCAGAGTGGAGGTTGCTATAGATGAAAGGGACTGGGTTGATCATTTTTCAATTTTTTTTCTTTAGTTCCTATTGCAACTGATCTGGGTAATACCTGTCCTCATGGCCAGGGACTTACGTCCTTTCCAATTGATATACCTATTACTATAGACCAGGTTACACGGGCCTTAAATGCGAGTAAATCAGGGAAGGCCCCTGGGCCCGACGAGGTCCCAATAGACTTTTATAAAAGTAACACCGAACTCTGGATTCCTTTTCTAACAAGAGTGTTCAATGCACTATGTGCCACAGCTATCCCGGAATCCTGGAAAACATCTATTCTTGTCCCGATCTTCAAGAAAGGGGACAGGAATTTAGTTACCTGCTACCGCCCCATCTCCCTCCTGGATTCAACAGGGAAGGTGATGGGTCGAATTATACTAAATCGTTTGCAGGAGTGGGCAGCGGAGAATAACATCCTATCCGACCTACAATATGGGTTCCGAGAAGGACTGGGCACCATAGACCAGGCCTTAAACCTATCACTTTTGATAGATAAATACGTTAACATCAAGGCCGGAGCACTATATATGGTCTACGTTGACCTATCATCCGCTTTTGACTGCGTAAACCATGCTAAACTTTGGTCCATCCTTTTAGATCTAGGGATGGACCAAACCGCAGTCACCTTTCTAAGAGAACTCTATGCGGATGCAAGTGCCAGAGTAAGATTCGGAATAAATGGCGAATTGACTGTACCCTTTGGGATAGAAAAGGGGGTGAGACAAGGTTGTGTCCTGGCTCCATTCCTCTTCACCCTCTATACAAATGGTCTGGAGGGTGAAATGTTGAAGGGAGCTCAGGACCTTCCTATGGTGGCCAACCGTCGTATCCCGGCACTTTTATACGCGGACGACGCGGTTATCTTGGCCCGCACCCCAAATGAACTCCAGGGGGCTTTAAATAAATACGCTTCTTTTATGTCCAGTCTGAACCTTAAGGTCAATATAGGGAAAACCTTCGTCATGAGGGCAGGTGTTAGCAAGAGTACTAAAACCAGATCAATATACTTGAATAAGGAGAGTTTAGCAAGTACGGATAGTTATCCTTACTTAGGTGTCATGATCGACAAAAAATTAAACTGGAAACCGGCAGTTGAAGTAAGAAAACTGCAGTTTGCTAGAACCACCTCTGCACTTGTGAGTTTCTCGAGGAAACTTGGGAAAAAAGCACCTGCAGAGATGGTAAAGATCTACAAAGCCAAATGCATATCAGTGGCCTTGTATGGTGCAGGAGTATGGGGATACGTGTCTGTGGCAGCCATTCAGACGTTAGAAAACAACTTTCTGAAATATCTCCTTGCTCTACCAACATCAGCCGCAAACTATTCCTGCCACGTAGAATTAGGTCTTCCATATGTTGCTGACCTGGCGAAAATCCAGCCTCTCCTATTATGGCACCGAATATGGACATCTGATAAATCTCTCCTTACACAAACTATCATTCAAGACTGCAAGGACTTAGATAATGCTCATAGATCTGGGTGGCTATCCTATGTTAAAAAATTTTTAACTGATCTTGGCCTAGGAAAATATTATAATGATCCCCCTACAATTCAGGAGTTAACAAGAAAAGTCTTTCACGATCTCTGCTATAGTCATCTCGAAGACTTAAGACTTAACTCGGAGATCATGAAACAAACGGTCAGACAGAGTCTAACAGTCCAGACCGTTTTTGGGATACAACCTTACCTGATGTACAACATTACTTCTTATGAGTTATACCTTCTTGTAAGGTTTAGATTGAATTGTTTCCATCGACTAGTCACTTTTCCATTGAGAAACAACTGGGCCAAAATAATTCCATTCTGCCCTTGTGACGGGAGTTCTTCCCAGTCCACAATTCACACTATCTTATTTTGTAAATACTACACAGATCAGCGGAAGAAATTATTAATCCCCCTTTTAAGACGCACGGGCTTCCGTACCTGTCGCCCGGCGTTATTGTTTTTACAGTCGCTTGAGGGGGAGGGGTTGGTCCATATTGTTTCTAATTTCCTACAATACATCATGCGCTATAGACAGAATCTAGGCTGACTTAACCCAGACCTGTTTTTATTTAAAGAAACTGTATCATTTTTAATTGATGCTATACCCAGAGGTGTATGCTATAGTTTACATCTTGGAAAACTGCCATTATTGTGAATATTTACAATCAGACATGACCTTTAAACACAATGAATTTTAAATGTGTTTTTGAAAATGTATTTTAATGTGTATTTTTTAAAAATTGTATCTTTTATGACTCTCTTTGGCGAGCCGAATAAAGACATTTTTTGATTTGATTTTTTGAGTCGGGCTTATGCAATCAGTCTTGTGAAGTACTTGTTCTCTTGGTGATACTATTCTATTTATCAGTGATGCATAATTTAGGTCCTGGAGGGCTCGATCCATGCCATATTTTAAGGCTAACAGCTGAATATGTAAATGAGTTAAACCTTTGTATGTTTGTATGTGCAGTTAGATGGCAAAGATACAATCAGTGAGTATTTTGAGGGGAAGCTGAATTCTGAGAGTGGAGGTGGACTGTTCGTTGTGACATACTGTTCTTTAGAGAGGAGGTGCATCTTTCCCAAATTGTATTAGGGTTGAGGCTGTCCTAATGGGTAAAGAGATGTTCCAGATCCTGTGTTCTCAAATGCCTTTTTTTTATTTGTTTCTAATCTGATGGTGTCCTGGCTGTGTGTGTGCCAAGAGCCATCGGAAGTGGTGAACGTCTTAGCCAGGTAGGTGGGGGATGCGGGTTTTTATGGCTTTGTAGACTATGATTCTGGGTTTGAAGATGCTGTGGGAAGGCAACTCCAGCCCTGGATCATGCGTACTTTGATCTACGTTAGATGCCCTTGTCCTAGGTCACTTTCCTGAACAATATCTTAATGTGTAATATCTTTTATTAAATTTAATCAACCAGGTGGAAACTTTATATGTTTTCATCCAATGTTGATTTTTGTTTTTGCATTTTAACAGTACTTTTAGTGCAGAATCCTAAAGTATTCTGTTAACTATTTCAGTTAATGGACCCACCATAGTGACTACTTTGTTTCAGCCCCTACAATACTACTTCATGTCTATAAACAAGGTTTCTTTCTTCCACACCTTCATGAAATTTGTGCTGGGACATGGAGAATAAATCTGAAAATGGAGTTGCGCTGGTTTACAGGATGCATATATATAAATAGCTTAGGATATATATTGATCCGGCTGCTGTTGATTCGTTATAGTTCCATTACATCTCTCCACAGAAGCTACTTTTGATAATGTAATTAAGCAGCTGCTGAAGAGCTGAACACACTGCATCTAAGCTGATGTCACTTCTTTCCACTGCAGATCTCTTCCTGATTCTTCTTTTAGTGAAGGCACAGATGAAGATTGTTGTATTTTTGATGTATGCTTGAAAAAAAAGTGAAGCTAGATTAAATGTGATTATACAGTATTTTGTCTTCCACCTGACAATCAGTCTTGCATATCTGTTTCCATTAGCCTGTCTGGATAGAATCCCCATGTTTGGCCACCTTATGCAATTTTTTGTAATTGCATGAACTGATTGTTTGAAACAATAAAAGTTACCCCGATATCATTTAAAGTTTGGACCTTGTCATCCAGAAACACGCAGTTCATTAAAGTGCCTCTCTTTCAGCTATTCAGTCCATCCAAATCAAGGCAAATCCCCCAGTGGCGCCTGTTGAGCAAGTTGTACAGCTTCTTTTCTTTTCATGAGAACTGATTTCCACAGCTGCTTCATCAATCCTAGAAAAGGGAGAGGTGTTTCCAATGATGGTAAAATTGTACAGTACTTCATCCAAGTGTCTGTGGCTAAACATTCTTCCTGACATTTGTCTTTGGGATCACCTTTGCCTTTCCTATTCACCACCTATTAAAGCCGAAGTATCAAAAAATGGCATTCAGATCAGTTTGTCCAAGATCACCTTCCTCTTCGCTCATTTTCAGCACTTCCTCCTGTGCCTAGTCTGGGAGCCTTCCCCACCACTGTACCTAATAAATACTCCAGACTCTTAAATGTTGTCCTCAAGGGGTGGGCTAATATGTATACAGTGGGTGAGCATGGCCATTTTCGGTAATACTGCTTGGTTTATCCTGCACAGAGACTATGTGTTCACATGTCTGAATTTGTCATTAACCTATGTCCAACATGCTCGGTGTTAAAATCGAGACACCTTTCTCTTGTCTGACAGTTCTCAAAACCAATATATCTAAGTGAGTGAACAAATCACTGTAGGACAGTACTGGCAAAGGAGTGAATTACAGACTTTTTTCTAAGCCTGAAACTGCGCCTGGATTTCCATTTCACCTAGTAATTTCGGAACTGTTTGTAAGGGATGCCAGAATGCACCAGCACATCATCAACATTGAGCAATAAAATGGATCCGAGCTTTCCCAGTTGGAATCCACACCTTTCATGATTCTACGCACACCACAGGGTGACCCTCCAGAGCAAGCAACAGTGGAGACAGGAGGCAGTCCTGCTTCTTGTAATTTTCTATCGTCCATTGCAAAGATAGCTATATTTACAGTTTTTACTCACACCAGTGCGGGTCAGTTTTTATTCGGTATAAAAGTAGCAATTTATCCAGAAAAGTTTACAAGTGCAAACATAAAGGGAATAAGTAATTCATCTATCAATCCAAAATCTACATAATACAATTTCAATAAATAAGTAAAAAGTACACATCACATATAACCTGTCCCTCGTCAGTCTAATTAATCTTCAGGCATGGAAACCATATAACCAATATAAAGAATGGTAGCGAGAAAACTATGGGCTTCCGCTACCCCTTGTATTCCTTAGTCTAAATGCAGCCCTTAAAAAATTAATGGTACAAAAAAGTGTAAAAGCATCTGGGGCCAATTTTAAAAATAACAGGGCCACCCCCGCTTGTTTAAATCTGGCTTTCTTTAAAACACCCTTCAGGAAAAGACTCCTAGGGTATGAGTAAAATGGGCATAATAAAACGAAATTAAGGGTGTCCTGTGGATACCTGTGGTCGCAGCTACAGGGCCCCTTCCTCTCTATCGATGGTGTGAACCCTGCCGGTTCTGCTAATACATGATGCAAAAGATTTAGCCTAAACCGGGTCATTAAAAATCTATCATGTGCCCTGCTTGAACAGGACAGGTTTGGTTCGATGCCCTCGGCAGACTTAACTACTAGATGTTCTCTCACCGACGGCTTGGCTAACTCGCTGTCTTCCTGGAGCATTGAAACACGTTTAAAGAACCGATCCTTGACCAGGGCCTCATCTTGCATACTAATTTTGGAAGGATTGGTAAATAGATTTGCAGATCCAATTTTCTCAAGAGACTCCTTCACGTAGTTGAGCCAGGGAATTTGTAGCCCGTGGTCGAGGGAAAGACAGTCTTCTATAATCTGCCTGCTTAAAGCCGCCTCCTCGTTTGCCCAAATCTTTACACAACAAACTAGGGGTTTGATTGCCATCCTGTCCTTGATGTAACGGACACCCAATTCTTCATGAACAATTATGAGCTAGCGTGCTCTGGTGGACTTTTAACAGGCGCCGGAAATACATATTCTCTTCAATTTGTAGTTGGTTAGCCTCAATGAATCCCCACACCTCCCTTCAATATAGCACTTTGGCACAGCACATGGAACTGTATAATCTCAAAATCTGCTCTGGGGACCAGCGTCCTAGCCTTTGTGCAAAATTCATTATAGACCCGGTGCATCTAGTCATAGCTCGGCACTTCTCTTCTAATAAATATTTAAAATTGAATCGGCCATCAAATAAAATCCCCAGATACGAGAAGGACTGTACCTTTCCTAAACGATGAGATCCAATTGTGTAATTATAGGATTTACCTGACTTTTTCCCCACTTCCATTACATACGATTTTGCAAGGTTGGGGGATAAGTCCAGATTCTCCATAAACGACACAAAACCATCAATTAAGAGCTGCAGGCATATGGTGGTGCGTGCAAGAAGTACCGCCTGGTCTGCATAAAGCAGAACGGGGATCCCCTGGGTACCTATCCGAGGGGTGCCTACCTGTAAAGTGCTTAGTGCACGGTCCAGACTGTTTAAATATAGTGTGAACAAAAAGGGAGCTAATATGCGACCCTGTCTGACCCTGCTAGAGCATGTAAAGGGTTCTGTTATTTTTCCCTCCTGACTGTATCCGACCACAGCCGTGGTATTCAGATGCAAGGATTTTAAAATGCTAATGAGCCCCGGGTCCACACCGAGCCCGCCCATAATTGTCCATAATTTCCCTCGATAGACTCTGTCAAAGGCCGCAGTCAGATCCACAAATGCCAAATACATTGTCCCTACTCACACCAATGGCTAGTTGTAAAGCAATTTAACCCAGCATATGAATCCCTTTCCAAGATGATGTTGCCTAATGTTTAGTAGAACTCAGCTGCTATTCTATTTCCTCCCGGTGTTTTAACAGTGTCTAAAGCCATTACTAGTACCTCCAGTTCCATCTTTATGTGGCTTCTAATTTTAGTTGATTACTTTTCTGAAGTATATTTTTCCAGATATAGTATAGAGGTATTTATGCTATTGTGGTCAATCATAAATGCCTTGCTGGGTATGAAACCGGGAACAGTCATTCCTATTCAATACTGTGAGAACAGTATAACTGACAGATCCTCTTCAGGCTGCCAGCCTTGATCTCTAGTCCGGTGCCCTCAAGCAACAGATCTTTCCTTATACCACTCAACTTACCAACACATTCCCCTTATGATAAGTACCGTCATAGAATTCCATCCTTCTCCCCTCCCACCTTATGTATCATGATTGATCTCATTGAACATTGTCAAAGCCTCCCCTTTCCTGAATACTGACCTGAGCCTCGACACTCAAACACTGTCCACACTCCCCCCTCCGCCTACAGTTAGCTCCAGATGAGAGTTCTGAAAATACTGCACCTTTCTTATTGATACTCTGTGCTCCCTGTTTAGAAATCATATAATCAAAACTAGTTTACACTCTATGTACAGTAGAATAGTATTTGAACTCTTGCAGTTTTTAAGTCTCCATATGTTCACTCAGACTAAGCAGTGAACACCTTTGGACCCAGAGTATTGCATGCGTCTCTGTCCCAATGAATTGTGATGGTGTGTCAGTGTCCTTGTGTAACATAGAGAGGGAAACTCACTGGACCTCAATAAGACTTTTGCTCTAGAATAACAAAGTCTAATAAGTACTAATCCTCCAATCACTTTGCACGTTTGTTAATTTCAATATCTGTGAAGTGCTCCTCCTTTAGGAATGCAGTTTGCATATTGCAACGCCTCAAGTTAAATGTCACTCTACACTGCATCAGATAATTGATCAGTCTTCTGACATAGCAAACACAAAGAGATGATGGATGGAGCGCTGAAACGTTTCAGACACTCACCCCCAGTCACAGATCTGGGTTGAATCCATCATCGTTCTTTAGCTCACTTCGCCACCCCAGTTCAGACACAGCTATATGCAAATCAGTCTTGACCCTGTGCCTCATGGGTACAGTCTAGCCCAAACTACCAAGCCATGTCTTCCCTGGACCGGAAATAAGCATCCTGGAACCGGTTTCAGCCTAACAGCCCTCATCAGCCAGGCTAGCTTGAATCCAGTGACAAAGTGAGCAAGGGACCCACGTCTGGGCATACCCTGCCAACTTAGGGCGAACAAAGCAAACACAAAGAGTTGATGAACGGAGCGCTGAAACTTTTCAGACACTCACCCCCAGTCACATATCTGGGTTGAATCCATCATCGTTCTTTAGCTCACTTCGCCACCCCAGTTCTTCTGACATGCCAGATCAGTAAGGCATCTCTTCTCTTAATCTATGGAGATCAGTTTATAGTGTACCGTACTCCACATCTTCCTTTAACTTCCTCTCCTTACTTCCAATCCTATAAAGCTTGCGATCAGTGCCCTCCTATACATTTGTTGTGCGACACATTTAAGAAGCCAAACACAACAACAAATATTCCCCATTGTAACCTAAATATTCGGATACACATCCATTAATGACACTCCTTTCAGCTGTGCTACCCATACCAACCCCTTAAACCCAACTAACATTACATTTTTAAACAACAGGGGCATGAAATGTGCTGCTAATAACAGAAGGAAGAGAAGTAAAGATACTGATGTAGCTAAACTGTTTCCTCATGGGAGGGCCATACATTCTAGTAGAAGCAAGTCCCACCAGTATAATGCAGCCTTCAATTTCAGGCGGTGGAGTGTATTTGTACCCCATACCTATGGTGCTATATCCTGAGTGGCCCATGATTGATCCTCGATCTTAGGACAACTAATGGACACCACCGTACCTAAGCATTCTCCTGCCAGATCATGTTCCTAACTGCAGCATTCACAGCACAAACGGCACGTAAGGATATGTATGGAAAATTAAGTGTGAGCTAGTCCTCTTTACAGTAGTCACTGAGCAACAAGAAATAATTTGAGCTACTTAACATTCTACAAACTAGGTCAGCCGGTGTTTAATGTCTCTGAACCTTTCAGATAGGAGTGTCTCTTCCGCTTAAACAAATACTGCGCCAGTTGTGTGCAAACTACCACTAGATGAGTGCAAGTCTTTTGGTCATGCCAGTGCTTGTCCCAGAGCAGTAAAGTAGAAGGAGCAGCCATCCAGTATTACCCTGAGCTTCACAGGGAATAATAGTGTGTTTCAACACTTTTTAATTTGTTCAAAACTCCTTCTCTATTTCAGTACCTCTATAGTATATTTCAGGAGCAGCAGGATGCTGGCGTTCTAATTCTAATTGATACAATTTGCCTAGTCATCTGTTGAATCTCATTCATGCCTCAATAATTCAACAATCTTTTATTGGATGTCTTCGGGGGAGCTCCAGAAGGCGAAGAGTAATTGGCACCCTAAATCTTCCTTCTTCCAAGTAGAAGAGATGAAAGGAGTCTATCAGAGATTCTGATGGAGGAAATGAGCCAGACTGATTTGGCTGTTTTATGGTTGCCAAGGAAGCACGATGAGGACAGCTTATGGGTGACTGCAACTCCCCCCTCCAGTCTTTTGTGTGCACCTCTATGTTGGATGTTGTATCAATCTGGAATGAGTACATTGGGGTGTGGGTGAATCTTGATTCTTGGAAGAGTGCATCTACGTTGTATTTTCCATCATGTCAGCAATTTCTGGAGAATGGGTGACTGCATTATCCATCGATTCCCATGACTTTGGACTGTTCGATAATAGTGGTGTGTGTGTTAGTGAGTGGTATGTGGGTGAGGCCATTGGTGCTAGATGCAGGGGGAACAGTGCTTGCCTTTTCTGGGTGTGAGTTTGGGTATGCTGCAATATGTGTTCGATACAAATGACGTAAATGAGAGGCAGGGTTTCTGGCCCTAGGCTCTTCCTGGCCTGAACATCCATAGATTAATGATCCTCTCGTCTTTGGACACCTGGGTGGTGGGATTTCCTCTGCGGGATTATAAAGAATTATCTGTGATGCAGGGCTTGGTTAAATGAAGGCCATGAAGCTTTGTAGGGGTGGGTTTATTTGACCACCAGTCTGATTGTCTGTTTGTGTGGCGACTTCTGGGCTTTCACATGGCTGATGGTGGCCAGAATTCTGGTGGATGCATGGGGATGTAGGAATTGGCCGACAGGCTGCTGTGATGGATCGGAGAGGCATCACCACTGAAGCACACTGGTGCTGCTGGTGTTTGTAGTGCTTTTTCTAGAAGCGACATGAAACTATTTTGTGAAGTGGGATGGGAGAGCAGTGCTTGTCCGTGCAGTAAATTAAAAAAAAAAACTGTCCACTGCTCTGTACTTGATCCCTCATGACCACAGTTTGCTAGAGATGAACCGAACAAAGGGTTCCGTGGGCCAGAAGAACCTGAATTTATTTGCAGTAGTCGGACCAAAACGCACCAAGCTGCACGAGTCTGGGATGCATGAAACACACAAACTTTAGGGAAAGACGGGAGACCAAATGCAAGCTAAACTGGCATCTGACCCAAAACGAAACATAAGAATGCAGTACAAAGAACAATTGAAACCTAAAAATATGGCAGAGATGAATACTTATGTGGGAAAAACACATCAGATCACTTCTCCTTGGTATGCTGAAGAGCCGAAAACAATAAATGGGAAAATAGATTCCCTCACAGTCCTAATGGATCACATGAAAGAACAAGCATTTGCAATGCAAAAGGTCTCGCATTTCTGCGAGTTTGAGCTATTGACATTACTAATAACAATGGCTTTTATTTTTGTTTTCGATTTAAAAACATAAATAAAAGGCAATGCCAATAGCTTAAATTGAATGGAGGTGGACAGAGAGGCAATTCCCTAATTCATGAATTCGGGGCTAAGTTAAGCATTCCACATTGATATGGGCCTGCCATAAAGATTTGTGACGTTCCACAGGGCGGTGTGAGACAGGCCTGGCTTGCTTTGAAGTTTGAAGTTGGATCACTAACCCAGGAAAAAAGTACATCTAACCCCGAACATTAAAAATAACTGAAAACAAGCAAAGGGCACTTGAATAGTTTGTTTTCAATGGCACAACAAACAAGTTTTTTTACCTTGCAGTTCACTCCCACGCTTGACTTCCAAAAGGGGGCTGCTCCCCGGTAGAGACTGGGCACTGCTCTTCTAGTTACTGATTGTAACCTTTGCTCAGATTTATGAAGAGTTAAACAGTCAGCATCCTGTAAACCTTCCATGAGTGCACGTGGTCATTGTGGGTGGACTGTCCGAGTTCCCAACAGTGTAGAGCTGGTGACACATAGCAACAGGGATGGGGGGCGGGTAGGCAATAAAATACAGGTAAAAGCTGAGGGAGCGAGCGTTCTCATATGTGAGGATCAACTGTTCAAAATAAAAAAGCAAGCAGCGGGGAGTGGAGAGCTCTCTTGTGAGAGGGATTTGGGGAGTGCAGTAATAATGGGTGCACAAGGGGCATCCAGCACACTCTTGTGAGAGGTACATGGTGAGTGCACTAGTAATGCGCATAAGGGGCGTCCAGCACTCTCTTGTGAGAGGTACATGGGGAGTGTATTAGTAATGCCCACAAGGGGCGTCCAGCGCTCTCTTGTGAGGTACATGGTGAGTGCACTAGTAATGCGCACAAGGGTGTCCAGCGCGCTCTTGTGAGAGGTACATAGAGGAGTGCACTATTAATGTGCTCTCGTGTCAAGCACATCTCGGGAGGGGAAACATCAAGAATGACAGCGGAGGTCGGAGTGGAGGGGCGAATCACAGCTGGGGATGGGTGGAGGTACTCCTGTGGGGAACACAGCTGGAGCGGGCGGTGGTGGTGATACACACAGCTGGATATGGGTGGAGGTACTCCCTACTCCGATGAGCAATACATCAGAGGATGGAGGTGGGCGAGAAACACGCTGGGATTGATGGTCATAGTGGGTGATAGGTGGTGATGCTCCAACAAGGATTGCCCTGTGGAGCCCTCTGCTACCTACGCAAACCACTTCATGCGCTGTGATGCCATAACTATGGCAGTAAGCGCTAAACAAATGCCAAGAACTAACTCTAGAAAGCAGAAAGAAGGAGGGGGCTCCAGTGCGAAGCCAAGCTGCATTACTCCGAGATGTGGTTGTAACCTCTGGGGTCAGTGGGAAAGACAGCACTATAGCCTGGCAGAAGCTCTGTCCTGGAGGTCTGTTGGCAGAGCAACAACCCGAAGTACTAGCACCGACGAGAGAACACGGTTGGGACGGGTAGAGTAGAGAGGGTAGTGTACTGTTAGGGTGGGTGGGCTAGGAGCCAGGTGTCCAGAGGGAGGAAACGGGCTATGATTGGACGCAGCGGCAGAGCCCTGGGTGTGAAGGAAGGTAAGAGGCTGGAACAGCAAAGGCGAGTGGGTGGAGGGAGTAAGTGGTTCAAACTATGGGCGCAAAGCCTAGCGCGTGCGTGTGTGTGTGTGGTGGGGGGTTAAGGGTTTAGGACTGCAGACCACAGAGTCAATCATAGGCAGTGGATAAGGGGGTTCAGGGTTACAGGCATCAGAGCCGGAGATGCACAGACATACAGTGCAAGGCTACAGAGTGCCGAGCCAGGTGTTCACCGGCAGGGGAGGGGTTATGGCTACAGTGTGCGGAGCCGAAAGTGCACAAGCAGGGGAGGAGCAAGGAATAGTGTGGGGCCGGGAATGCACAAGCTGGAGAGGGGCTTAAAATATAGACTGCGGATCCGGGTTTGCACAGGGCGGTAAGAGGGTTGAACTAAGGGTGGCAGAGCCGGGTGTGCATTGATTGCAAATCCAGGTGTGCACATATCGGTAAAAGTTAGGTGTGCACAAGGATGTAAGGGGTTAGGACTGGAGGCAGCAGGGCCTAGTGTCCACTGTGAGTGGAGGTTTTAAAACTTCAGACATCAGAGGGAAGGGAAGATTTCAGGAATGCTCAGGGACTGTCAGTGAACGACAGATGGCAGAGCAGGGCGGTAAGGGGTACAACTAAGGGGGGGCAGCAGAGCTGGGTGTGCGCAGGGTTGTAAGGGGGTACAACCAAATGCGACAAAGCTGAGGAGTGTGTGCAGGGTGGTAAAGAGGGTACAACTAAGCGTGGCAAAGCCGGGTGTCTGCAGGCGGTAAAGGGGTCACTGAAGGGCGGTTAGGTATGCAATGCACGAGGAGCCTCGTCGCCGAGAAGCCCTTACCTGCTTTCCGCAGCTCTGTCTGCAGCCCCGCCGGTCGGCCCCAGCCGGGCTGCCTGTTCAGTCCCACAGAAGATCCCCAGGAGCTCTCTCGTATGCTTCCCGGGGCTGCGGCAGTGCTGTGACTGCAGAGGGATCTTCCCTAGTCCTGAGAGCCTCGGTCTTTGGCACTCCAACGACTCATCCCTTGACCCTGGAGCGGTGAATTCGTCCTGCACCGGGTCGCCCACCATCTCGAACTCGCAGCCTACAGTCAGCAGGGTCTGCCGAAGAGCACCATCGCCCCGCGACCACAATAACTTCAGACCCTGCTCCTCCCAATAACATCATCACAGGAGACCGAGAGCGTCTGCTTGGTTTTTTTTTTCAGTAAACAATTCTTTATTCATGTACCAATTCGATTGACATTTATTCATATGTGCCGACTCACAATGGTATAATTTGGGAAGCATATCGGATAGCACACATTATAAATATGAAACAATACGTGGCACCATTTTTGTAGATAGAAGTGGGACATTTTTTTAAAAAGCTGCGAGGTACGACCTGATGGAGGTGACTTCCAACACCGCGGGGGGGGGGGGGGGGGGAGGACGGAGGTCCCCTGCTCAAAGGCCAAGGTAGACTGTGCATTGTCTAGTCCCTACTGTGTGAGTCGCCATGGAGCGAAGCAATGCCGCGAAGAGGGTGACCACATGGAGAAACTCCAGCCCACCAGCACCACTGAGAAGCCAAGAGGAGTGGCTCAGGCAAGAGCGGAGATGAGCCTGGAGAGAGGCTGCATGCGGCTGAAGGTGCATGGACTGACTGGCCAGCACCCCGGGGAAGCCCTGGGGCATGGCCAGGCAAGGGTGAGCCTAAAGAGGTCACCTATGTCCGAAAGTGAGCGAGAGTGAAGCGGGCAGCACTACAAGGCTAGAGGCGTGCCTGCAGTGGAGGGGAGTTAACAGGAGAGGCCTGTTTGAGGGCTAAAGAGACAAGAGAAAGTGCTTAGCGGCCAACTAAAAGACACCATGTCACGCCTCGAGTAAAAGATCCAGTCTGGGTGGGTGGGGCCAAAAGGAGACAGGGCGACAACAAGGAAGGACTACAAAGCCTCACTAACAATGGAAAGCCAGGGGTTAGTATGCACGATGACAAAAGCCAAAGGGGAAAAGGGGCGGAGCCTAGACTCCACTTGTCTTGATTACAAGAGGCCTCGCAGAGCGAGCAGCGCATGCGCGCTGCAACGCTAGGCAAGACCTAAAAACTAGGAGGCACATTTACAAGAAACTGATGTATCTCTGCATTATAGCAGAGCTGCATCAGTTAACTTGCGTCGTGCAAAAAACCCTTGCGCCACCATAGATGCGCCGCATTTACATGCGGCGCACCATGGCGCAAGGGTTGACAGATGCGTCACGCATCTGTTGGCGCAAAGGTAACGCATTGCTGGAGTCGTGTCGCAAGCACAACCAACTCCAGCAATGCTCAGAAAGTCCTATACCTATTATGCTGCGTCACTCCTTACGCCTGCTTCAAGCAGGCGTAAGGTTTTGACTTAGTGGCGTCACAGAAGTGGCGCAGAGAAATCTTGTAGATTTCACTGTGTCACTTTGACAAGGCTTACTTGCGTCGGAACGCCCACCCTGCATACATTATACCTGATGCAGGTATAATGTGGCGCACACCTTTACAACGTGACTCATCTCTCTAGATGCGTAACGTTGTAAATGTGGCGCAACATGGCGCATTGTTTATGCTGCCGCTGCATCACAAAAGTGATGCAACAGCGGTGCAAAAGTGTCACAAGGGGCTTGTAAATATGCCCCTAGGTTCACAAAGCACTCGCACTGACATGGCAGAAAACAAATTCAGATATGCAGGACAATGCCACAGCCAGAACTGATAACCTGCTGAGTATGGAAAAAGTTCTTGAGATTATCAATGCTTTAAATGCCGACTTAGAAGTGCATTCTCAAAGAAATAACGTATGCCTCATGATAGCTCCAGAGACCACCGCAACAGGTGAAAAAGGAAAACGTAGCGGAGGCCATTCTCGCAGATCTCTGATGGATTTAATTTCCCCGCAAAATTCATTGTTGAGCGTGCACACCACTCTCTGGCTCCGAGACCCATTTCGCCTTGCAGAATGACAGTGACTGGAACCTGACCTTGATGCCAACATGCACAGAACCATAGAGCATATAAAGTTATGGTTAATGTTGCGGACGGACAAAAAAATTCACTTGTAGCTGGGGGATCCGTGTGGACGTGGGAGGCAAATGATAATTCACCTCCATAGCCATCACACATTACTAATCTCATCAGCAGATACCAATGTTGTATGACTAAGACCTTCCTCGAATGATCTCTAGAAAAGTAACCCGTTCTGGAAATGCTACACTAACATTGCAGCTACTTGCATGAAATATTCAGAGGTCGAAATAATTCTTGAAAAGCCAGACCGATCAGAACATTGATATTGCACTATAATACTGGAGACCCACCTGACCAAATGAGCAACATTTTAGTGTACACTGATACTTTTCCTCATTTCCCAATTACTCAAGGATGTAAAGATCTTTATGCTTTATGTGGGAAGGAATACCATAACACCATATTGCTTCACCAGCAGACTTTCACAGGTAATTCATTTTTCAAGAGATTGGGCACAGTGTATTAGACTGGTACCACTCATGATCATTTGTGGAGAGGATTTTAACATTACAATGGGCCTGGATTGGAGAGGCAGGGTGCATCCCCTTGGCTCCCCTTAGCTGCATAAAAATCTTTAAATCATGGAACAAGGGACAATTGGCGAGCTGTGGTGGCGTAGGAATCCATTTATCAAAGACTTCGCTTACTACTCTGTTCAGGCAATGTTCTCCAGTATTGCCTACTGGCTAGGTACTCGACGTGTCCATGTATGGTCTGTTGATCTGGTGTTTGACAATCACACTATTGTACCACTCCCTTATCAAATTGGAAATTATGGGTCAGAGTGAAATGTGGCAAGCTAGCAATTGTCTTCTGATGACAGCCTTGCTGGACAATTTTCAAAGAAGAACAGAGGTGCAATATTAGATTGTTGTCAAACTAATGCTGTCTATTTGATTAGACACTGGAGTAGTGTGGGAATCCGCCCAGGAACTAGGCATGAGAAAAGATGGCGGTCTACGGCTCTGGTGACTGCGAAAACATTATTCTCCGGCATAGGTCCATGCCCTTAGTTCCCACCAAGGGAAGACTGGATGGATTGCATGGCGCAGACAGTGGCATACAAACACCTGATCTACAGGTTGGATGACCAGGCAGGGCTCTATTTGGACATATGGGGTAGATTTTTACATCCCATGCATTGAGGATAGCTGGGGTTCCCCATAATGGGTTGAAGAGTCAGTGTTGTCTAGGCACATGTCCCTGCCATTTATGCAGTCGAACTGCGTCCTGATATCCCGGACACTTACTGGTAAATGCATCTCCCCCATCACCTGTGAGACCGTGTTATGCTTCACTGCTTCTATACATGTGTTGTTTTACCACCTTCATCCGCTGACTCTGTTGGGACCGGGTGCTCCATTTGGGCAGAATGACTGGTTGACAGGGGTATGTCTTAAGTCATTCCAGATCTGCTTGGTTGTCGTTACACTGCGATTATATTGTCCTTTTATTTTCCTTTTGCATAATAGACAAGCATTGGCATAGTCAATAGGTCTCGCCTTTGGGACCTTATAAGTGTTTAGCCATGCAACAGTTGCATAACTAAATACTTATAAGGTCCCAAAAGCGAGACCTATTGGCTAACTGCCGTTAAAGTGATCGCTATCGCGTTCAAACATCAAAGTGAAAGTAATCGCGGTCAAGTGCGGCGCGCATGCCCACGCACATGCACTGTAGCTCTAGGCTCTCCTGGTAGCACTTTTTGGAGCCCTCTCAAAAAGTCTCGCCAGTCCAGCGCATGCTCTGGGTCAGGCGAGACCTAAAAAACTGTGTTGTTGTAGTGGATACTGTATTCTGTACGGTTGTTAATAGAAATATTTCAAACAAAACAAGGACACATAGCTTACTTAAAGGTTTAATTAGCATGACAACCTGACAACCAGGGAGTGGGATGTAATTGTGGGTGGTTTGTCAAAACAAACAGCAGCATCTCACCCACAAGGCAGATTCCTAACTTACCTTGGCTTGGCTCTTGCAGTAGGTGCCTACATTTTTCTATGTAAAGTCACACTCCTTTAAATTGGAAGGGCTCAGATATCAGCTGCCTTTATTCCACTGTAGTTGAGGACCTCACTAAGAATCCTTCAGAACTCGTACTGTAAGTAAAAGAATGCGAAGACCGAATATGTTAAGTGGAAGCCTCGATCTGCACCTGACAAAAATGCTAGGGGCGAGAAAAGGTATTTGCACAGGAGGTATTGTGCTTTATGGTTGAAGAGGACAGCGAAGTACTAACAACTTAAAACAAGCAATTTTAATGCAATAGGTCTCGCATTTGCGAACATTTAAGCTATTGGCCTTGTAAATGACAGTGCCTTTTATTTATGTGTTTTAAAAGCCACACATATATAAAAGGCATTGTTAATTCGAATGCCAATAGTTCAAACTCTTGCAAATGCAAGAGCACTTTAATGGTGGCTGCGCCCCTTTCTGTAGACACGGCTCGCGTATTCAGGTTACAGTGAGCAGTGTTTAAAGAAAGGGGCGTATCCAATATTAAAATGAAAGCGCGTATGGGGCTCTTTCACCCAAAGTGGGAAAAAAAATATTTTAGAAAGGTTCTATAGCGCAGCTGCTAAAGTGAAAGCGGACCGCGTTGTAAAATAAATGAAAGTGGTCCGCTTTAACTGTAGCGGCGGTGCTCATTTAATTATGTAACTTAAATAAATACATTAGTATAAGCGTGCAGCGTGCTTCGATGTCGTGGGTGGAATAGTGAAGATAATTAAAGTAAATAGTGCTCACCAACTTATAAAGCAGATCGTGTAACAACGCAAGTAAAAAGTCCAGTAGTTATGGGAGGTTAAAAATGCAGGCAAGGCGGTACTAAGGAGGGACAATTAAGCCTATTTACAAAGGAAAAGCAACGATTTTGCAAGGACATTAACAGGAGCCAATTGAAAAGATGGGCGGGACATGGGCGGAGCTTCTATACCATACCTCAATACAGTATGCCTCGCAGGGCAGCGCATGCGCTACCCAGGCCCGACATAAAAAAATACAAGGCATCCTACTTTTACTGCATTTAGGTTCGCCCCTTCCTCTGCATCAATTCATGCCATATTTGATTTCCGTCCGTCCAGCTATAATAGCATGATCAGAATGAGGTTGCTGACATTCCTTTCAATGTAAATCTTCTATTTACATTTACCATAGATAATGGTATCCATAAGCATAAACTAGGTTATCCAGTATTGGGGTATCTTTCATAGATTCACATGCCTGAATCATTCCCCGTCGCCGAGGCGGGAGTCCCCGGTAAATAAAAAAGTAGTGCCAAAATGTTAGTAGCAGTAGTAGGCCCAAAGAAAAGGCCAAAAGCCTATATCTTAGCAGCCTATCTACCTCCTTATGCAAAAGGAACCAAGAATTTGGTAACAACCAATCAGACACCAGCACCCTTCTAGAACCCTCTCAGCAGAGCCAGTTCTCCTCAGATTTTCACCGCACGTCGTGTGGAAGGGAGTCTCCCTGAGTGCCACTCAGTTTTGTTTCAACTTGCTTCAGCATGTCAGACAAGAAGGCTTTGTTTAAGTCCTGCAAGACCTGCGCCAAGAAGAGAGTCCATGTTGATGATCAACATGTGGACTGCATCTACTGCCTCTACCCTAAACATGAGGCAAGAGATTGCAAGATTTGCCGCACCTTCCCTACAAAAACTCTTAGGGATAGGGAGGCGAGAGTGCTTTTGTGGCTTAAATCCTCTTCGGCTGAGGAGGATGACAGAGCCTCTACTTCTAGCAAGAGAGCTAGATCGCAGGACAGCTCTTCCAGTGAGGGGAAGAAGCGTCAGAAATCTCATCATTCTACTTCTGAAGCGCACTCTCCTCAGGATTCTGCAGTCAAGGCTACGACACAAACTGTGAGTAAAAGCCTTTCAAAATCTCTGGCTTTGTCTCAATCTTCGGTTTCTGTCACCTCGTCTGCTTCTTCAATGACGGACACCATCACGACGACGGCAATTACCTCTCCTATTCTGTCTACGAGGATTTCTATCCTCACAAAAAAGCCCGTCGTTGAGGTGTCGTCGACGAAGTCCTCGTCGTCGAAGGCAGCAGTACCATCGACGACGATTACGCCACTTAAAAGCCTGTCGACGTCGAGCTCGTCGACGAAGATTCCATCGTCAAAGATCCCGTCGACGTCGAGCCCGTCGACGAAGAGCTCGTCGACGAAGATTCCATTGTCGAATGTCCCGTCGAGCTCGTCGATGGCGAAGACCCCGTCGATGGCGAAGACCCCGTCGATGGCGAAGACCCCGTCGATGACGAAGATCCCGTCGACGGCGAATACCCCGTCGACGACGACACCGTCGACGATCCCGTTGACGATCCCGTCGACGATCCCGTTTACCACAGCCCCGTCGACGACGACCTCGTCGACGATGGACTCCACAAGCCTAATCACATCAAAGGAAATGGCGCGCGCTCATTCCACTCCAATTTCCACCAGGACTTTTCAACTAAAGTCTTTTCAGAGGCAGGAATGTAGTGACATATCACCGCTTACTCCCTCGCATCTCCTGGAAACATATGTGCAGTGTGAGGATGAAGATGATGAGGATGACGAGGACGAAGGGCTCTTTGGGATTGCTCGCCATCCTTTGGAACTGCACAGCAAATGTCAGGAAGAGGATGATGATGAGAAAGAAGATAACTATCAAGGGCATTACTATCAGGAAGACATAGTCGTTCCGCATCATAGACCTTGCTACAAACAACCTCGTCGGAGCGAGATGTCACATCTGCCTCCTACGTTAATTCAAGACCTGCAAGCCATGCTTGCAGATTATAAGCAGCGTTTTCCACCGCAGCCAATCCTTCCACAGGTTCCGCAGACTGCGCCACAGCCGGACCCATTGCCTTTGCCTGAGGATCCAGCCCTAATGCCTCAACTGCCTGATCCTCCACAGGACCCGCGTCAAGGTCAAGATTCAACCTCGGAGGAGGAATTCGAAGAGGGCGAGTTGCCAGACCCAGCAGACCCTTGGGATTCTTATATAATCCCTATACCTTCGCCACCTACCCCTCTACCATCTGATTCGCCCCCGGAAGATATAGGGGGGTTCCATAACCGTATGCAGCGCGCTGCGACCAGGTTCCACTTGCCGGTAACCATTGAGCAGTCTGACTGTTTTCTGCATGACTTTAAAGAAGAGTCAAGAAAGGTTACGAGAGCTATCCCTATAATTGACTATATTTGGAAGGAAGGAGTTAAAATCATGAAAAACCCAGCATCAGTGCCAGCGGTGCTTCCACGGATTGACAAAAAATACCGTGCTCCAGCCAACAGTCCCTCCTGTCTCATTGGCCAACCGCGTCCAGACTCGGTTATATCTCAGGCAGCCCAACAAAAGTCTAAGAATCCGGCAGCACCGGTCACTACACCACCGGATAGGGAAGGACGCCGACTGGATCTAATTGGGAAAAAATGTTCAACTATGGCAGCTGCTTCTATCAGGGCAGCAAACTCCCTAGCGATAATAGGGCGTTATGACCGCCAAATGTGGTCAGAAATGGCAAGCTTTATCGACCTCAGCCCAGAGGACAACAGACAAGAGGCTCGAAAGATTTTGTTGGAGGGTGAGCGTGCAGCCTCAGAGACTATCGACTGCGCTCTGGATATTGCGAATACTAACTTTCGCCAGTTGGCTGGGGCTGCGGTTCTCAGGCGCCAGGGTTGGCTTAAGGCTACCACGTTCAGACCAGAAGTCCAGACAAAAATATTGGACATGGCCTATGATGGCGAATCATTGTTTGGAAAACATATAGATGACGCACTCCAAGCAATTAAAACCGATACTGATACTGCAAGATCATTGGGCTCCTTGCAATACAAAAGAGGTACCTTCAGAGGAGCAAGAGGCCGTGGATTTTCATCCAGAGGGAATTATCATACCCAACAGAATAGGTACCAGCCTCAGTATCGACAATCTTATCAGTCTTCCTACAGACAGACCAACACGTCTGGTTTCTCTCGTCAAGGTGGACGAAAAAGATCGCAGAATCAGGGAAGAGACACCTCACGGAAGCAATGATTCTTCAGGGCGCCTTCCACTCCTATTCCCCTCCCTGTGGGTGCGAAAATTTCAACTTTTGTGAGCAAGTGGCAAGAAATTACGTCGGACCAGTGGGTTCTGGACCTGGTTTACAACGGTCATACCTTAGAGTTTGTCACCAAGCCACCCAACACACCGCCCAAGGGACCCCCTCCCCCTCGTCTTCACTTACTATTCAAAGAAGCTTTAATGATGCTCCTCAAGAACGCAATCGAGAAGGTTCCTGCACTTCAAAAGGGGACGGGTTTCTATTCCCGCTTCTTTCTCATCAAGAAGAAATCAGGGGAGTGGCGCCCTATCTTAGACCTTCGCAATCTGAACAGATTCCTCAAGAAGCAGGGGTTTCGCATGGTTACTCTGGCAGAAATTCTAGGTTGCCTCAACGAGGGAGATTTTCTAGCTTCTTTAGATATGGAAGACGCTTACTTTCACATCCCAATACATCCGAAGCATCGCAAGTATCTTCGCTTCACAGTGGCTGGCGCCCATTACCAGTTCAAAGTGCTCCCGTTTGGGTTAAAATCTGCCCCAAGGATCTTTACGAAGTGCCTAGCTCCAGTGGCAGCAGCGTTACGATCCCAAGGAATCCAAGTCTTCCCGTATTTAGACGACTGGTTAATAAAGGGTCCTTCGGAAAGATCAGTCAAGACTGCCGTGACAACATCTCTTCGTCTGTTCCACTCTCTGGGGCTTACGATCAACAGGAGCAAGTCTCAATTACACCCAAGGCAGATCCTTCCTTTTCTGGGATCTCTGTTAGATACCGTCCGCTGCAAGGCATTCTTATCTCACGAACGGCAGGTTCGTCTGCAAAACCTAGCAATCCGGATTTAGAAAAGAAAGTCAGTTTCTGTCCGGATGTTCGCGTCGCTCCTAGGAATGTGCTCCTCTGCAATACACCTCGTCCCTCTGGCGCGACTCCGGGTGCGACCCTTGCAGGAGGAGTTACACCTTCAGTGGCAGCAGGCGATGGGCTCTTTCGACGACATCATCAGAGTCACTTCAGGCATGAAGAGCGCTCTAAGTTGGTGGTCCCACATTCCCAACTTATCAGAAGGGCTCACTTTCATTCAGAAGATTCCAGACTTTGTCCTCACTACCGATGCATCCATGGAAGGATGGGGAGGTCTCCAGAGTACAAAAACAAATCAACAGTCTGGTATTGCGAGCAATTTTCCTGTCTCTGCAAGCTTTCCTTCCAAGGATTGCAGGTTCTTCGGTTCTGATTCGAACCGACAATACCACCAGCATGTTCTACGTGAACAAACAAGGAGGAACCAGATCAGCAACTCTGTCCACGGAAGCTCAGGAGTTGTAGGAATGGGTCACACTCCACAACATAACCCTCAGAGCAGAACATGTCAGAGGTCTCTGCAATACATTAGCGGACACACTCAGCAGATCCCAATCAGATTGCCACGAATGGGAGCTAGAGCAGGCTCAAGTGCTCAGAGTATTCAGAGCTTGGGGAACACCACCGCTGGATTTGTTCGCCACAAAGGAGCACAAGAAATGCCGCTTCTATGCCAGCAGATACCCTCAACAGGGCTCAAGGGGGAATGCCCTGTCCATGCGATGGTCAGGGATTTGTGCTTACGCTTTTCCCCCGATACCCCTAATACCGAGGGTCATACGCAAGATGAAGTTGGAGGGCTGTCGTCTCATCTTGATTGCACCCAGATGGCCACGCCAATACTGGTTTCAGGAGCTCCTATTGCTATCACAGGACCAGCCGATCCGTCTTCTCCCGACGCCCACGATGCTGTCAAGGAACAGAGGTCAGGTTCTCCACCCGGACCCTCAGTCCCTACATTTACACGCATGGCTCCTGACTTCTTAGAGTTTAAGGACTTGGATATCCCTCAAGACTGTAGGGATATATTAACGAAATCACGAGCCCACGGCATGATAAAAACTTACCGTCTAAAATGGAAACGGTTTTGCTGCTGGTGTGAAGCAAACCAGGTGCACCCGGTGGACGCTCCTGCAGAACAGATCCTCCCTTATTTGTTACACCTGGCAAGATCTGGACTTTCTTTCCCTTCAGTCAAAGTCCACTTAGCTGCACTTTCCAGATTCAGAAGGGGTGCTCATGGCCCTTCTCTTTGTTCATCCTCTTTAATTAAGCAGTTTATGAAAGGACTATTCCGAGAGTTTCCTCCGGTCAGACTTGCGCCACCGGAATGGGAACTCAACACAGTCTTAATGCAATTAATGAAGCATCCATTCGAACCCATTCACAAGGCTGACCTCAAATTCCTTACCTGGAAGGTTGCTTTACTTCTGGCTTTAACATCAGCTCGACGAGTGAGTGAAGTTCAGGCGTTTACTGTAAAGGAACCTTTTCTACACTTCACTCAAGACTACGTGCACCTCCGAACTAATCCAACATTTATCCCTAAGGTGCCTTCACAGTTTCATCTTAATGAACCAGTGACGTTAAAAACTTTCTTTCCTAATCCATCTACTCCAGTGGAACGAGCCTTACATTCTCTCGATATCAAGAGATGTCTTAAATTCTATCTTCTAAAAACAAAGAACCTTAGAAAGTCCGATCAATTGTTCGTGGCTTATGGCCAGACTACCCTGGGAAAGGCAGTTACTAAGTCCACCATTGCCAGATGGATAGCATCTACAATACTTTTCTGCCATGACAAGGCTCGCAGGCCTTTGTTGAGGAAACCCAAGGCCCATTCCACGAGAACAGTAGCAGCGTCTACAGCATTGTTTGCTGGTGTGACTCTAGAAAATATCTGCCATGCTGCGACATGGAAAAATGTCCACACTTTTACAAGACATTACTGCCTCCAGTCTACGCATTGTGATGATGCAGCAGTTGGGCAAGCTGTACTACGACATCCGTTTCTTTGAGATATCTTCAGGTACCCTTTTCGTATTTTAATATGTAAGATGTGAATATCTTTGGTATAACAATGCAATGTGTTACAATAATGATTTGCTTTCATTTTCAATGTTATTGCATTACATGCTGTTTCCTCTTTATGGCTTGCATGTTTCCAATTTGAAGATTCTTTCTTATACCTCTTATTTATAAGCTGTGGATGCAACTTGGGAGTATCAGCACTAGTCTCCCACCATCCGCAAACGACTGTATACTTGGTATACTGCTCGCTATTCTGATTCAGGCATGTGAATCTATGAAAGATACCCCAATACTGGATAAGAAAACAAGTTACTTACCTGTAACTACAGTTATCCAGTATTGGTATCTTTCATAGATTCACATGCACCCACCCTCCTCCCCGTAGAGTCAGTTCTATATAATTTGGGACGTTCACTTCCCACTTGTGCTACGAAAATCTGAGGAGAACTGGCTCTGCTGAGAGGGTTCTAGAAGGGTGCTGGTGTCTGATTGGTTGTTACCAAATTCTTGGTTCCTTTTGCATAAGGAGGTAGATAGGCTGCTAAGATATAGGCTTTTGGCCTTTTCTTTGGGCCTACTACTACTACTAACATTTTGGCACTACTTTTTTATTTACCGGGGACTCCCGCCTCGGCGACGGGGAATGATTCAGGCATGTGAATCTATGAAAGATACCAATACTGGCTAACTGTAGTTACAGGTAAGTAACTTGTTTTCTTTTGCAGAAGCCACATATTAACTCTTCTGTATAGCTTGAAAGAACACAACAGAGCATGCGGGTAGACACATTCTTAATGAAGTTACTGCTTTGAAATATGAGAAGTTGGATACTGCTGTGTTTAGGCCACAGGTGAACGGTATAAGGTTAACTACAGAACATTGTCTGTGGTGGGTACTTAGTGGGCAATTTTGCTCTTAATCATAGATAACTTGTCTTCCTTGGTAGAGGTTTTAAGGTGCAGTATCGCCAAAGAAAAACTTTCAGGACATATTTTTTTTGGGGGGGAGTGAAAACAATGTATGGTAATATACAATTGTGCTGGACTCTGTTTGATTCCTTGAGGCCCAGTGTCCCTTGCAGCTGAAGGAGGAGTTGTATGGTGAAGCTGCCTGACACTCCATAAGGTGCTTGGACACCCTGCTGCCTCACGCTGCATAAGGTGCTTGGACACCCTGCTGCATGTGATGTGCTCATTCACAGCTCGGGCAAAGGGCAGCCCATCAGAGGCCAGGGTTCCCCTTTTTCATTGTGACCAAGTACCATCCTGAGTAAAAGGAAAACTGTTTTTCTCCCGCTACGGGCTACCATGGTAAGAAACGAAGAGCTTCCAGTACCATTTTATACAGCTTTGAAGCCCATGCAGTGGGTGCCTTGAATGATGAAATAGCTAACACAAAGCAATGGCTCTCTAATGCATCTTACTGACCCAAAATTGGCATCATGCCCATTTTGGTAAATGCTGAGGTACAACATGAGATATTATCCGTGCCACCCGCCTTACTAAGCACTGAAGTAATATTCTCCTTAATTGAGCCACTGTTTACATTTATTTTCCCCTACAACACTAGTAATTAATGCCTCTATCATGAACACCCCTCATCGGCTCAGTGGTAATGGTATCACTCTCATCGCTATAGAGATGGGCGAGGTTAGAGGAAACCATCATATACCACGATCAGGCTAATGTATAGCTCTAGCATATTCTCTTGTCATTCTTATGACGCCAGGCCCTCACATTGACCAATGCCAATCGATTCAACCGCTTCTCAGTTATCCATTACTGATTCTAAAATCCTTTTGGCCCCACAGGCTGCCTCTTACATTTTGGTTCTTAGAAATATTCCTGTTCTGTCCTGTACCCAGTATGAGAATTGCAAGCAGTTGTATCTGGAGTTCTAATAAGGGATGTATCAAAATCAACTTCTGAAATAGTTTTTTGGTAAAGAACTTGTTCTCCTGTGTGACCTTGGGCCAAGTTTTGAAATAAATGATTTGTAATGTCCCACTCGGCCATTTTGCAAACCTGACATTATGCATGCAGCGGACACCCCTCACTCCTTGAATTTTTGATTTGCCAATACATGCAATGCTTCAACACAGAATCAAGTTGCTTTTTTATCATTAGATGCTGTTGATTGATTGCCCATTGAGCCAAATTTGTGGACAGTCTTTAACCCATTTGTTTTTAGTCATTTTTCTGTGGGTATTCCATCTTTGCAAGACCCCAAGGTAATTCTCCGAGTATACTTAATTTAAACAGGAACAGTAGGTTCTTTTGAGGCTGTCAGTATTTTGTCCTAGAATGTGGCCGAGGTTGCACAATACAGAAGGATTAACGTTGATTCATTCACAGCTCATCCTTTTATTTAAAAAAACTTGGGGAAACTGCTAACGTTTTTCATCAAGCGTATGCTTCCTTTGCTGTTCCAACAAAACCTTCCAGTTAGGGCAGAGGCAAAGGTGACATGGTGGTCCCCTTGCCCTGCATCTCCATGACAGCAATATTAAACAATACATTTCAGGAGAGGAAGGAACAGAGATTGGATAGTGAATATTTCAGTCGCGTCACCCAAGAGAATGTTTTACTCCTGGCACAGTGTGCTGACGGTCGGCATGAAAGCAGTGTTGCGTTTCCAGATGTTTCTGTCCGTTTCCATTGCCCCGCGCATAAAGGAAAGCAGCAACCTCCCCTCAGGACTCCTTTCATGGCAGATTTTCTTTTACTATTGTCTAACCTTCACTTGCCTTCTGGGAATGTTTTGAACCCTTAACATTACATTTACCAGTATGCTTTGCACGTGTACATTACATTATGAGGTTACTGTGTTCAGTTTGAAGGAATGTGTCTTCCTGTTTTTTACCCAGTCTCCACCACCCACTGCCAAACCTGTAAATTAGTAGAGCTGAACTGGAGAAAGCTAGAAGCCTGGACTGTGTACCACAGCCGGGTACATAAATAGCAATTATTGCTCCAGTGCAAGCCACCTGCAAGTTGACCTTGTTCTTTTCCTCGTGAATC
This sequence comes from Triturus cristatus, assembly GCF_964204655.1. Taxonomy (NCBI): domain Eukaryota; kingdom Metazoa; phylum Chordata; class Amphibia; order Caudata; family Salamandridae; genus Triturus; species Triturus cristatus. Next base: position 879,296,956 of record NC_140589.1, read on the forward strand.
ACAAGGGCGACACCTGTTGCCGAAAGCCGATCGCTTCTGGAGACGGATACGTATACGGTAGGTTTTGTGCAACTGGAAAAACGAGTTGTGGCAGCTGCCTTCAAGAACTGCTGTTTGTCCTGCACTTTTGTGAGAGAGACACTTGTGGCGCACTTTGTGCCATCGGATTTTAACTTGGAGTGCAAGGTCAATAGTTTAAATCGGGTTCAATGGTATTTTGGCTGTTCAGGTCTATGTTTGAGGTAAGTAATGGGTTCGAGAGCACACGAATATTATTCTGTAGTAAATAGTTGAATATAGGTGTTTTAAGTTCGGTATGTGAGATTTTCGTCAGATATGACTTGGGTTTTTTAGTACACAAGAGATAACCAGCATTGGCATAGCCAATTGGTCTCGCTTTTGGCACATTCTAAGTATTTAGTTATGCAGCACAATATCCTTGGTGCAACCACATCAACTGTTGCGTGGCTAAACACTCATAAGGTCCCAAAGGCGAGACCTATTGGCTATGCAACCACACACACACAACCACACACACACACAACCACACCCAATCACACACAAGCACACACAACCACACACAACCACACACACACAAGCACACGACCATACACACACACCACAACCACACACACACACACACCACAACCACACACAAACAACCACACACACACCACACACAAACAACCACACACACACCACAACCACACACACCACAACCACACACAACCCCACACACACACAACCACACACAACCAACCACACAGCCACACACACACAGCCACACACACAACCATACACACACAGCCACACACACAACCATACACACACAGCCACACACACAACCATACACACACAGCCACGACCACTTACACAACCACGACCACTTACACAACCACGACCACACACACAACCACACACAACCACACACACAACCACACACACACAACCACACACACATACACACACACACACACAACCACACACACAACCACACACAAACACAACCACACACAAACACAACCACACACAAACACAACCACACACACAACCACACACACACAACCACACACACACAACCACACACACACAACCACACACACACAACCGCACACACTCACAACCGCACACACTCACAACCGCACACACACACAACCACACACACAAACACAACCACACCACCACACACACAACCACACCCAACACCATACACACAACCACACCCACAACCACACACACACAACCACACACACAACCACACACACAACCACATACACAACCACACGCACACAATCAAACACACACACTCACACATACAACCACACACAAACACAACCACACACAAACACACACACAACCTCACACACACAACCGCACACACACACAACCACACACACACAACCACACCCAACACCATACACACACAACCACACACACAACCACACACACAACCACACCCAACCACACACACACAACCACACACACACAACCACATACACACAACCACACACACAACCACATACACAACCACACGCACACAATCACACACACTCACACACACAACCACACATACAACCACACACAACCACACAGCCACAACCACACCCACAACTACACACACACACAACCACACACAAACACATACAACCACACACAACCACGCACACACCCAACCACACACGCACAACCACACACACAACCACACACGCACAACCACACACGCACAACCACACACTCACAACCACGCACACAACCAGACACACAACCACACACACACAACCACACACACACACAACCACACACACAACCACACACGCACAACCACACACACACATGCACCACACACACCCACACAACCACCCACACAACCACACGCACACACACAACCACACACAACCACACACACAGCCACACACATAACCACACACAACCACACACACACAGCCACACACACAACCACATACACAACCACACGCACACAATCAAACACACACACACACACACACAACCACATACAACCAAACACACAACCACGCACACACACCCAACCATAACCACACACAACCACACACACACAACCACACGCACAACCATACACCACACACAACCACACACCACACACAACCACACACCACACACAACCACACACACCCACACAACCACACACACCCACACAAATCCACACAACCCCAAACACCCACACACACAACCACACACACAACCACACACACAACCACACAACCACGCACACACACCCAACCACAACCACACACGCACAACCACACATGCACAACCGCACACACACAACCACACACACACAACCACACACACACACAACCCCAACCACACACACACAACCGCACAACCACACACACAACCACACACACCCACACAACCACACACACAACCACACACACAACCACACACACAACCACACACACAACCACACACAACCACACACAACCACACACAACCACAACCACACACACAAACGCCCACAACCACACACACAACCACACACACAACCCCACACACAACCACCCACACACAACCCCACACACACAACCACAATCACACACCCAACCACACATACACACACACACCCGCACCCACACACAACCACACACACACACAACCACACCCAACTGCACACACACAATCACACATAACACATACGACCACAACCACACACACACACAACCACACATCCACACACACCCACAGCCGCAACCACACCCACAACCGCACCCACAACCACACCCACACACACACACAACCACACACACACACACACAACCACACCAAGCATTGGCATAGCCAATATGTCTCGCCTTTGGGACCTTATAAGTGTTTAGCCATGCAACAGTTGATGTGGTTGCACCAAGGATATTGTGCTGCATAACTAAATACTTAGAAGGGCCCAAAAGCGAGACCTATTGGCTATGCCAATGCTTGTTGTTTTTGTTTTAAAGATCTTAAAAATGGTTGTTTTTCAAAATATTGAGTTTTAAGTACCCCTTGCAATCTGCACTCCCCTCCTCTTCCTACTGCTTCTTAGGCCCTTCTCCAGCTCTGCTTCTCATCTAATGTATTTTAACCAGCGCAATTGTTGGGAAATCTGACCCCCTCCTACCCCCCAAATTTACTGAGCAAGCTACGCCCCTGCTTTTAAGCTCGTAATCATCCCAAGAGAGATTAACTTTTTTTTGCATGGAACAGTGAACGCAAAGGCTGCAGTGGGATTTGTCTTCAAACATCAGTTTCTTAGTTAACAATGTTAAACTTTGCAGTGATAACTTGGCAGCCTGAGCTGTGTATTTTGCACTTAAAACTTTTTCAAAATAGGCACATAAATGTAATAACAAAAAGTGGTAATGAAGAAAGGATTGAAGGAACTACACAGGAAGAATTTTACATTGTGGTCGGTGTATATAAGCTAACAAGGGATATGAGCTTAAGTTCTCAATATGCAGCATGCAGACTGCTTCATATTGCGTGTCAAAGCTCTATCTGGCCTGTGCAGGGTCCCCCAAAAGGATCATGAGTGGATCAAGTGGTAGTAAGATATTTGTGATGGCCTGTTTTATGGTTTGAATCTCCACCCAAGAAGAATGGATCAGTGGGCAGGACCACTAAGTGTGCAGAAACGTGCCTCGTTCACCACACTCCTTCCAACTTAGATCAGAGCCCTCAAACATTTTTGCAAGTCTGGCGGGTGTGAGGCACCAACAAATTAGTATCTTATAAGCATTTTCCTTGTAACAAATGCAAATCGAGGATTTAGCAGCTCTCTGCCATATGGCACTTCATGTGTCATTAGAAATCTCGATATCAAGTTCCTTTTTCCCATTGTAGGACATAGGTGTGCATTTTTGGAGGGGTCAATTACAAGATGTATTGGTACAGCCTCAAATTGTGTCTACGGCGGGTATTATTAAGATAGAGGGACTCAAAAGGTTTATCCCTCGCTGGAGGGCAAGTCGTGTTGGGGGGGCCTTCCTGCCAGTGAAGAGCCTGGCTCAATCTATAGGCGTCTCGCCTGGTCAATGCGAATTTAGTGGCCAAGTGACCCCGTGAACATAGGTTGCCATCGTCCTAAAAATCACATAGTGCAGGAAATCGATCCCGTAGCCAACTAAAGAAGCCTGGATTGGCCTCACCTGGAGTAAAGTCTGGGTTGTGTGTTAGAGGGTTAACTGGAATGGATAGCATAGAAATGTCCTGCGCTGTTGCACCTCTCTCCAATAAGCTAGCAGTGTAGCTGTCAAAGGCAGTAGTTGGGGAGCCTCAGCCCACACCGATATTAGCAGTCATTCTAGCCCTGATAGAGGCGAGGGGGAGAAAGCCTGCTCCACCTATTCCCAGGGTTTGCCTTCAGGGTTGTGATTCCAGTCGAGGGAAGGATGGAGTTGTGCAGCTAAAATGGAAGTTGAAACATCTGGGAAACAGATATTTCCCGGATGGTGCAACTTACAAGCCCAGCTGGGATAGGAGCAAGCTTTGGTATCAGAGTGAGGGCAAAATCGCAGCACCCTTCATAATCATCTTTTTTATTTCGAGCCTATCTGACAGCACAGCTGTCGGGTTGAGAAAGACCTTTTGTGGGCTTACTAGGAACATACAGAGGCTTGGACCCTTTCCATTACATACCATTCGTTGGCTTTACTGTCATTTATCTGCTTCTTAATGTGTCCCAGTTTGTCAATCTTGTGTTTGTCCCTCGTGTGGAGTGCAACTGCTTTTCCATATCTTCATTCGCTGGCTGCTATGCTTCCACAAATTACTTTTCAAGTACCACTTTTCTTTTTGGTGTGAAGTGCTCCTGGAGAGTGCATGTGTTTTTCAGCTGTCTCCCTCATGTACGTTTCTCTCCCTGTACTCTTTTTTTGCTCTGTTGCCGTTGTGCTTCTCCCCCAACTCTCAATATTGTGCTCTTTCGTGTCCTCCTCACTTTTTCTCCATTGTGCATTTCTCCGTGCCTGTTCCACTTTGTTCTTTTCTTTCATTGATTCTCTTCCACACACCCTCCTTGTGTTGCTTCTGTCCCCGCTCTCTGTGTTGCTCCCCTCCACCTGCACCCTCCTTCTGTTCCTTTGCTTTCCCCCAGTGGCACCCTTTGTGTTGCTCCCTCCACACCAACAGTTAAAAACATTTTTTTTTAAAAAGCTTTCACATATTTTTTCTTTAAATCTGCCGATGCAACTTGGATCGACAAATGAAAAGGGGAAAAATAAGGGAATCCATTTCATTTTTTAAGTGCACATCTACAAAATTACGCTACCGGCTCCCTCATAGGCTTTATATTTAGCCATGCTGCACAACATCGGGGGCACAGCATGGCTAAAAACATTGACTAAGACAGTCTGTTTCCAAGGTGAGATCTATAGGCTTTGCCAGTGCTTGTTGTAATGATCAGAAGTGCCATTGTGTAGAGTTAAAAAAAGAAAAATATGATATTCTGTTTAACCCAAGTATTGTATCACCTCTAACTTCCGTATCTGAATGTAAACTGTATGTGGATGATATGGCTCTATTTTTAATCCCGACCCTTAGCAATAGTAATACTGCTTTGCAATCTAAAAAAAGCTCTTAGGAGTGTGGGCAGCTATAAAATAAATGAGGCGAAAAAACAGTGTCTTTTGTTCAACACTACTGCCGAAGCCGTTCCCCCAGCACTGAGGGAAAATTACAGAGCAGGCCCAATAAGGTATTAAGGAGTTTTTTTATTCTGAGGAACCAACATAAGTGTTTAATAATAATTTTAAACCAATGATGAATAAGGTTATGAATACGTTAGAAATATGGAAAGGTTTGCCTTTACCGATTGTGGGCCGCATTGCATTAATTCAAATGTTGATTTTGATCTGTTTTCTTCTTCTTATTTTTAGCAATCCCTTGTAAATTGGGCACCAATGTTTTTTTTTTAGTTTTTTTTTTTTTAACAATTGTAACTAGCAGGTACATTCTTTTTATGGAATCAGAAACACCCACGTGCTAGACTTAGAATATTTCAAATGTCGAAGAGAGAGGGAGGCTTGGGATGCCCCTTTTTCCTGAAATATTATGTGGCTTCTTTTATTTTCCAACGGCACTGCTTGTCAACTCGAATCTCCACGTTTGAAAACTTTATCATTCACCTAATGTTGAGAGGCATAGAGGTCGAGGACTTAAGGTGGCCCAACCTAATCCCAAAGATTTCCCAAAAAGTAAGGTAGAAATCTCTAAACTTCATTTAGTTTCTGAAAGACAAATTGTTTTTCCACTAAGATAGTGCAAGTTCTTGTTCCTGGATTGACTAAAGCAACATTAGGTAAATGGGCACATTTAGCCGTTTTCAAGGTTGGAGACTTGTATGATGGGGCTAGAGTGAAATCCACCAAGCTCTGTTTTCTGAGGTAAAACATAAAGAGCACTTACACTTTTTTGGGTATCCAAATAAGGGCTGTTTACCATACCTTTTCGGAAGTGGAGATCGATTCCTCTGAAAATCTAGTTAGATGTTCAGGGTGGATAAAGTAAATACAACTTTGAACCAGTGGTTAAAGAGCTTCATTTGGTTTCGGAAGAGACGGTGGGAAAGATGAGCGCGAATTGGAAAAGTTATACTATGAAAAAACTACATGAAAAACAATAGTAAAATATTTAAATTTTACCTACTCTAGCCTGAGGGGCCAGGATTCATTGAGTGACCTTTTTGAACTGCCAGATGTTGCATCTCGTTCCCTGATCTTTAAAAAAAGGTGTTGCCTGAGGTATCCAGAAATTGCTCAAAATGCGAACAGGAAGGAGGATAGCTACTCATATTCTGGTCCTGCTTTTGTTTATAGGCATTTTGGAGAGGGGTGTTTTAGTTGAAAAGATAATTGGGTCGGACTTGCCTCCCTTTCCAAAGACGGCTCTTGCGCTGGATTGGGAGAAAGAGATAGACCAGAATATTATGGCACAGATATATATATATATATATATATATATATATATATATAATATCACCCATCACCCCCTCCCCCCACTGGAAATCTTGAGTCGTCCCTAAGGTGGATGAATGGGAAGGAGAAATGTGGAGAGTGAGTTGAAGGGAAGCATGGTATCATACAAGAGTTAATCGCATGGCCCAGGGTGGTAGGAAATGGAAAGCTTGGGATCTGTAATGATTACGACGCTTGGATTAGCACTGTCACTTTAAGGATAGAAAACGCCTTAAAGAAGCTGAGCACTGTTCCTTTTTGGATCAAAAGGATTTTTTATGAATGGGAAATTTTCAATGTGTGTACATTTCCTGGACGGTCACATTAATGGCAGGCTTAATAATGTGCATCATGGGGGAGCATTCAATTGTATTCAAAAGCTATGGAATACCCTTGTTTCTAATTTTATGTTTTAAATAGAATATACTGTTAATCCTAGGACTTTCAAGATTGCCGGGGATCCAGATTTTGCCTCCTTTGTGCATTAGGATTTTAATTAAGCTATACAAGAGACTATTGTATTATGATTCCTTCTTGAGTGTGTATCTTTGTGTATGTGCATGCGTTATATATATGCAAAAAAGAAGCAGAGAACTATGGGTAGTTCTCAAGTTTACGTGGAAAGCAGCTCCTGTATAGAGCACTCAACACCAGCGACACTCTAGATCTGCTCACCTCAAATGTCTGCTTTTCTATCAGAGTCTTTAAGCATAAGATTAGCACAGTGCTATCCACGCCAAGATAGAAATGCACAAAGTCTTTTGCCATTTCTACAGCAAAATCTTAAAGCATAGGACTAGCACAGTGCTGTCCTTGCCGAGCTGTAAAATGACAAAAGCCATTTACCACTCCATGCACAATATTACAGCTTTGAATTGGTAAAATACCAACCAAGCCAACCTGAAATGAGTAAAAGCAACCCCTGACACAGTGTTTCGCTCTAATTAGAGCTCTTCAGAGAGGTATAGCTTTGTCCAGACACAAGGGAGCACCCAGTATAAGTCAAAAAAAATACCCTTTCAGGCATAGAGTGACGAAAAAAGAAGCAGAGAACTCTGGGTAGTTCTCAAGTTTAGGTGGAAAGCAGCTCCTGTATAGAGCACTCTCAACACCAGCAACACTCTAGATCTGCTCACCTCAAATGTCTGTAATGAATTCGCCTTTTCTGGAATGTATGAAGAACTTTTCGGTGAAACAAGCCATATTTTTATTGGTTGTAACCCAGTAGGTAAGAGTCAATTTTTTACAGTTCGTTTGAGAATAACCTAAACAAATTGTATCCTTGTGGCTCGGGGTACTGCTTTCCACAGTTTAGTTGATCATATCAAGAATAATGATAATTCCACAGATTTGCATCTTTGATTTGGATCAGATGCTCCTTCTAGATCTTTATGCCTTAAATTGTTTTGCAGAAAACAAAGACCTATGTAATTTATAGACCTGTAAGAGATGCAGAGGGCTTTGAAAATCTGTTTCACAATTGGGCACCAGTGTTGAATTTGTGTAGCAGATAAGATGTGGTTTCAAGGAGGCAAATACAGTAGTAATCTCGTGGACGAGTTGTTCCGTGTTGTATTGGTATTTTTAGAGTGTTTGCTTTCGTACACATTCAAAGGACTAATATGTTCTACCTCCATTGGAGTATGTGCAGGATGTTTACTTGTGCCCTACTGGAAAGTCAATTGGTTTAATCCAGCTGAGAAAGTACAAGAATGATGGATGCAGGTACATGTTGTGGAAACCGAAAAACATGAAAGATTTTGGATTTAACTATTGATTACATATCTAAAACCAAGGATAAGTAGAGTCCAGTATGAACCTTAAATTGTTGAGACTGCTGGATGGCTTCAACAAGTCGCCAATTTCCTGAGGCCACCGAATGGGCACCTACATGGAGGCCCATTTTCCGGCTTGCCAGAATTTCTGTTTTCAAAAGCTAAAATTTATTTAGCTTTTTACTCATTTGTGTATCATTTGCCACAGGCCAGGATCTACTATGTTCCTGTTAGTGAAGGTTATTTTTTCCAGTTTTGAGATGCATGGAGTGTCATCAGTGTAGTTGCAACATCGAATCTGAAAGAAATGACTAGGTATGATAAATAGCTTTTTAGCATTAAAGATTAATAGTGCTATTGTGCATCGTCTGGTACATGTGAACAAAGATGTGAGTGGAGAGGGAGACTACTATCATTGTTGTGTTACCACCACATTATTGAGGTAACTCCCAGTAGATCATGTTGGCCCAAGATGGAATATGGGATCTTTTTGGAGAAAGGGGAACCAGCAAGTATTTCTCACCATTCCCTACTGAGTTATACTCTGGTTGGGAGGTGTCTTAGGAGTCAGACAAACCTGTCCGAGAATATTGTAGATGGTATGTACATAGCCCTCCTTTTACCCTGAAGTCAATATGCTCACACATTGGTTGGCATGTTACACTATATGAATATATATTCTATATTATTTGTCGCAAAATCATGTGCATTGAAAGGATTGTGAACATTATACACAGCTCAGTAATAGTTATAAAAATCTGGGCAAAGTTCAGATAAATTCAACCATATAGTATATCTCATCCTTGTCCTGTTAGTCTAAACCTACTTAAGTTATACGCAGCTGTCTAACAATATAGTTGGTTTAGTTCTGCATAATATGCCCAGTCATGTAAAGCTCCCCACGTAACTAATCAGGCCTGAACTCGGAACTCTGTCTCAGTTCTCCCTCCCGCAACTGATCTGTGTGTCTAACCCCTCTCTTGCGCCATATCTTGTATACCTTTTTGTAGCATAATGTTCTCTGCAGGGAGAAGTGGTCATCTCTTGATCAGCTCATATTTTGTTACACAGGATATTGAAAAATGCTTCTTATTCAAAATCTACATTGTAGCTTCCTGATACTTTAATTCCTTCTTCCCACAGACCTGAACACACAAGACCATCTCTCCTTGTAACCATATTTCAGCAGATGTCAAAGAATGGAAATATCACTTAACTTTTTTGTTAAATTGAATGTAAGAAAACCATAGCAATCAAGCACGCATGTATTAGTTTCACCAAAGGCAAGTTAGCATGTTTTTTAGGCTAAGAACTTGCACCACACACACTCCAGTGTTTTAAATGCCCAAACAGTGGCAATACTAGAATACACCCAGGCCTGTACTACATGCAACATTAAACATTAGAAAATAGGTATAGAAGCTGTGCCAAGCACAGAACTGTATCCTCCCTGATATAAAGGAGGCAATATATTCTAAGATATTTCCTTGAATGCACAGTAGGTCTATTGACAAAAGAGGTAGTGAGTAGCTATTGAAAACAAATACAGGAGGAGCGCTAGGTGGCGCTAGTCAAGATGGCCGCACCTCTGTGAGGCTCCTGATGCCTGACCCCCCGCATCCGGCCTTTCTCCGTGCCCCGCTGTCCTAGCAGCGATCCGGAGGTCTCTATCTGCAGCGGGACCGGGGCACCACACTCGGTGCGACTTTCGGCTGTTTTCCTGCTCCCCGGGCCGAGCTCTGCTGCCCTTGGCTACGAGGCTGTTGGGGACACGGCAGGCTGGTTCCGCGGCCGGCGCTGGAAGTTGTGCGAGCCCCGCGGCGTCAGTGAGGGCCGCGGGCCGTGTGGACGGTGGCGGCTGGCTGGCCATTGCGGGACCCGGGGAGGCTGCCTGTTGAGATGCTTGCTTGACCACTGCCCCAACACTGCCCCAACCATTGGTGAACCGGCAGGGTGCTGTTACCGGAGCCGTGGGGTGCCCCCTGGACCTGCGGAGGCCCACAACGACGACGGCCGGGAGCGGGTGATCTGAACCTGCGTGGGCCGGGCGGCGGCCCTTTGGAGAGCTGTGTGGTGGGATCCACTGCGGGGAGCGGCGGAGCCCGGCTGCCACAGGCCTCCGCAGCCGGCGTGGGAACCCATTCCTGTCTGTGTCCTCGGATCCCCTCCCCCCCTGCCGCTGCCGGTGGGGCCCCGCCGCGGGTGGGCAGAAGGAGCTCCTTTCTCTTCCCCCCCACCCCCAGCTGTTGATCGGACCCGGGGGCGTCTGCTGGCTGGCCTGCTGCATCGGGCGCACCAGTGGATCTACTGTGGGGGGCTGCGGTGAGAGGGCCCCGGGACTGTGCCTGGGCTGAGGACGCCTGCGGGTTGGTCCACGCCGGAGCGGCTCTGGTGAGGTGAGGGGGCGGCCCGGCCCGGAGCGGGACGGTGGTGTCTCCGGCGGCTTCCTGGCCTCCCCCCGCCGGGGGAAGGCGGTGCCTTTGCTCTCCCTTTCTTCTGGCCCCTCCAGTCCCTGGCCTCACGCCGGCCGGTCGATTGGCGGAGGGGCGCGGCTGGCCACCGATTCGCCTTGTTGAGCCCGGACGCTGGCATACACATCCCGAGCGCCATCATGGGCAAGGACAGGGGCGCCAAGTCAAAGACCACGTCCCACCAGACCACAATCGACCGCTTTACGACCCCGGACCCCCCGGGCACGGGCGGTGAGACGGCGTCGGCTCCTGGCACAGACCTCGCCGCCATCCTGCAGGCCATCAACGCCTCCCGCGCGTCCCTGGAGGGGATGGTTGGGGAGGTGAAGGTGGACGTCGCGCTCTTGCGACAGGACCTCCGCAACGCCACAGCCCGTATCACGGAGGCGGAATCCCGTATTTCGACGGTGGAGGATGACATCCGGCAGCTCCAAGACCAAGTCAGGGAGCTCACGACCCACTCTCAGGAGCTGCATCGACGGGCGAAAGATGCCGAAAACCGGGCCCGCTGCAATAACCTCCGCCTGGTGGGCTTTCCGGAGGGGGTCGAGTCTGGCCGCACCGACGACTTTCTGGAGAAGTGGTTCAAATCTTGGATGCCGGCGGCCAGCTTGTCCACCTGGTTTGTGGTGGAGAGGGCGCACCGGTCGTTGGCGGCCAAGCCCCCGGTGGGGGCCCCCTCGCGCCCCTTCACCTTGCGGATCCTCAACTTTAGGGACAGGGACGCTATCCTGAAGGAAGCGCGGTTGCAAGCCCCCCTGTCCTTTAACAACCACCCCATCATGGTCTTCCCGGACTACACCCGAGAGGTCCAGGAGCAGCGCCGGTCGTACATGGAGGTGAAACACAAGATGCGCTCCTTGGGCCTCAGCTACCAACTCCAGTTCCCGGCGCGCCTCCGCATCATCTTCCAGGGCAAGACATTATTCTTTGACACTCCCCGGGCGGCGTGGACCTGGCTCACTGAGGAACGGCCGTTGCGCCAGCCCGGGTGGGTGTCGCCGACCCAGCGGCCCTCGGCTCAGGACACAGCTCGACTCCCGCGCCCACGACGCGGGAGGCGCATGCAGTCCCGGCGACCCCGCGGCGGGGCCTCGATCCGTGAGTATGTCGGGGAGGAGACCAAGTGACTCATCCGCCTCATCTGGGACGTCATCACAGGCGGCTGGGGGCTCTCGCCGCCACTCATCGCCTTTGCCTGACCCATCCCCGACCCCCCTCCCCCTGCACATAGACCTCTCCGACCTCTCCCGCAGCCCAGCCATTTGACGTGACTTTTCTTTGTCCTCTGTCTCGGCGGAGGGTTCGACGGTCTGTCCCGCTGCAAGGGCCTCAATCTCAGACTTGGCCTCAGCGGCTTTCCGCTCTGGTGTAATTACCTAGGACAGCACCATTCCATCCGTACTTCAGGAGGGGTCCACCACGCTCTTTACACCCGAGCGCCTCTGCTTGGGGCCTTGTAGTTGTTTGTTGAAGTTAGGGCGACAGATGCTTCCGTTTTCGAAGTGTGGGGTGGGGGGTCGGGAGGGGGGTTTTGTCGGTTGTTCCTCCTAGGGAGGGTGTTCCTTTTAGTTCAGGTTTGTTTTTTCTTGGGCCCATCACACAACAGCTTCTTGTGAGCGCCACTGCGCGGCTTCCCCCTGACACTCACATGCGCTCCGCTAGCGCCCGCTTTCTGCCGGCCTTCCTTGGTTCCCCTTAGTAGGTCATTCATGCTCCCCGTGGCGCTTCCATGCACCTTGTCCCTTCCCCGCGCGTCCCTGCTGCTCGGTGTCCTGCCGGCGCCCCCCTGGGTGTCTCGCCCCCGCTGCGATTCCCGCCCACTGTTCCCATGGAAGACTTAGCCCCCAAGGCCCAGCTGCGCATCCTATCCTGGAATGTTAACGGCCTGCTGGATCGGCTTAAACGCGCTGCGGTCCTTAAGTACGCCCAGCGAATGGGGGCCGATGTGCTCCTGCTTCAGGAAACCCATCTTCTCGGTGAGAGGTGTCCCTTTTTAGCCCGCTACGGGTATGACCGGGTGTGGCATTCTGGCTTTTCTCGTGGCTCCCGCGGGGTGGCCGTCCTGTTGTGCCGCTCCCTCCCCTTTGTCCTCACACGGGTGATCCACGACCCTCAGGGAACCAGGCTTGCTGTTTGCGGCACACTCGACGGTAGGCCGACCAGCTTCCTGTCGTTCTATGCGCCGCCCTCCGGATTGTCGCAGGCGTTATCCCACGCGGCTTCTCTGTTGGATACCTTCCCGTTGGGCGATGTCGTGCTTGGGGGGGACTTTAACGCTGTCTTGGCCCCTCAGCTGGACTCGTCGGGTCCGGTGTCGGACTCCCGTGCGGCGCGGGCAAGGCAGCTGGCGGGCTGGGCCGAGGCCCGGGCCCTATGCGACGCCTGGAGGACCTGGCACCCTCACGCGCGCCAGTACACCCACACCTCGCCCGCTCACCGCTCTCATGCGCGTATTGATATGATTTTTGTCCCCCCTGCCGCCTGTGGAGGCATCCAAGATATCCGTATCCTCCCCAGGGGGATTTCGGACCACTCTCCGGTCTTCTTGGGTCTGGGCCCTCCGCCTCACACGGCCCGGCCGATGTGGCGCTTTAACGCTTGGTTCCTCCAGGATAGGACGCTTCGTAAGGCGGTGGGCACGGAGCTTACCCAGTACTTCTGCACCAATGTGGGATCAGTCTCCTCGGCGGGCACCCTTTGGGAGGCCTGCAAGGCGACCATCAGAGGCGCGGCTAAGCCGCACGTGGTGCGACACCGCCAGACGCAGCTGCGGCAGCTCACTGCCTGTGAGGCCCGGGCGCTGCGGTTGGAACGGTCTCTCGCTGAGCTCGACGACCCGGCTGTGGACCGGCAGCTGCGGCTCCTGCGTGAGGAGATTCGGCAGTGCTCCCTTGAGGCGGCCAAGCTTCTCTGGCAGTCTTCGCTGGCACGGGTGTACGGCTGGGGTGACAAAAACGGCACGCTGTTGCACCGCCTGTCCACCTATCCTAGGACATCTTGCATCATTCCGACGATCACCGATTCCGAGGGCGTGCTCCATTCCTCTTCCGTGGAGACAGCGGCTGCTTTCGCCCAGTTTTATTCCCAGCTCTACCGGGCCCGGGCACCGGATCTTTCTCTGGCCACTCTGCTTGCGTCCAGTGACGTGCACCTCACTCGGCTTCGACCGGACGAATGGGAGGGCCTGGAAACCCCTATTTCCCTTGAAGAAATTGGGGACGTTATAGGGCATACGTCCGCGGGGAAGACCCCCAGGAATTCTATGCCGCATATAGGGACAGCCTGGTCCCGCGGCTGCGGGACCACTATGCGGAGGCGATCAAGAAGGGCTCTTTCCCCTTAGAAGTGGACTTGGCCACCATTGTGGTTTTGCCTAAATCTATGCCGCCGTCCACCGACAGAGCAGCTTACCGACTGATTTCGCTTATTAACACTGATGTGAAGCTTTACGCGGCGATCCTGGCCCAGCGGCTTCGGCCCTTTTTGTCGACTCTGGTCCATCCGGACCAATGCGGCTTCATGCCAGTGCGGGGCACTCGCCACTGTCTTCGCCGCCTCCACGTGGCCCTGGCTCACCGCCACCGCCTGACTCCATACCTCGCCCTCCTCCTTGCCGACTTCGAAAAGGCTTTCGACTCGGTGGGGTGGCCATACCTATTTGACGTCCTGGCCCATATGGGTTTCGGCCCTAAGTTCATGGGGATGGTGCGGGTCCTGTATGCCCGCCCCCATGCCAGGGTCTTGGTTAACGGAGCGCTATCAAGGCCTTTTCGGATCGGCCGGGGGACGCGGCAGGGGTGCCCGCTGTCACCCCTTCTCTTCGCGCTTGCGATGGAGCCCCTCGCGGCCCTGATTAGATGTGACCATCTCCTTCAAGGCTGGGAATGGCCTGGCATCGAGGCTGATAAAATCGCCCTCTACACGGATGACGTCCTGCTGTATCTTGGCGACCCGGCGCGTTCTGGACCTCGCGCATTGTCCATCCTGGGTCGTTTTGGCTGGGCGTCTGGTCTGTCCCTGAATTCGAGGAAGTCGGTTTTGGTTCCCTTGCTCCCCTCCCGGGACTGTTTTGATTGGCAGGAGACCATCCCCCTCCGCCGGTTGTCCTTTAAATATTTGGGCATCTGGGTCTCCCTCCTCCCGGAGCTGAGCTGGGCGCTCAACGTGACCCCCCTGGTCAAGAAAGCTAAGGCAGACTTGGCGAGATGGCACCAGCTGCCCCTCAACCCGCTGGGGCGGGTGGCCCTCTACAAGATGATGATTCTCCCCCGGTTCCTGTATGTGCTGCAAAATACCCCCCTCTCCTTTCCGCGGCCTTGGTTTCGTGAACTAGATGGGATGGCGACGAGATTTCTCTGGGGGGGTGGGAGGCCTAGGTTGGCTCTGTCGACATGCCGCCTGCCCACCTTCGATGGGGGCCTGGGCATGTCTAATCTCTACCTCTATTATCTAGCCACCCGCCTCCTGGTCATTCACGACTGGTTTGGGGGGGGATGGTCTGACCCGGCCTATAGGGTGGAACTTGGGGAGCTGGGCTTCTCCAGCGTTCAGGACCGTCTGTATGGCGCCCCCATCCCTGCCTCTTGCCCGGATATCACCAAAGCTATATTCCTGGCCTGGCGAGCGGCGCTCCGTCACACCCGATGGACTGGGAGGCTGACCCGGGTCACTCCTCTGTGGCACGGGACATGGCTGCGGGAAGTCGCGGATCTGAAGGGCTTTAACTCTTGGGACCTACTCGGTATTTCCCAGCTCGGAGACGTTTGGCGGGGAGGGCGAATGTGTTCTTATTCGGAGCTGCAGGAGCGCTTCTCCCTCCACTCCTCCCAATTCTACCGCTACCTCCAATTGCGACACGCCATACGCACATACACCCCGCTGGACGTCCGGCTGCCGGACCACAGCCCCACGGAGGCTCACGTCATGCTGGGCAATTTAGGGAGGGGGGGCATTTCCAGGATTTATCGCTCCCTTGTCAATTGCACCCCCACATCCCTGGAGGGCCTTAAGGAACGATGGGAGGGCTGGGTGGGGCCCCTGGATGAGGCCGATTGGCGGGATGCCCTTATGGCTCCCCGCTTAGTGACGGCCTCCGCCAAACTGCGGCTTATCCAGGTTTACTACCTTCACACTGCTTATCTTACACCGGCTCGCCTCCACCGAGCGGGCCTCTCCACTGACGCGACCTGTCCCCGCTGTGGCTCTGAGCCGGCTGATTTCCTTCACATGGTGTGGTCTTGCGCGGAGTTGGAGGGGTACTGGAGGGGCGTCGAGTCTGAACTTACGGAGGTCCTGGGGTGGGAGGTGCCGCATGAACCTAAACACTCCCTACTGGGCATCACTGACGGCTTAGATGGCACACGCCCGGAACAGCTGTTCCTCATGACTGATTTAATGGTGGCCAAACGAGACATTGCAGCGGCATGGAAGCAGCCACAGCCGCCCAGCTTAGCTAAATGGGGTGCAGGGGTGGACTGGTGTGCGGCACAGGAACGGACTCTTTACCAGGCGCGGGGCTGCCCCAAGAAATATCGAAAGGTCTGGGGGAAATGGCTGGGCAACGTACCTTCATAGGGCGACTTGGCGGTTGGGGGAGAGTTTCTGGGGGAGAGTGGATTTGTGGTGCTCCTTCTAATGTATTACTGTGTGGTGGTGGTTCAAAGGGTCCAAAAGTTTTCTTTGTTGTGTTGTCTAAAACAATAAAAACTTGTTTATCAAAAAAAAAACAAATACAGATCCAGGAGTATAAGAGCTAACACTCTGTTCCTATCCGCAGTAACATTAAGATAATCCCTGATAACTGGAGAATTTGGTCCCTAGTCATATAGTAGTCCACGAGTTGTTCCTTTTGTTCATTGAATAGGAAAGTTTAAAAAAAGCATGTCCCTTTTTCAATGAGTTTCAGCAAGAATCATCCTTTATCGATTACTCTGTAGTATACAGAAGTACTCAGACCTCTTACCTCTATTTGTGGTGGGCAGGGGGCCATGGGGCCATTTGTGTACAGTGTCTTAGTATTTGGTGGGTAGGATTCCATTTTCAAGCTATTGATTGAGATACAGTCCTGACAAAAACAACGGTAATGTGGATCGGATGCTCGTAAAGATTCCCAGCAGCCAAAGGTTCAAAAGGTCATCTTGAATTTGTGAAGAAACACTACAAGTTCCAAGAAGTCATACTCGGAGTGAGAAAGGTGTTGTCAAGAATTCACCCCCAGTACAGAAATCTGTGTCTAAATTCATTGTTTTTTTGCTCACCATGCCATTCCAGTTTGGACCCAGCCATATGCAAATCAGTCTTGACCCTGCTCCCCATTAGAGCAGTCCAGCCCGAACTGCCGGGCCCTCCATGGACCAGAAACAAGCATCCTGGGACCAGTCACAGGATATCACTCCTCATTAGCCAGGCTAGCTTAACTCCAGTGGCCTGTTGAGCACGGGACCCACGTCTGGGCACAGCCGCCCCACTCGGGGTGACAAATGCAAAAAGAACAATTGATGGACAGAATGCCAAACGATGTCAAACTTTCACCACCATTACAGAGGTCTGGGCCTAAATCTATCGTTTTTTGTTCACCATGCCATTCTAGTTCAGATCCATCCACAAAAGTGCTCCCAAAAGTGGATTGCATGGCGAGCACGCGCACAATCACGTGCATCATGCCGCCATGCAATCCGCTTTTGGCATGTACTTCAAAGGGTCCGCTCCCCCGCCTGGAATGCGCTCCCCCGCCCCCGCCAAGCACGCGCGCCACGCTCCGCCGGGCTTGTCTTGTTTATTTATGTCTTTGTTGTGGTGACTCCCATCTAAGCTCCACTTTTGTGTGCACTTTTTTCGCTTTTCAGGGCCTCGTACTTATTCTTCTTCTTTTTGTTGCAGTGACTTCCGTGTTATCCCCACGTTTGTGTGCACATTACATTGCTGCTTTTCTGTGCCTCGTATTTAAAAAAAAAAGTGTGGCAGTGGATCCTGTGTAATCCCAACTTTTGTGTGCACTTTCATTTCGCTTCTCTAGGCCTTAGACTTGTTTAATTTATTTTTGTATTCCAGTGACTCCCGTGTAATCACCACTTTTGTGTGCACATTTCATTGCCGCATTTCTGGGCCTCGGACTTTTTTTGTTTTTTGTTGTTGCAGTGACTCTTGTGTAATCTCCACTTTTGTGTGCACATTTCATTGCGTCTTTACCGCCCTCTGACTTGATCTCTTTCCTACCCCTGTATAATTGCCCATTGAATGACACACACGCTCCTCCTCTGGCTCCTGTTGGTGTTCTGTATGATGGCATGAGCATCCATTCCCAGATGCCACCTTCTTCGCGCCCCTCATCCACACCCATGTTCTTCTCCACTCCGTTCTTGTTAATTGCGGTCCCTTCTCTATGTGTTCTCCAGACCCCGTTGTCATAAGTTACTTCCCTTGGGCTTCTTCTACCGGGTCACGCTGCCCTTTCTTTGTTCCTCCTCCAGGGTTCATGGTAGATATAGAAGATAGACCGTCCTGACCGTTTTTTCATCTAATCTTTTTTTTTTTTGTAAATTATTTATTCAGTTCAATTGTCCTAATTTACTCATTTTTGGTAATTGTACATTTTTTGTCTGGCTCCACCAAATTAGTAACCAACACAGTTTTTCCATTACATGAAAAAACCGTTATATTCTTATCAGATAGATATTTTCTGCATTTTGCCCATTCCCCAAAGTGACATTTTGGATATCTGGATTCATTAAGGCTGCAGTATATAATTCGAAAATATTCACCTAGGTCGCCCTGCAAATGCCCACTTGCATCGGCAACAAGAGGCCTTTCGCCTAATGTATGGGAAAAGATTCTGTTTCAGACTCAAACCACATATAAAATGGGGGGGGGGGGACACACGTCTAGATCACACCTGGATCTGCTGAACCGTATAACCTCCAGCTCTCTCACTCGGTGGGGCCTCTGGGGTCCAGAGCCTTTCCAACTAGACGGATCTCTCCAACTAGCCACAGCATAGTATGTTTCAAATCAGTGTCCATGCCTTTAATAAATACAAAAAGAACCTGTCCAGGGCTACTAACATCTGCTGTGATCTGTCTGGGGTTACAAGTTCGCAGGCTTAGCTTTCATCTCTTGGGGTCGGAAAATTGGTTTCCAATTTATTGACACCGCTTTGGAGCAACAGAGTACGGTACAGAGTGCTATATAAAACAAATAATTATATTATACTTACCATAGGAAGACGGCACGTGTGAGCTACGTCTACCTCTCATTGCATTTAACCTCTCATAGAAAATGTCAGTGCTTTTCCCTAGTGCTGTAAAAGCACATTCTGATTGACTTAAAACATAAAATTTTGAAAAAACATTTTACTACCCAAATGAGGCATGCGTTCTGCTTGGGATGCAATCTAAAATAAAGGTTCTCGGATATTCTCTGCACTGTACATATTTTGTCCCTTCTGCTTGTCTGCAACTTTGGAGCCGCGGGCGTGTCCCCTTACATAAACCGCTCTAAAGAAAATGGCGACCGTCCAATTCTGACGCACTGTTTTAAGATGGTTTCTCTCATCAGTCCACCCTCGACAGTGTCCTTATATTTGTTGATAATTTCATAACAGTTCTTTTTTTGGGGGGTTATTAAGGTCGTATCAGCCAGGTCTCCGATACCCAAAGGCGAGACCTATTGGCTATGCCAATGCTTGTTTTATATTTATCTCCCTAAATGGGAAGGGTATGCCAGACGTGGGTCCCGTGCTCGCAATGCCACTGGATTCAAGCTAGCATGGCCAAACTACAAAAACAAAGCAGGCAGTCTTGCTGCCCCCACCCCCATGGGTTCGAGTATGTGATTGGGGTCAAGTCAATAGTGTCTTTCTGCCCCCTGGGGGCAGATAGGATCTTGTCCCAATTGGGGAGGTTGTCCCATATCTGCCCCCTGGGCGATAGAAAGTCCCCATGACACCATGGAGTTTGCAATTAGGGCAAAGGAACTCTGGCATTTGCCTCACCCCACCCTAAATGAGACAAACATGTCTTTCTGCCCTCTCCAGGGGTACACAGATGTTTTGCCTTCCGTTTGCCCTGGAGGCGGCAGAAAGCCCATTTCAAACCAAGGAATTCAAAATGGTGCCAAAACAAACAAAAGCAGGGTACGGCCTATTCTAGCCTTGAGCTACACCACCCCCTGAAGAGGCAATAGTGTCTTTCTGCTCCCGGTGGGTAGATAGGAGGTTTGTCTTAAATGGGGAGGATGCCCCATACGGGGGTGTAGAAAGTCCACATAACACCAGGGATTTTGGCTTTGGGGCAAAATGAAGTGGTGGAGGTTTTTCAGTCTGGCTTTGGCCACACCCCCACTATAAAAGGGACAAACCAGGCTTTTCTCCCCTCTCCCCCCCCCCATACAGGAGATGTGCCCCCAAGTTACTCCTGGGGGCAGAAAGCCCTGTGTATGACAGGATTATCGTTTTTTGTTTTGTTTTTTGATAATCAATTTTATTGACATTTTCAAAACCTAGGACATAAAAGGACAGCCAAAGAATACAAAATATAGCAGAAATCATCACCATGAAACAATAGGAGGCGTAAGCCAAGGAAATCGTCCATAAGCACAATGGGAAAAGGCAGCCATGAAAAGGAAAAGTTAAAACAAAACTCAAAACAATAAATGTAACCACTTGCCCCATATCTTCTCGAACTTTTCAGGGCACCCCCTGACCTCAAAGAGGGGGTTCCTCCTAGGCCGCGCACCAATCCACCCTTCTGCACCATTTAGGAATATAATTTTTAATAAAATAATGGGGTGGGTCTGGCACATCCTAACATCAGGCCCCACCCTCACCCCTTAAGCCTCAGTAGTGTTTCTGCTTCCCAATGGCAAGCGACAGGACATTTGATTCTTTTGGGTGTTATTTTTACATATGGGCCAGGAGAGTATGGCTAAGTCCCAATATCGTCCCGCTTGCAATGGTGAATGGTTGCACTTTTTGGACTTCGAATGGCTGACACCTGGGAAATCATAGCAGTCCAGGCAGTTTTCAAAACTAGACATCTGGGGGAGTCTAGGGTTGGGCACTTTGCATGGATCCCACGACAAGTTCATACCCACAATGCCCTGCAAACCTCAAACTTTATGGTTTAAATGTGTTTATTGTATTTTCAACATAAATATATGCATGGAACAACTCTCATACAAGGCTATTATATGAGCCCCTGCCGGAAAGGTCAACATCGTTTCTCATGTGGGTAGCATGTACAGGTGCTGCTCATCACTTTGCTATGACCCCGCTTCTTGCATATATAACACAAAACTAAACATGTCCCCCCCCCGAAAATGAAAACCCTCACCCCCTCCCTTCCACCCCCGTGCTCCGCGTCGTTCCTAACCCCTCGTTGAGCCGCTAGTGCCCTCCACTTTCCGAGTTCTCAGCAATACGTAGCAGTCTTAGATATCTGGGACTAGTGACTTCCCTGAATTCAGAGGCCAAAATCGACAGGAAGGGTCGCCATAACTCTCCAAATCTCTCCCCCTCCCCCGTCATGGTCAGTGCTAATTTTTCCATACCCAAGACAAACCACAAACGATACAACCACCCCGTAAACGTCGGCCCCTAAGGAGTACCCCAGTGACTGAGGATGTTTTGGATAGCGGACCCTAGTGTAATGGTCATCAGTCGACCCCTACGGGACCGCAGCGGGTAAGTCAAAGGGTTGGGTAAGCCAAGAAGTACATAAGCCGGGAAACGTGGTATCTCCGTCTCAAAATGCCTATCAATTTCATCTAACACTTGCTTCCAGTAAGATCGGAGATGGGTACATTCCCACAAGACATGGGTGAGGCTGCCCACCCCTCCACAACCCCTCCAGCACCGGGCCCGATCCATCCTATGCAAACGCTCTGGGGTGTAATACCAGTACGTCACAATCTTCGTGAGAGTCTCCGTGGGTCCCATGTGGTATGCTGAATGCCTTGCCCTATAATATATCTCCTCCCATTCCTTATGGCTCAGCGTTCTTCCCAACTCCCGTTCCCACCCATTCCTGCTAGAGTTATATGAGTGTTTATATTTGATCTGCAATTGCTTATAAAGGTTAGAAATGAGGTGTTTATCTGATGTGCGTGTAATGAGCCATCGCTCATAGAGGGAGAGGTGCCTCTCTGCCCCAGAGCGAACCTGTGGCTGAAGCGCCCAGTGTCTCACCTGCATATATCGCAGCCTCTCCGTCTCCTGCTGCCCAACGTCCTCCCGCAGCTGAGCGAACGAAACAAACCCCCCCCCTCCCCCCACTCCCCATAAACATGGCCAAGGGACCGGCAGCCTGCCGCCTTCCACCCCGCAAAAGCGGCTTCCTCCAGACCAGGGGCGAAGTCGGGATTGCCCGTCAGCGGGGTAAGTGGAGATGGAAAGGTGGTCAATTCGTGCAATAGATTGGTGGCATCCCAGACTTCAAGAGGGACCCGCGTGATATAAGAAGCATATAAATTAGGGGGCCTATGGGGTTTGCGTAAGAAGGGGATCTCCTGCGGGAGGACGGTCATCTTTACTGCTGCGATCCTACCCAACCAGGAGAGGGGGCAGTGCCGCCACCGGTCAAGCTGACGACGTATTCTGTCGCGCAATAAAGTATAGTTTAAGTCGACCACAGCAGGCAACGAGGGGGCCAATTGGATCCCCAAGTATGAGATTGCGGTAACCGACCAGCTAATAGGAAGTCGGGTCTGCAGGCTCGCACGAGTGGAACTAGATAACGATAAGTCCAAAGCCAAGGACTTCTCTGCATTTACCTTAAACCCGGCCGCCCGGGCGAGCCCCTCCCAGGAAGCCGGGAGATCGGTAAGTGGGTCAGACAACGACAACAGGACATCATCCGCGTATAAACTTATCGTGTGGACATATCCCCCAAACCGTATCCCCGTGACCTCCGGGTTCTGTCTCAGCCTCTGGGCCAGGGGTTCCATATAGAGGGCAAAAAGGAGGGGGGATTGTGGACACCCCTGCCTCGTGCCTCTCTCGATTCTGAATCGGGAGGACGTGAAGCCATTTACCCTAACAACCGCGGTGGGAGACCTGTAACAATTAAGGATGTGTGCGAGAAATCGTGCGCCCATGCCCGCTCTCTCCAACACCTGTTCCAGGAATGGCCAGTGGACGCGGTCAAACGCTTTTTCAGCGTCGATGGCCAACATCATAAATTCCCCCTGGACCCGGGTAGCCTTTTAAATAAGGTGCAAAATACGTTTTGTGTTATCTGCTGTTTGTCGTTCGGGGATAAAGCCCGCCTGATCCAGGTCTACGAGGAATGGCATCTGGGGGCCAAGGCGGGCCGCAAGTATCCCGGTGTACAGTTTAAGATCCACATTAAGGAGGGATATTGGACGATAAGATCCGCAATGCGAGCAGTCTTTCCCAGGCTTTGGAATAACCGCAATCGAGGCCTCTAGGAAGTCGCCGGGGATAGCCCCCGAGCGGCAAAAGAATTGAACAGCCGAGTTAGGATCGGGGCCAACTGAGGGCAGAATTTCTTGTAAAATATGGCCGAATAGCCGTCAGGGCCAGGGGCCTTCCCCACCTTGAGACGCGAAATGGCGGATACGACCTCCTCCAGGTGAATGCTTCTATCTAAATGATCTGCTTGCTCCTTAGATAGAACCGGCAGGGTAACCAAATCTAAGAAAGCCGTTCCAACAAAGCGGTCCAGGGGAGCCTCCGCATACAGTGTCTCGTAGAACTCTCGAAATGCGTCTGCGATGTCCCTGTCCTCCGTTGCCACCGCACCGTTCGCCCGAGAGATCCTCTTAACTCCCTGTCTTTGCCGAGTCTTACAAAGCTTGTGGGCCAAAAGGCGTCCACATTTGTCCCCCCCGGCATAATAGGCGTGTCGCAGCCGTAGTGCTGCAAACTCTGCCCTATCTTGGTCAAGTGCCGTTAGCTGTTGGCGGGCGGCCTTGAGCTGCCGCCAAACTCTCGGAGCTCCCGTCCGCTGATGTATCCGTTCCAATTCCCTGACTTGCTGCGTAAACTCACCCCGTTTGCTCTCCCGCTCCCTATTGTCCGCCGCCGAGATGGAGATGAACTCCCCCCGCAAGACCGCTTTCAACGCCGACCACTGCGTGGCAGGCGTGGTGTCTGTGTTATCGTTATGTTTAAGGAAATCCTGAATCTGATGCTGGATTTTTTTAAACACTGCCTCCCGATGCAAGAGGGCATCCCGTAGGCGCCACACTCTAGATGGACGCGACATGGGTGGGAGGGTGAAAGTCGCGGTCACCGGAGCGTGATCCGACAAAGATGCTGCTCCTATATCCGCTGCCGTAGAGATCGCGCGCGCCGACGAGGATACCAGAAAATGGTCGAGTCTGGCGTAGGTCTTATGCACGTTTGAATAAAAGGAGTATTCCCTATCTCGGGGATGCATACTATGCCATAAATCGCAGAACCCCAGCTCCCGCAGGTACAGGAGCCCCTCCTTAGAAATTGCCCCGGTCTGGTGAGAGCGCTGGCTAGATCGATCCTGAGCATTATCAAAAACCAAATTAAGGTCCCCCCCGATTACAACATTGCGATCGGGTGTAGCCGTGGCTTCTAAAAGCGCCGCTCGTAAAAAACGCTCAGCCCCCTCGTTCGGGGCATACAAGGAGCCAAACGTGAACGACATTCCCCCAAGGGCAAAGCGGTATATCAATAATCGTCCCCTGATCTCCGCTATCTTGTGCAAAACCTCCCCCTGAAACCGCTGTGCAACTAGGATCGCCACCCCCGCTGTCTTGGCAGGTCCTGAGGAGAAGAACTGTGTGGGAAACTACGGGGACTTAAGCCGATGACAGTCCCGCCCTAGTAGGTGGGTTTCCTGCAACAAACAAAGATCCGCGTGAGAGTTTTCTAAGCAGGCCAGTACGGCCCTTCGTTTAACGGGATTGTTAAGACCCCGAACATTCAGGGTCAATATCTTAAGTGTGGTGGGTGGCATGATGTGTATCACCTGGGCTACTCTGCACCTGTGAGGTGTCACGCGTTGTGGCACCTGGGCCTCCGGAGCACGAACCGGTCAGGGACTTAAGGGCACCAAGGATCGCTCTAATCTTAAAGGAATGGTAGACGCGGAGCACCTGCCTCCCCCCTCCCCCACCCCAAAAAGCCCCAACCCAAAAAACAAAACCCTGATAATAACTTAGAACAGGAAGTCCATCATTCATCCGTGATTGGTAATAAGGCATTGGGGAATGTCCACTAAAGGTGGAAAGAAGCCCTCCCTCCCGCCAGGGTCTGGATACCAAAAAACAGAATTTTTCAGATACCTCGCTTAACCACTTCAGCCATTGTTAGTACCAGAAAGGTCCGAGGAAACCGCATCCAATGCCGATAGGCGGCCCTTTGTGATTTCCGCAGCCGGCGGCTTCTTGGAACGGCGTTTACACCCCTGTTGACGCCAGCGAGGCCCAGTGTTCTCTGCCCCCACTTTGGAGCTCTCCTCAGCTCCCGCCTCGTCTGGGGGGTCCACTCCCAGCAGCTTGCAGGCTTCCGACAAAGAGCGCAACTGGTAGAGCTTGTCCTCCTTCCGAAACACCAAACGAAAGGGGTGACCCCAGCTGTAGGGAATGTTATTCTGCTGGAGGTGTGTCGTGACGGGTCTGAAGAGACGCCGCTTCTGCAGCGTGAGGGCGGACAAGTCCTGATACAGCACCGGGCTGTGGCCGCGAAACTGCAGGGGGTGCATCTTTCTCGCTCTTTGCATTATCCACTCCTTGGTGCGGTAATCCTGCACACACACCAGAATGTCCGGTGGGGGGCCGACGGCGCCCTGGGGGGGCCCCTATGGGCCCGATCTATCACCAACTCCGTGTCTAGAGGGCGCTCCAAGATGTGATTGAAGAGTTCACTCGCGTAGGCAAAAAGATCTTTTGAGGTGTCGTCCATCTTCACCCCCCTGACGCGGATGTTATGGCGACGGGAGCGATTTTCAAGATCTTCAAGATGGACCTGAAGGTCCACTTGCTGGTCGTGCAGTCGAATGATCTCCTGCTGCAGTCTCGCCATTTACTCATCCCTACCGTCACTCTTGCCTTCCAGCTCCGCGAACCTCTCTCCAATGCTGTCCACGTCTCGGCGGACCTCCTTGAGTTCCGACTTGAACTCTTGCTTGAAGGACTGAATGTCCGCCCGCAACGCAGCAAACATCGACTCCATGAAGGCCTTAGTGATGGGCTCTGACCCTCCGTCGTCGTCCCCCCCCCCCGAGCCCCCGAGATCCGAGGCCGCGGGCACCTTCCCAACCCGGACCCCTGGAAAACAGGTCTTTAATGGTTTTGTCCTGTCGCTTCCTTTGGTTGGACATCACTCTGCTCCCGGTGCCCTGGGCTATCGTGCTGGAGTCCCCGTTTTTCCTCACCACCCCTCCGCCGGGGAGCCGCTTTCCGACGGGTCTCCGTGCCCCGAAAATCACCGCCTCCACTCCCAGCTGCACCAACTCACTCAGCTGCCGGCAGGTACCTCCAACTCCCCAATGCCTGCCGAGTGCTCCTCCTAATCTGTTCGGTCAATCTACGCACTCCGGCTGCCGTCCTCGCGGACCTCACCCCCGGCACTTAGTGTCTATCTCTTCATTCAGGCTCAGGGCTCGATTCGTCCCTTATGCTCCCTGGCTCAGTGGTGGTGCTCTCCGTTGCACATCTGCTTTCCGGGTCAGAGCCTCCGAGCCGGAGAACCCCGACTGCCAGTGTGTCCAACTTACCGCGACCTGACCCCAGTCAGTCTCTCCGGCATCCAGGGGGGGGGGGGGGCCCACCGCTCTCCGCCTGCTGCCGACCTCCAGTGGCCCAGCCGTCACTCTACGAACAAAACGCCGCTCCTCAAGGTTCTCCGTCGCTGCCCTCTGCGCCTCCGACCAGCCCTCCTTCAATGGAGCACCCCAGCAGCAAGGGCCAGGCCTCGAACCCCAGGCACAACGGGCCGTCAGTCCACCAGCCCCAGACGGCAATCAACTCGAGAGTTCGGACCGGGGCGTCTCCACCGAGAGGGAGAGAGCATGCACGCGACCCCCGTCTCTGTCAACACCGGCCTGTTATATTGGGTGCGACTCGCCCTCCTGGGTTGCCCCTCCACTTGCTGCACCTCTCCTCCACTGCCGCCTCAGCTCTGTAAACGCGGGGGGGGGCGCCGCCCGCCACCTCGTGATCCCCCAGGCCCCCGATCTCACCACAGCTCAATGTCCACGCCGTGAGGCCGCTGCGGGCCACCGATCTCCCCCGTCTCAGCTCCTGCGTCACTCCCGGCCGCCAAAGATGGCGAGTCGGGCTCCAACGCTGCAGCGGCGCCACTCCACCCGTCTCGGGGACTCTCACCCCTGTCTCACCGGCCCTCTATGTTGTGCGGGCGCTCTCCACTCCGGGGGTCAGGGAGCCCCACCGCCGCAGCTCTGCCTTCCGATCTCCCCACCGGAAACAGCCTCTTCCGCGCGGCCGCAGCGCTCCCCCACACCGCCTCTCTCCTCGAGTCCGCCCTCTGCCGCCAACTTCCGTTCTGCTGCTTAGAATTTCAGTCCCGGGAGTCTGGGTGTGCGACTCGAGGATCTTGAGTGCTGATGTCGACCTTACGGCCGGTGCTAGATCCGACCTCGGCGGGAGCTCCGGAGCAGGACGACTGCTCACTCCGCCATCTTGGCTCCGCCCTCAAATCTCAAACTTTAACTAAAAACACACACATCCCTCACATTTCTGTAGGGAATACTTCTGGAATATGCTGGGAGCCACAAATTTCCTATCACACAGCATTCCCTCAAATCCCCAGATAAAAAGTGTGTGTGTGTCTGTCTGTCTGTCTAAAGACCTTGACACAAAAGGCCCTAATGCGCTACATGGAGAGACTAGACAACCAGGAGATTCCGGGGGAGTGTGCCTTGTGATGGATCTCACAAGGTTTTCTTACCCACAATGTCCTGCAAACCTCAAATTTTGCTTGAAATCACTAATTTTCCTTACAACTATCTAGAATCGGCAGGAATCTACAAAATTCCTACCACCCAGCATTACCTCACTTGTGCCGATAAAAACGCTGCTCCACTTGTTTGGCTGTGTCTAGTGCCCCTGACAGAAACGGATCTTTCAGACCACGACAAACCATCCAGATCAGACATTTCTAGAATGAAACCTCTACCGCCATGTAGGTGCTTATTCAGCCACACTTTGTGTGTTTCTAAATCGTTACTTACGGTACCATTTCCCCCCTTTTTTTACTCATCCTCCTTTGTAACACTGTTGTGTCTAAAAGCTTGCATCTCTATTCATACTGCAGAAAGGATTTACCCCCACGTTCTCCCCTGTGCTAACCATATTTATGATCCATGTGATAAAACAACTGATCCATCCCAAAACAACGTTTTTGCAAGAGCTTCTTCTACTGACTTAGAGTGCAGCGTGAAATTTAAGGAAGGATATTAATTTGAAAAAGTGGCCTTCTTCACTGCCAGGAGATCATCTGGGTACCACCCCTACATTGCTGATTAGCCACCGACTACACTTCTAATTCCTTCATCCGACACCAGACCTTCAGTGCTAAATGTGCCCTTGGTCTGATGACCAGCGGCACTTAAGATAAAGATTATGAGAGTGGCACCCCTATCTTGGAAGAAAAGTATTCTGTCATTTCCACAGTGGTTGAGGCTCTCTGCTTTATTTACTCCCTAGCTTTAAGAATGTAATTTGCAATGATTAACCCATTTTAATATACTTTTAATGTTAACTCTCCAGTAATTTACTCATGCAGAGTTGCACTTGTCTCCGTAGATCTCGTAATTTCCTGTGGAGAGCGTGATCTTCTAGATGGCTTCATCCAGTACAATTTATAACTCATCATTTTCCCCAACAGATCACCCCTGCGGAGGGACTCGTATCCATACTCAAAAAGCAAAATGAAAGTGAGGGGAAGAAGCTTGCGCAGATGCAGCAGAAGCAGGCAAAGAGGAGAGTGAGGTTCCAGGAAATGGATGATGCTTTGGATCAAGGTTAGTTCAAGAACTCCAACCTTGTCATTTATCTCTTACTTCTTTGAATGCTTTCCTTTCTCCTTGTAGGCTCTTATGCACATAAACTCTTCATGGCTTGTTTTGTTGATGACCAAAATCTTGTCAAGCGTGTACCAGGATATCATAAAAGGCTTCCAATTTTATTTAAGATGGTGGTTTGTCAGGGCCTCAGTTTGAAAAATATCTTAGAACCCATTTGGCATATATATTCAATCACTGAAGGTTCGCGGAGAAAAGGAGCCATTTTATACTATGGGCTGCAGTTTCTCTGCCTAAAACAAATGAGGTTTATCGTTTATGCTTCATTAGAAGCGTATACGTCTGTGTACCTTGTGGTGCCTCCGGAGAACACAATGTTTGCCTGAGGAATGTGACCATTGAAATATGTTTGAAAGGAATAGAACTTATTGTTAAACAACTTTGTTTTCAATCTCATGCGTATCCTTTGAAAACAAAGTTTCAAGAAGAAATTGGCAGAGAAGACCAACTAAGTTCTACTATACTAGACAAGGAGGGTGGCTGTAGGGTTCTAGTACCCTTGGTACTGTGTGGTAGAGTGTCGAACTGTTTGAGATGGGGCTGTTTCTGGGGCTGTTTCCAACTTTCAGCCTATCACTTCTTACAGGCATAGACATCAAGGTACATACCCTATCAGTGAATCCCAAAAGATTCTATTCTGCTTGTACTTCTACCAACAAAAATATTCAGAGTCAGCGCATTACATGACGAAGTCTTTCAGTGGTTCCTAGTTTGAAGATTTTTTGAGAAAGCAGACTGGAGAGGACCGCTAAAACTAGGGAAGGTCGCCCAGAAAGAAAAGGTCAGGGGTTGAAAACTGTGTAGATGCAAAACCGATTACCTTTTGCCTCTCAGGGCTTCAACTGTGACACTGTTTAAGAGTTTTAAAGTTCTTCTGATCCTGATCTGATGTTAATTACTTTTTTTCAGAGGATCTTGGAGGCGGCTCTTGCTTTGTGCTGATATTGCTGTGTGTAGCCACAGTCTTCCTCAGCATAGGAGGAACAGCGCTTTATTGCACCATTGGCTATGCGGAATCACCGGTTTGCACGGACTTTGCAGACAACATGGACTTCTACTATTCTCGGTTGCTTCATGGAATGGAAGAGCTCAAACACTGGTTTTTCTTCTCATAACCGAAATTAGAAAAGACTGATCTTTGTCACCGTCACCCAGAACTTGCAGGAGAAAGTGAAAACTGATTGGGAGTACTCCAGCTCAGTCAGGATCACAGCTCATGGTTGAAACCTAACTTCTGAGACAATGGACATCTTGCTTCACAACATCGTTTCCAAGAAGGGTCTTGGCAACAAATTCTGAATGTGTTCAGAAACTCAAAATCAGCACTGAATGTGGTGGCGACAAATGGTGTTACAGATCCCCAAAGACAGACTGTTCATCTTTTACTGAGTGAGACTGATGTACCTCTGAACGACCTAGTCTGATTACTGTAAACGGTTTCGGGCTAATGAAATGAACACCTTTGAATTGCAGCTAAGCAAAGCCACAGGTCACTATCATGCAATAAGTCTGTGTTTTGTGGTTTTTGTCTTTTTTAATTTTTAAATTGTCTTAACTATGTTTTTGTGTTACCTTTAATTGTTCTCAAAGTGCTGCAATGTCGAATTTTAAACATATAATTAATTGTAAATGAACTACCACTGCAATTTGGCAGCTTAACGGGTGAGACCCATGATTGGGTTGTGTATAACCCGACTGCTGTGCTTTAAATATCATGTTTACAAGCTTTAGAAAATTGTGTCTACGGGAGAGACACAAGAGTCAGTCAACTGGGAGTAGAAACTGAGGTGTCCAGGTAGGAAGTTTAGGGTGTACTGAGGTAACTTCTCAAAAAAAATAAAAATACTAAAGTGTGACATTTGTCAATCTGTTAAGATAGCCCTCATTTAGCACTTTATGCACCGGGAACTGGGGACAATTCTTGCTTTCACATTATTAAAGGAGACTTATGGGTCTTTATTATTTAACTCATTTCCTGTATTCCGTTACTGAACTATTTGTGTTCTAGCATTATATTGACAGCATGGTGCAAAGTAAGGCCACCTGCCTCATAAAGTACCCAGCGCCATATTATTGTCCACCTGATCACATTCTAGTCTGTTTTCCTAAATTTCATTAAGTCCTTTGAAGCCAGTAGTGTTACCAGCTGAGGGACAAGCAAACTTAACTTGTTCTTTCATGCTCTAGTCTTAAAATAAATTTCGAGTTTAGAATCCATTTTGATGGACGGCCTTCTGGTTTCTTGGTTGTGCTGAGCGATGTTTTGTAGGGAACCTATTTTTTTAACCTAATTTGATGAAACCAGCCGAGTTTGAGGGCTCTTGTGGATTTGGGTGCTTGAGTCACAGCTGGTGCAGGATATTGCAAGAGATAGATGGAGTACTCTTGTTTGTAAGACTGATGCCCCTGTGTGGTCTGTGATCTTGTCTATTAATACGCAGTCTTTTTAGTCCAGAGTTTACCACAGCACAGTTGGTGAGACAAACTTGATGGGAGAAATCTATGTGCCACTCATTATGACAGACGTGTCATTTCTTCATCTAATAGCAGTGATGCCAAGGTGAACGGCATGCATCTGGCCAGGTTTAGAGTAGTCTCATTGCAAAGGAAATGGGGGAGTGCATTAACTAGCCCGTGGCAAAAATTACTTGTTTTACTCTGTGTGAGATATGCCAAGCTGGCTGGTTCCAGCATTCCAAGCAACCGAAATCCTCTGTAAGTAAAACCTAAGCCATAAAATACATTAAAAAAGGGCAAAGACCTGAGGGAACCTCCTCAGGTACTCCGAGGAACACCAAATGTGCAACTTGGAGTTAGAATCCCTTTCCTTGAGTATGTGATTCAGATCACCGTCTCAATCATGGTTATAACTCATAATCTACAATGATTTAAAATTAGCACATGCAAGGGACTGATGTGTGTATCCTTTTCTGATCGTTAATATGACAAA
The DNA here is from genome assembly GCF_964204655.1 of Triturus cristatus. Lineage (NCBI taxonomy): Eukaryota > Metazoa > Chordata > Amphibia > Caudata > Salamandridae > Triturus > Triturus cristatus. The sequence continues at coordinate 879,329,158 of NC_140589.1, forward strand.
CGTTTGTCTGAAACGTTGTTTTAAGAGGTAATCTGCAATCTCATAGGCATTTACGTGGATTTTTGTTTTATCAGAGACAAGCCTCGGTAGTGTATGCTAATATGGCACCACAGACTAGGAATTGGAAAAAAATACTGCACCTATTTTATGTTACTGACTGGTTCAGTACACCATGCTTAAGCTTATTTATTTACGTTACATTAATTTGGAACTGACAACTTAAATATTTGTGTAAATCAGTGATGTTTTTCTGTGCATGAGTTATGTTTTTTTTTTTAAATAGCTGTATTTATAATTGTTGTGTAGTTGCTGTACCCTTTGGTTTCTGTAGTATTGAGTTAAATGTTTTCAACAAATTGTTTGTTTTAAGACGTCGGTTTTAAACTAAATGAATTTTTATTTGTCTGTCACCAAATGAGAAAATGATTCCTCTGATAATTTCGACAGTTGAATCTTCATCAGAAATAATATCTAAAGCTATTTATTCAATAATGTAACAAACATATTAATGTCAGGTACCGTGTAATTTTAAGTTCAGTTTGTCAGAAAACATTTTAAAGACTCTATTCTGTACATTTAAAAAAGAATTATAAAAAGGTAATTTTAACACAAACTGTGCAAGTAGCTTTTGTTGAACCATTTTACCACTCTTTTGGCTCATTATAAAGTATTTTACTATAGGTATTTATAGATGTCATCACTGTTATGGAGTTGTTCCAACTTATTTGAGTTTTGTTCTCTTACGGTTAATATTTGGATAAAAACTACTGAATGCCCTGGCACAATTTAAACAGAGAAGTTCTAAACATTCCAATTACCCATCGATATGTATTGTTCAGGTTTTCCCGACCCACATTGTAAAGAAGCAGATTCTCACCTGTGAGAATGCCCAGTTTGTTTGCTTTTGTACCTCTTTTTTTGTACCGGATGCAAGGGTCTTACGCAAAGCTTCAGTTTTAAATGGATTAGACAGTAACTGCCAGTGCCCACCTTTTAACATTAGGTCTACTTCTGTCCAGCTGGGGAAAGAGGGTCTGTGCAGGATACCTGTGAATACTCATTCACATGCATCTTCCGTCTGAGTGAGGAAGACTGGTGTCTGGCATCTGCTCTCAAGTAGCACTGTGGCAGATGGGACACTGAATACATTTATTTTGGCATGCACATTCAATTATGTGATGTATGTGCCAAACCTCCCTTGCCCTAACTGACTGACTAGTACAATGCTCTGAACATGACATTGTAAGAGTTTTAGCTTTTTTCCCCCAAATATTGTTTTCTACTTTCCCTAATGCAGGAACATATTAACCCCCAGCTTTGTTCCTCTCGGTCTCCTGAGCATAGGAGTACCAAACATTTTGGTATCCCCATAATCCCCTATGGGGTTTTATGTGGGTTTGGAGCGCCCATCACCAATAAATTGGGTGTAGTGCACTTTGGATGTTTGGAAACAGGGTGGAGGGTGGAACAGTGTGGAGGCTTTATAGCAGGAGTTTATCTGGTGCTGTTGGAAACCCGGTTGTAAGATTCAGGTTCTTCAACAACCCAAGAAGAACGGGGGGGTTTCTCTTCCAGTTTTGCGATTTTATTATGTGGCCTCATTTTTTTCACAACTCCGCTTGGTTCTGAATGGGTGGCGATGCTACAAGGGCATATGTTTGCTGACTTCCTGCCGTTGGAGGTACCAATCATTCCAGGTGTTGTGATCGTGGATACAATGTATTTTAAGTGGACTCGATTTCAGACCCAAAATGTATTTCATCATATTTGGAGTTCTTCGAAAGGGAATATTTTCCAAACTTACCACTCAATCAGTTAACCTATCTCGGATAGAATCCCAACGTACCCTCCTGTGTGCCCGACTACTTTCATGAGAACTGGGAGAGGGCTATTCTCTTCACCCTGGGTCAACTTTTTGAGTGTGGCGTTTTTCTTTCCTTTGAGAATTTGCAGCAGCAGTATTCTTTTCCACATACTTACTTTTATAGGTATCTCCAAGTTTGACATTTTGTATCTAGTCTTAATGAAGACGAAATTCGTAGCTCAGATAACTTTACTGAAGCTGGTAGCAAAGTCTCCAGCAAAGAGAAATATCGGCCTGGTATATAAGCTAAGTTATCAGCACTCCCGGGACCACAAGGAGGATCCAGTCTAGGGCAGGGCTATTAAATGGAGCCGCTTTCTTAATACAGCAGTGACGGCTGGCGATCTGAGGCGTAGCAATATCTTGATGCAGTCAGCTCCTAATGTGTTACATGTTAAGGTGTATCATTTTAGATGTATCAATGAATTTTAATACACCCCACACCACCTCTTCTTAATAAAGCTTCGAGCTGAAGATTGCTGTTTCCCGTGTGGCCTCAAACGATAGGGCGGTTTGTATGTTTGCCTCTCGTCCCGTTCTGTATTTGTACTGGGACTTCGTCTTTGGTAAGATGTATAGTAACTCAAAACTCCGAGTGGTGACGGATCCGAAACTGATCATCCTGGGACACTCGCCCTCCACATTTAGCGGGCTTCTATTTCTTTGCAGACTCTTTGGCCATACTTGTGTTGGCACGCTCCTGGCTCTCTAGTGTGACCCACGATCCTTGGAACTGGTGACAGGAATTTTTGAATATCACCATGTTGAAAATGATACTGGTAGAGAATGGACCATGGAGATTGAGGTTGATGCATGTATGCTATCTAATTCTGCTTTGGATGACTGATGCACTTGCTGGCCAGGACACTCTAGATCAGTCTTTAAACCCTATTTCTTACCATGCTGCTACACTACACCAAATAACGTAGTCTTTATTTCGTTGATGACCATTCTGGCTGTGTTCTAATATTGCTCCCTCTTTTTGTTTGAATTTGCCTTTTATACTGTTCCCCGACGCTGGTGTATGTATGTTTCTCATAACTTAAAAAATAAAAAGGGGTAGGCAGCTGCAAGTAAAATCCCAATTTAGTGTACTACTGATTTGGACTCTATTGAAACATGCTACAACCATATATTTTTTGCATTTACACATCATACAATTTCTATTGCTGGGTTCCATTCACCTTGATTGGCTGGCCCAAAGATTGAGGTGAACATGACATCTGTCGTACTTCAATTTTTTCCCAAAGCGTGGTAATGATCTCCAGTCTTCCTTGTACATAAATCCCTCACAAATCTTTACACATCTGTGTTGTGTGTGGGGTTTTTATGCATTGTTAGGTTTTCCATAGGTTTGAGTAGGGATCCCCCCACACTAGACCCCAGTGAATGTTTTTCATGGAATAGATTCCAGGTGCATGTCTGTGGCATTTGGACATGGAGTCGGTCAGCACCCAGCACAACCTACCAACCCCAGACATTTCTGAAAACTAGAGACACATCGGAACCCACAAAGCAGGGCCGGACTGGCCATAGCAGGCACCAGGCATTTACCCGGTGGGCTGCTAGGGTGGAGGCCGGTTTTGGGGCCCCTGGGGTCAGTTTTTGTTACTGGAGGCCGTCAATATCGGCCCCCAGTAACAAACAGCTTGGCCGTACCCCCCTCCCCCTCCTGGGTGCCGGCCGAGCAGTTTGCCCGGGCCGGTTTCGGTTCCCAGTCCGGCCCTGCCGCAAAGACATGGCTTGCATGAATTTCAGCATGTTTTATTACCCTAAATCTCCTGAAAATGTCAAAGTATGGGTAGTTTAAAAAAAAAAATCACAATTCTTTCTTTTTCTGCAACAGAAAACTACAGAACTTCAGGCAAATAGCTAAGGTCATACCCTGCAATGTTCCCAGACTAGCTGATACAAAATGACATCATGCATGTGTGGCTGAACCTATTGTAGGGAAAGAATAGGCCAAATATTTGACCATGTGTGGACCACATTGACACTATATTGAATTCATACGGTCCCTTATTTAGCTTGTTTCTGTCAGCTATGATAAACCAACCCATTCATGTGAACTACTGAAGTGTGGGGACATTGTGTGGTGGGAGTCTTCCTGTTAACCACAAATTCCGGAGCTTTTGGCCATAGATGTGTGAGAAAAAAGGTTTTTTTAACTAATGTTTCATCTGAGCAGGGCACTCTGGGCAAGAAAAACTATCCATGCGAATCGCGCCTGCCAGGACTCTTCTTGCTGGCCTGTGTTCAGAAATGGCTGGGGATATACGTAGGTGCTGGATGACCCCAACCCCAAAAATACGTTTCTGGGCCTCAGCAAGCAGCTGAATGGTGGTCTGCGCTCCTTGCCAGGGCACGTGTGTCTTTTTCATATCAAGAAAATGGACGTTTGTGTCTGCTCCCCAACATGGAGATGAGTACAGTTCGAAGAGCCAGGTATTGTTTGAATTTATTCTTGTCAAAAAAATCAAAACAGAGTCCGGGCTCCTCGCTGGGCAGCAGACCAGTGTGTCTGTCTGTCTGTCTATCTGTCTGTCTGTGGTGCAGCAAAGAGCCCGGGCGGTTTAGGTTTGTTCAGAGTGTAAGAAAATATCAAAACCACATCCAGGCTCCTGCATGGGGCAAAGACATGTGTCTGTGTCGGCACCACAGCGAGGAGGCAAGTACTGTTTGGATTGTTTCTGAGGATAAGAAAAAAAACAAATGGCTTCTGGGCTCCTTGCTGAGGCACAGACGTGTGTGTTTGTCCCCAGTGCAAAAAAATCCAAATAACATATGTGTCTATGCCCCAGATTGTAGCCAGTCACTGTTTGGGTTTTTTATTAGGATAAGAAAAATTCCAATCAGCATCTGAATTCTTGATGGGGTGCAAAACTGTCTGTGCCCCAGAAAGGAGTCATATTATTTGGATTTTCTTAGGCTAGAGAAAATCCAAATAGCCTCTGCCACCTTGCTGGGGCACAGACATGCATATCCTTCCTCTTGGACAGAGAATCACTGGGAGATAAAGGAGCTGTTTATAACGGAGTCAGGACGTGGTGACTGGAAGAAAGGAGCTAGAAACAATCCTAGTCCATTCCCCTTCAAGTCCTTTCCACCTCATTTGTTTTTTCTGTTGGTGGGGTGATATAGGTGGTGAAAAAGTGCCTCAAGCTTGTGGGGATGAGCTGACTGCAATAATAGCTGCCTTTAGCCCCTCCCCTAACCCCACCAACAAGCTTGGTCTCTGTTGTCCTCGGATGGATTGTGGAATCTGGTTCAGCCAGTTTGATGTGAGTGACATCAATAGTGATTGTGTATGCATATTAATGAGGCAGCCGGGGAAGGAGGAAAGGGTTACCTCTTAAGGGATTTGCTGATGTCCAGACTAGATCAGACTCCAACACGCTCCTTACTCCACTACCAAGCCAAGGAGAAGTTTGTCTCCCATTGGACAGGGTGTCAAGAACATTACAAAACAAAAACGTCTTGAGTGCAAATACCTTTGGCTTATCCATAACATATACGTACATCTTAAGGGTCTACTGTAGCTACATATGTCATTAGGGCAGTCAAGGATAGAGTAGGCCTAAATAATAACTTTTGATTGATATGAATTAGCAATACAGTTTACAATGTCTTTCCCTACCAAACGCATATCCAGATTTAGTTTTACTCTAATGCGTTCAGTTTTGTACTTGGAAATTTAAGATATTTCTCTGACCCTGCCTTAATGAAGCACAGGCCTTGAGCTACCCTACTGGGCGAACTTAATTACTCTGCTGCCCATTCTGTAGCATGAGCCTTCTACTGTGTCAGGAAAGGGATAGTGATGAACTATCCATAGGATAATTAGTTGCTTTTCTCCTTAAAGCTCCGGCTGGATGTGCTCAAAGAGGGCAAAATGAGAGCAAGCAGACATTTAGCTCCAGTAACCACAAGTAGGGCTTTATCTAATGTCCTGAAAGGAAGAATTCATATCTGACTGGGAGGAGCCTGGGTCAGAGGAGAGGTCTTTTCCAACCCCACTTAAACTTTCATCTTGAATATTCTCAGAATGCTGTGCAGCATCTGGGTTGCTCACTGGAAGCGCCAGTCAGATAGAGCGTCATGTTGCATCTCTGGATTAGGTAAGAACTCCATCTTTTAGAGCTTTCCACCTCCATTTTAAACCCCCACACAGGGAATCGCCTTGAAAAAGAAGTGGACAAATACTAGAAGGACAGACCCGCAATGTGAGTGGATTTCCCTCTGGAGTGGGAGGAATATGGACTTGTAGTTTTTGGACTTTCTCTCCAGAGCTAGTGGCAGTAGCTCCCTGTAAGGAAATGTGCCATTAGTTGTGTGGGCTGCACATGTAATGGGTCCACCATCACCCTCGCACTGGGAACCAAACACTCCATTTGAGTGCTTGACTCTCTCAGGGTAGCAAAGGAGAGCAGTCCCGGGCCTACTCAAGGCAATAAGTTACAAATATTCATAACACATGCAGCCATAGAACCGACCAACAGAGGTCGCTGCACTCCTGGCTATATTACAAAAGTTGCAGCTTTGGGAGTGCTTAAATTTGACTCAAAAAGCCACAAGGTCATAGTTCTCAGGACCCTGCAGACTGGGAGCTGCTGCACTCCTGCAGTCTACTCTCACTTGTTTGCCAGCATTGGTGGTGCCTTTTCCATCTTGAGGCCACCACAGTAATTGAAAACCTTAGGTTAATGCAGAGCCCTGCAGGGCCTTATGCGGCACTCACAAAAGGCCATGCATACATGTAGAGCGTCTCTAGTGGCAAACTTCCATTGCGCAGGGTTCCTGCCCCATGTCTTCTTTTTATTTTGGGCTTCCTTTTTCTTGGGTGGGGGTTGCCCTGTCCCAACTGGGCACCCCAACTTGCCATTATGATGGAGCCAGTTTGAGATTCCCACCCAGCAGCTCAGGCTTTCTGTTGCAGCCGCGTGGGTTCTTTTTGGCAGTCTTCTACTTTTTTTTCTTTTTCTTTTTGTGTGAGGTGCTCAGTCCCACTCGGGAACACCCCTCATGGCCCCTTTGTTGTGAGCAGCTCAGGAAGCCCACCCCTGGCTGCCCCTGCCGGCTTCCCTCCAGGCCAGCATACTCCTTTGCCCTTGCAGGTGCCGGCAGCGTGGTTCTCCCCTGCCTGCTCCGTGTGGGCAGGGTGTTTATTTGGTGGTGGCAGCCCCGCTACCTCTCCCAAACATGGGAGTGGGGGCTCCAGAACATGGGCTTCTATAGGAATTCTCTGCGGCATATTATCAAGCCCATTATCTCCGCTTTAGCGGCAGTTTTCTGCCGCTAAAGCGGCGATAATTTTAACGCCGGACCTTGATAACATGCCCCTTTGTCTCTGCTACATAACATGGGGATTCCTATTAGCAGAGAGTGTAGAAGGAATTTGGCTAGGCAGGGCAAAGCTGTGTGGCATTTCTGATAACCTGTTTTTAGCACCCCTTGTTTGAAAACATGAAGCCATAATTTTTTAGAATCCCAGAAGTCTGTGGATAAAACAACTCATTCTGTCAGGAAACACAGCAGGGCAAAGCTGTGTGACATTTCTGATTGCCCGGTGACTGTTTTTCAGCAACCCCTGTTTTAAAGACATGCAGTCATTTGTTAGAATCCCAAAAGTCTGTGAAAAATTACTCATTCTGTCAGGAAACACAACCTGATAACGAAGAGTTAAGTGGAATACCCTTTCTTGAAGTGGAAAGGCTGCTGTGTGTTTTTGAATTACTCTTGTACTTCTCACAGGGCACAGGGGAAGCATATGAGAACTTTAAAACCTAAAGTATTTCTCTTCATTTGACAGCTTAGCCTCTGCTGCACATTTAAGAAGACAAGGAAAGTCCTACCAGCAAAGGGTGCAGAGCGAACTTAGATAAACAGGGGAAAGCAGAGTGGCATTTCTAATAGACTGTTTTTCAGCACCCCTTTTTCGAAAACATGCAGCCATCATTTTTGAGAATCCCAGAAGTCTGTCCATATCCAAATATGTATTTGTGCTTACAGTGTTACTACCCAACTGCTTTGTAATGCGACTGGATATCATATTTGGTTACTAGGCAGCACTTATTTCTTGTTTTCTCTAACATTGAAGTATAACAGTATGGCCAGTGGAAAACCTAATAGAAAGCCTTTGTTTACACAAGTAGTAGGGAGCACTCTACCTTCGGGCACTTCTGCTACTGTCCCACAAGATACTGCTACTATGGACCTTATTTTAAAAGAGCTCTCTGCTGTGGGACAACTATTGGGATCTATGGATGTCAAAATCTCAGATCTCGCGACAGAAATGAAGTCTATGAGGATGGACCTAAACTCTTTTCATACCAAAGTGGAAACTCTAGATAAACTAACCACCCTTTTGGAAGAAAGATTAGATAATGCAGAGTGTTGGGGTCCAAATATCTGGCATTTAAAAGTAATAGATTTGGAAGACAGGGCCTGAAGAAATAATGTTTGCTTTTATGGAATTCCAGAAAAAATGGAAATTAATAATGATGTGAAGAGCTTGCTACTAACCTTTATACCGTGGCTACTGGACAAGGGGCATATTATCAAGGACGGTGCTAACAATTATCGCCGGTTTAGCGGCAGAAAACTGGCGATAATGGGCTTGATAATATGCCCTTGAGAATTCCAATAGAGGTCTATGTAATGGTGTGAACATGGGCTTCTATTGGAATTCTCCAGGGCATATTATCAAGCCCATTATCGCCGCTTTAGCGGCAGTTTTCTGCCACTAAACCGGCGATAATTTTAACGCCGTCCTTGATAATATGCCCCCAATATCTTTTGAGCATCCCCTTGAGTTGCAGAGAGCTCACAGGATTCGGTCAAGAACTTCAACTTCAACCCTTGAATCTAGACCTAGACCAATAATTGCGTGTCTCCTGCGTCATGAACAGGTCTGTCAAATACTAACAGCTGCTCGTAAACATGGTCCTTATGACTTAAAAGGCCATAAAGTATTTATTGCTGCGGACTTTTCCACTGAAACCAATGCCAAACGAAAAGCGTTCCTGCAACTTAGGCCAAGACTTCGGAAATGGGATATTAAATATGGTCTTTTAGAATCTGCTACAATGTGGATCACAATGGATGGGAAATCAAGAGATTACACCGAGCCTGAAGATCTGGTACGCTTCCCGGACAGGTTAGAAGACCAACACTTGGACTTAACACCGCCACCCCTGACCGAAACAACTATGAACAGTCAACTTCAATTACAGAATGATCCTCAAACCCACCGTACTGGTAGATTACACGTCCGTATTAGTTATGCAGGAAAAGTACTCTACCTGTTTATTCCAAAAATGTACAGTGTATCATTTAATAAATATGCTGACACTTAAACTAAGCCTAAACATGAAAATTCAAACACTTTCAATGCATAGCCAAAGATCAATTCATAAATGTTTTTATTTTTCTCTATAGTCAATTTTTAGAAAAATATATTCAATACATAAGCTTATTCATAATTTTGTGAGAGAAACATCAAATAACAAAGACCCAAAAATTCAAGGGGTCCCAGACGAAATTGGCTGCACACAATCTCACAAACTCATACCGGTATCATAACGCACCAAACAAAACAAACTTCATACATACATAAATAACAAAGTCATAGTGACCAAAAATAGGAGGCCCAACCAGCCACGGTAATCAGTGTATAAATGAGGTCATGAGAGACATTCAGTACAGTGCTGGATAATACATGTTCAAATTTAAGGAATTGGGGCTTGGGTGGACCTCATGGAAGCGCCGACGCGCGTTTCGGTGAACGCACCGAAATGTGGGTGCCACCTTCCTCAGGGCGAACAGAGAGATATTTTAAGTATTTTGCTGGGACCTAACAAAAAAAAGATAACAAGTCAAATCACAATCTAAATATAAATCGATAACAGCATCACATGGTTTGTCTAAATAAGTGTGTCATGAGAAGGTCATTAGTTATAAGAGTCGGACATAATAAAGGTAATATATCAAAAGGAATTTTTGTTAAAATACGAACACACTAGAACATCCTGTTTAACTACTAAAATAAAACCAAAAGCGAAAAATAGTAAAGGCTGGAGAGACAGATCTAAACATATGACCTTAACAATAGATAGCTTCCTCTCACAAAGTGAGATGGAACGGGGGAAAAAGGAAAAAAGGAGAAAAGAGGGGAAAGAAGGAGAAAGAGAGGAAGAAAGGGGGGAAAAGAAAAGGGAGGGAAGAGGGGAAAAAAGGGGAAGAGGGGGGGTAGTGGAGAAAATGAAAAGGGAGAAAGGAAAACATGCGCAGCGCCTAGTGGGTCTTCTAAAGTCGCTAAGTAAATGTGTTCCCGCTCACCTGTGACGGCTATATGTATAACAATCGAGTCAAAAAGTTACGAAAACGGCAGGATCGTTTCGTTCTCAAACTGAAGGTTGGAGTATTAGTTAACTAGAATCTTCTGAGTAAAACAGAACTTCCAGGTCTAAAAATAACAATTCAAAGATTAAGGTTAGAGGCGTGATACCATGGTATCAACGCTGACAGGATTAATACAAACCGTGGAAGGAAAGGCGCTTGAGAAATAGAGGATCAGTATCTCCAAAGGAAGGGCTAAAAAGAGATTACACGTCCGTACCTTAAAGAACTCACACAGGAAAATACCAGAGACAAATAGAGATCACCTCTGAAGTCATCCACGACTTTTGATAAAGTATCTGATGCTAAACCTTCCACTGTTGCTTCTTCCAGCTAGATGAGTATATATGCATGCTATGTATTAATATAATTTTATTACTGTTTTACTCCAGTTATTACCTCTGATGGATATGATTCATTTCCTTTTCTCCTACATTGTTGTTCAATACACGATGTATATCTCATACTGTATTTGTATATACAAATCTCCTAAATGGACTTTATAACTCCATGGCTTGGTTCTTTTCATAATCTGTTCACCACGTGTGGTTTTCTCCCCTGCGGAGTCTGCGTTCGCATTGAGGTTTAAACCCACCAATGAAAGATATACATTGTTTGATCCCTAGTGTCTTTTCCTTTCTAGCAGGTAGAGCGGTGTACTTACACCAATTGAAGTTTAATATTGACAATATTTTGTGATCATATTTGCACATTGGTTTCAGGTTAATTATCCTTTTTATAAAAAAAATAATAATTTCTCTCTCCCTCGCTTCAGTAATTTTCAATTACCATATTCCCACATCATTTATCAACCTTCCTTTCCCTTTTTATCCTCTTTGATACATTCACACACAATGCAAACATACTCTAACACTTACAATCAGCATCATGACAACTAGTCCTATGCACAATGTGTCTATCAATGTCAATGACTTTACTAATTACATTAAAAGGAACAAAATTCTTTCCTATTTAGCCTCGAAACATATAGATATTGCTCTCATTCAAGAGACACATCTATCCGGTATAGAATCAGAACAATTAAAACTAGACTGGGTAGGCCAGATTCTTTACAGCTGCAAACCTCCTTCTCACACTTCAGGAGATCCTATGTCCCATACTATCACTAGAAAATGTGGTGTAGCCATTTTAATACGGAAAACACTGCAGTGTCAAATACTACAGTCCTGGTCAGATGAAGATGGTCAGTTTGTTTTAGCCAAGCTTAAAATCGATAATAACATATTAGGAGTGGGGTCCATTTATGCCCCCGTTGGAAACGAAGCTCCTTTTTTCCTTCATCTAAACAGAATTCTAACCGAGATGGGAATTTCCAAAAGCTTTGGGGGTTGACTGGAATCTTGCCCCGGACGGTATCTTTGACAGGACAGGATCCCTAGACACGACACGTGGCAGAGATAGAGCGATACTGGGAGACATCCGTGAAGATCATGGGTTGACTGACATTTGGCGTTTACTACATCCTTCGGATAAGGGGTTTACATATCACTCCGCAGTACATGATTCCTATTCTAGAATAGACTATTTCCTTATTTCACATTCTATCAAACCACATGTACTTGATTGTGATATTTTAGAAATTGCACTTTCAGACCATGCTCCTATCAGTCTACTGCTTGATTTTGGTCTGAAACGTCCTTGTAGGAAACCATGGCGTTTAAACATATCCCGATACAAACTACCGACAGAAAAATCACAATTACAATCACATTTGATTACTTGTATGAAAGACAACAAAGGTTCAGTTTCTTCTCTGCAAATGTTATGGGCAGCTGCAAAAGCCACCATTAGGGGGCAAATTATGAGAGATTCTGCCATAGCCAATAAACGTAGAACAGAACTACAGACTATTTTAGAAAATTATATTAAAACCCTGACACATGCTCATTTTACCAATCCAACCGAAGCTTCCAGATGTAGATTGGAAAAGGCTAAAATGGAGCTTAATACAGTATATACTTCGAAAGCAGAATATATGTTATATAGACTTAAGGCTCGAAATTACGAACTAGGAGAAAAAGCCGGTCGATTACTAGCGGCACGATTAAAAAAGAGAGAAGCTATGACAGCTATTCCAGCTATTTATAATTCTGAACGTAAGCTAATAACTGAGACTCAGGAAATAGCTAATACATTTGCAGATTATTATGAGAAGTTATATAGCTCGGAGGTTGATGATGATCACCACAAAGATCAAGAATTTTTTGATAAAATTACACTTCCCCGCCTCAATGAGCAGGATCGGCTCATACTGGCAGGCAAAATCTCTAATCTTCCATACAATAAAGCACCGGGAGTAGATGGTTTCCCTGGGGAATTTTACCGTTGGGTAAAACCAGAAGCAATAGATGCCCTTTATGAGGCCTATAAAGAAGCAGAGGAAATTGGTAGCCTCTCCTCTCTCACAAATAAAGCTATCATAACGGTCCTTTCCAAACCTGAGAAAGATCCATTACACTGCAGTAACTATCGTCCAATTTCCCTTCTGAATACAGATTCAAAGATATTAGCCACCATTCTCGCCAAAAGACTCAAACAAGTTATCGCTAAACTCATATATATTTCTCAAGTGGGATTCATGCCAGGCAGAAATTCTCGTAACCATCTACGCACTTTGGCTCACATACTCTAGCTTTCCAAGGATGCTGGAGAAGACAGAGTAGCCTTATCCTTAGATGCCGAGAAGGCCTTTGACCGTATTGAATGGAGCTATATGTTCCGTACACAACATAGGCTGGGGTTATGCAATGAATATATATCTCTACGGTCAAATGGTTATATGAGACACCATCCGCACAAGTGAATTGTGGGGGTTTCCTTTCAAAATATTTTTTATAGTGCGAAGAGGAACCCGCCAGGGTTGCCCTTAATCGCCCCTTTTGTTCCTTCTTGCACTTGAACCGCTGGCTGCGGCAATAAGACAGTGTTCACAAATAGCAGGCATTCCTACACCAGCAGGGATATCAAAAATACTTATTTATGCAGATGACATATTGCTCACACTTACTGATCTGCCTACTTCACTCCCTAGACTCATGTCTACCATTTCTCGCTTCTCGATCATTTCTGGCTACAAAGTCAATTGGAATAAGAGTGAAGCTCTACCATTGTCCAGGGGTACAACAAAAGCAGCTATTTTGGGTTAAAATTTTCAATGGAAAGTGGATCGCCTGAAGTATTTAGGTATTTACATCAACACAGGTTTAGAACGTATGATTCAAGATAACTTAGATCCACTTATTGCCAAAACGAAGTTAGAGTAGGAAAAATGATCCCATCTTAACTTGTCTTTTTGGGGTAGAGTACAGGCAGTGAAAATGATTATAGTGCCCCGTTTCACTTATGTTTGAGGTATGTTGCCTTTGACAGTTAAAATAGCAATATTGCGAGATATTGACAAAGGTATTAAAACCTTTGTTTGGGGATCACTGAGACCTAGATTAAAATCTAAAATTGTATTGCTCAGAGGTGATATGGGGGTCTTAGTTTACCGTGTATTGAGCATTACTATACAGCCCTCAATTTATCTCAATTGGTTTATCTTTGGCCCCGACAAGATGATTCACACTATGGTTTCTCATTGAAAGACAAACTGTACAGGCAACTTCAGGTTTGCACATGTTTTACACTCCTAAATCACCTGCTTTACAAACTTCCAACCCTACTATTCAATCTATGCTTAAGATGTGGATACATGCCCACAAACTCCTTAAGAGTGACCCAAGACTGCATGGAAAGGCCCCCATATGGCATAACACTGATATTAGAATAGGTAAACAGACTATATCCTGGGATATATGGGAGAGAGCAGGTATTCTAACGTTGGATCACTTACTCACTTTAGAAGATAAGCTTAAAACCTTTGAAATGCTTCAGATAGAATTTCAACTCCCTGCCTCCCAAGAGGGGAAATACTTACAACTAAAACAAGCCCTATTTCGTAGACTAGAACCATTTCCTTGGATAGTTGAGGATTCCCCAGTTTTACAAAACTTAAACATTTTGGGGAAATTCAAAGGCGCAGTCTCGAGATTTTATAATCTCATAGTGCATAAATTACATTCATACCCATTACTTGCACAGCTTCATGTCAAAAGGCAAGGGTTAATTACTGTAGCTTATTCCTATGAGGAACTGGAGGATGTTATTATGAACATCGATAAGGGAATCAGAGAGGCCAGAATGAAATTTACTCTTTTCAAAATTCTTCATAACTGCTACTGGTCACCACAAAAACTCAAGTCAGCAGGTTTACTACACCGATCTACCTGTTGGAGGTGCCCACAGGAGGACTGCGATATACTACACATTTTATTCTGATGCCCAATTTTGAAGGAATATTGATCTTCCATAACTGCCTCTTTACACAGAGCTATACAAGTGTCCATTCCTTTAACGGAAAAATTAGTTCTATTACATGATGTTACTGATCTCCCAAATCTCACAAACCATACAAGACGATTGATAGCTATTGCCCTCACTGTAGGAAAAATTTGTATATTAAGACATTGGAGAACACCACAATGCCCTACACATGATGAATGGCTTATTGAAATGTATAAAATAGCATCATATGAAAAACTCATTTATAGATTACAGGACAGTGTTGGAACTTTCATCCATAGCTAATAAATATTCTATTTCTGGTAATATTTCAGATTTTCCTTCTAATTAGGAACTACACTAAGGGAATTACTTCTTTTTTCATTTCCTTATTAATTCATTACCATCATTATTTATATTCATGCTGTTGATGTTATCATTAGGACTGTTGATGCTTTAGCCAGTAACACTGTTATTTGAATTAGGACTTACTGTTCACCTATTTGAAATTGTTGAGTTAGTGGGAATATCTTCACTTGAAGTATTATTTTTGTATGATATTATTGCTACTATCTTCCAACTATCTATAATACATGGTTTACTACATATTGTATACTATCTTTATCATCTCCTCCCTAGTCCACCTTTCCTATTTCTTCCTTTCCAGGTTTTATGAGTACCTCAACTATTGTATCTTTTGATATCTGTATTATCTTTTTTTATATTTAGAAATCTGTGAAGGTAACATTTCATAGTAATTTATTGTGTGGCCATAATTTGATTTGTTTATACTCCTTTTTTTAATGTATTGTTTATAAACTGACATGTACTTCTCACTAAACATATACCAAAAAAAAGAACCAGGTGATCCAAGAGCGAAACATCTGGGTGGATTAAATGTGCAGAGCCCATTTTGCTAAACTCCCCACCTCCCTCTTGGGGCCAGTAGAGCTTGGACTTGCTGGGGACTCCGAAGGAATAGAGTCCCCTTGGACTTCTTAGGTCTGCTCCTGGTACCACAAAAGAAGGTACTACAGGCTTTTGCTGGACAAGCAGCCACATGCTGCAAGTGGCGGAACGATTTGGGTGTTTGGGGATTGCAGGCAGGGAGAGTGATCTGTCTTAAGGACCATGAGGAGTGTTGTAGGAAGATCCAAAGCTCAGGAGGGCTGGACATGAGGACAGGTCAAAAGGTAATTCAGTGATTACTTCTAGGTGGGAGCAGCAATGCAAGGAGGCTGTTTACATATATTTGTTTTGAAAACAAGAAATTAACATCCACTGAGGCCAGGAGGCTCCCAAATAGCCCGCCTCGTGGCTGGATGCACATCACAAGGGGCAATACATCTCCCCTGCTTGATTTGAGCTGGAGTCCGCTTCAAAATAAGCAACTGCATGTGTGTGGTGCTGAGAACCATGGCAGTGGCGTTGCGTTTAGCAGTAACTAATTAATGTTACTGCTAGAGAGGGAGATTGGAGATTTGTCTAGTGGCAGTTTTACTGGCCATAAAGTAACGTAGAGGGTTCACATGCCTGCTGCAAAGAACAGATCTGTATTTTATGTGGATAGCTGAGTGGATTAGTAAATCCAGTCTTTACCAGTGCTTTAATATAAATTAAATGTATGAGAGAGTGGTGTTATAGAGAGATGAGGGGCACTTTTGCAGTGTGGAAGTGAGGGAATCTGAGGAGGAAGTCATGGGGTGGATGCGTCAGAAAAGATTGTTGCGCCACCAGCGCTGAAGCCAGCCCTGTGTGTTTATACATATTTTCATTGAAAAACCGAATGTTAAAGTAACTTTATAGTTAGGTATTATAAAAAGATGGGTTTAAAAAAAAAAAACTTAGAAATTCACTAAAAAACAGGGTAAAGTAACGTTATAAATGTGTCAGTGAAATTATTGTGTTGAATTAAAAAAAATATAGAAATTCACCAGTTATACTTGCGCCATCACCATTCACTGCTTATGACCTCAAATATGACATCACTCATGACTTGTTTCATGACATTATTTATGACATCACTGATGACCTCTGAAATGACATCACTGACGACATCATCCAAACTTCTTTTATACTAATTGCTCTGTAAACGGATATACCATTAGAGCTACGAAAGTAAATGCAAAATAGCTCAGAATAATATGAAGCCTCTTTACTGCTATCATCATACATACAAACGCCATAGGTAAAGAAAGCTTGTGTAATTTGCAACATTGATCCTATACTGTACACTTCATGGGAAGCCAAATTCATGTTAATAATGAACCACCGATAAAAGGGTAATCTATCCTGCACACGGGGGTTCAATCTGTATACAACTGTTCAGGGAAATCTAAGTCCCTCAGCGTACTCAATCCCTGTTACACAACTAATGTCCTATGCAGACACTCTTTACCTGTATCAAACCCGTTAGTCACTGAAACTACATTGAGAATTGAAGTGGCTAGAAGTAAAAACGTGGGTGCTGTTGCCACTGTTTATTGTGGGGATGTACTCTGTACCACACTGTTTGCAGACAGTGAAACACTCGTGAGAAATACACCACAGAGTATTAAAAGGTATCTCCTAAGAACAATGGAAAACCTGTCCAAGTAGTGACTATTAATTAACAATAACCAAGGTCTGAAGGTGATACAGATCATACTACCTACAGCCTTGATACTGAGGTGAAAACTTTACATCTTCTGAAGCAAAACAAGCACATGCACATAGCTTAATACCTGGTGCACAGTCTTCTATGATATGTAGAAATTGTCATGCTGACACAATTCTGTCTAATAACTAAAGGGTGCTTACAATACTTAGGGCCTTTTCTATCTAGAGTTTTGTTGCTTTTGCACCATATTGCGTGATGCAAAAATGACATAACCCTTGAAACACAATTTATCAAGCCACAGAAGGCCATCTTGCGTGGCTCGGAGTGGTTTGATGAATCCAGAGTAACGCAATGCAGTGCAAATTGCTGTGTTGCGTTTCTCTGCCCCAGTGAGGCATTCCATGGGTGGTGCGAGGGTGTTCCTATTTAAAACCCATGGATTTAGACGCATTCCCAGGTGTACCATTACTGGTAGATGTGGGAATGCCCCCAAAATGCTACTTCTTCCCAGGTGAGGCATTACGAGGAGAAATATCTTTATTTCTCCTCGTTACTTTCTCTTTCTATGGGTGCTGCAGCACACATAGAAAGAGGAAAATGCCTCATGGGATTGTTTTTGTGCAGGAAAGTGACCCTTCCTTCCCAAAAACAATCTTCCTCACAACTCAGGCACTCTTGCACCATGGTGGAAGAATGCTGGCGTTGGTGCTAGACAGCACACTGCGTGCCATTGCTGGGGAAAGGCAGGAATGCACTGTATTGTGGCATTCCTGCCTTTTCCCTGTACTGCAGCGCAACAAGGTGACTAGCTGCGCTGCGTTACGTTTTGATAAATATGGACCTATATGTAGATTCTTTGCCCTGTTGAAAACCTTTTCTGCAGTGCCTAAAACTTGTGTGGAACTAAATGGACACAAGTTTCCAACTATCACTTGCACACTGGGCTAGTCTTCAGTGCAACCATTTATAGTGTCTTTGTTAGAATTGGGGTCTCTAGTTAGCAGTGGTTTGCACCCTATCCAAGTAGGGATCCTCACTCCAGTCAGGGTAAGGGAGTCACACAGCTAAGATAACTCCTGCTTACCCCCTTGGTAGCTTGGCACGAGCAGTCTGGCTTATCTCAGAGGCAATGTGTAAAGCATTTGTACATACACACACGATAGCACAGTGAGGACACTACAAAGTGAGTCCACACCAGTTTAGAAAATTAGCCAAAATTTATCTGAATAACCCAAAACGTCAAAAATTCAAAGTACACAAATAAAGGTATCACTTTTCAAAGTTTAAATACATTCAGCCCATAGAAATCTATGGATGCATTCCTTTTTGCACAAAGTACCTTGGATGCTTCAAAATTCAAAGACAACAACAGGCGCCGGGAAGGTAAGGCGCTGGAAAAACAAAGCAATGCATTGGTTCCTAACTCCCAGAGGAGGTGATGCGTCGGTTCCTTACTGCCAAGGAATGTGATGCATCTCCTTACAGCTACGCAAGGAAGGTGATGCGTCAGTTCCCTACTGTCAGGGGAGGTGAT
This sequence comes from Triturus cristatus, assembly GCF_964204655.1. Taxonomy (NCBI): domain Eukaryota; kingdom Metazoa; phylum Chordata; class Amphibia; order Caudata; family Salamandridae; genus Triturus; species Triturus cristatus. Next base: position 879,347,896 of record NC_140589.1, read on the forward strand.
GAATCAGGTTCATACTGGAAGGGGAGGTGAGGCATCGATCTCTGGACACACGGCCATGGTTCCTTAATGCTGGGTAACGTTGTGAAGAGACCACGTCAAAGTACAATGTCTCAAAAATCCAGATGCACTGTGTTGCTGCAATGAAGCAGGCGCTGCATCGATTTCACAACGGTGAAGCAGGCGATGCGTTGATTCTTCAGCTGCAAAACAGGGCCTGCGGCGAAGTCGGAGTGGGTGCCACAGACATCAGTGACATGGTGCTCGGGACTCGGACTGTGGTGATTTTTCAGTTGCAAAGGAGGCGCTGTGTCGATTCTTCAGCCACATAGCTGTGATACCATACGTCAATTATTTTAGTCGCACGGCAGTACTGCGTTGAGAAAACAGCTGTTGAGAATCGATGTATGGATTTTCTCAACAGTTTGCACTTCCAAGGGCCCACAAACTGGATTTGACACCACTTGGCAAGTCAGGGCTCTCTGCAGAGAAGCCCAAGCACTGGTAGGTGAAGTCTTTGTTGACCCTGAGACTTCTTAACAGTAGGCAAGCACGCACAAGCCCTTGGAGAACCTTGGAAGAAGGATACGGAAAGCAAAGTCCAGTCCTTTCACTCCCAGGACAGACGCAGCAGGCCAGCAAAACTAAGCAACAGGCAGAGTATCGGTTCCTCCTACAACATCGAACTCTTCTTCCTGGCAGAATGTCTTTTAGTCCAGAAGTGTTCTGATTTGAGAGTGTCAGAGGTCCAATGCTTCTATCCCTTTCTGCCTATGAAGTAGGCAAACTTCGAAGAGAAGTCTTTGTAGTGCACAAGACCCTGCTTTTCCTTGACAGGGCTCCAGACACACTACCGGGAGGTGGAGACAACGTTGTGTGAGGACAGGCACAGGCCTATTCAGGTGTCCGTGACAACTCCTTCCACCAGTCTTGCTCAGGAAGGCCCATCAGCCTGGTGATGGCCCATCAGTATATGCAAGGCACACCTCAGCTTCCTTTGTGTGACTGTCTAGAGTGAATGCACAAGAACCTAACAGTCATCCTAACCTAGACGTGGATTCTACACACGGGCAGAGGCACAGAATCGTTTCTTTCTTTAAAACACGAGTCATCTAGTGTCCCTTGTGCATGGGAGGAACAGAGTTTATTTTAAGACGCAGCCATTCACTACATCATGGGTCTCGGGGTCCGGTACATGAGGATATTTGCAGGCACCAAGCGGGTGTTATGCACTGCAGGCGGAGTGCCACTGTTGCTATCACCCCCCTCCCGAGACCCATGATGTAGTGAATGGCTGCGTCTTAAAATAAATTCTGTTCCTCCCACGCACAAGGGACACTAGATGACTCGTTTTTTAAAGAAATCCTTTTGACACTGTTTTATCCCCTTTTTTTCACATTTACGACCTCAGGTTAGGGTGGGCCTTAGCGCGCCCATACCGCCGGGGTCAACACCTTATGGTCCTGAAGAATGGCCGTTTAAACTACAACACATAGGCAGAAACATGTTGACCACTTCCTGAGTGGACTCTGCTGAATAATCTATTCAGCCTAACGTCCCACACTTTGTTTTTATTGTGTGTGATTGGCCTTTAATAAAACTCTTTATTTGACATAATCGTGATACTTTTAATTCTCACTTTTTCACCATTCACAACACAAGAATAACCAGCTCCGCAGTGACTCTGGCGTCGCAGCAGACCAGGGTGGCACTCGGCCTCTCCTGGTGGGGCCCAATGATGAAGCATGTCACCAACCAGGTTGGTGAGTAAGGGCTTTATTAAGAACCAAATTTGGTTCTTTCCTGTCGTGCTCTACACATTTTACTTCAAGGCACACTCTTCTGTTGTTTTGATTAGATTTACCTTGGGGGACTAAGAGTGTTTCCTGTTCTATTGCCCTCCCTCTCTTGTTGTTTATAACACCTGCCTTTTAAATAAACTGCACCCAGCCCATGGGGCTGCCTTAGGCCCCCTCTCCATTTTACAAAGTCTCAGTGCCAGGTTGGGCATTCCTGGGCCTGTCATGGCATGGGGGTTGGGGGAGGGGGTCATGCAGCCCCCCCATACAAAGTATCCTTAGGCCCGGGGAGGACTTCCTTGGGCCTCCTATGGCTCGGGGAGGGGGGCACACATCCCCTGCCCCATACACAATATGTTTGGCCATTGGGGTGGGCTCCTTGTGCCCTCTGATGCCTCCAGGAGTGGGCTCCCAGGGCTTCTGGCATCTACGTATGGTAATTAAGTATTACTTTATATTAAAAAAGTCCCTGAAAACAATTAAGGTTAAAGTAACGTTATAGTTAGGATTGATAAAAAGATCTTTTCTTTTTTTTTTTTAAACCTTAGAAATTCACTGAAAAACCAAAGGTTAAGGTAACGTTATAGTTAGGTGAATTTGCCACTGACAACAATAATGTTTTAAACAAAAAAAAAGAGAAATTCACTAGTTATAATTAGCAAAGCTGACTATAACTTGCGCCCATGTCATGCACTGATTATGATATCACTTATGACAGATTCAATGGCATCATTTATGACATCACTAATGACATATTCAATGGCATCATTTATGACATCACTAATGACATCTCAAATGACAACTGATCATTCAATGAGTTTGCTAGTTTGTTTATTAGTGTACATAGCGGCGAGCAACTACCATACTACTTTTCTACCTACTTTAGTACAGCCAGGGTCCAGCTAATGGATGTTATTGTTTAAAACGCGTTTGTGCTACTAATGCAGGATAGGTGTGCTGAAGAAGACTGTTGGACCCGACCCTTATTGCAGGACTCTGGACACTTTACCACTGCTAACCAGTGCTGAAGTGCATATGCTCTGTCTAAATTGCATTGGTGATGGGTTTATCCAGGATTGGCATATTTGATTTACTAGTAAGTCCCTAGAAAAGTGCACAAGGTGTGCCCAGTGCCTGTAAATCAAATGCTGCTAGTGGGCCTGCAGCACTGATTGTACCACACACATGAGTAGCCCTGCAAACGTCTCACACCTGCCACTGCAATGCCTGCTTGTGCAGTGTTAAGCTGTCATTTCAACATGGCAAGTGCACCCACTTGCCAGGCCCCCTCCCTGAGCCTCTAATGGCCCGTGGGTCCCATCACCCTGGGCCAGCACAGATGCTGTGTCCTGGGGAGCCCCCCTCCAGAACATACACCAGTAACCGTCCCCTGCCCGCAGAGGTGCGGGCAGAGAGACCTGTGTTTGCTCTGACTTGGAGGAAGCATTTTCAAAGCTCCTGCTAAGTGGGAACAAACTCCAAGTCTCACCCAGTGGGCGGGAGATTTGAAAATGCTCCCGTCCTCTGTAAGTGGACTTTTTATTTTTTTCTGAAGCGGGTAGGAAAACAGATCAAAAGCTTGCTCCCTGTGGTTGGAAGCAATATTCTTGAGGCTCCCTCTGCGACCCCCAATGCCACAATTTTTGTATTTTTCTAAGTGGTAGTTGGTTTTTCCAATTTGTTGTGGTTTCTATCTATTTGTGGTTTATGGTGGAAACAGGTGTGAGATCCAGGGGTGATTCCAGGGAGCAATGCATGTCTGAAAAGTAGAGAAAATTTGGATTTCAGCAAGGGGTGAGTGTAGATCACTCATGTTTATTTTCTCGAAAAAAACAATGTTTGAAATTGGAAACGTAGTGAAAATAAGAAAAACATAGATGTAGGGCCCAACCTTTTTATCTGGAATCTCGCCACACTCTTCTGGTTGCAGGGATATGAATAAGGCTTTATTCACAAAGGTAAATTTAACAAGTATATTTACTGACATGTAAATTTGCTTTTGCACTTAAGTTTACATCTTTACTATTTCACTATTCACCATTTTCAAGTGTAGATTTACACCTAAGTGCAGTCTTACATGTCCCCACCCCCTCAGTTCAGACTGTATTTGCAAATGTTAATACTAGCACTACTACTGATTAAACAAATAGGCAGAGATCTCCCCTACCAAGGTGAATATCTACGCTTAGCCTGGCGTTGTTCAACATATATATTGCTGGGGCAGCCATGCGCTTTATAAATATTTTAACATAACGTATATGACCCCCTCCCTTATCTCATTGATCTCTTCTTTTGGCATTGAAACTACTTCATATGCCTATGATACACAGCTTATCCTTTCTCTGGATAAAACATCTATTGGCTCTGAAAATGATTTTCGAAAGATGTCTAACACGTTACTCGGTGGATGCAAACTAACCACCTGAAGTGGAACACGGACAAAACGGAGGTTATGCTTTTAGGCAAACACAACACATTTGATCCTACGACATGGTGTCCCAATTCCGCCCCGTTCAACACTGTAGAGGTAGTGAAGAATTTGGCTGTGAAATTTGACTCTTCATTATCTTTCCGCTCTCCAGCGGTGGCAGTTGCATCAATGTGCTTCAATATAATGAAATCACAAAAACAAATTGGACTACCTTCCTCTTTCTGCTAGAAGAACAGCGGAAGTAACATTGATTAAATCCGGATTGGACTATTACAATAGTCTACATGCAGGGACCTCTAAACAAACACTTCATAAACTGCAAGTAGTCCAGCATGCAGCCGCTAGGTTAGTACAAAAACAATCACGCCGTTCTTCTGCCTCAGCAGTCTTAAAAGCCCTCCATTGTCTGCCAGTTCACAAGAGATTCCTTTTTAAAATCATCCTGCTTACTTTTGGAGCCTACAGAGCCGTGGTTCCTAAGTATCTCCCGGCCAGATTAACCCACTACACATCCTCTCAGCCTCTGAGATCTTCAGCTACGAATCTCCTTAAACCTCGTCAATTCAGGCTTAAGGCTAAAGGATGTAGATCTTTTACGTTTTTAGGGACCAAAGCCTGGAACCAGGTCCCCTTTGAACTGAGACATACTGTCTCAGGACCCCCTTTTCTGAAAGCAGCTGAAGACATGATTTTTTTACGGCCTCTGGCCCTTTCTGTCAATCTCTCATCTGAAGGAGCCTGAAAGGCCAATTCACTGACCCAGATTCTTAGACTCGGTTTTACTCACAAGTACTTCCTCTAACATTTGTTTATCGCTAAATGCCAGAATGCTTTCTTGGGAGTGACAGTAGTGCTTTATAAATTCCAAATTCAATTCAATATCTCGCTATAAAAAACTACAGGGAAACAATGTTTAAAATGTATTAATTCTTACAAATATTAAAACTTCTTTAATGTTAAATTAATTTAAAATAATTATTATGAACATAGAACTAATGAGAAAAATGTTATAACTCAACAGATTAAAAGTGTATTTAATAATTAAAATATCATGAGTTTATGCATATTAAAAAATAAATAAAATCCACTCTCACTAGCATGGTTATAATTAATTCTTAAAAATGTAATTAATTGGCATGTGTTTTGTATCAATTTAAAAGACATGTTTTAAATTTTAAACGTTTAATTTAATTCCTCAAAAATATGATAATTATTCATTTTTAGAAATTATACAATACTTAATTTTTACACTTATTTCACTTTTACAGATAGAATTATTTACTCTATGGATGAATTGTGGAGGAAGTAATTATTCAACATTTCTTGATCACTTCTGTCCTTTTTCTGTCTTTTATGGAGTTTGCCCAATAGCTAATTTCAATTGTCAATGTTATCTGGGGCACCTTTTGAATATAAAAGATTTTTCCCTGCTAGTCAGTTTGGGATTGTGGTAGGCTGACTGCATGAATTCTGTAACAAAGCGTTAAGTCATAAAAACATGGAGGCCACAGTCATGTAGAAAATACGCAACACACTTAAACCTCATGATAGGCACATGGACGTTAATTCACAGAAATGTCTGGTGGTTGCAGAAGTTACTCACGCCTTTTACTGCAGCACACAGACGAGAATGGAAATGGAAAGAAACTTATAAAGCACAGTATGCCAAGGCGTCAATGCACTAAAAAGCTACAGAAAGAAGCATCTGCTAAATTCAAGAGAAAAGAAAACATGCCATTATGGAAGATAAAAGAGCCACCTTTTCAATTGTTACAAAAAGACGGCAAAAGAGCCCAGACTAGCAATATGAGTGGGCAGGGTGTTCCACAATTTGGCAGATGCTACAGAAAAGGAGCGCCCACCCCATCTAGCTTTCTGAAATCTTGGAATAGTCGCCTTCCTGAGGAAAGATGACCCAAGATGTCTTTTGGGGGTGTACCAATCAAAAGCTGTTCTCAGTAGCACAGACCCAGTAGAACCTGAAATACCTTGCAGAGTACCTTGAATGTCACACACTTTCAAACAGGAAGCCAGTGAAGGTAGCACATACCTTTCCTCACTGAGAGATGTTTGGGGACATTTACAACCAGGCAGGCAGCCCCATTCTGAATAACGAGCAGTCTGTTGAGTGAGGACGTGTTTATTTTTAAATATAAGGCATTGCAATATTCCGGCCGTGATGTTATAAGAGCAATATCTACTGCCACGCTAAGCTCTGTTTGAATGAATGGAAAGAGCTTTTAAAGGATTTTGATGATATTAAAACAGGAGCGTACAGTTCTATTGACCTTTATGTCAAAAGTGAGAGAATTGTCAAAAATGACATCTAAAGTTTTGGCCGAAACCAAAGACAATGGGCCACACTTCCCAGGCCACCAGATTTCCGACCACACAGATTGCTGTGCTCCAAAAAACAGGGGGGATATTCTCAAGAACGAGTGATAACTACCGCAAACGTACCTTAATGCAACTCTTCACATCGCAGTCTATCGCGAGAAAATAACACTGTGTCAACGTGGTATTCTCAACACGGCGGCACCATGCAATAGGCCCACCACAACACATCAAATGAACGCGTTAAAATCAATGCGACGCCACAAAAATGCGAAACACGAACGCAAAAAAAGCGACGATTCCGGAAATCGCGATTCAAAAATCAGTGAAAACCAGCCACAGGCCTGCAATCCCCACGCGACATGCAGGAAAAAGCACTACAAAAGTAGAAAAAAACACATACAAAAGCCAAACTACAGCGAAGCACATTGGAGTCAGCCGGAGCAAGAGCAGAGGACAACCAGAACCCCACAAGCCCCCCGGAGGACCAGCCTGGGACCTCTGGGTCAGGGAAGGGTAAGAAGAAGAGTAGGAAAAAAAGGTTCAGTCCGCAGGAAAACAGGATCCTGATAACGGAGATGAAAGAACACCAACTAGTGTTCGTCACCTCCACTGTGTCATTGGCAACTAAAAATGGAATATGGCAGACCATCGTGGACAAGGTGAATGCAGAAGGAGTACTGAAGTGGACAATGGAAGAGATGAAGAGGCGCTGGAATTATGTCAAGCGCAAAGCCAAGCAGAAACTCGCAAACAACCGGAATGCAGCAATGCAAACTGGGGGTGGGAGCCCAGCGCCACAGGAGGAGTTGGACGAGATGGAGGAAATGGTGTCCACAGTCATCAGTGGGGAGACGGTGGCAGGAGTTGGGGGCCCGGACACTGCTCAACATGACCGGACACAACAGCAACAGGATGAGTAATGACTGGGGGGACGGTGGGAGATGGGCACAATGGCACACATGCACAAGTAAGCACAGCACAGCTGCGGACAAACCATGCCCCAGACCCCCAACTCCCACCAAGAGACCAATGCACCCAAGTATGCAACATCACAGCACTGTATATTCAGAAGCACACCGCATGTAAGGGATAAGGGGCAGCCAAATCAGAGCTGCAGGGGTGACTCCCCCAAAATGCGGCACACACACATCACATGCAGAGCACATCAACAGTGACAACAATGTGGCTCAATCCGAAACACGTCCACAACAGAACAGAGGATACAACTGGTGCCGCTTGTGGGTCGGAACTGGCCAATCACATGTGGCATCGCAGAGAAATGTGATTTGACAATGTACAAGTACAAACACATATCCGTGATGTTGTCGAAATGTCCACTGTCCCACATCAAATAGGCCGCTCCCCACAAGCAGTCACAATGTACACTGTCATGCAGTCTGAATGTAAACATGAACAATGCGTCAACATACATGTGAACACAATGTTAAACTGCATCTCCCCTTCACATTGCAGAGGGAGAAACAACACCTCCTGCAGAGCAGTCCCAACCTCTCTTCTCTGATGACGAAGAGGACCACCACACCTTCGAGTCTGACGCCCTCCAATAGCTCGTGGACAGCCACCACAGCCCACTTCCAGGAGCAGGGCAGCCCAGCTGCTACGAGGAGAACCCAACCCCTGCACAAGGCACACAGCAGGCAGCACCCATCACCACGGCTGCCTCCCAGGACCCCCACGATGCACACATGGCCTTCCAACTCCATGTGTTGGTGTGCCAGGAAAAGCTGGCTGAACAGGTGCAGGTGGGGTTCGACCGCTTGGCAGCCAAACTAGATGCCATACGTGGGTGTCTAAGTCCCATCAGGGACCACTCACAGTCACTAATGGACACCGACAGTCCTCTCCATTCCCTCCAATGAACCATGGCTGACATCGCCAGAGTCCTGACTCGGAGACAAGAACGACTGTCCAGTCAGAGTGGCTCCAGCGAGCTCGCCCGGGAGTTGAGACTCATGCAGAGGCTCATGGAGGACAGGGAGCGGACGCGGGTGAAGCGTGCGGCTGCCACGGCTGCACACCAGTGAGAGGTAGCTGGGTCCCTCAATGCCTCATGGCATTGCTGCCACAAGGCCTGGCCCTGATGCATGCTGCTGCTACCACTCCATCCACATCTCCGGCCCCTGGTGTGTCAGTGCCACACAGTGCTGGAGACAGAACACCACCACCCACATGTGAGGCACCTGAAACAGCAGAGGACGAAGATGTGGATGAATCTGCCCTCCTGGTCAGAAGGAAGCGGTAGCATTCATCTCCGCCATATTGCCTGTTTCTGCTTAGTTCTGCCCTCTGCATCATCCCCTTCCACTGTCCCCCGATGCACTCTGCGACACTCACCTTGGACCTCGACATGGACTGCCATATTCTGTTTGGTCACCAATGACACAGCTATCAGACTGCGGACGTAACTCCTCCTCTTCTGATGTACTTGTCCTTCCCTGAAGGACTGTGGCTGGCCCTCCACGGGCTATCAATGTAAAGTGGGGTGTGCATGGCCCTGTACTGCTTTAGCTACAACACTCCATTGAGTGTGCATTAAACATTCATTGTCACACCGATGTGTCATGTCTATGATCTTGCAAGTGTGGAGGCATGGATGAATGTAGGGTCAGTGATTCTCCCTTACGTCCATGTTGCTCACATTGTGTGACACATTGCCGATTGCATTCTGGGTGGCGCAGACACTAGAACGGAGACGCACGCATTAGTCACTTCCTTGTCCAGCCCAGAACGGAAGCACGCCCAGGACCCCGGGGTCATTGTTCACACCCTTACGCTGGACTGGCATATGCCAGCCCAGCCCACTTGGCTTACGCTCACAGGGGGGGGGGGGGACAACGCTACATGTCCCAGGTCTTCCCTGTAGGGATCTGCTTCTCACTGGTCCAGTTGTCAGCATGTCACAGCCACTCCCTCACGGCTGGTTCACACCCATTCAGCACCGGCTTCACAGGACATGTGACCCTGCCAATAAAAAGGGCATGGCGCACGCGCTGGATGCCATTTCCACTCTCTAACTGGGTTTCTGCATGTGGGTATCATTTCTGCCTGAGGGCCTAGGGCCCGGGCACAGTAAATTGCCCGGTGCCAGGGGTGACATGATGGCGTCCGCACCACGGGACTCAATCATAAAGGGTCCATGGCTAGTGGTGCACAGACTTGGTGGCACCGGATACACTGCGGCAGGCACTGGCACACTGCCACGGGACGGTGTCTTGCGGTGCCCTGAGGTAGGGGCACCTAAAGTGCTGCGCGGTTGTGCAGCCTGCGATGATGTGCCATCCAGGTGTTCGGGAATGGTGGCATTAGTGTGAGCCCTGCTGGACCACAGTGTAGGCCTCTGCCAGCTGGCAGTGCGGGCCTACCGACACGTGGCGTCACCTTGCAGTTCACTGAGTTAGTGGCACCTCTAGTGCTGAGCGGGGTGCAGCCTGCGATGATGCCGTGTGCACTGATATGTTCTCTGCCACAGTGAAATCAAGACCCAGAACCAAGTGTGTGACCTGGTGGCCTGCAGTGCGGTGCTGCATGATATGGAGGGTGCCATGGTCGCGGGCCCCGGGCTAGGGGCTCCCAGCAGTACGTGGTGGGCCCTCTTGGAGACACGTCGGTGGCGGAAGGTGAGCAGGGAGGCCTGGTTGCGCAGGAGCGGGCAATCTCGGCTGGGCAGCGGGAGGGGCTGGGGTGCAGCAGCTTGTGTGCGCAGGGGCGGGCCAACGCGGATGGCGTGTGCTACTGTATGGACTCTGCCATTCATGTCTCTGGCAACTGTTTTAGATGAGGGACCTGGGGGACTGCAGTGTGTACCGGCACGTGGTTGGAGACACACCGGTGGCTGCCGGTGAGCAGCGAGGCCTGGGTCTGCAGTGTCGGCTCTCTCTCTCCCTCTCTTTCTCTCTCTTCCTCTCTCTCCCTCTCTTTCTCTCTCCCTCTCTTTCTCTCTCTCCCTCTCGCTCCCCCTTTCTCTCTCTCTCCCCCCCCTTCTCTTTCTCTTTCACTCTCTCTCTCTGTACTTTGATGGGCGCATGGCAAACCTTCTTATCTGTATTTCTGTCTTGCAGGCTGTGACTTACAGAATGCCCAGAGAAGACCTGCCATGCCTCTTCCAGATTCTTTTTGTTTGATCTGTAATAAAGTTATTATTTATATGACATGATTTGAATGTATGATTTCCATATTTCTGGCCGCACCTGTATGTTAGGTGTTGTGATTGTGCGACTTCAGGCGATTTGTTTGGTGGTGTTGTTGCGGCTTTTTGCTCGGGAACGCCTACTCTGCATCTCATTAGCGATAGTTGCCGGGTTCATCTGTGGCGATGTTTTTTGAGGATGCTATCGCAGGAAAACTGGTAATATCGGCTGTTTGCACCAGCTTGTGAATGTGGCGATAAATTTATCGCCAATTGGGCTGCGATAAAGTGCCGATAACTCGGCAATAGTTCCTTGAGAATATGCCCCAGGATCTTTGTCTTATAAGCATTTAATTTCAAATGATTTTCCTTCATCCAGGTATTGGCACTGACCATGCAGAGTTTATACTTGTCAGCTGTCCCAGGCAAATCATCAGTTGAGGAAACGATGATTTGTGTATCGTCTGCATTATACAACATCTGAAAGCCAAAAGACCTCACCAGTCTGGCCAGGGGGGCAACATCTATGTTAAAAAGGGTTAGACTAAGGGAGGGCCCCTCAGGGAAGCTGGAAAGGTTCCGTCCTTGAACTTGCTACAACTGACTGTATGAGTCCTATTAGTCAGAAAGGACTATAAAAGGTCCAAAGCCGTATCCATCACCCCTGCCTGGTGCAGTCTTTGCACCAGGTGAGATGGGGATATCGTATTGAATGCCGCTGACAGATCCAGTATTGCCAGAATAGCAGTGCCTCCCTGATCTACCTAGCAGCGTATAGAATCTGCAGCGGCAATTAATGCCAACTCAATGCTATGACTGCTGCAAAATCCATTTTGTGAGGGGTCCAAAAGTTCATGTGTAGTTATGAACTCAACCAGTTCCAGGTTTAAATATTTATTTATAATTTTTTCTGGTGCACGCAGCAGCAAAATAGGCCGCAGATTTTAAGATTCTCAGCATACCCATGAGCCTTTTTTGGAGGTGGATTACTACTTCCTTCTTCAACAATTGAGGTAATACTCCTGTAGACAATACCTGATTAAAGACTTGCCAGGAAAGGCACAATCGGATCTAGAGCAAATTGAGGAAATCCAGAGGACAGGAATCATCAGGTGATCCTGATTTCAGCTTATAAGAAGATTTTCTACATTAGACGAGGATATTGGAGTGAAAGCAGACATAACAGAGAGCGCATAATGTTCTACAGGACATTCTGTTGCCAAAGCAGAGGGGGGCTCTTACTCCAATACATTGAGCTGGGAATAGATCTTTAAGGTCTTTTCTTTGCAATATGTGGCAACATTTTTGCAAAAACGTAAGAGCTTTCCAAGGGTTGCCGAGACGGAGAATGGAAAGCTCTTTGACCACCTTAAATAATTCATTGGGAGTGTTGGTGGCAGTCCTAATTTTGCTAATGTAATAAGTGGATTTGGCCGCGGCAATAGCACTTTTACATATAAGAAACACTGCTTTGTGTTTACTTTTCTCTTCTGATGTAGGATTAACCCTCCATTTTCGCTCTTGCCTCCAGCACTGTCGTCTAAGATCTTTCAATTCTTGCAAGAACCAGGGTGCGAAAGCTTTGGCTATAGTGCAAACCATAGATTTAATAGGCGTGACCTGGTCAATGGCGACTATAATCCAGTTTTTAAAGTTATATGCGCTAGGTTTGTGGCTGTAATTATTATTTTCAAAGGCATCTCTAAGCTTAGATTCCGTATCTTCTGCAGAGATTTTATTCCAACTCCTATAGAGTATAGGTTTATCCTGTGCCTGTCCTACTTTCTCCTGCGTTAAGATTTTAAAAGTCACCACTGAGTGATCCACCCTGCTTAGAGGAAGAGGATCCCCTACCAGCAATGCTTATTGGTTGGTATAAATCCCATCCAATGAATGTATGATGATACCACGCATACCAACACAACGCGGTATTTTACATCGCGGTTTTGACAACATAAGTCATTACATCGACTTGCGTTGGAGGGCGCTGGATTTAGGAATAGTGTGAATTACTATTCCAACCCCAGTCTACGTACAGTACGGAAGGTGTTGGAATAGTGATTCCCACTATTCCTTAGTCTAGAGCGCCCTCCAGTGCAAGTCGACGTAATGACTTGCGTTGTTAAAACCACGATGTAACCATTACGCGTTGTAATGGTTGCGTGGAAAAGGATGTTTCTCCATCCAATGTATGTGCCGCTGTGTGGGTCGGGGATTTGACCAGTTGGATAAGCCCAAATTTGACATAAATTCCAGCAGTTAAAATGACCCAATATTGTTAGGTTGAAGTTGGCAATGTAAGGTTCAAAGATTCGACCGCAGGCCCCCGATTAACCAAGAAACAAGGGGATTCCTTCTCTCACCAACAGACCCTCAGTCACCCCCTATGTGCTTCTAGAGGCAAGAGGAAAAGTAAGTGGTAGAAGTTGCAGACAGTAACAAGCATTTGCAATGCAATCGGTCTCGCCTTTTGGACCTTATATGTATTTAGCTATGCAGCACATTAGCCTGGGTGCTGAATCATCTACTGTTCTTTAACATGGAGGGAAAGTAAGCACCAAACTGCGTGACACGCCAGGTATGGGAACACATGGAGAGAAATACTGCCTTTCAGCAGGAAATGGTGTAGTCCAAAGCTCTGTTTTTAATATAAAGCTCTGTTTTTAATATAATAGCAGGGCCGTCGGTGGTCATATCACTAAAAATCCAAGATGTGAAAAGAATATTATTGTCTACAGGTGCTCATGGAAGACAATTTCTATGGACTGGAGTCTAGAGAATGCTACAGTGATTCTGGTATTTTACTGATCTCTGCTGGTCATTTTCCATCAAGAAAGTCAAATAGAGGCAGTTGCCAGAAAAATTTAAAAAAAAGTCCCTCAGCAGAAAGCAATTCTGGTATTTTACTGACCGCTGCTGGTAGTTTTCTATCAAGACAGTTAAATAGAGGCAGTTGAACAGAAAAAAAAGTCCCTAAGCGGAAACAGACACGTCTTAGGGCTGCTCTCCCGAGCCCACAAAGTACATACACATATAAGTATATATACCAAATTATATATACTAAAGTATATATACTAAAGTATATATACTAAAGTAAATATACTAAAGTATATACAAGAGGTCTCGAATGCTCGACCTAAAAAAGGGTTCAAACCTCACCGCTGTTCTTCTGCCTTCTTGATCACTCAAACTACGGGTACTGGGACGGAGCAAGTGGGTACCACAAGGGAAGTCCGGGGCAGCACATTCTCTCCCCGGCTACCCCCTATTTAATTTCTACGGTTCCCAACAGCCATTGAAAGCTTTCACGGAACAAGACAAATACCTCCTTGCTGACAAGAGAAGAGAAAATAAAATAAATAAAATACAAAAACCTTATACTAAATACAATTCCTTGATCAAACAGCTCACTGGTGCGCTCTATAGTATTTTAAGAATTATCTTTACAGTTTTCATCTTTTTCCTCACAACTCTGTGCTTGAACAAACCTGCCATGGAAACATTTTCAACATCGTATGTTTGAATATTACACCTTTTCACCATTTAGTCTTTTACATTTCTTTTTTTTTCAGGTATATTGCTTTCATTTTTTATTCCTTCGGAGGTGTACTGATGCTATTATAGAGCACAAACTCTGAGGCACCAGAAATGCACCACTGCCTTTATATAACATAGCGCAAAACATAGGGACATATTTACAAGGCGACGATAGAAAATTATCGCCGCTTTTGCGGCCGTTTTCGGCCGAAAAGCGGCAATAATTTTATCGCCTAATTAGCAAGGTCACGCTAACGCGTGAAACCTTGCATTAGCGCACCTATTCTTAACGCCGAGCTTTGCATGCCTAATGAGATGCAAAGTGGGCGTTCCTGACCTGACCTGACAGGAGAAATTCCAATAAGAGAGGGGGACCCCAAAAGAACAATAAAGAACCGGTATATGCGGGGTAAATAGCAAAAATACTGAGACAGAAAACCAAAACCGGTTCAAAAGATATGTAATAGGGCCTAATCAATAGGTACCTGATAAACAACAAGACAAAACTGGAAAGAAGTGGACAAATGAAGATGAAAAACACTCAAAAACATATATAGATATGATAATAAATCTTTTGTATTTATTTTACTTTTTTGTAGGAGAACGAATTTTCAATTTTATACAAATATTTTTGATATCAAAAAGGCACATATATAGGTTTTGTAAAAACAATCAAAAAACTCATCAATAAATATATATTCATCAAAGACACAGTAAATGCCCCACAAAAACCTCAAACTTCATCCACACATACATTCAATCATAACCACATTCATAACATCAGATCACATTGGGGTTGAGAATAGGTTATCCTTGGGTATTCAAAAGGATGAATTGATTGTATCTCATCCAAAGGAGGCCAGGTGGTACTCAAAAAGAGAGAAGGTCATCGAATCAAGCGCCAACGCGCGTTTCGGTGCAGGACCCACAAGGGGGCCCCACCTTCATCAGGGCGTAGACCAGGGATAATAGGGGGCAAACACTCGATCTAAAAAATCAAATAGATATATATAAAACAATACAGTGAAATGAATTAAACTAAACAAACAGTGTAATATGTTGACATAGTCTCATATTCAACGACAAAATTAATGTCTTAAAGTCCAGAACAATTCCAGTTATTAACGAATGACTAGCAAATTCACTACTTGATAAATGTGGCCCAAAACGGGTCCAGCAGTAGCAGAAAAGAACAACTCACCAATAATGTGTAAAGGTGACACGATAAGAAAAAGTGAATCCAATCACCACAGTCAAAAAAGTAGAGTTTAGACAGAAAAGAAAAAAGGGAAGGACTCGTAGGTAGTCAAAATTTATATTGTGACAGAAATAATGAGAGAAAGGAACCACCAAACCGTGTAGGTTCATAAGTGCCCAAAGGGGATATTAAGCCCGTCAGATGAAGAAAAACAACAAACCAAGGTAATACATACTAAAAACGAAGTCCTTGGAAGGCCGTGGGTAATCGACCTCCGAACCTAAGTCACGACCCAGTTCGGTATCCCGAGGGGGCGTCCAGTGAGGCTCAATAAAAATGGAACTTCCTTTCTGATAATAGGAAGGTAGGCGATGCTCAAGTCATGGGCATCCCAAATCTAGAAGAAGCAATAAGAGTGCTTAATATGGTGTGTGATTAGCAATCTGCCGATGTCTCCTGAGGCAAACTTTTCAACAAGGACCTCACTGGGTCTAGGAAAAAACAACAAACATGATCAATAAATGCTTCGTAAATAACCTACTTGAATCAGAAATGGTTCCTTCTGGGCGCGAGCCACGAATACTTCAAAGTAGCGCTGGCAAGAATAAATCCGCTATCCAATATCAGGAGGGATGCTGTCAGATATACACAGAGTTGCTATAAAACAAAACAAACAGAGCAGGCAGAGGTGAATAAGAGGGGGTTTCTGGGGCTAACTAAGGGCCGTTTAGTACAATCCAAACCCGTAAAATGCAGTTCTAAAACCGGTATAAAGATTGTACGAACATCTGAAGATTTCAAAACTCCGGTCGGGACAGCCGCGTGTAAGGTGCCATATTTAAACGTCCGCCGCTGGTGAAAACCTAAAGCGGGCACAACGTGGCTTAATTTAAACACAGGTACGTTTAGGGATGAAAGCGTCAACTCTTTAGGATCTATCAAGGGGCAGGCGCTGGTTAATAAAAAGTACAGAGACGTTCCAAAGGGATAGATGTAACATGCGCCTAAATAAACTCAGCTACAGGCAGCTCTCGCCCAAAATACTTACTGCCTCAATAGCGGTCAGGATCCCATATATGTCGGTCTCGTACGGACGGAAGAGGAACCGTATCGCTGCAACCTTCAACAGAAGCTTGGAAAACCCGCCCTTCTCAAATACATGTCATCACTAAACATCCACCAATGAGGCTATGGGTGGGAGGGAGGAGACTAAACATAGAAAGAGGATTGGGGTGAAAGGAGATCTAAACACTGTTCACAAACATGGAGCCATCTTGGAAGCATTGGTATGTAGTGAAAGAAAAATAAAAATAAAGCTTTACAATCAGTGTTATGCCGAATACGTATAGCCGATTTTCGTAATGGCTAATGATAAAGCAATGCTATCTTTGCTCAAAAATGCAGCCAGAATTAAGGAAGTAGGATTATCCACATGGGCCTACAGGACTCCCTCCCAGTAACCCTAACGTGTATTATATCATCAAGGATGATAAGAAAGTACCGGAAGCTGTCCAGGCTTAAGGAGTATAAGAATGTTTACAGGAATAAGAATAGAGGCAGTGGATACTAAACAATCCCAGGAGAATGAAAATAAAACCCAAAAGTTAAATAAGGATGAAAATGAAAGTGAAAATTAGCAGAAATCGCTCCGGCGGGGGGGGGGGGGGGGGGGGGGGGGAAGATAGAAAAAAATCGTCCCAGTGGGGAGAGAAAAGGTATTGTTTAAAAATAGTGCGGCAGGTCCGGGATAAAAGCCTTGGTTCAAGGAAGAATAAATGAACAAACCAAACCAACTCCCTCCTCCCTCAGAGAGAGTAGGTACATATATAATCATTGAGGTGCGAGGGATTGAGTCACAATCAGGGCGATTATATAATGGCATTCTCCCATAAGATGATTTCGTTTAAGCCATGCTGGACGGAGTCCAAATAAAAAATCCAGAATGTTTCCCTTTTCTTCCTGATAAAGGTTGGGTTTCTTCCAGGGGGAGAGTATATCTTTTCCAAGATAGTCCATTTTAGGTCAGAATCCTTGTGATTCATGCTCAACCAGTGGTTCACTAGAGGGGCAGATGTTTTCCTGATGCGAATGTTAGATCTGTGTTCACAAATTCGTAGTCTTATTTCCCTACTCGTTTCACCAATATAGGGAAGATCACATGGACACATGATGATGTAAATCACATTGGAAGACCTACAATTAGTCATTCCGTGAAGAGTAATCGTCCGGTTATTGGCCAAGATGGTACTGCCCACCATAGCATGAGGGCATGCTTGGCAGGTGCCACAACGATGGTTGCCTTCCACTGGTTTAGCTCCAACGATAGCTGTTTGGATGGAAGCTGCTTTCCCCATGATTTTGCCCCTGATCAAGCAGTTTTTTAAGTTCTTATTCCGCTTGAAAGCAAAAAGTGGTTTGGGAATATTGCAGCCATCATTGCCGATATTCAACAGGTACCAGAGAGAATTGATAGTCTGTCTAACTCTGTGGTTAATATTGGAGTGCTTGGTGACATACACCAATCTGTCCACAGGGTCAGGTTCCCTTCTTTCAAACATGGCTTCTCTGTAAAAATATCGTGCTCTTTTAAAAGAGTCTTTGATGAGTTTGTGTGGATAACCACGTTTCAGGAATTTGGATTTGAGGATGTCAGCTTGAACGAGGAAGTCTTTCAAATGAGAACAATTTCTACGGAGTCGTAGAAATTGACTAAACGGGATACTGTCCCTCTGACTCCTCGGATGATAACTGCCATATAAGAGGAGAGTGTTCCGGGCAGTGGGCTTGGTGTATAAGGACACACTCATTTTCTTGTCTTGATGTTCGACCCACACATCTAGAAATTCAACCTTCAAATTGCTGGAATGGACCGTGAATTTGAGGTTAATGTCAGCCGCATTTAGCCAGGCTACAAATTCTCCCAAAGAACTATGGTCACCGCTCCAGATAAAAAATATATCATCTATAAAGTGTGCCCATGCTCAAACGTTCTCATAAAAGGGTGCCATGTTGTTATAGATGTTGAACTGTTCAAATTTACCCATATAGAGACACGCTATACTGGGAGCACAGGACGCCCCCATGCTGACGCCCTGTATTTGATGGAAAAAGTCACCATTGAATTCAAAGTAGTTGTCGTTTAAGACAATCTCAAGACACTGAATGATAAACGAGGAGTTGGTGATACGGTTGTCTTTAGTGAGAACTTCTTGGACAGCCGCTAATGCTCCCTCCTGCGGTATATTGGTGTATAAGGCTTCCAGGTCTAATGTCACCAAAATTTCCCTGTCTGGATCAAAGGGAATGTTTTGTATCTTGGAAATGAAATGGCCCGTATCTCTCACATACGACTCCAACTCACCGACCAAGGGTTTCAAAAAACAATCAACGTATTTTGCTAGGGGTTCAAGGGCTGAACCGATCGTAGACACAATGGGCCGCAGGGGTGGATCCAAGACGTTCTTGTGTGTCTTTGGTACCCCGTAAATAATAGGTATCCGGGTATAGCTGGGTGTTAGATATTCTGCCTCTTTGGTACAGATGAGTTCTCGATCTATGGCGTTTTTAACCAGAGACAAAATACGTATTTTAAGGTTAGTCTCTGGGTTACCTCTAATCCGTTTATAGTGTCTAGTAGAAGATAGCAACACATTCATTTTCTCAATGTAGTTGGCGGTATTGAACAAAACAATACCACCTCCCTTATCGCATGGCTTAATGGTAAGGGATTTATTGTTTTGAAGCGATGTGAGAGCCTTCTGTTCAGCAGGAGGTAAGTTGTTGATTGGTTTGGGCACATGCTTGATTATTTTCAAAATCTTAGAAGTGACTGCTTTCTCAAAGATCCCTACCTCTGGGCCAACTGAATCAAGTCCAGGAGTAAAGTCTGAGGGAGGTTTTAGTCCCGACAGATTGTTTTCAACATCATGGGGTGGTCTATTAGAAAAGAATTTCTTCAATCTAATTTTCCTGAAAAAGGAATGTAAGTCCTTTAGGAACTCAAATTTATTGAAGGTAGTAGTAGGCACAAACGTGAGACCTCTGGATAAGAGGCTCAAGGATTCTTGGTCAACCTCAGATGATGACAGATTGAACACAGGAATGTCTACTGTGTTTTCCAGTATTGGTTGTGCCTGGTTTGTATATACATCTGAGGTTGGCCCCGAGCTTGATGGTAGTTCCTCATCCGAGAGTCCCGGGTTCTGGGGCGGAAGTTCCCCCTGCGATTGCCTAAAAAATGATCAGGGGTCATGGGTCTATCAAATTGTTCTTGTCGGGGTTGATAGTTGGGGTTGTAGTTGGACTCGTAGTCACCAGATCCTTCCCCTTCCGAGTCAGTGGTATCCGAAAATGTTACCACTTTTTTATTGTTCCCCCATCTCATGTTGCTGGCACCAGGGCCACTACCTTCAACCATGTTATAGAAGTTGGACGTGAGATAGGGATAAGTGCATTCCTGTGAGAATAGCCTTATGTCTTTCTTTAGTTTATCCGTTTTCCTTTTTAGGAGGTAAGTAGAGAAAGAATCTAGTTCTTAGGCAATTTCATCTAGTTTTTTTGTTGCTATTTCAATTGAATTGTCCTTCTTGAGTTTATCCTCAATAGCCTCTATTTCTTTGGACAAGATAGCTAGTACCTCTCTCGCTGTCTCGATGATTAACATCATCCAGTCGCGAGAGCATCTGTTAGAGATAAGTGCCCATTTCTCTAAGAATAGTCTTATTTCCACAAAAAGGCCGGGGACATTGCGGACACGTAACCCGAAGGGTATGGTTCCGGCCTTAAGGTACTCAAGCATAAAGTTGGCTTGAGCTTCAGTACGTTTGGATTTTTTCTTAAGGTTGAGTAATTTTGTCCATTCCCCTTCAAGACCCTTAGACAGCGAAAACTTACCATCACTGCCAGCTGCAAGACCGATCATACGGGCAAAGTCGTCGTCTGAAAACCCGAAGGTTTTGATGCTTTCCATGGTATAAAGTAGAAAAGATAACGCTATTCGGCGTCTCGTATGGATCAATAAATGAATAATAAACGATCAATAGTCCTGTACTCTGCCAAACGCAAAAGATATATATAACCAAGGATAAAGTGATTCAGTACCAGTAACAAAGAAAAATAAAAAGTATTTTATACAACACATACAAAAAAGGGGAGAGAAGAGAAAAAGCTACTGCATTCAACACACGCAACCCCCACAGCAGCAAGGCTGTGACGAGAAAATCCAATAAGAGAGGGGGACCGCAAAAGAACAATAAAGAACCGGTATATGCGGGGTAAATAGCAAAAATACTGAGACAGAAAACCAAAACCGGTTCAAAAGATATGTAATAGGGCCTAATCAATAGGTACGCAGCTTTTGCTGCCGTTTTTGGCCGAAAAGCAGCGATAATTTTATCGCCTAATTAGCAAGGTCAAGCTCTCAAAATCATAACGCCCAGCTTTGCATCTCTAATGAGATGCAAAGTGGGCGTTCCTGACCTAACATGACAGGAGAAATGTCGCTAAGCGACATTTCTCCTATCATCCAGCCCCACGCTATGAAGCATAGTGGCAGGAAAAGTATCGATAACCTCTGTTATCGCTACTTTCCTTACGCCTGCTTCAGGACTGACTTAGCCATGATATCCTATGGAAGGTGGATATCATGGCTAAGTTTGTGAGTCCCTATCAACAAGCTAGCGCCACATTTCGTGAGATTATCGCTGGGTTTCCAGCGATAATCTCACGTTAGGCAGTTAGCGCTAGGATTTTTATCGCTTTTGAGATAAGCGTTGCTAATAGCACGCTATTTCAGTGATAAAAATCCACGCTAGCCGGCGATAATTAATCTAGCGCTAAGTTCGCTTAGCGATAATTATCGCCGGTTTTTGCTGATATGCCCCATTGTTTGTGCCACAGCATACCCTAATTGTCTATGCTTGGCACAAAATATGTTTTTTCCCCAAAATTACCTTACAGTCTTATGTGCTTTTTATCAGAAAGAATTTTGATCATAAGCTTTTACTGGAAAATTGTATAAATAACAATGTATTTCTCATAAATCTGTTTAGGAAATAACACACCCACAAATATATTTGTACTTTTCTATATAATTTGTTCACCTTCCCATTTTAGCCCAAACCCCATAAAAGGAGGGAAAGAGAAGCATTATATAGTGGGGCAAATTAGAGTTCGTGTACGAGGGCTGGTGGGAAATCCAGATGCCCAGTTGCAGTTTCTACTGGATCGGTTTGTGCCATACGGGTGTTTGGAAATTTGGCTACATTTGTCCAAGGGTAAAAATAAAGTTGTGCTACTGGTTACAAAGAAATAAAATAGAAACAACCGACAGTTTACAGTATCAAAGTTGTATGCCGTAAAGGAGGTAAATTAAGGGGCATATTTACAACAGAATGGAGAAGCGTGGCATTAAGCAAACATTGCTGAAACCATCCTTCTCCGTTCTGAAAACGCAGGGATGCACCGTAGTCATAAGAATGCGGTGCACCCCCTCCGTTTCCCCCTGTTCTGGCACGGAGTTCAGCTGTCTAGCACCAACACAGGCACCCTTGCACCATAGTGCATTCTGCGTAGGGGGAAATGATTGTTTATGTGCAGGAAGGTCTCCCTTTCTGCACATAAACGATAATTCATGGTGTTTGAAACTCCTATGAGTGCTGCTTAATGCAGCACACATAAAAGTTGCAAAACGTAATTTTTTGGGGGGATTGTTTTTGTGCAGGAAGGATCACCTTCCTGCACATAAACAATCAATGGCAATTTGTTGTTTCTATGTGTGCTGCACAGGGCAGCACACATGGAAACAGCAAAAACGAGGAGAAATAAAGCATTTCTCCTTGTCTTGCATGTTTAAAACCGGGTTTTCTCTGGTCTTAATTTTGGCGCTGCCTCCTATTTACGCCACTTTGTGAATATGGGGCACAGTCAAAATCAATGGATGTTGCGGTGGAACACCGACCGCAACACCCATTGCCCTCCTCTTTCACGCTAATTACAGTGTGAAAGGGGGTCTTATTTACAAGGCAGCGTTAAGCCACGATAAGTGGCTTAATGCTGCCTTGTAAATACGGACGAAGCCCCTATCGCCATCACAACGTCACTGAAAGTGATAGGGGGTGTAAATATGTCCTCAATTTCTGAATAGCAGTTTGATAAATGGCACTAATATCCATATGACAGCAGCTTAACTGAGCAGAGGCCACTTGTAAATTGTCGTCACAAGTTCTGTTGCAACCTCTTATTCTTTAAGGCGATTACTAAAATGAATGGTTTAATTTCTAACAGGATTGGGGGCATTCACCTGCAATGAAAACCAAACATTGGCAAAGCCAAAATGTCTGGCTTTAATGTGCTAATGCATGGTAGCTTTAGTTCATGTCTGTGTTTGCGTGTGTGTGCTTTTTGAAGTCAGACCTATTGGCTTTGCTAAAGCTTTTTACATGGAGTCCTTGAAGATTAATAAATATGAGTAATAGACAGATGGAAAAAACAATGGGAAAATTCCTACAACGGAAAACAACAAGAAATAACCACCCATGCACAGTCGGTAGGAAAGGCACAGATGTGAAAACATAAATGACACAAAAAGACAGGGGGAAAACGTGCACTGAATCCTGACTAAAAGATGAAACAAAAATGCTGCGAAGCATCAACCTAATCTCTATCACAACTTCCTCTACATGTGCCCGCATATATAAATCATTAAGAGTGCCCCTAAAGGATAGGATCAAATCCAAACTAAAACTTCAATGAGAATCGGATCTACATTTTAGCTGGCTCGCTTCTGTATTGGATTGGATTGGATTAGATTGACATTTATAGAGCACACGAATGTATGGGATAAAATATGGTAAAAGATTCATTCCACTGCTGGTCCAGCCAACCTTACTCAAACCTTATTTTAATTTTTACAATATACTTTTTTACACTCCTGCACACCTATTTTAACTTAAACTCCTCAAACGAGACATTTGTTGGTGATGCAACACTACTTCCGATACCTACATTCATATGTTTTTCCTATGCCATAAGTTATCTGGATTTTTGGTTAATGTATGGACTAGAATTGGAGTTACCACTGAAACTTCTACACCATTCTCATTATCCGCTCCATTCCTGGGTGGCTTAAGCAATCCCTGGTCTCTCAACAAAATGTGTGGAAAATTAGTTGATCTTCGAATTGCAATTAGTTTACAGTTGATTACTTCTAACTAGAAATGTACAGACAATATAACTAGCCAACAGTAGTGGAACTTAGTCTGTCAAAATCATAGACTGGCTAGATATAATTTACATTCTTATCTTTTATATGTCAAATGGGATGTATTAATGGTCACACTCATCAAAATGTTGTCTTCATCTGCAAGTGATACTGCTTTACTTATCACCAATGTATAGCATGTTAATTATACCTACTTAGGGGCATAGCAGCAACAACCGGCGATAATTATCGCTAAGCGCACTTAGCGCTTGGATAATTATCGCCGGCTAGCGTGGATTTTTATCGCTGAGATAGCGTGCTATTAGCAACGCTTATCTCAAAAGCGATAAAAATCCTAGCGCTAACTGCCTAACGTGAGATTATCGCTGGAAACCCAGCCATAATCTCATAAAATGTGGCGTTAGCTTGTTGATAGGGACTCACAAACTTAGCCATGATATCCACCTTACATAGGATATCATAGCTAAGTCAGTCCTGAAGCAGGCGTAAGGAAAGTAGCGATAACAGGGGTTATCGCTACTTTTCCTGCCGCTATGTTTCATAGCGTGGGGCTTGATGATAGGAGAAATGTCGCTTAGCGACATTTCTCCTGTCATGTTAGGTCAGGAACGCCCACTTTGCATCTCATTAGAGATGCAAAGCTGGGCGTTATGATTTTGAGAGCTTGACCTTGCTAATTAGGCGATAAAATTATCGCTGCTTTTCGGCCAAAAACGGCCGCAAAAGCTGCGATAATTTTCTATCGCCTCCTTGTAAATATGCCCCAAAGTTCTTCATATATATTTTATTTAACCATGTTGTTTTAATTACATATTTAATATTGATCTATCAATACTGTTATATGAAATTTCAACAGTTCGACAACAGTTTTCCCCATTCCCCTCACCTCTTTCCCTCTACCCTTCTTCCTTCTCTATTTCCTACTAGTTCTTACCATTTATTCAAATCACTACCCTTCCATACAGATGCGTTTATTGATAAGCTTTACAATCACTATCTTATTTTTCTTGTATATTATTATTTTTCCATTTGCTGTTACCCATAGTATATAATCTATTCGCTTTATTGTTTACTATTTTGCTAATGAAATGGTATTCTTCTTCCTATGTCTATCTACTTTGGTTGTATGACGGAATCCCGCATGTGTTTAGCACACATGCCTTTAAAAATGCTGGCATTAGAATGAATGCATTGTTACAATGACTT
This sequence comes from Triturus cristatus, assembly GCF_964204655.1. Classification (NCBI taxonomy): domain Eukaryota; kingdom Metazoa; phylum Chordata; class Amphibia; order Caudata; family Salamandridae; genus Triturus; species Triturus cristatus. The sequence goes on from NC_140589.1 coordinate 879,372,769, forward strand.
GCCGTAGGGGTGACCTGGACTCTGGAATAGTATCATTTACTATTCCAGCTCCAGTCTGCGCAACAGTAGGGAAGGTGATGAATTTAAAATCTAACACCACTTCACCAATGCGTCACCTAAAGCCAGTTGTTGTAACGACTTGAGTGCTAAACAAATGTCTGGTAAGGACGAGTTCGTTCTAATGCCGGTGCTGTAAAGGCACAGCCTGATTACGGCTTTGTACTAAATGATGTTTCCCGTATACTTTGTCTTTACCTAAAAAGAAATTCTGCAATGAAAAGACAAAACAAAAATGGTTTCCATATAATACATTGCATATATGAGATAACTTAATGTGTGATGATCCAGTGTTCTCTTGAAATGTAAAATATTTCCCTTTGCATTTCCGTGCAACCACAGGAGGCGGAAGGATGGACCAAGCTACCAACAGCATGATGTGAGGGAGTCCTGCTGTTCCCGGTGTTTTTAAAGAATTTGGCCCAGATTTATCAAGGGGTTATGTCGCTTTTGCACCATTCCATGTGGTGCAAAAGCGACGCAACCCCTAAGATGCGATTTATCAAGCCACACAATGCCCCCTTGAGTGGCCCTAAGTGGCTTGATAAATCAGGAGTAATGCAACACAGCTCAAATCGGTGCGTTGCAATACTCTGCCATGGGAAGGCGTTCCATGGGTGTTTTACTCAACACCCATGGATTTTAAGGTATTCCCAGATTTATCATTATTGGTAGATCTGGCAATGGCCAAAACGCTACGCCTTCTCAAGGGAGACATAATGAGGAGAGATATCTTTATTTCTCCTCGTTACTTCCTCTTTTTATGTGTGCTGCAATCTGCAGCACACATAGAAAGAGGAACATGCCTCAGGGGATTGGTCTTGTGCGGGAAGGTGCCCCTTCCTGCACAAAAACAATCCTGCTTACGTTGGTGCTAGGCAGCACATTGAACACCAGTGCAGGGAAAAGGCAGGAATGCACAGCATTGTGATAAATATGGTGCATTTCTGCCCTTTCCCTGTAACGCAGCGCAGCGCAGCTAGGTGACTGGCTGTGCTGCTTTACTTTATGATAAATCTGGCACTTAGTAAAAATACATCTCCTAGACAGGGGTGCCATCCAGCTAAGCCTAATGAGAGAAGAGGGTGTTTCAGAATTTCCAGGTTCTAGAACCCTTACAGGCATATTTACAAGATGGTGGCGCTGCACTGTGTGACAGGGAAAGGGCAGGAATGCATTGTATTTAAGGCAATACGTTGCATTCCTGTCTTTTCCCCTGCGCTGACACTCTTTTAGCAGCCTAGCACCAACGGAGGCACCTATGCACCATGGTGAAAGGGAGCCTGCCTTGCATGCAGGATTGTTTATGTGCCGTGAGGGGAGCCTTGCTGCACAAAAAAAATACTGAGATGCATATTCCTCTATTGAAGTATGCTGCAAACAAGGAGAAATAAACATATTTCTCCTCATTACGCCTCACCTGAGAAGGCGTATCATTTTGACGCATTCCCAGGTCTACCACTTCTGGTAAATCTGAGAATGTGTCAAAAAACATGGGAGTTGCGTGGCAACACCCACTCAATGCCCATGGAACGCCTTCCCAGGACACAGTGAGGCTACACAGCGACTTGCACTGCATTGCCTTTCTCCAGATATATGGAGCCACTCAGGGCCACGCTAAGTGGGTTGCGTGGCTTCATCAATCACATGTAAGGTCTGTGTCATTCTTGCATCACGTTGCATGGTGCAAGAGCGATGCAAACTGGCTCATAAATAGGACCTTAAGTCCACTGAAAGTAAATTGGTATTATGGGGAAGAGTTTCCCCATCAACACATGATTGCCAATAACGTGGAATAAATAACGCACAGTGTTGATTCTTTTATGTATTTAGTATGTTCCTACAATTGCCCCAAATATTTTAAACATAACATTTCAATGCTTAAAAGAGGCCACGAGGTGGCGCTCAGAGCATATAAATAAACACCATCATGACGCCTTATTTTTTTCTTTCTACATTTTTTTAATTAATAGGTGAATCCTAAAGAAGGTTTTTGCATGAGAATGTCTCCTTTACTCCTGAAGAAACCCCCCAAGCCAGCAGATTTTCAACATTCGTGTGCAAACATGTGAAAGTTGAGTTGTAGAAAGCAGGAGGGGCACTAATACTTTTTTCCGTGTGTTTTACTATGCATTTTGATAACCACAGAATATATGTTCAGGTGCTAAAGGAATTTGTATATAAGCAGTCCATTATCATGTAGTCTGCGTTCGTTTCGCAATCATGTAGGACATATTCAATTTACTGAACCATAAGTAATAATTAGAAATAAATCATAAATGCAGTGCAACGTTCCAGCATAATTAGCGTTTCTTCCAAGTATTTATCCCAGTCACAAAGATCCCTCGTAACATTTCTTCCAGTGTGATTGCTAATGACACATCAAAGGGCACATTTATCATGGAGCTGCATCATAAATATGCCCTTATGCATTACTTTGTTAGAGAGATGTAGGCTTATTTATAAGAGCTGTGCGTCACTTTTGCAACACGTAAAGTGGTATATGCGTGACGCAGGGCGCTGAATCAAATATATGAAGCCACTCAATGCCAAGCTGCATGGCTTTGAGTGGCCTCATAAATCTTCAGTCAGGTGACACAGGGCAAATCGCTTGTCGCCTTACTCTCCACCCTGAAGGCGTTCCACGGGTGTTCCTGTGGGTGTTCCTGTGGGTGTTCCCACTCACCACCCATGGATTTTGACGCTGCCCCAGATATACAAAATCATTTCAACCTGGGGAAGTGCCAAATTCTTATGCCCCCCAATGTGAGGTATACTGAGGAGAAATAACTTTATTTTTCCCCTTTTTTCCTCTTTCTACGTGTGCTGCTTACTGTAGCACGCGTGGAAAGAGGAAAACGCCTCTTAGGATTGTTTTTGTGCAGGAAGGTGCCCCTTCATGCACAAAAACAATCCTGCATGTAACGGAGGCACCCTTGCACCAGAATGAAAGGGTGCCTGCATTGGTGCTAGGCTGCCGAAATGACATCAGCGCAAGGAGAAAGGACGGGAATGCACCGTATTGCATAAATATGGTTCATTCCTGCCCTTTCACTTTTGCGTAGTGCAGCGCAGCAAGGTGTCTTGCTGCGCTGCCTTACACAAAAATCCCGTAAATGAGGGCCAAGGTGACGAGGTATTCTGTTGTGGACAACCAAGTTGTGGTGTTTCAAGTTCTACCTTTGGGATTGTGGATAACAGCTTTAGGGGCATATCAGCAACAACCGGCGATAATTATCGCTAAGGGCACTTAGCGCTAGGATAATTATCGCCGGCTAGCGTGGATTTTTATCGCTGAGATAGCGTGCTATTAGCAACGTTTATCTCAAAAGCGATAAAAATCCTCAAGCTAACTGCCTAACATGAGATTATCGCTGGAAACCCAGCGATAATCTCACGCAATGTGGCGTTAGCTTGATGATAGGGACTCACAAATTTAGCCATGATATCCTCCTTCCATAGGATATTATGACTAAGTCAGTCCTGAAGCAGGCGTAAGGAAATTAGCGATAATAGGGGTTATCACTACTTTTCTTGCCGCTATGCTTCATAGCGTGGGGCTTGATGATAGGAGAAATGTCGCATAGCGACATTTCTCCTGTCATGTCAGGAACGCCCACTTTGCATCTCATTAGAGATGCAAAGCTGGGCGTTAGGAATTCCTACGCTAACGCAAGTTTTCACACGTTAGCGTGAGCTTGCTAATTAGGCGATAAAATTATCGCCGCTTTTCGGCCGAAGACGGCCTCAAAAGCGGCGATAATTTTATCACCTCGCCTTACTTATATGCCCCTTAGAGAATAGATCCCTCTACCTAGCACTGGTGCGCAAATAGACTGCCTAGCGCCATGCACATCTTTGCACCACTAGACGCTAGATATGTCTGTGTCATATCTAGCGTAGGCTTTGTACTGGAAAGGTGCTCTTCCTTTCTCATTAAACCCATGATGCCTGTACACGATCCTCATAAGGACCGTTGAAAATATGACAAGTTCTTGTACAAGTCCTGAAGAGAACAAAAATAAAGTAATAATAGGGATGAAAAAACGTCAACACTGGATATACTAAGCCCCCCTATCAAATAGCTACACACTCAGGAATACACCTACAGGGTGTCTGTGAATAAAGTCTAATTAGTTGGTCCTAGCTAACGCAATAAGGCTTCAGGATATTCCACCAGAACAGTGAAATAAAGGCAGGTCAATATAACAAATATATATAAAAGAGTTGTGAATAATAAAAGAAAAATGTGTGAACATATGTCCCCCTCCCCCATAAAAAACTATGGGGATTATTTACAAGCCCCTTGCGCCGCTGATATGTCACTTTTTCCCATATTAAAAGTGGCTCACCTGCGGCGCAAGGGGCTTGTAAACAAGCCCCTATGGGGCAAATTTACAAGACCCTTACGCCAGATTTGCGCCGCCGTTGCGACACTTTTGTGACGCAGTGGTGGCGCAAAGCCAGCACCATGCTGTGGGCTATTTACAACGTGACGCATCTAGGGAGATGCGCCACGTTGTAAAGACTTGCGCCACATGTGGGCGTCCCTGCACATGGGGGGGCGTTCCGGCGCAGGAACGCCTCCGAAAAGTGGCTGAGTGAAATCTACAAGATTTCACTCAGTCACTTTTACTGCCATGCTGCGTCAAAACCCTGCGCCTGCTTCAAGCAGGCGTACGGATTGACGCAGCATGTTAGGGATAGGGGCACCCCGAGCCTTGATGGAGCTGCATCGCGCTTGCGACGCAACTCCAGCAATGCGCCGCCTTTCCGTGGGGGGATGCGACACGCATCTGCCCGTCTGTGCGCCGCATTGTAAATGCGGCACATCAGTGGTGGCGCACGGGTGGGCAGATGCGTTGCAACTCTTCTGGCGCATCCCTGCTGATTAGCAGAGATGCGCCAGAAGTACTAAATCTGCCCCAATGTATTTAACAAGGGTAAGTATAAATGATCCACTAGGGTGCATTGGCAATTAATTTATCATCATCTACCTCTTCCCCTTATAAACCAAAACTGTTCTAATCTATCCCTCAGGAAGTACCTTCTCTTGTATGTAGTTTGCTAGGGAGAGAGTAGCACCCACTTTCACTGCTAGTGGACCGGCCAGCTCACTGAAGGCTGACACAGACCGTCCCACAGTAAGATATAGTGTGTGACTGCACAGGATCTCTGAAGGGCTACCTGGGGGTTCCAGAAGGCTGGGTCCCTTTGTCAAAAGGTGCCGTCAGCTGAAGTAACTATGCACCACTTTCCAGATAGAACATAGTTAGGGGCACATTTATAATTGAGTTCCAAAGCCCTTGTGCCAAGCAAGGGGGCACAAGGGCGACGCAACGACTAAGTCAGATTTATCAAGCCAAGCAAGGCCACCTTGCATATCCGTGCATGGCTTGATAAATCTAAAGTAAAGCAACAGAGCGTAAACATTGTTTCATTGCGTTACTCTGCCCTGAGAAGGCGTTCCAAGGGTGAAGCGTGGGTGTTCCCACGCATCCAGCCATGGATTTTGGCACATTCCCAGATTTACCAACACTGGTTAACCTGGGAATGCGTTAAATTTCTACGCCACCCCAGGGGAGGTGTAACGAGGAGAAATAGCTTTACTTTTCCTTGTTTTTTTCTCTTTCTATGTGTGCTGCATTCTGCAGCATAGAAAGAGGAAGAAGCCTCAGAGGGATGTTTTGCACAGGAAGGTGTCCCTTCCTGCACAAAAACAATCCTGTCTGCGTTGGAGATAGAAAGCCAAATGGGCGCCAGCGCAAGTAAAAGACAGGAATGCGTCGCATTGTCTTAAATACGGTGCATCCTGCCCTTTCACGCAGAGCAGCAAGGTGGCTTGCTGTGCTGTTCTGCGTGAAAACGTCATAAATATGTTCCATAGTTGGTATTATGATGTTCAATGACTAATGGAGCAAAAGACCTGGGGCAGGGATATTTTGATACACGACATAAACTCAGAGATATCTTGATACATAATGCTTTTTCATTCCTCGTTTCAAATTTCAACTCCTCCTGTCATGTTTCCACCCCACCTGCCCATCTCTATCTCTGTTTGTACCTGTGGCTTTCAGTTGGATTCTTCACGTAACTATTTGAATCATATTTACTGATGCTTTAAAGCATGTCACTAGCATCTACATTACATTTGCAAAATCAGATCACTTATTTCAGTTTTCTTTCCTAAAACTGTTTGCCCAAACGTCAGTTCCTTCTCAACTACTGCAGCACTCTCTCTCAATCTCTCTATGCCTCTCTCTCTCACTCTCTATTGGTGATTTTAATGGCCTTATTTACTAGACAATGAAAGTGCAGGGATGCGTTGTATTTACAGCAATACAACGCATCCCTGGGCTTTCATCTATGCTGGCGCACATTTGGCTGCCTATCGCCAACTCAGGCACCCTTGCACCATGGTGCAAGGGTGCCTGCGTTGCAGGGGTGATTATTTTTGTGCTGGGATGGACACCTTCCTGCACAAAAACAATCATTGATTGCGTTTTCCTCCTTCTATGTGTGCTGCTGGATGCAGCACTCATAGAAATTGCACAAAATGCAGAGAATTAAAAGTAATTCTCCTTGTTGCACCACTTTAACGCCTCCCCTGGGGAGGCATTGGTATCTGACACATTCCCAGATTTACAAAAACCTTGTAAATCTGGGAATGTCTCACTTTCAATGGGTGTTGCGTCGGAACACCCACAGCAACACCCATGGAACGTCCCTTTCATGCAGAGTAATGCGGAGAGGGGGCCATATTTACGTGGCCTTGTAAATATGGCTTAGCATAGTGCACCACCGGAGCGTTAGGAAAAGTGATGCTCCGGTGGTGCAGGTGCCTCGTAATTATGCCTCTAAGTACATTACTATTCTTCAGATCTTTCAGAATTCCTGTGTTTCCCATCTGTTCTCACTTCCCTATCTCACATCTCTCCATATTTTTACCTCAGCACTTTACTTCCAGACTACTGGGTATATTTATGAGCCCTTTGCACTGCCGGAGCATCACTTTATGTGACGCTTTGGCGGCGCAAACCTTGTAATCATATCTATGAGGCCAATCAAGCCACTTTGTGTTGCTTTAATTGGCCTCATAGATATGGAGTAAGGCAAGGCAGCGCAAATTGCTGCGTTGTCTCACTCTTGCAATCTGGAGGCATTCCATGGGCATGTCAGTGTGTGTTCCTACGCAACACACATCGATTTTGTGCTTTTCCAGATTTACATAACCAAGTAAACCTGGGGATGCGCCAAAACCTTACGCCTCCCGAGGTGAGGCGTAACAAGGAGAAATAACTTTATTTCTCCTCGTTTATTCTTCTTTCCATGTGTGCTCCATTCTGCAGCACATATAGAAAGAGAAAACAGCATCCCAGGATTGTTTTTGTGCAGGAAGGTGCCCTTTCCTGCACAAAGACAATCCTGCTGAGAACACAGGCACCCTCGAACCATGATGCAAGGGTACCTGCGTTGGTGTTAAGCTACCGAAACATCACCAGTGCAGGACAGGAATGCACTGTATTGGATGAATACGGTGCATTCCTGCCCTTTCACTTTGACGTTAGGCTGCGCTGCAAGGTGACTTGCTGCTCTGCCCTATGCCAAAACCCCATAAATGAGGACCTTCATTTCCTCTGCCCCAACCCAATTTATGCTCTTTGCCTAATTCTTTGTATAACACCTATTGGTCTCTTCCTCTACTGCTCTCTTTATTCCCCATCCCATGTGTTTTTCTGAATGCTTTCTTTCTTTTTCCTTTTCACTGCCTAAATTGTGAAGAGTCTCCTCTTCGTATTAATTGTGCTTCATCTCTAACCTTATCCAAAATCACCAAGTGGCATATTTATGTAGAAGTCACTAAGCACAGCAGGTCACCTTGCTGCGCTGTGTGACAGGGAAAGGGCAGGAATGTACCATATTTAATACAACACATTCCTTCCCTTTCTGGTTAAGAGAAACACGCATATACCAACATTTCGAGCCACATAGATGTACAAAAGTAATTGGGCATGGTCGGCGTCAACCGCATGATGCAGGGTCAACCACCCCCTTCTTAATTTAGTTCTTCCCAATTTATAAATCAGAAGGGTCTTTTGATATTTTAAATCCAAATACCATACTATGATTTTTGCATCATTGCAAAGATCTGGATCACATAGGCTCAGGGAACTACTAAGGGGCATATCATCAAGGGCATTATCGCCGCCTTAGCGGCACTTTTTGCCGCCTTAGCAGCGATAATTTAAACGCCCTATCAACAAGGCGGCGCTAACATGCCTTAGAGCATGTTAGCTGCCGAATTCCCAACGCCTGGCATCTCAGCGATAAACATCGCTAATGAGATGCAAAGTAGGCGTGGCTTGGAAAACTACATGGGAAATTATCGCTAAGGCAGCTTCACCATATCAGCAAAGAGCCTTAGCAATAAAAATCATCACGCTGACTATGCCTTAACGCAGTAATTTAACGTCTGTTAAATTCCTGACTAGGGCATATCTAACATGGGAGGTGGATTATGGTGATACGACCACAGGGTCGTATCACCAAGGTTATCGCCGTTATGAGTGCAACAACGCTGGTTTTCCAGCGATGTTGGCCTATTTCCCTGGATATCGCTGGAATATTATTGCCCTGGAGTAACGCGTTGTTAATAATGTGCTAACCGGGCGATAAATTCGAGCGATAGACGGCGATAAATATAAAAGCACTAAGCACGCTTTGCGATACTTATCGCCGTCTGTTGCTGATATGCCCCTTAGCATTCAATGTAAGACTGATAGGCAACCTCAGCAGGAGTTTACCAGAACTAGCTCGGTGACGGAAGATCAATACACAAAACCTTTAAGTAAAATCTCTCTAAATATCTGTATTTCATAAACAATTACTCATATAATAATGATGTTAAAAAAAAACCTTGCTCTTAACATATATGGTAGCATTTAAGGGTCCTTAGGCTGTTTCCTCGAATTAATTTTACTTGACAGTTACTTTTTTTAAAGAACCTTCGTAACCCTAGGTGGGTCAGTTTTCCGGGGGTGTGAGAACACCTTCTCGGTCTATATATGCCTAACTGATGTAGGTAAGAGACAGGCAGTGGATTACTTGGTCTCCTTCAACGTTTGCTCCTGGAACATCAAGAGGTTTGGATCGGCATTTAAAGCAGAACAAATGTAATTTGAACTGTTTCTTCAACTTTTATCATGTCATTAGTATACAAGAGACCTGGAAAACTTCTGATATTGTGTTTCAAAATTATATAAATCTAGATGCATCAGCCATTAAAGGACAAAAGGGTAGACCAAGTGGGGATTTATTCATACAGTTAAAATACAATGTGGGCATAACCAGTTATCAGGTTATCTTTCGATCACGACATCTATTTGCTCCAGGAGTGAAGTTTAATGTCCATGGGCCAAATTATCAAGGAACGGCGATAACATTATAGCCGCTTTAGCGGCAGGAGACTGCTGCTAAAGCGGCGATAATGGGCTTGATAATATGCCCTTGTGAATTCCCATTGAAGCCCAGGTTCACACCAGAACCTGGGCTTCTATGGAAATTCACAAGGGCATATTATCAAGCCCATTATCGCCGCTTAAGCGGCAGTTTCCTGCCGCTAAAGCGGCGATAATGTTATCGCCGTTCCTTGATAATATGGCCCGATGTTCGGATATTTTTGATGAACATTTAATTCCTCCTTCAGTGGTAAAAGAAATGAAAGAGTCTATTACAATATTGAAGCAAGTAGAAACCCTAATCGATTCAAACAAAAATTCACAGTGCTAATAATTGCTGATTTCAATAATGTTTAAACAGGGGATAAAGAAGAGGGAGACATTGCAAGAGCAATTTATACAAAACCAAAAAGGAAATGGTCGGGTAAACTAATTTGCTTCACAGGGTGTGGCTAACCGCCGAACATGGCGGACGCGCCTTAGAGGATTGAAGCATCTTGCTTCAATCCTCGCCATTACTGGGACACCAAACACCCATCACTGCCTGGCATCGCCCTGGAGGCCCTCTGTGCTGATTTTGGGGGTTGAGGAGCCGAATATCGGTCTGTCGGCTGAACATCGGCGTGGAGGCCTGGGTGGGGCTGTCTTTCTCGGCGGCGTGCGCCTGGACCGCGCTGTGCCGCTCCTTTCCACTGCCATCAGCACCCTGCCGCTGGCCTGCAGAGCGGAGTATCAGCCACGGGCGGATCCAGACGACACCTGTGTCCGGTGCCTGCTGCCCGGTGTGGCGAAGTATCCCCCGGGGCCCAAACCACGGCTAGAAGAATGCGGATGCCATTTTGGCGCTGCTGTGGTGCGGAGGTGGATCGCCCGCTCGGCCCGTGCGGAGCGTTGTGCAATACTTGTGTCCTGCGGGGTGTGCATGTCCCTACGTGATACCCCTGTGAGAGCGACCGGCTGGTGTGCAGGTGCATTCATACATGCCCTGAGACTGGGCGCCCGGTGTCCCTGATCGGCGCTGGAGTAGTGAGGATGCCATTGGACTGTTTATGGCGATACTGAGGGAAACCGACTGGTCTCTCCCACGCTCAGCGGGAGCTGTATGCTGGACCGGTGCCCTATGGGTTGTGCCTGCCTCTCCTGGGTACAGAGGTGAGCACAAGCTACTGTTGTGTGTGCAGTGGACAGGAGTCGCCGTGAAGCGGGCCCCTGTGATGTGGTTGTGCATCTCAGCCCCAGGAACGCCCGATCCTGTGTCTCAAACAGAGCGGAGTCCCCGGATTGTGGGGGATTGAGTCTGTACATGGGGGCACTACTGAGAGGAGGGGTGTGCCAATTTACATCACTAGCACGACTCCGGTACCACGTTGCAGCTTCTTGCTGCTGTGGTGGAGGCCTGCTCCTGCATACACTGGTATACTGCCTGCCACCCCTCTTGGAGTGTCTCATGGGCCGCCCAGCTCCATACAAGCGCCCCCCCCCCGGGGCTCGACGGAACTCCTGCCACTCACCCACTGCTGCTGAGTATCCAGTGTTCAGAACAGGATCAATCTTATGGCTGAAGGTGTAGGTCAGGCCCGCACGACACCTGCATAGCCGGCCGGATCCACCGTACGGAGCTGTTCGACTCAGGCCCAGACTCGGCGAAGTGCTGGGAAACGCGGTGCCCTCTCGAGATCATCGCTGGGTGCACCAAGGTGGTGATACCTGCCTGTTCCATCACGGAAACAACAAAGCGGTGTACAGTGAGCACTGCGTCCCCCCTCCCTCCGATCTGCTGCATAGCCTGGGACTTTAATTTGCACATCCACCCTTCATGTAACTGGCTATAGTGCTGTATATCCATTGACTACCGCATACCCACGAATGTAGCCAGCACTAACGATATCCCAGCAATACCGTACCAGTACTCACCTAGGTCATACCGCATAGCCTGGATGGAGAGCATACTTACCGATATTCCTTGTCCTACACTTGGTGTCACCGAAGACGCACGATGGGGTGCACTAGGGGAAAAACACAAAAGCATCCTGCTGCTTATAAATCCGAACATACTGACCTGGAGAGTGCAACTAGCTCCTTTGATCAAGACTACATAACCCCTACTCATGCGGCAGGACAAGCGGATAAACTAGACTAGATCTTCCAAGAGGTGCACGACTCCTGGAAGGCGATGGAAAGGCAAGTTAGCACGCAGGCCACGAACCTCGCACTACTAAAAGCCACCATAGTAAACTGGCGGACACAGTCCGTACTAATAAACTGCACCTGGAAGAAATACTCCCTCTGCACAAAACACACTCGGAACACAGAACGTTTACAGCTACAGTTAACAGAGCTTCAAGACAGGTTGGATGATACTGAGGGGAGGGCCCGCCGCAACAATATTCGTATCGTGGGGCTGCTGGAGCAGAGCGAGGGGTCCAACCCCACCCAATTCATAGAACAGTGGCTGCGGGAAGTGGTTGCCCCAAAAGGCCTTTCAGAACTTTACATTGTGGAGAAGGCTCACAGGATCCCGGCACGCCCACCGCCCCCTGGCCCCCGGCCAAGGCCATTCACAGCACGGATTTTCAATTTCAAGGACCGGGACACATTGCTCCGGGCAGCCCGCGACAAAGGCATAATTCAGTACGAGAATCAAACAGTGTCTCTGTATCCTGATTATACTCTATCGGTGCAAAAGCGCAGAGTATCGTTCCAAGAAGTTAAGCTACAGCTTTGGAAACACAACCTTAAATATGCGCTCCTTTTTCCGGCCAGGCTGAAAGTGATCCATAATCAGAAATCTCACTTTGACTGCCTGGCTGATGCAGAAGAATGGGTTGATGTGACGCTCTCGTCGGGCTCCACCCAACACTCGCACTACACTTCCAAGTCGATGTCCCCTGCACGCCAGGGGGTGATGGGCGGTAAACAGGACCAAAACAGAGTACCCCAAACTGTGGCTGCTGTAAGTTCATCTCCGGAAAAAATACTGGAAGGTAAGAGATCTGCACTTCAGGCAGTGGTGGCGCTGGACAAGCGCGACGCACATTCGACTGTGGACTCACAGGACTCCTCTCAAGATAATACAATACACTCAGACTCTGAGAACAGTATGACTCTCTTTCCCTCTATCACCCCGCAAATGGTGAACGATTATGTGGGCTGAGGCAGAACATTTTCTCACTTTGGGGCCTCTATATATGGGGGTGTCGTACTAAATGGGTAGTTCTGTTCACCTGCTAATACGTATGTTCTCATGGCTTTGTATATGCAAGTAACATAGGGCAAGGGCTGAGCCAGATGAGGTACCGTCCCAAACTGAGCTGTCCCTAGATCTAGATTAGGTGTTGGTTACCTTCCCCCCCAGTGCAACTGCATTCTTGCTTGTTTTGAAAGTTTTAATGGTTTTCTAAATAACCATGGTTTGGTCCTCTGTTGTTATAAATGGGAACCTAGTATTGAGGGTGGGTATTAGGTCGCTTAGACTTGTTTCCTGTCTTTGGGCCACTTGCCACCGAGCCAGTGCTGGAAGAGGCAGGGTACAACAACGCACCTCGGAATATGGTTACGTCCGGGAAATACAAGATATTAACCTGGAATGTTAGGGGGATGGGGTCTGTCCACAAGAAACACTGACTTTATGTGCAACTCAACAGAAGGAAAGCACAAATTGTTTTCCTGCAGGAAACACACTTGACACACTCGGAGGCACTCAAACTCTGGAACAAATGGCGGGGACAGCTGTTTTGTACATCTTATTCAGTCTTTGCTAGGGGTGCTGCTATTTGGATTAGAAGCGAACTCCGTTTATAGTCTTAGAGCACAGGATAGATGCGCATGGTAGATATGTGGTCCTCTGTGGCACATTGGATGGAGAGCCACTTGTTTTGGGCAGTGTATATTCCCCCAACACAGACCAAGACAAATTTCTGGAGACATTGAACACAGTTCTCTTGGGCTGGGCGGGGCTTCCCTGGGTTATCGGGGGAGATTTTAATGCCACACTAAGTGTAGATATTGATCATTCTCACCCACCTCTAGCGGGCGCAGTTGGTCGGAAGCAAGCTGAGGCATTGTCGAGCTGGGCGAAGGGATGGGCACTCGGCGATGCATGGCGGATACATAACTCACTAAGTAGAGAATATTCATATACTCCCCCACACATTTGTTACACACACGTAGAGACAGGGTGTTCTGTTCAGTTTCACTGCTAGGTAGTGTCTCCTTTGCAACATACCTTGGGAAGACCCTCTCAGACCACAATCCACTAGAAATGATAATAGAATGGGGCAGGATTCCCACGCCGGTCCCAAGGTGGCGCTTACAACCAATCTCACTGGAAGACCCTGTATACTGTGACACTCTCTTTACAGCGATAACGCTATATTTATCAGAAAACGCCAACACTGCCAGTACACAACAGTTTTAGTGGGAGGTGTTTAAGACGGTTATCCGTGGGGTGGCCATTGGCACTAAAGTAGGGGCACGAGCCATGGTGGACGGGGAAATGAGAGAATTAGAAGACAGGCTAGGCGCTCTGGAATCTGCTGCAGCATTAGATGACACAAAAGAGGCTTTGCAGGAAGCGCATATCAAAGATGCAGATCTGCTAGAACAGTTACGGACAATAGACTACCGCACCTACACGCAACGTCAGCAGGCTGAGGCGGACAGGACTGGTGCATTGCTAGCTAGAATAATACGTGATGCCCCTAGCGTTATCCCAATAGTCGAGATCACCACGGCGGAAGGATGCACAGCAACCACGCAACTTGACATTAACATGTTTAAAAAAAATTTGAATTACTATATGAGGCCCTGCTGGCGCTATCAATGGAGGAACTAACTAGTCTCATAGAAGGTCTAGAGTTCCCAGAGCTCACCAAGGCGCAGATAGACAACTTAGGTGCCCCAATCTCAAAGGCTAAAATACGTGCCGCAATTAAAGACCTACCCCGCAACAAGCAACAACCTACGCCACAGGTAGATGGCCTACCTGTGGAATTTTATTAGACCTTCTCGACCCAACAAGCCCCTCACCTCGAATAGTTATACCACACAGCTCTGGAAACTGCAGCATTAACTCTTACCACTAGTCAAGCCTTGGTGACATCCCTGCAGAAATCATGCAGAAACCCGAAAGATATGGCAGGTTATCGTCCCCTTTCTTTACTGAATACAGATTATAAAATCCTTAGTAAAGTATTGGCCCGTAGGTTACAGCACTACCTGCCACGCTTAATACATATAGATCAGTGCGGATTTGTACCGGGCAGTAACACCTCCCTCAACATCAGCCGACTTCACCACTTAATTTCCTAGACGCCTCCTGGAAATGCATCGGCTGGTTGCATCTCCTGAGACCTGAAGCAGGCATTTGATACACTTTACTGGGACTATATGCTTCAAGCTCTCTCCCTATTCGGCATTCCCCAGGGCTACATTCAGTGGGTACAGCTCCTGTACACGAATCCGACAGCTCGGACCAGGACTGGGGCGCATATATCTCGGCCATATCCAGTGGCCAGAGGCACATGGCAGGGCTGCCCTTTCTCACCCCTGCTTTTTGTCTTTGCGCTGGAACGGCTTGCCATAAAGGTGCGAACGGTCGCGAGAGACAGGGGTATCAGATTGGGGATCACACTCCTATCCTCTCAGCATATGCTGATGACATTATTCTGTACCTCAATGATTTACGCGGACCCGATGATCTGCTCCCTGAGATATTCAAACAGTTTCAAATGTTGTCTGGCCTTGCTATTAATTAATCCAAATCAACTGCTTATTTCTTTCATTACTCCGTCTCTGCGGACCCGGTTGGATTTGGTCCCTGGTCATTTTCTATGGTACCTGTTACATTTAAATATCTGGGTATCCAAATCTATAGGCAGTCCCAGGACTTGCTGGATGGTAACCTGAACCGTGCAATAAAATCACTTAAATCTAAAATCTCCTTCTGGATTTCGCTGCCCATCTCCGTGGCAGGGAGAGTGACCATATCTAAAATGGACATGCTACCCAGGTTGCTATATTTTTTCACTAATATCCCAGTAATAATCCCGGCTCACATATTCAATTTGCGCCAAAAGTTAACACCCCTTCAAAGGAGGCGCTAACAGGGGCATTGACCAAGACCTTTTAAAGATCATAACTGAGTTCAATACTCATACCTGGGTAAGGGTCAAGCTATCGGACAGAAGAGGGTTGATACCAACAATTAACACCTTCCATGGATTTAAACAAGCCTATATCCTGCAGCTGTGCTTCAACAGAAAAAGGGGATGAACCCAAACTGGCCAGCACCAAAATTCAATTTATGGCATACGTTGATGATTTAGTTGTTCTTTCTACCGCACAGTGTAGTTTACAAGAACAAATGACCAGTGTACATGCATGTAATACTAACAATATTTGCAGATCAATATTAGGAAAACAAAAGTTATGTCATTTGGATATCAAAAGCTCAAATACACCAGGTCCATAAGCCCAGACGAAATAGAGTATGTGTCAAATTATACATATCTAGGGGTCAGAAGTGACAATAAATTAAATTGGAATGCTCATCTGACACACCTGCATCAGAAATCAGTGGCAATAACAGGAACAATAACCAGCTTTGCAACAAAATATGGAGGGTGTGCGATGGGTCCAAGATTAACGGTGGCAAATGCTCAATTAGTCCCAGCACTTGCTTATGACTCAGTTTGAAAGTAGAAACAGTAGAAACAGTGGGGCATATTTACAAGCCCCTATCGCCACGGGAACTTCACTTTTTGTGACGTTTCCGTGGCGATAGGGGCCATAGGTGCTTCGCCTTATTTACAAGGCAGCGTTAAGCCACATAACGTGGCTTAACACTTTCTGTAAATACGGCCCTCTTTCACACTATGCTTAGCGTGGACGGGGTGGGCAGTGGGTGTTGCGGTGGGTGTTCCACCGCAACACCCATTGATTTTGACGCTGCCCTCTATTTACAAGGGCAGCGTAAATAGGAGGCAGCGCCAAAATGAAGACCAGGGAAAACCTGGTCTTAATTTGGCGAAACGAGGAGAAATACTTTTATTTCTCCTTTGTTTCTTCCATGTGTGCTGCCTTGTGCAGCAGACATGAAAAAAGCAAAATGCCTCGGGTTGTTTATGTGTAGGAAGGTGACACTTCTTGCACATAAACAATCCTTAAAAATAATGACATTTTGTAACTTCCATGTGTGCTGCATTAAGCAGCACACATAGAAGTGACAAATCGGCATTTAAAGATTGTTTATGTGCAGGAAGTGACGCCTTCCTACACACAGACAATCTTCCAGTGCACGCAGACACCCTTGCACTATGGTGCAATGGGTGCATGCGTTGGCGCTACACTGCTAAGTGTAGCACCAGCAGAGGGGGAAACGCAAGGCTGCACCATATCCTTGTAAATATGGTGCAGTCTTGTGTTTCTGAAGTGGCGGAGTGAGGCGTTAAGCCATGACGGCTAGACGCCTCACTCGGCCACTTCTTTGTAAATATCCCCCAGTGTTTCTGAATGGCCTTAGGAAGACATTTAACTCCACAAAGTCTAATAAGACTTGAACTTGGAATAACGTCACTCCAAACTCTGACCACAATTAACTACATTAATTATTTTATAGACATCTGTGGAATGGACAATAATACTATATGATTTTATGTTAATAAAGAGCTGTCAAATCTAGACAGTGAAGCACCGGTTCCTGAAAAACATATTAAGGCTATTCAGATTAAATACAACTTGCCACCCTTAAATGAGCTGTACAAAATTACTAAAGCTACATAGAAGCCACTGTTAGGCCAAGGAATTGCCTCCTAGACATTCACGGCCTCATTTACAAGAAACTGACGCATCTTTGTGTCAGTTTCCTTGCGCCTGTGTCAAATGCCCTTGCAACACCATGGATGCACTGAATTTATAATACAGGGCTCCAAGGCGCAAGGATTAACAGATGCCTCAGAAATTCGGACTCATCTGTTGTTGCAAAAGTGACGCTTTGCTGGAGTTGGTCGTAAAGCTGATGCAATGCATCAGAACACATAGGCGAGTCCCATTGCAAAATCCCCGCATCTATCCTTACGCCTGGTCTGAGCAGGTCTGTGTCAAGGATTTTGACACAGTTGTCATCCAGTGACACAGTGAAATGTTGTAAATTTCACTGTGCCACTTGTACGTGGCTTTTTGCTTCGGAACACTTACCCTGAATACATTGTACCTGGCGCAGGTATAATGTGACACAGGGCTCTACAAACTGACACATGGGACCCAATGCATCGGTTTGTGAATAAGGAGAAGTGTGGCGCACTGACTGCTCCGCCGCTGCATAAAACAAAGTGATGCATCGGCGGTGCAAGGGGCACCGCCGATGAGGCCCTGAGAGGGCAACAAATATACATAAATGAACTATACCCTGGAGTTCTGCACGATGCAACAGAAACCATATCCAGATTTAAGCATGAATATAAAGCCAAAAATACATTTTTTAAGTTTTATGCTTTTTTTTATCTACCTTTTAATCAATTTGATGGAGAAACTGTAGTAAAGCTTCTGGGTCCATTATCGACATTTGCTAAGTTAGCATGAGCTTCGCTGCCATGAGGCTGCTTTTGCGCACGACACTGCAAGCATATATTTTGCATGACTCTGTGCACCATTCACATGAGAAAGGTCTGCTTTTCGCGTTCTCTTCTGTGCTCTGAGGTTTAGCCTGCACACGATGTACAAGGTCGATCAACAATGCCCCTTGTTATTCTGTTCTGGTCAGTCCCTCGCATCTAGACATAACATACTAATATTGCAAGCAAAACATGTTTTGACGCACTTGGAGAGACACCTTTCCAGAGAGAAGAGTTGTGCTTGTCCTGTGATGTGAACTTTTCATCTAGGCCTTGAGGTATGGGGTCAGCTGACAATGCCCAGAGGTCTTCTTTTTTATAATAAACTATTTCTCAGCACGGGGAGGGCGGTTAGGTCTTTTAGTCCTTTTTCCACTGTCTTCATAGCATGATATCCTCGTTTATATTCTATGGAATTATGACAATGCTGAACATATTGTGTTTGTGCATGTTGCAGCTAGTAACGGCACGTGTACTGTACCATAGAGTGTGTTAGTTAAAATAAACATTTTAAACTATACTGCGTCTCTGATTACTCGCATTGTGAACAGGTATGAGTGAGTGAGCGAAAGAGTTGTCTGGCTCCCGTGATACCCAAGAGAGAGTGACGTGTTCTGGGTTGTCTAATCATTGGTAGCTTTGCTGTAGACGGAGAACGAATGAGACACTATAGCTAGTCGGTTTGGGATTTTGGGTACTAATGTGGTAGGTTGGTACACTCCCTATTCACTGAGGTCCCGTTTTCCTGTGCATAGTTCTGTATATGTGCAGAATCCTTGCAACATGGTGCCACCAACGTTTGGTCTGGTTCTTATCTGCGAGACGCTTGAGTAGTGCTTGTGCATGTCCACAATCCCCTCACTTCTGTTTCCGGAAGCAGCTGTGATGGTGTAACCTCCCATATTGATGTTTTTATGGGTTCTTTCAAGTTTGATTTTCTTAAAATGTTTTTTCTCTTCTTATTAACCCGTTATTGCACTGCCATGCACTAAGTTGTTAATCTTTCTTTGTCGTCATGGCTGTGGATATCCCGACATAACACCGCTCTGCACTCCGGGCCCATTCGGCTCATTATATAGTGCCTAACGCGGGTGTCCAGCTTATCTTTGTGGAAGAAGCGAATCCTGCTTACCACTTTGAGGTGTTTTATACATGGGTCACTTTTCCGGCGGTGGATGGAAACGATAATTTGTTCCATCAGTACACCGCCACGGCCTTACCTCAAGTTTATCAGCGTTATAGAGGTCTTGAAGTTCTGTTAACGGCTTGGCAACCCCAAATTTGGTTTAATGGTGCCCTTCCTAACCCAGTATCTCCGGTCCCCTTGGGTCCTTTATCGATAGATGGGGCCACTTTGCCCGTTTTGGCTGGGTACAGCCCACACCCACGTTATCAAACAGTTCCAATTGCGGACATTCGTGTCTTACACACGTCTTTGGTACGAGTGCATAGAGCTTTTATACAATATGTAGCGCGCAACGTCCAGGTGGGACCACCCGGTGTTGCTGCGCAACTGGCTGGACCTGGTGGTCTGACTATAAGTCCCCTCATGATCAATTCAGTTATGGGCAAGCATCCACAAAATAAGGATGAATTACCTTATTGGCTTGCTGAAAAATTTGGTCAGCTAGAAGCTGTTTTTCCCAATACCTCTTCTGTGGAGAAACACAGGATATTGACTATCAGTTTGCCTAAAGACCGGCTTCCCGAGTTAACAGATTGTAACACCTGGGGCAAGGAGTTTGTAGCAGTATTTTCGAAGTGCTTCGCCACTTCCTCCATGACCAGACTCCCTCCTGTGATTAAACGTGTTCAAGAAGAACATGGCGCTGAAGCGGCGGTTGAGCTGGGTATGCAACTGGTGGGGGTGTTCCATGTGGTTGCTGATCTGATCCTTGCTAATGTCAAGGGCGATGCAGTAAGCTTTCAAGTCGCTAATGGCTTGGGGGCTGTCCCGGATGAAGATAAACCACGCAAATTACCAAAAATGTTTGCAAAGGCTTATAAAACCATTGGCTGCAATAGTTTGAGACTTAAGCCTTTTGCTCGGACGCAAACGCAGTCTCAGACACAACAGAAAGCTCAGTCTGATAAAGACGGGCTTCCATTCTTTTCTAAAAAGAACTGGAAAAATAAGAAACAGGGGCAGCAACAACAGAAGCTGGGTTTGCGTGCTGGCTCACCTACACCTGAGTCTTCTGAGCACACTTATAATTTGCGCGACTGCGCGAAAATTAAGTCTCCTGACAGATTTCAGGTCCCCGATGAGCGTTCTCCTCATTCTTCACAAGAAACATCTGGCGTCCAAGTTGGTGGTGGGGAATAACAGGATCGTGGCAAGAGTCAACCTTCTCCACAAGGACGTGATCAGCCTCGTTAGGCTGAAGGCAAAGGAAAACTAGAGGATTTCCCTTGTTTTCGCCCTTAGTTTCAAAAGAAAAAAGTTGCCGCATTAACAGCGAGGTATGCCTCAGACGGTGAGAACACGACTCCTAGATTGGACTTGGGCGGTGACTGTGCTCGACAACGTGGCGGAAGTTACCATAGTACGGGAGTCACTGCGTCCTTGTCTGGAGGCGACATCAACTGACACTTTCATTACAGTAAAGACAGCTGACACCCAAGTGACAGCTGACACCCAAGTTGCTCCCCCTGATAGACTGTATGACATAGTTTTTCAAATTGAAGGTGACATCGAACGTGTAGTACAAGGGATTTTTTGGGAGGATGAAATATTTCCTAGCTATCGTAATGGAAAGTTTCAATTCTATTAAGGACTCGGAGGTGAGGATCATGCTATCCTTTCTCCACTTTATTGAATAGCAGCCATTTGAAGGCAAAACAAAACAAACTACCATTCCCATGAAACATTGGGAATAACACAGTTAAAACAATAGAGAGTGTCCATGATAGAGTGTACCGTTCATCTACACCAATCACAGGTCTCCAGGGAGCTGATAGTCCTCCGTTACTGTCCATTCCTCCTCTTTTGTTGCTCGAGATCAGTCATCAAGTATGCTTCATGAATCCTGTTTGTTAGAGTCGCCTGTAGAAAACAAGGCAAACGTAAGTGACAGCAATGGCTAATGTTTAGCCCAGTAGGGGAAAAGAATATCACAAGTACATTCGCAGAGGAACTTATCAGTTAGCTTACACATAAACTAACTAAAGAGCTTACTTACCCCAATACGAGGGTGGGCAAGTTACAAAAAGATCTTGCACCCTTGGTGGGATAACCCTCGCCTCCGAGTCCTTAATAGAATTGAAACTTTCTGTTACGATAGCTAGGACATTTTTCATTCTATGTCAGGACCGGAAGCGAGGTTTATGCTCGTTTAAAGCTTGCTCAGGACCAAGTGAGCCATGTCAATAACCGGTTTGAAGTAAAACCACTTAAAGGTAGAGTCTGAAGACCAGTCTGCCGCATTCAGAATGTCTTCCAGACGAGCTCCCAGTGTATGCTTTGGAGGCCATTGCTCCTCTAGTAGAATGGGCCCCGAATGCTCGTAAGTCTATGCCAGCTTCCTGCATCACCCATCTGACCCAACGGGCTATAGTGGGGGAGGAAACAGCTTTGTGGGGCTTCTTAAGCGCAATGAGCAATTGACGTTCTCCTGGAGGACTAAACTCCTCCGACAACTCCTCATAGGCCTTGAGGCAAGAGACCACCCACAGCTTCGGGGAATCCGGGAAATAGGAATAAGAAATAGATTTCGTCCCACATTTGGTGCGCCTACAAATGGTGAAGGTGACCCCCGATGGGGTGAATATCCTACCTGACACGTCCAAGGCCCTGACATCCGAAACCAGTCTGCAAGAGATGAGGCATAGAAGCATAGCCAACTTCACTGAGAACTCCTTCCTGGAAAGGAATCTATTTGGCTGCCAGGACAGAAACAAGTTGAAGACCTGGTTGACATCCCAGAGCTGTGAAAATCGAGGCTCTGGGGGGTAAAGAGAGCCGAACGCCGCGAAGGAGACGGCAGACCAAGGGGTGCTCACCCACCGGAGAACCGTCCACCAGGGTGTGGCCTGCTGAGATAGCCGAACGGAAGGTATTTATTGTTCTGTAAGCCAGGTCCACTTCCACTAGGGCCCCCAAAAAATTCAGTATGTCGGTCACATCTGCTGCCACGGGATTGAGACTCCGTCGCACACACCAACGATACCACCTTCTCCAGGTGGAGCGGTAGCGCTTGACGGTACTGTTGGCCCAGGCCTTGGACATCAGGGCTAGGGAGCGATAAACGGATGGGGATCCTTGTCCGGATTGAGAAGAAGAGTTGGAAGAAGAACCAGAAACCAAACTTGCGATCTCCAAATTTGCGGGATAAGCACCACGTCCGCCTTCTGGCGACAAACCTGTGCCGAGACCCTGGTAATCATGGCGAATGGGGGAAAGACGTAGCCTGCTTCCTCCTGCCAGTTCTGCAGGAATGCATCCATCTTCTCTGCAAGGGGATCTGGTCTCCAACTGAAGAACCTGGGAAGTTGATGATCCAGGCGAGACGCAAAGAGGTCTATTGAAAAAAGACTCCAAATGCTCTGGAGATCCGTAAACACCCCCAGGTGCAGCCTCTATAGACTCAGTTCATGAAAAGAAAAGTGATTGGAAGTCTGCCACCTGGTTGTCTTGACCGGGAAGATACTCTGTCATTACGGAGATCTGATGATCCTGGCAGTATTGCCAGAAGTTCGCCACAAGGTACGAGAGGGCTCTCGATCGCGTTCCCCCAAGATGGTTGATATACCGGACTGCCGAAATGTTGTCCATCTTGAGGAGGACGCAGGACCGGATCGAATCCTTGGTCCAACACCTGATCGCACATGAGCCCGCTAAGAGCTCCAGACAGTTGATGTGTAATCGTCGTTCTTGTGGTGACCACACACCTCCCGTGGTGAAGTCGCCACACCTCGCGCCCCAGCCTGATCTGCTGGAGTCTGATTCTATAACGGTATCTGGCGCGGAACTGAAAATTGCGTGCCCATTCCAGGCCTCCATGTTGGTGAGCCACCATTGGAGCTCCTCCTTGGCGTCTGCCGAGAGACTCACTTTCTGAGAATAAGAGAGGCCCCTGCGCAGGTGTTTGGCCTTGATTGGAGGTCTCTGTAATGGAGCGGACCCCGAAATATAGCCTAGATAGAGGCAGAGAGGAGACCCACTATACAGGCTGGTTGCCTGAGGACGAGTTGTGTCTGCGAGAGGGCTCTCCAAATCTCGTGAAGAATCTTCGTCATCTTGCAAGAAGGGAGGCTGAGAGTAGACTCTACGGAGTCGATCAAGAAGCCGAGAAAAACGACCCTCTGGGCTGGAACCAGAGTGGACTTGACCTTGTTGACTACAAAACCGAGGATCTGAAGGAGATCGACCGCGGTCTGAAGCTGGTGGGAGAGAGTAATGGGACACTGAGCCATCAACAGGATGTCGTCCAGGTAGACAGTTTCATGCCCGACGCTCGCAGGCGCTCTATTACCGGCCTGAGGACCTTGGTAAAACACCAAGGGGTGGATGAAAGGCCGAACTAGAGGGTGGTGAACTCATAAGTCCTGTCCCGCCAGAGAAACTGCAGGAACCGCTGGTGCGGTGCGAAAACAGGAATCGAAAGGTAGGCGTCCTTGTGGTCGAGGCGCGCCATCCAGTCATGGGGCCAGAGGATATCGCGAAGAAGATGGATTCCCTCCATCTTGGAGGGACGTTAAACCAGCCACTCGTTGAACTTGCGTAAGTTGATGACGGGCCTTTGCCCCCCGTCCGGCTTGTCCACAAAGAAGAGGTTGCTGAGAAACCCTCTGGGGTGGGGCAGAGTTTCCGTGATCGCTCACTTGTCCAGAAGAGACTGGACCTCCTGATCGACTAAAGCGGCGTCTACTAACGAGAAACAGAGCGGGTGCAGGGAAACTGGTTGCGAAGGGTCCCCGTGAAACTCTATGCGGAAGCCCTGTACGGTTTGCAAGACCCAGGCGTCTCCTGTGATGGAAGTCCAGGCCTGGAAAAAATGCGCCAGATGGCCCCCAACTTTTAGAAGGGAAGAAGGGTGCACACTCACCAGAAGAGTTGGTGGCGCCACCGCCTCTACTGCCTCTGTATTTGCTGCGTCGTCCTTTTGTTGGGCAGAAGTTACTAAACCTGGCCTGGACCTGGTACTGGCCGTGGTTGGAGCCTTGTCCCCTGTGTTGGTTAGGGCGGCCGGACGAGCGGCCCCTTCCTCTTCCGGCCCCACAGAAAACCCGAGGCTTTGAACACCTTTCTAATTGAAGATTGTGCCTAATCTAGGGACGTAAAGGTGTTCACAAAATGCCCAAAATTCCTTAATAAAGGGCTCCCCAAAGAGGCCGCCCTGAGCGACAGGGCCCGCATCCGAATCGGCCAGGTCCCCCAATTTGGGGTCTACCTTGATCAGTAGGGATCTGCGCCGCCCCGTAGATATAGCAAAGTTGGCATTGCCCAGGAACACCACTACACATTGGGCCCAAGAAGAGAGGTTATCAGGAGCGATCAGGGGACCCAAACACTTTTACCTCTTCCGCCATGTCGAGGATTTTAGTGATCGGGCCTAGGGCGTCTATGAGTTTGTCTTGACAGGCGTGCTAAGACCTGTCAATGCCCTTCTTAGGGACCTTGACAAGGGCACTCTGCCCTAAGGCAGTTGTGAGTCGTGGCCTCTAGCGTCTGATGGATCCTGCTTGCGACATATTGAGCAACTTTGTCAGAGGGGACCCAGTCCGAGGACCTCGGATGGAGAATATCGTCTGGGTTCAACATGTCTGCATAGAGGCTCTGGGCGTCCGGTGCGGGCGCAGGACAGGAAGGGCGCCAGGGGTATGACAGGCCCGCAGCATCGTCGGCGTTCCCCTGGTCATCATCCCCAGAGCAGGAGGCGTCGCTGGAAGGGCAGTACTTGCCAGGAATTCCTGCTTGAGACGATCGAAGGCGTCTGAATCCACCCCCGCATCTCTAGCGTCTCTAGCGCGTTTGGCAGGCGGAGATTGGCCGGTAAGGCCTGGGTGGCCCTAGCCAGCTTGTAGCAGGCCTGCGCAATCTGGTGGGACAGACGCTCCTCAAGGGGTGTCATGGCTTGCTCTACCGCTTTGTGGATAGAAGCACCCACAGCGTCGTAAAAGTCATCGTCCCACTGGAGTGCGGAGAGGGGTCCCTTCTCCCACTGATCGTCATGGTAGACGTCATCCTGGTAAGTATCCCTAGGGCCAGGAGATAACACTATACCAGGTAGGTGGGAAAACTAGAAGAGGGGTGTGCCTCAGAGTGAGGGGTTGCTGGGTGTCAGCCTAAAATTAGGGCAGGCAGTGCTCGCAATAAGGAGGGCTGAAAGCCCGGGACCCAGCAGCCCTGGTGCAAGATGGAAGGTCAGCCTGCCCAATTTGGGTCCCAGCAGACAACAAGCCTGCAGTACTGACTCTTGCAGAGCGGTGTGTGGCCTAATCGTACTGACCCCCGGGGCAGAAAAAATTCCAGTCAAAAGAACTGCCTAATGGCAGGTACAGACCCGCTTCCGATGTGGGCGTTCAGCAGGGGGCGTGTGAAGTACAATGCTGCCTAATGGCAGTGTAAACAGACCCGATTAGCGGGTGTCAGCAGGCAGGCGAAACAAGGCTCCTCACGGCAGTGCGAGCTGGATGCTGGAATGCGCGGAATGCGCGGCATCCAAGCTCGCGTGCCAAAGAACGGCACGCACAGAGGCACCCCCTGCCGGTGGGAGGAGTTCACCGCGAACCTACACCAACGTACACGGCCGCTAGGGAGCTCAGACACTCACAGAGCCGGGCACGAGTCAACCGAGTAGCGGGTGACTCACGAGTGAACAGAAAAACAAGCTGAAAAGGCAAACTTGAAAACCAAAAGGGAAACGAAGAATGAAAACCCTGCAGCGGGCGCATGGCAGCGATTGAACGCTCAGTGCACACGACCGCTCTCAGCTGTGCAGTGAGGGAAATGGCGACGATAACAGTCAAATGCAATAAAAGAGGTCACCAAGTGAAAATAGAAACCAGCGCTGCGCAAAGTGCACATATACAACGGGCTGTAATGCCCTAAAACACACAAAGGAAGAGTAATAAACCCTTTATAATCAGAGAGAAAAATGAATCAGACTTATCTGGCTGCAAGCAGCGAAGAAAGAGGAGGAATGGACAGTAACAGAGGACTATCAGCTCCCTGGAGACCTGTTATTGGTGTAGATGGACGGGACACTCTATCATGGACACTGTCTATTGTTTTAACTGTGTTATTCCCAATGTTTCATGGAAATGGTATTTTGTTTTGTTTTGACTTCAAATGGCTTCTATTCAATAAATTGGAGAAGAATAGCATAATCCTCGCCTCCGGTCCTGACATAGAATCTGACCACTTCTTACAACATTTTGTTGGCGGAGGTGGATTAGCCCCCACCATTTGTTCTAGCCTCATCGAAAGGGGGGACGTGATACTTCTGAGTTTTTCACGTTACGTCCCCAGGGAGCATGCGGAGGCTTTTGCAGCTGAATGGGCTTTGGCCCTTGCACCGGCGGTGTACCGTAATCAAGTGGGCTGGGATAAAGATTCTCCGCCACATGAGATTCCATTGCGATCTATGCCACAGCCTCAACCCCAATGTCCCATCCGGCGGGAAGCTAAAGGTCCCGTTTCTGATGTTCTGACTGAGTTGGAGTATCAAGGTGTGACTAAGACGTGTGTCATCAATGAATAATCCCCTTTTTACTGTATCCAAACCTGATGGGTTTTACAGCATAGTTTTGGATTACCGGCATTTGAACTCTCATTGCTGTATGTTTGCGGTACAGAATACTCATAGTTCTGCTTTGGTAGACAGTCTTGTTCGTAAAAAATATAAAACAACACTTCACATTTTTCCAATGGCTTCTACAGTCATAACTTATCCCCTGAATGCAGTCAATGAACAGCATTCACAGCCGGTGGAAAACAGAAAAATTTCGGTGTTTGCCAATGGGGTATACAAATAGCCCCTGTGTTTTCACTGCCCGTATTGTCTCTTTGTTAGACAGCATCGACCCGGATGCATATTCGTACGTTGATGATATTTATCTCACGGACGACGAATTATGGCCGCTTCTTTGCCGTTGTGGACCGCATCATTCTCCTGTTCGCGGACTAAGGTTACAAATTTAACTTTGCTAAATCACGCATTGCATATTATGCGGTGCTGTTTTTGGGCTATGAGCTCAATAATGAAGGTAGGGGCTTGGCGCCCCACTTTCTGGAGAAATGCACACGTTTGCACTCTCCATCCACTCTGAAGAAACTTCAGTCTTTGCTGAAATTTTTGAACTTCGTGTGGACTTACATTCCTGAATATGCCCAGCGTATCAAGCCCCTTTATGCCTTGATACAAACTACATTTTCCAAAGCCAGCTGGCTCCCGGAACATTCACCTATACTGCACTTAGCGCTAGGATTATTATCGCCGGCTAGCGTGTATTTTTATCACTGAGATAGCGTGCTATTAGCAACGCTTATCTCGAAAGCGATAAAAATCCTCGCGCTAACTGCCTAACGTGAGATTATCGCTGGAAACCCAGCGATAATCTCACGCAATGTGGCGTTAGCTTGTTGATAGGGCCCCACAAACTTAGCCATGATATCCACCTTCCATAGGATATCATGGCTAAGTCAGTCCTGAAGCAGGCGTAAGGAAAGTAGCGATAACAGGAGTTATCGCTACTTTTCTTGCCGCTATGCTTCATAGCGTGGGGCTTGATGATAGGAGAAATGTCGCTTAGCAACATTTCTTCTGTCATGTCAGGTCAGGAATGCCCACTTTGCATCTCATTAGAGATGCAAAGCTGGGTGTTAGGAATTGGTGCGCTAATACAAGCTTTCACGTGTTAGCGTGACCTTGCTAATTAGGCGATAAAATTATCGCCGCTTTTCAGCCAAAAACGGCCGCAATAGCGGCGATAATTCTATCGCCTCGCCTTGCTGATATGTCCCTAAGTACTTGCTGACACGTGATAACCACACAAACCTTTTGATATGAATTGTGCCAGATGCAGTGGGTTTTACTTACTTAACATACAATGAGGGTGACACAGTACCAATCTCATACAAATCACATTTGTACACTTCGGCTGAAATGCGATTTTCCACTGTTGAAAAAATCTTGACTGTAGTACAGATGGCGGTCCTGAAGGAATGCGCACTGGCGCAGGGGAAACGCATTTTGGTGGCTATGCCTTACCCTGTTTTAGTAGCAGTGACCAAGGCAAATGTGCCTAACTCAAAAGCCTTACATCCCCTGTGGATACAATGGGCTACTCCTTTGACTTCTCCGGATGCCACGTTTACCTTTGACCCCTCTCTTCAGAAACAGGAGTTCTTGCAGTTTGAACACGTTCATCCGCCTCCTCTGTCTTTGCTTTCGTTGAAGGAGTATGCATGTATCATTTACACCGATGGTTCGGCGCAACCGGCCACTGGTTCTAAACATGCTTATTAAGTTGCTTGTGCTATTGTGGCTGGTACAATGGTTAATGGTGAGTTTAAGTCTCATATAATGCATATTCAGGCACTAGGAGACTGTACCGCACAATTAGCCGAGCTGCACGCTCTGGTTCTTGCTCTTGAGTTTGCAGATTTAATGGTGTCAACTCTTATTGTATGTGACTCTTAATACTGTGTTCAGTCTTTCAATGACAACTTATTCTTTTGGTCTCAAATTGATTATCGAAATTCTAAAGGCAGCACAATTAAGTATAAAACCCTTTGCGTTCGAGTGGCGGATCTTAAACAACATCTGCCACTCACACGTTATACATACTCTTGGCCATCAGCGTGTGGGAGCGCACACTCTTGGGAATTGTTTGGCTGATGAAGCAGCCAAATCTGCAGTAGCCACGTGTTCCATTGCAGCTGTTACTAGGTCCATGATCAAGATTGATAATGATATTTTGGCAGCAATTGCTGCAACTTCGGAGGGCTCTAATTATCCGCAAGGTTTCCCTTCAAAGTATTCTTATCAGTTTACTCCCGAACAAGTTCCTTTTGCTAGAATACCTGACTTGGAGATTGGCTGATTCCCAACGCAGACCGCAGACACACTTTAATCAAGACTGCACACAAAGGTATGGTTTAGACCCATGCTGGCGTGTCGGCGACTATTTCTTTCTTGCAACAACGTTATTGGTGGCGTGGTTTATATAAACAGACCCATAATTATGTACTTTCTTGTGACATCTGTCAACCAATCAAGCCTTCTACGGTAACACGACCACCACAAACACCGCTTTGCATTGCCAATCGCCCTTTTGCTTGTGTGTATCTTGATTACTGCGGTCCATTTTCATCTGATACTGCATATAAATACATTTTAGTTGCAGTTCATTCGTGCACTAGATTGCTTTGGGTGTGGCCACAATGCAATGCTGACGCTCGAAATGTCATCAGGGATTTGCATGTCTTTGTAGGGATTTTTGCCTGTGGCACCTTTCATTCTGACCAAGGTCCAGCGTTCGCCTTTAAGGCGTACAAGGATGCGATGAAGTCTATTGGGGTGCTGGTGCAGTTTTCGTCTCCATACAGGCCTGAGGGCAACTCAATTGTGGAGCGAATGAAACGTGATTTAAAGCAATCCTTGACAGCTAGAGTCTTAGGTACTGGCAGGAACTGGTTTGCCCATTTTTGTGGCGTCCAACGTGCATTTAACAATCTCCCTAGAAGACCTCTGGGTGGGCGGACCCCATATGAGATGCTCTTTGGCATCAAAATGTTTGCGCCAGACCTTGATGGTGTAGATGTTACGGCCGCTGCCGCAACCTTTGTTGTAGTTAATCATTCTACTATGTCACAGAACCTACAAGAGACCCGTGCCAGTCTTGCTACTGAACATTTGTCCTCAGCAACTGATGCAGCACTCCAGATTCTGGTGGTTGGCTGGCTTCCTAAAGTTGGTGATCTGGTATGAGAAAAGGTAGAGAACAAAAAAGAATTTGGTCCCTTTTATCTTGCACCGGTTCCAGTGCTTGGCCTAAAGGGTACTCGAACAATGATTTTACCTCCTCTTCCTGGTCGCAAAGACAACAGATGCATTTCAGTGGACAATGTCAAGCTACAACATCTGGCCAATTCTGAATAGTGTGACACCTGCTGTTTCGTGTCCCACAATTTCAAGGATTCATGAGAGAGGCATGTCTTCCAGTTCACCACACAACACTGTCTTCGAGATGGACCCAGCTTCCTCTTGCAATGTGGAGGCTGATTACACATATCCCACCAGTGAGTCTTTGCATGATTTGCCGGATAGTCCTTTGCACCATGGCAGTTTTTCCTATGACTCGTCCTCCGTCTCATCAAGTGGCCCAACCCCATTGGCTATTTTTTTCTCCTGGTTTAAACAGACGTATTTGGTCCCTCCATGGACATACGTCTTGTTGGTCTTTATCCTGATTTTTCTTTTCATGTCAATTGGATTTATAACTGTTTTTTTCCTTCTCATCAATGGTCACTATTTGCCTGAATGCTCTACAGTAAACTTGGTTGATGGTGTCTTGGCCCCCCACTCATCTTCCCACATCATGAAGCGTGACCAGACTCTTGTTAACATTTCAGCATTCCCAGTTTCTGATGGAATCGTCTAGGATAAAGTGGATTATCAGGTCCATGGTCCGACTGAGGTCATCAATGTACCATACATATTTCGTGTTTCTATGGGTGATGTGGTGACGCAGTACATAAGTTCTGATGATTGGGATGTGCATGCAATACAAGCCTTGTTTTCTGATTTGAAATATTATGCTGCTTTTGAAGCTGAAGATTTGTATATGAATTCTGCAAATTATGCTGATCTGTTCTGTTAACAGCATTATGGGCATCATTTCCTACACAAGACTAATACATTACATCCTGTGGCTAATTACACTCAGTGGGAACATTTGTCCAACACCATTAAAAGGCAGCTCGAAAACACTTAGAAATAAGTTTACGTACTTTACAGCTTTTGATAGGTCCAATCCGGAGTCATATATATATATATTTTTTAAATAAACAATTTTATTGGTAAACAACAACCTTCCAGGCATTACAGAATCAGCAGTGGCAAAGCAGGAATCAGTGTCTATTGGCAATACATCAATTATACAGAGTGAGAGGCTACTTAACACATTACTTATTGCTATATTGAGTCTTCTCTGGTGGTGGACAACATCTGAAAGGTTACAAAAAAAAAAAAAAAAAAAACGGGAATAAATGTGAACACTCCACATCGTAGAGCTCTAACGACATCCCACCGGTGAGACCGGTGTTCCTATCCCATCCTGCAGAGCCGACAGTGCCCGCCTCTCCCTCCTCAACTCCACGGTTGGAGAGATGCATATATCGCCCCCATATTTATTCCACTTCCCCCATTTACCACCCCATTTTTTGGGGCACCCACGCCCCTTGAACACCGTCTTTTCAGCCACCATAGCGTAATCCATATCAGAGGCCCAGTCTCTCACCCGTGGCAGGACCCCCGAACCCCATTGTTGGGCAATATTACGTTTGGCTATAATCCAACCCATTGTTACCCAGGATTGTTCCATCTGGGTAAGGTCTGTTGCGTCCCATATGTTAAGGAGGCAAGTCTTGGGGGAGGGATGAACGGGTTTGCCGCAAGCCCTGGACATTTGTCGGGTAAGGTCTATCCAATACTTTTGTATGTGGGGGCAGTCCCAGAGTATGTGTGTGAACGTGTCAGTCTGATTGCAGTGTCTAAGGCAGAAAGCGTCCGTCCTCCTACCCAACTTAAACAATAATGGGGCATCAAAGTAAACCCTGTGGAATACATTCAACTGGACCAGTCGCAGCCTCTGCGGAATCGCCACCTCCCGAGGGGAGGCGAGCGCATCTCTCCAATTATCATCCTCCTTCCCACCGAGGTCCTGCTCCCATCCCACTCTTAGTTTCAACATCGGGTAAATCCGGTTATTTACTAATTTTTTATAGGTTAGAGATATTGCCTTATGGTCCATTGGGTCTAATAAGAGTCGATCCTCCTACGGGGAGGAGTCTGGGAGGGGGCAGTCTCGGGGGAGGGCCGAGTCAATCGCATGGCTGATTTGTAGATATCTAAAGGTCTCCGTAGGGGCGAGTTGGTATTTCGCTTGTAGATCTGCGAACGTGGCTTTCCTACCCTTAACCTAAAGGTCCCCAACCCTGGAAATTCCGATCATGTCCCACTTGTCGGTTCCCAGGCAGGTACTAAGGTGTCCTAAGAGATCCGGCTCCCATAGGGGAGTGGCCTTCGTGAGGCGGTTATGCCACCCCAGCTTCCATTGTACCGTGTGCCACGCTTCGACCGTACGGGCCGTGTGGCCAGTCAAACGCAATTTAAGGGGATTGGTGTAGAGAGCCCTATTGTAACCCCCCCTTCCCACCAGCCAATGGTCTGTGCGGAAATTGGGGTCTTCGTGAGAGCCGAATGCCCATCTATTGATGGGTGCCAGCTGTGATGCCCGATAGTATAGGCGCACATCTGGCAGCCCTATACCCCCATCATACCAGCCCATAGTGAGCTTAGTTACAGCAATTCTGGGGGCCCGACCGTCCCAGAGCAACTCCTGTACCACCCCCTCTATTTGGGAAAAATAGGAGTCAGAGATCCGATATGGGGCATTCTCCAGGGCATATAAGAACCGCGGAAGCGCAAGCATCTTGAACAGGGAGGCGCGTCCCAGCAACGTCAGGGGCAGTGACCTCCAATGCATGACATCCGATCTCAAACGCTCCAGGGGCTTCTTGAGGTTACGCTCATAAAAAAGATTCTCATCAGGTGTGAGGAATAAGCCCAGATATACAAAGCCCTGAGTCACCACTGGGATGCTGTAACCCCTTGGGCTGGGCAGGGGCTCGCCCCAAAGGACATACATTTGTGATTTGGACCAATTAATCCGGTAACCCGAGTGTGCCCCGAAGATGTGGAAGATGTGGAGAGCCCGGCATATGGATCGTGCCGGTGAGGCCAAATACAGCAATATATCGTCTGCGTAGAGCGATATACGATCTTCATGGTCGTGGGTCCATTTTAAGCCCCTAATCTCAGGGTCACTCCTTACCCAGACTGCCAGAGGCTCCAGCACCATGGCAAAAAGGAGGGGCGACAGCGGGCAACCTTGCCTCGTGCCCCGTTGAAGGGGGAAAAAGGCAGAACGGTGGTTATTAACTGAGACATGCGCCGTAGGTAGCCCATATAGCAACCTGATCCACCCAATTAATTTAGGACCCAATCCCATATGGGCAAGCACGGCGTAGAGATATTCCCATTCTACCGTATCAAACGCCATAGTAGCGTCAAGTGACAATAAGATCGCTTCTTCTTCAAGGCTATCAACCCGTCCCAACACACCATTAACACAACAGAGATTCCTGGCGGTATTCCTACCCGGCATGAAGCCTGACTGATCTGGATGGATCAGGTCGGAGAGATAGAGGAGTAGGCGATTGGCCACCAGCTTAGCTAGGATTTTCGCTTCTACCGGCAACAGCGAAATGGTGCGGTATGATCTGCAGTCCTCCGCCGGCATGCCAGGCTTATGGATCACCACAATCGCCGCATCATGGATTTCTGGCGGTAGACGGTGAGTTCGTAGCATTCGTTATATAGGTTCATCAGGTGGGGTGCCAACTTCACAGCCATGAGTTTGAGGAGCTCAATGGGCATGCCATTAGGGCCCATCGCTTTGCCCGTACTGACGTCTACTATAGCTTTTTGTGCTTCTGCCGGTGAAAGGTCAGCTTCGAGTGACGCACAATCTTGCGGCGACAGACACTTCACATTTATAGTGGCAAGGAGGTCTGTGGCCCATCGGGCCTGAGAGTTCTGTGGGACCCGGTAGACTTCTTCAAAATGCGCTGCAATCACGTCAGCAATTCCCTGGGGGTCCGTGACTAGCTCGCCACCCTGACCCGCTACCGCTTTGACCCACCGAGCCTCCTGTTCCTTGCGCTCCAACCACGCCAGAAGCTTACCCGTGCGCTCCCCATACTCATATATGCGATGGCGCGTGGCCAGGGCTCGCAGAGTGGCGTCTTCTAGCAGGAGCTGTTTGTAGTCGTGCCTCTTAAGGCCGATACTATGTTGAATCTCCGGATTTGGGTCCGAGGCCAGGGCCCTTTCCAAGTGTAGAATATCGGCTTCCAGCTCCGTCACCCTCTTGTTGCGTTCACGTTTATGCCCCACCATCCGCGACAATGCACTCCCTTTAATCACTGCACCATATGCCCCCCAAAGTGTGACCGCCGACTCGACTGACTCCTTATTTTCTGTAAAGTAAAAGTCGGTGTCTTGGCGGAGTCCCTCCCTAATGTGAGGAACCTTAAACGCCCATGGCTGTATTCTGATGGTGG
This sequence comes from Triturus cristatus, assembly GCF_964204655.1. Lineage (NCBI taxonomy): Eukaryota > Metazoa > Chordata > Amphibia > Caudata > Salamandridae > Triturus > Triturus cristatus. Next base: position 879,407,250 of record NC_140589.1, read on the forward strand.
CAGGACGTACGAACTGTCGGGCACCAAAGACCGCCATAACCAGGGAATGATCAGAAATACCCAGCGCGAGCGTCGCAGGTTTCACAAAATCTTGTATGTCTTGTGCATGTGTGAATAGATAATCTAGCCGGGATTGACTGCCATGCACTCCTGACTGAAGTGTGTAGTGTGTGTGTTGGGGGTTTAGCCATCTCCACACATCCACTATCCCCAAAGCATCCGCAAACCTCTGGAGCTGGGAGCCCCGTGGTGGATCTTGTCTTGGCGGGAGTCTATCTCTGAGACCATCCATAACTAGGTTAAAGTCCCCCCCAATGTCAAAGAGCCCATCGGCAATGCCAGGACCAATGTTCCAATCTCCTGCAGGGTTGGACGCTGCAATCCCGGCGGTGCATATACGGAGATGATATTTACAACTTTGCCCTCCTAGAGTCCCGAAGCCGCTGCATATCTGCCCAGTGGATCAGTCCAGGTGCGCTGTATAATATAGGGACAGCCCTTACGAAGTAGTATCCCCACTCCCCGGGAGCCTGTCGAGAACCCAGAATGGACGCACATGTGGTAACCCTTCTTGTTGAGTTCATTACACGTATTGCCTATCAGGTGAGTCTTTTGCAATAGTACTAAGTCGAGGGCCTGTCGATGAATATACTGTATGACCACACCTCTTTTGATTTTATCTCCCAGGCCGTTAACATTCCAAGTGGGCACTCTAAGTCCCTGTCGGTGAGCCATCAGGACACAACCATCCCCCTTCAATTTGACCTGTAAGGCGAGCCGACCGCACTCCAAGCGCATCCGTCACCTCCCGGGCTAGTCCAAAGCGCTCCTCAACTCTGTAACCATCTATTAATAGTGTACCTCTGATCCTCTTACTAGTGCCACGTCGGATAAGCTTAGTCAAAAAAACACAGTTGCCTGGTGAACATCCCTAAAAAGGAAACCTTGAACTGACCCCGACCCCTGAAAACACCCTCCCCTCCCTGCTTCCCTGCTCAGCGGGTACAAAACCACCCGCCCCCCTCAACATGCAGAGTGCCTGTCGCCCACCCATAAACAACTTCAAGGAGCGTGCACCACCCCCCCTTCCCATCCGTACACTCTAAAACTGAAAAGAACAATTCCCCCCCCCACCCCCACCCCCAGCCCGGTCCTTCCCACCAAACATTATACAGCATTGAGGCTTAAAACAGCCTCGGAGCAGACTTTTAATGCCCACGTCATAGTGCTTCCACCTCTCGTTCCCCTGAGTTCAAGCTACATACATGCATATCTGGTACCCTGTGGGCCGGCAAATCAATAAGAGTCACTGGTAGGTCCCTGGTAAGCCCCGATCCGTCCCCAGGGCCACGGTCCACATCACCACACGACTATCGCAGTGCGCTCCTCGAGTCCCATCCGAGGCAGCGCCTCCACGGAGTCATATTATTTTTAACTAAGTGGTTCCTCTTCTACAAAAGTCATGTTGACCAATAGTAAATTGATTTACTCCACTTCTTTTCGACATGACCTGTCTCTAAAGGGTTATGATCATTGGAGGGTCACAGTTGATTTGAAATCCATCTGGGGTTCTAAGAGCTGGCAAGTGAGTGGCACTGAGGCCTTACAACGTGCCTTCCTCATCCCAACACAGATTCTATTTTTAAATAATACAGTGTACCAAACTACATGTTTTGGTTTGGCCACCGCAAAGAAAATGAACGCCCCTGCTCTTCCCTCTTTAGCTGAATATAACAATTGGCGTTCATATACAAATTATACAATAGAGTCATTGCAGGCTTTATTTCAAAACAATTAATGTCTGATATAGATCTTCAAGGGTGGTTGGTTTGGCAGTCAAATTCAAATGCCTGCCAGCTCCGTTTTCATAACAATGACTTTGGCTATATGCAAGACAGACCCGACCCAAGATTTCCTGATACCCATTCAGTAACAACCTATTCGGTTGGTAAATTATGTCAACAGTGGTTGCAGCACTCTACACTTTTGTCTGTTAAACAAAATTTATCGTTGTTATCCGACAAAATTAATTTGGCCGATTTTGTCTTTGTACCCAGGACTCCTAGGACAAAAAGATGGATCTATGCTGCTTACAATGAAATTTGGAAACTTTCCCAAATTGAGGCAGCATCACGTTTACGGGAAATTGACCAGGCTAACTTACAAAAAGTTCTAGCTGTTGTCGACAACAGAATTAATACACAGTCTTCCCGCATTGATACATTAGACAATATTGTTTCCTCTGTTATTGACAATGTACAAGAAGATGTGTCTCTGTTATATCATGGTCAGACTCAATTGCGTTCGGTAATGCAATTTGCCTAGACGTTTCAAACTCTGAAAATGGGAAAAGTACTGTGGGATTACTTGAATGCAACTGCTTTGTTTTTACCGTTTAATTTAACAGACAAACAGCAATTCATGCCCATGAAAGACGCTAACTACATTCTTCTGCACTTTGGAAAAATAGATCCTTTACCCTTTTCTGTAGCAGAAACTGAATCTGCTGTCTGGCTAATCCATGGGGTTATATATTTGCCTTTCTCGCTGTTTCAATTCAGTTCCTGTATGAAACATTATCCTTTAGGCCGCTTTGAACTCCTTGGAAAACTGAATCCGGTGAGAAGAAACAGACTTCCCCGTGTGAGCATTCTAGACAATGTAAGAGATTCTCGCTAAGAGCCTCCTCTCAAGTTGTTCCGCTATAATTGGGTCAGGAGAAGACCAAGATTTAATCAGATATTCAAACAATAATTTTGATCCGCCTTCGGCATTACCCCTTTCCCAGCATGTCTCAAGACTGACAGTTGAAATTTGAATGATTGCTTGTCGCTCAGTGGTGAAGCTATATTGGTCCTGACGAGAATCCCCATATCTGGAGGGATTCGAAACACGTAGACCACGGTGTTTAGGCCAATCAAACACAAATTTTGTATACGTCGGCAACTTAGTTCAAACTATTTTGTTGATGGCTTTTTCTTGGTTTTTGCACTAAGTATTATCAAAAAACTTGTTTGATAAAAAAATGTCTTTTTGTATAGATGTATGATTGGGAGTGTTGAGTAGTGTGAATGGTATGTAGTGATAGTTTGACAGTGCTGAAGGTTTTGAGTGAGTGAATGGTTTTGTCGAGAGTGCGCATAAGTTAAGTTAGATGGAGAGTGAAGCATCTTCATTTCATAGTGTGAGGTTTTTTGACAATGTCTTAAGATTTTGTTGATTAAATTAAAAAGTCGATGATATTTTGTGATGGTGCTAAAATTCTAATGTAAATTGTAAAAAAAAATTGGGGATTAAATCCAACGGAAATAGTGGTTGTTGTGACATTGATTTTGGTTCAATGATTAGAGGTTGAAGGTAGTTGCAGCACTGGCTTTTTTTTGTTATTTGAGTTGAACTCCTTGGAAGAGCTTTTCTACATGAACTATGGTCTTTGCCTTTCACCTGTCGCTGTTTAAGGGAAAATACAGAAGTTTATCTTAAGGGGGAGGACTGTGATTCCACAATAGGGCATTCCCTGGTATGCAAAAACATACAGCTGCACGGACCATGTAACGTTTCAGCACCAAACCTAGCGTGTGTTTTAAAAGGTAAACCAGTTCCCGCAATAATTCCCACGTTCACTCTGCTTACTAACAGCAGTTATCTTATTTTAAATAACCAAGAATGCTGCGGCTTGCTTGCTGGCATACCATACATAGTTACGGTTTCACAGCGAGTAATTTGTTGCAATAATGTGCTTTTTCCGCCCCCGCGTGGGCCACTGCATAGTTCCATTTGGCCTACAATACCAACTTTGAAAACAGATTTCAACAAGTTGAACAGATTAAAGGCCCTTTTAACCCAACAAGAAGTACCCCTTACTTCCGCACGAGAAACCTTTACCCTGCAGGTGGCTAGCGCCGCTACTGAAGTTCAAATGCTTCTAAACACTACACTTTGGCGAGCTCATCCATCGCAAATTTAATGCGTCGACTACTCGAGGCCTGGCACATTTTTTTTAAGCTGTCTGCTCTGGCCTTGTGAGTTCTTTTCAGACCATATTTGGTGTAATAGCTGCATTCATTCACTCTATCTTTTCCAGCGTCTTTGGTGGGTTTCCCTTTTTATTGGCGTTAGTCGCTGGAATGCTGCTTCTGCTGTGCCTGCTGCGCAAAGGTTGTTCCTCTTGTGGCACTACACAGACAGGGCCGGCTCCACTTGCTCCGTGACCGAATGCATGAATGCTTCGGTACATTACCACTGGCAAATCTCAGTGTGTCTTATGGGTTGTCCTTCCATTTTGCATATTTTACTTGCGTGCAACCAGTATTTCCGTGCTTGAGATATCAGTTTACATGGGTGTTGGATTTATGCCTTTCCAATACGTTATGTCCGGACCCAGTTTGCAACATGCTAATGGGACCCTCAGTGGCTCATGAGCAGGACTGTTCTGGGATTGGCTTAATGGCGAGTGCGGCTGCACTTGGAATTCTGGCTCAATGGGATATCTGTGCGGCTGCACAGAATCTCCTACTTCAGAGTTATATTGAATATCACGCAAGTTATCCTGCGATGCTAATGGAGGCACCCGACTATGAAGAACAATCTTGTTCATTCACCTTGCTAAATTGGAATGGCGGCTCTTTTTTCTACTGACCACATTGATGTCCTTTTTGAAGGTGTTGCATTCTTTTGCACCTACACTCTGATGGATTAACCGCATTAATGGCCAGCGGTCATCATTTTGGGTTTAGGAGGCCTTTTTCCCCAGTATATCTTTTTTTCTCTTCTTCACAGGACTTGGGGGCATATTATCAAGAAACGGCATTCAAATTATCGCCGCTTTAGCGGCAGAAAGCTGCCGCTAAAGCGGCAATAACGGGCTTAATAATATGCCCGTGAGAATTCCACTAGAAACCCATGTTCTGGTGTCACCATAGGCTTCTATTGGAATTCTCACAGGCATATTATCAAGCCCATTATTGCTGCTTCAGCTGCAGTTTTCTGCCGCTAAAGCGGCGATAATTTTAACGCTGTGCTTGATAATATGCCCCTTGGTTTTTTATAAGGACTCTCGTCTTTGATGTTTCTAAATTTATGGACACGCATTTTAATCTCTGCTCACGCTTTTTGAACTCCGTTTTAATCCTATGCCTACATATGATGGACTTACCAGGGGGAGGATGTAGTAAAGCTTCTGTGTCCATTGTCGACATTTGCTAAGTTAGCATAAGCTTTGCTGCCATGAGGCTGCTTTTGCGCACGACACTGCAAGCATATATTTCGCATGACTCTGTTTGTGCACCATTCACATGAGAACTGTCTGCTTTTTGCATTCTCTGCTGTGCTCTGAAGTTTAGTCTGCACACGATGTACAAGGTCGATCAACAATGCCCCTTGTTATTCTGTTCTGGTCAGTCCCTCACACCTAGACATAACATACTACACACAGCTGCACTACTGGAAATTGTATGCTTTAATATTGCAAGCAAAACATGTTTTGACACACTTGGAGGGACACCTTTCCAGAGAGAAGAGCTGTGATTGTCCTGTGATGTGAACTTTTCATCTGGGCCTTGAGGTATGGGGTCGGCTGACAATGCCCAGAGGTCTTCTTCTTTATAATAAACTATTTCTTAGCACGGGGAGGGCAGTTAGGTCTTTTAGTCCTTTTTCAACTGTCATAAAATGATATCCCCATTTATATTCTATGGAATTGTGACAATGCTGACTATATTGTGTTTATGGATTTTGCTGCTAGTCATGGCACGTGTACTGTACCATAGAGCGTGTTAGTTAAAATAAACATTTTAAACTATACCGCGTCTCTGATTGCTCGCATTGTAGACAGGTATGAGTGAGTGAGCAAAAGAGTTGTCTGGCTCCCGTGATTCCCAAGAGAGAGTGACGTGTTCTGGGTTGTCTAATCATTGGTAGCTTCGCTGTAGACGGAGAACGAATGAGACACTATAGCTAATCGGTTTGGGATTTTGGGTCTTAATGTGGTAGGTTGGGACACCCCCTATTCACTGAGGTCCTATTTCCGGTGCAAAGTTCTGTATATGTGAAGAATCCCTGCAACAAAACCCCCCAAGAGCCACTGGTGTGTGCCGGTTCTCTAATGTGGAGAGAAAAACTTTGGAACATATTATTGTCTATGTCCCGAGTTATTGGACCGCCACAGGAAATTTGGGAAACAGACTTTTAAAAAAGTGATAAGAACAATAGCGGTGGCAATTTTATTCTGTTTTAGGGGTAATACTACCAAATATAGAGGTCGCCTAATAAAATATTTAACTATAACCATTAGGAGGTGGGAAAGTACATCTATGGAGATCTAAACATGACGAAAGGTAGACTATGTAAGGTTAACCTCTATATCTTTTTACACTTGCTTGGATTTTGATAATTTTGATATGTATTTTTTGAAGATTGTATAGAGTTTTTAAGAAACTGAAACAATAAATAATTACCTTTCTAAATAACAAAGGCAATAACGTTGGTTTAGGTAAGGCAAATATATCACTTTATTCTGACGTACATGAGAATAAAGTGAGACTGTCATGCCAGCTTATCATCTAAGATTTTTACTAATTGTGAACAAAAACAGAGCTGCATGTTAGCACATCTCCTGACCACTAAATAATGCTTCTCAAAGAATATTTGTAATTTTGTTCTTCTTTTATCCCAGATTACAGGTGTACAAATTCATAGAGAATTCTGTTCATAATTGTCTTATTATAACATCACAAAATAAAATGATGGACGAGCACTGAAACCTTTCAAACACTCACCCCTATTCACAGATCCGGGTTAAATCCATTGTTATTTTGCTTGCCACATCACCCCAGTTTGGACTCAGCATATGCAAATCAGTCTTGACCCTGTTCCCCATGGGAACAGTGCACCCCCGATTGCCAAGCCAGGTCCTCCCAAGACCGAAAAGAAGCATCCTGGGACTGGTTTTGGGGTATCCCCCCTCATCAGCCAGGCTAGCTTGAATCCAGTGACCCAGAGAGCAAGGGACCCATGTCTGGACATACCCTTAGCAACTTAGGGCGAACATAGCAACACAACAAAATTAAATAATGGATGGAGCATTGAAACTTTTTAATTGTTTCATTAAACATGAGCCTGTCTGCATGTTTGACCAAAGATTGGAAAATGTCTCACAGTTTTGCCCCTTACCAAATCCTGTGCTTCTGGAATTAATTCCAGAAGCACAGGATTCCAAAAATAATCCAGTAGTCTGCAGTGTCTGTGTTACAGTGTTTTTCATATTCAGTGTAAATGTCCCACTTACTCTATTATGCTTCCAGATAAACTTACTGTTTTTATTTTAAATGCATTCCAATTCCAGACCCCTGTCTTTTCTTTAATTATGTTTTGCTTTCTTCTTTTCCAAAAAGGGAAGATTCACAACATTTCCTACACTTAAATTCAACTTATGTGCGCAAAAAGTCATCTGCGGGTATATTTCCCAAATCCTGAGTTACTGAATCAGGATCTCCTGACATTTGCACCCATACACGACCACCTATCAAGGAAGCCCCACCAGTAAAGCAGAAAATCTACCCTTATAGTGGGTTTTATGTCAAGAATTGAGGCACATATTACATGTTATATTTGCCACTGGTGACGCTTAGGGTTAGGACAGGATGTTATCACAAGTAACTGGTCACCATTCCCCCTATGTAATCTCCCCTTCCTGGCCCGCAAATGTTCCCTGTGTGCTTCCCTTGTACAAGAGAAACAGACGCACTACCATACTGTAGAGAGGGAGGAGCTGATAGCAGAAATAGCAAACTCAGGGGCATATGTGGAAGGAAATGGCGCAGCGCAGTGGCAACTTTTGCAGCACCACAGTGCAGCATTTCAAGAATGCAGGGAGGTGGCATATTTACAAGAATACACCACACCCCTGTGTTTTCCCTTGCGATGGTGCTACAAATAGCTGCATAGTGCCAACACAGACACCCTTGCACCATAGTCCAAGGGTGCCTGCGTTGCAGGGATGATTGTTTATGTGCAGGAAGGTGTCCCTTTCTGCACAAAACAATCATCATATGGAAAGCACCAAAACACTGAAGTGCTATGATATTGCAGCATTCCATCTACTTTGCAAAACATTACCATCCAAAATTCCAAAGAAGCATGACAACCTCCTACAGGTGATTGAAGGTGCCTCCTGCATCTGGCAGCACAGCCTGAGCTGCCACCTTGTGGTGTAGCCACGAGCAGCTATGTGCTGGCGCTCTCCAGTGACCCAAATAAGGTAAGTTGGCACTGCGGAATCACGTCTGGAGTCTATGGTAGTAGGGGGCCATTCAACTTGTGCTTCCTTGTCATACTCCAGATCTTCTGTTCCACAAAAAGAGTCACCATGCAAGGTGGCTCTGTGTGGCATTGTAAATCTAACTTAAGGGTTTGCGTTAGCCTTGCATTGTCTTGTGTCACGCAAGGGCAACTCAAGCCCTTGATAAATCTGGGCCCTAATGTAATTGCCCTGTTTAATGAGACATGAAATACACAAAGCATTTCTCAAATGTCTTTTAAAGACTGCTCTCCAGAAACAGCGTTTGTGTAATGATGCCCCTTACAGCAGTCGTTGGCCTGAATCACCCAAAACAGAGGCAGAAGGAGATGTGAGGTTTCTGCACTTTGCTAACATCAACCTAACTGAAAGTATTATCAAGGAAGAAAAAAGGCTGGTCCTCACCTAAAGGGTCCCCTTCATCATGCATAAAAGAATCTGCAGTTCCACCCCTCACCCAGTCTTTTAATTTAGCTGGTGGATGCTGATGGGCCCAACTAGCACTCTTTTAAGGCGACTAGAACTTATTTTTCAATCATTATACTTTGACCTAGAACAAGAGAGAAAAAGGCAGACAAGGGGGAAAGAAAGGGAAAAGAATAATGGCAAAACAATGACAAAGGTAGAAAGCAGGGATGATAAAGAAAAAGCAAGGATGGGATAAAGGGGCAAGGAGTATAGGGTGGTGGATGACAGAGGCACTAGGTGGAAACAAGACTAAACAGCCTTGGTATTCAGCAACTCTAACATTTGGCAGGGAAAACTGTCCTCGCCCTCCATCTTTGGCAGTGTCAAACTAGAGGCACCCAAAAAGGATCCCACTTTGCTTTATAATTAATTATAACTGGAAGACAAACTTGAGGATGAACATCAGAAGACATCGACTCCAGCATCTGCAAAATCTCAGTTTCGAAGTTTACATTTTGTACCCACATATTTTCTCACATAGCTTTAATTTCGAGATTACTGCTTCCTTTGAGGCAGCCTAATGCCCTTGATAGTTCTCTATATATATGTCCAGCTATTACTTTACACTTTCAGATCCAGAGTTGATCAGGTATCAGTGGTGTATAATAGGCCCCTGCAGTCCCTGCGGTGCGGGGGAGGCCCGAGCTCCAGGGGGCCCCCTCAGCACAGTACCCTGGCCTGAGAGCTCCTGACTGACTCTGTAGGGCGGGGGCTTCCCAATGTACTTTGCAGGGGGACCCCCTCAACTTTCGTTACACCACTGTCAGGTATCCTAGCTGAAGGGGTAGTCTAGTCGTAGCCTAGCAGTCTACAGGCTGTTCGCCTGATTGTAGGCCCTTTCGAAATAACCTAATTTAACGCTACCTTCACAGATAAGTAATGTTTCTTTTTACAGTCTTACATCCTGAAATTGCATGCTATCTCAAAAAGCATTCTGTATATTTCTAAAATCGAGATGAAAACTGCCCTTACTTTCGAACGTCTGATTGTTGTGTCTCCTTTTTAATCTCAGATGATCCTACCGTTCCATCCCTTGCATGCCTTCTCTCTCTGCAACCTTCTATACCTCACACTCATATTTGCATTAATCCATATATATGTATTCCGTAAACTGCCCATAACGCTTGAAACAAATTACAACCTCTTCCTATTTGAAAGTCATATCCCAGTAATCTAACAATATTTAACTCCCCTCACTCAGCTATCATGTCCAGAAACCTTCTGCATGGACTCACTTACCCCCCACTAACAATCACACCTAACCCTATTCATTTAATTCATAGCAAAGAAATTCGAGTGAATGTATGGAATGTTTTTTTTCTTGAGTACATAAGACTAATCCGAAACATCGTCGACTAATGTAAACAGTTTGCACGTTAATCGCAAATGATAAAAAAAGTGCAGTTACTGTTTCTCTAAGCTTGTTAGAAATTGTGCTCAATATTCCACAAGCTACCCCGTCTTGCCTGATATGTTTTTGTCCTAAATGTATTTGTCATGTGTTCAAGTAGGATGCAGGATTGTGTCCCACGTTATTGCTACGTTTGTATTTTTGTTCTATGACATTTTTGATTTATTAAATTGATTGTCCGGCTGGACACACGCATGATTGTACTGATTCAAGTCTATAATTATCCTATTTAGTGTCTCTGTTACAAGCAGGATTGTTTTTGTGCAGGAAGGTATTCCTTAAAGGCATATTTCTCTTTCTATGCATGCCGCAAAATGCAGCACGTATAGAAAGAGGAAGTAACAAGAAGGAATAAATATTAAGTCTACTTCAGATAAGGGTACATTTTTATGCATTCCAAGATTTACCAGCTTTATTAAATCTGTGAATGTGGAAATTTCCATGGGTGGATGAATGGGAATGCCCATGCTGCACCCGTGGAACACCACCCAACACAAAGTAATGCTATGCTCTGCCTTGAGTTACTTTTTATTTACTAAACAACACAAAGCCACACAAAGGGGCATATTTACAAGTCTCTATCGCCACCACAACGTCACTTTCAATGATGTTGTGATGACGATAGGGGCCTCGCCTTATTAACAAGGCAGCGTTAAGCCACTTAACGTGACTTAACGCTGCCTTGTAAATAAGGCACCCTTTCATGCTGTACTTGGTATTAAAGGGGAGGGTAATGGGTGTTGTGGTGGGCGTATCATTGCAACGCCCATTGATTTTGATGCTGCCCACTATTTACAAGGACAGCATAAATAGAATAGCAGGCAGAGCTAAAATTAAGACCATAGAAAACCTAGTCTTAAACAGGCGAAACAAGGAGAAATGCTTTATTTCTAATCGTTTTTGCTATTTCCATGTGTGCTGCCTGGGGCTGCACCCATAGAAACAGCAAATTGCCTATGATTGTTTATGAGCAGGAAACTCTCCCTTCCTGCACATAATCAGTTTTCAAAAATGCCTTTTTCAACTTCTATGTGTGCTGCATTAAGCAGCACGCATAGACGTTACAAAACAGCATTTAAAGATTGTTTATATGCAGGAAGAGGGATCTTCCTGCACATAAACAATCTTCCCCCCCAATGCAGGCGACCTTGCACTATTCTGCAAGGGGGCCAGCGCTGAAGCTAGGCAGCTGAACTCAGCGCCAGGAGAAACTCAAGTGTGCTCAACATTCTTGTGATTACGGCACATCCCTGCGTTTTCAGAATGGAGAAGCGTGACGTTAGAAATGTTTGCTTTACGCCACGCTTCCCCATCCTGCTGTAAATATGCCCCAAAGTGTCTTTAGGTGGCTTAGTAAATCTTTAAAATAATTTTGTGTCAGGACTGTGCCACAAAAGTGACGCAACCCCGATGCAAAAACTTAGGGGCATATTTAGAATATAATGACACAGCACGGCGCTGCAAGCCATCTTGCTGTGCCGAGCTGCGTCATAAGGAAAGTGCTGAGCTGCGTCGTATTTCCAACAATACAATGCATTCCTGTGCTTTCCTCTGCACGGGCACACATTAGACTGCCTATTGCCAACGCAGACACCCTTGTACCATGGTGAAAGGGCACCTGCGTTTCAGGGAGGATTGTTTTTTTGCACCTTCCTGCAAAAAACAATCACTGTTGGCGTTTTCCTCCTTCAATGTGCGCTGTAGAATGCAGCACACATAGAAAGCGGAAAACTGAGGAGCAATAAAGGTGTCTCCTCAGTGTGTCAGTTTTATGTCTCCCGTGGGAAGACGTTAGAATCTGACACATTCCCAAGTTTACGAAACCTTGAATCTGGGAATGCATCAGATTCCATGGGTGCTGCGTGGGAACACCCACAGCAACACCCATGGAACGCCCCTTTCCTTTCGCGCAGAGCAATGCATGAAAGGGGGCCATATTTACAAGGCCAAGACAAGCCACACTTTGCGTGGCCTTGTAAATATGGGCCAGCACACTGTACCACCGGAGCGTCAACAAAGTGACGCTCCGGTAGCTCAAGAGGCTTGTAAATATGCCCCTTAGATAATCTGGCCCTAGGTTTCTAGAGGCCTCATCAAAACCATAAGTTTTCTGAGGGGAGTGGAAAGATGAATTGGTAAGGTAAGTAACCCACAAAGTCATAACTTTGTGAGCATCATATTCATTCCCATTTACAGAGATCAGTTTACTTGCATAAAAACGAATTTAGTGTGTGTAAATTAGCCCAATTTGCAACTTTCCACTCACTCTTCTCTGCACATCTTCAACCACCTCTCTTTCCTCTTCAGCACCCTCTTTTCACTCTTCCCTGAATGCAGGGCCGGCTTTAGCATTGGTGACGCCCAGTGCAACAGTGTTTGTTGGCACCCCCTATGACCACCTCCGTCAGGGATAACCATCACTGCCACCCCTTAACAATGCCCCTCAAGTCTCCATACCCACTCTCTCTCAGATGCATTTAATGAATTTTAAAGTGCTACCACCATGCACTTTATATCACACACACACTACACATAAACAAACATAGGTGTGTAAATTATTGCATAGGAAATGTTATATACGACAGGGGACTACAAAGTGTAGGCATCACCTGTCACCCATACTGGTAGACTGTACAGTTTAATAGCTCACTGTTCTATGCTAGGATTATAAGGTATAACCGCATGCAACAAAATGATCTCTCAGGCAAAAGCAGTAACCCACTGTCCAATTTACATTATATGCACTTTGTGATCTGAATGGTACACGTTGTTTACAGCAGGCATATTTACCCTCTACACTATCTTACAACCTCCGTTCTCTCTTTAGGAAGAACATTAATCACCGGAGATATCTTGACATTTATATTGCTGCTTCACAATTTCTGGAGGCCAGGAACTCCGCAGCAGGTGCTTTTAAAGCCATACAATACTTGCAAACAGGATGCCCCACCCGGAGTCAGCGCCGGGTGCGGTCACACCGATCGCACCGCCATAGAGACGGCGCTGCCTGAATGCACTTCCTTGCATCTCCCTCACTTCACCACTTCTAAACATACACTGTACTCACTCAAATTAACCCCTTCCCCGCTCATGACGGAACCACTCCGTCATGAGCCACGGTTGCCATGTGCTCATGACGGAGCGGTTCCGTCATGCCGCGACCGTTGGCGGCCGCTCCGCCCACGTGGCGCTGTGTCCCCGCCTGTGTGGGGGGACAATGCAACTGGGCGGAGTCATGACGGAACCACTCCGTCATGAGCACAGCTCAACCGTGGCTCATGACGGAGTGGCTCCGTCATGAGCACAGCGCCACCGCGCTGCCCCCCCACACCCCCCAGCGCTGCGGCGGAATTCCCGCCGCAGCGAAAGGGTTAAAGCAATTTATTTATGTTTTCTTTTGCCCTGTAAAAATTTGCCATCTGTGCACCCCCTTCACACACATTTTCACAAAATTGCAATTACAGCTAGAATACATGACCATTGATTCTGTGTGCCTTAACCCACTGACAAGCACTTTGCATTGGCTTCAGCGTCAGAGCTCTTAGTCAAAGCCCCTCATAAACACCTGCACAGCTCAAAGTATGCACACAAAAAAATACAGAACGAAACACAACCTGATTAAATAGTTAACTCTTGAGGAAGGCACGATTAAGTAAAACTTGAAATAAGAGAGGAAATAAGGGGCACATGCATCAAAGCTTTTTGAGATCGCAAATGGTGCGAATCGCAAAAATCGTCCGTTTGAGATCACAAAATGGGCTTTTGCGATGCATGAAACAATTTGGCGTGCGCAATTTCGGTAATCACAATTTTTTGCGATTTCCTAAATTGCGATTGCATTTAAGGAATCACAATTTGCGATTCCTTAAATGTAATACAAGAAGCACTTTCAAATAGCGATATTGCTATTTGGGGCCGCAATTTACCTTAATATAAAACAAAACAGTATTTTGCAAAAACTTGGGGCATGTGTGCGCGCAACATGGGTGCACATTGCAATTTCAGGGATGCAACACGGTGTCCTTTTGACACCCTTGCACCCTTGAAATTGCATGCGCAATTTGCGAGTACCAATTGGTACTCGCAATTTGCGCATGCAATTTCCCATTCATTCCTATGGGCCTGTAGGCCCATAGGAATGAATGGGGAGCCATTCCTTAATTGTGACTCGTAATTTGCGAGTTGCAATTAAGGAATGTATAGGAATCGCTATTTTTATAGCGAGTCCTACATGCATAGGCTTTTGCGAGTCCTTAATTGTGATTCCTTAATAATCGCAAATAAGGACCCGCAAAATCCTACCTTGATGCATGTCCCTGTATATCGCTGACATGCATTGCATTTAGTTTTTAAGGCTCAATGTTCATAAATCAATCCATGTTTTTGCCATTAATGTTGTTGAGGGCATGTCACTGGCATCCAAGGCTGTGGTAATGCGGGCTGAAGGGCCATGGTTCAGACTACTATGATCGCTAATGTCCACCTTTATCTTGTAAATCAAATTTAAAAAACTATACACAATGCTTTTCTTTTCAGAGTATTATTTCACCAAACCTTGGGAACATAAAACTGTACCATTAATACCATGTTATTGTTAAAGTCTGCATTGCATGCTCTCAGTCTGGAGACGAAGCAGCATGACAAAAAATGGGGGTGAGGGGGACAAGGAGCTGGATCTAGGCCCAGTGACTCGTGCTCCTGAAAACTAGAATTGTAGCTTATGGGAGTCACAGTTCCTCTGAGAGAGAAGTAGAGTAGGAGGTGGGAAGGTAAAGTCGTTCTCAAGTGATAGTGCCTCGGGACAGTGTGTCCTTGTCTTGGTGCCCTCACACACCCCAAACGATGTTATGCTTCATCATTGGGCAATGCTCCTCGTCGGGCCGGCGCTGCAATGCCCTACGTGTCCCCCGAAGGGTCACTTTATCGGAGATCTTTTGAGTAATAAAGCCATAAGGGTGTGCGCGGGTCTGTGTGACAGTGATGTCCTAGTGTGAAGTTAAAAGATGGCTGGAGGGGTGACAAGTAAATTTAATAGGGAATAGCCCCTCTGTCATCAATAAAAAACCAAAAGATTGTGCTGCTTGAGGGTGGTAATGGCCCTCGGTAGCTAGACAAGTATCATACCTATATTGGGAATGTTGAAGGTCGACATGTTTCGCGCAGTTCGTGGTCTCAGGAAGAGATCCCTTGCACTTCTTCAGGACCAATAAAAAAGGGTGCAGTGAGTGCTAATGCAGTGTAGTGGCCTCTCAATTAGACGTGGTGTCACTTGTTAAGATTAAAATAATCTATACAAAAACGGGGTTGTGTCCCATGAGGTACAGCTGAGGGGAACCTCAAAATAGTTTCGAAGGATCTGCAGGTCTGTTAACCTACCGACCACTCGCCGCCTCGGTAGGACTAACCAGTATGGTCATGCACCTCCAGGGATGTAATACTTGCAGTGAAACATGCAGCTGATTTAAAGACACTCTGCTGGCAGACTGCATTAGAACTGCAATGCATTTATATCAAATGATCCAGCATAGCTCAGCTGGCCTGAGAGACTTTAAGGTGCACATCATGTACTTCTCTGCAGGACTCTGTACTCAGGGCTAGTTTTAATGTCATTCATAAGATAACTCTCTACTGTAACCACATTTCTCTCGCTTTGCGCTTGACTCGGATATTTGCATCAACTTCACAAGGGAACAGGAACCCTGGCCTGCTCGTCTTTTGGGTCCATTTCAAGGGAGAAAAAAAGCAGCAGCCCCACTCCTAACAGACCAACGACTTGCAGCCAGGGCCTGGGGTGTCACAGTGGGAGAGGATAGTATAGCGAGGGGTCTCAGCACTATATGTATAACAGAAGATTAGCATTCTAACACTTACCATTACCGAGAACAAGGCACCAGATCACACGTGCTTGCATCCAAGTGTGACAAATGGGAAAGGGTGGGACCTATGCCTGTGAATGATGGATGGCTGCTCTCACACAGGGACAGAGACTGCAACGCCCGAAACTATAATGCTGAAAGCATCACTGGCCTACAGTGGATACAATACAATGGCAATGATTCATTATGAAGGGCTTTAGAACAGTGAGCCCTTTGTCATGCCTCACATTTCAGAAAGTTGATTTACTGCCTGGCTTTCATCTCCTGTTTCAGAGTGAGGAGGGGCAGGCAGCCTGGGACACACAGCCCAGACTTAAATACATCAATTTGTTTAGAGATATGATCTTATCTCTAAATAATCTATTTAATATTTGTACAGCAATGTGAAGGAACATCAGGGGGGCACAGCCCCAGAGCCCTAATGGAGTATCCGCCCCTGCCATCCCTAGTCAAGGGAAAGCAGATCCATCCTGGTTGGTTGGCCTTCCGCTTTGTAAGGAAGCACTAATAGTGATCGGCAGTGGGCTGTTGCCCAACTGATGTGGGCTGGACAAGTATGCATAGCTTTCTCCCTCACTTTAAAGACCTTAAGGCCAGATTTACTTGCATTTTGTGTCCTCGTTGCACCACTTTTGTGGCACATCCATGACGCAAAATGCTGGTAAATATTTACAAAGCAATGCAAGTGGTGATGTGGGCCGCCTTGCGTGGCTTTGTAAAAAAAAATAATGTAACGCAATGCAGCGGCTTGCGCTGCATTGTGTTACATTTAATTCTGAGAGGCTTTCTATGGGCGGAACATAGACGTTCCAATGCCTCCACCCATGGATTTTACACAATCTCATATTTCAAAGGTTTGTAAATTTGGCATTGTATGAAATCGCTTTGCCTCCCAGAGGATGGCGTAACAAGGAGAAAATCTTTTTTTCTCCTCGTTATTTCCTCTTTCTATGTGTGCTGCTATCTGCAGCACACATAGAAAGAGGGAAATGCATCAAGAGATTATTTTTGCGCAGGAAGGTACTCCTTCCTGCACAAAAACAATTTTCCTTGTAACACAGGCAGCCTTGCACCGTGGTGCAAGGATGCCTGCATTGGTGCTAGGCTGCTGAAATACGCCAGCGCAAGGAGAGAGCAAAAATGCTCTATATCTTTGTAAACATGGAGTATTTCGGCCCTCTCCCTTTCAAGCAATGGAGCGCACCAATTTTGCTTCCTGCCATGCGATCCATGAAAGTTTAATATATGAGCCAGATTTACTAAGAAGTCATGCAATGCGGCAAGACAGCTTGCTGTGCTGTGTTGCATGATTGAGAAAGGAGGAATGTGTCATATCTACTAAGTTTTCCCTCCCTGCTCTGACGCACTGAGTGCAACCTGGTGCCAATGCAGGACACCGTTGAACCATGGTGAAAGGATGCCTGCATTACAGGCAGGATTGTTTTTGTGCAGGAAGGGACACCTCCCAACACAAAAACAATCCTCAGAGGCATATTTCTCTTTCTACATTTGCTGCAGAATGCAGCACACATAGAAAGAGGAAATAAAGAGAAATAAAGATATTTCTATTCATGATGCCTCTGTTGGGAAGGCGTACCATTCTGACGCATTTCCAGGTTTACTAGTCTTAGCAAATTTGGGACTGTGCCAAAAACCATGGGTAGGTGTGTAACAACACCCAGATCCATCTATGGAATGTACTCCAGGATGTAGCCTTAGGGCTAGACCGGTCGACCTCGAAGCTGGGGAGCCGGGTTCGAGTCTCTGCAATGACGTTCAACATCCTGTGATTTTGGGCATATCACTTAATCTCCTCCTGCCTAACAAAAAAAAAATGAATGTGTTCTTCTGTACCGAAACTGGTGCTCATGTAAAGCGCTCTGATACCCGATGTCTCGAATCTAGTTCGCGCTATATAAAACTGTAAACAAATAAAAACCTCCCAGCAAAGAGTAACGAAAGGCAGCAACTTGCAATGCTTTGCGTTACTCCAGATTCACTAAGCCACGTAGGGTGGTTTAGAACTGCTTAGTTAAACTGACTTACGGGCTTGTGTTGCCTTGCGTGAGTACATCTGGGCCTTAATCTCAAGCAGACCTGCACGGACTCTATTGCGTTGCCTTCTCAGACACGCATTTCAATGTCGCCAATTGTATCTATTCTGGATCTACTGAAGCTCTCCTGACCTACCCTTGTCTGCCTGTCAGTTCCCAGCCTCTCAAGGTGGCCGGATTTGCTGGAACAGAACCCCCTCTCCACTGATAACCAGAGCAGTACGTTTAGGTTAAGAGAACTTTGAGAATTATTTTATTTTAAATTGTTAAAAATTGTGTAATTAATACTAAACACTAATTTTGGAATGCAATTGGAGTGCTCAGTGTTAGTACTTTGCTATCATTGTTAATAATTTGCGTTTTTTATGTTGCATGATTTCTTGCTGTTTCGTTTACATTTTTACTGAGTATATTTCAAGGTGTTTATTCTAGTGTTATTCTGTTACTTCGAATAAGGCATTAGCTGCTGGTCCTCAACTAACCTGAAGGGTAAAGAGTGTTTTGGAGACCTAGGGGCTCATTAGTATGCCATAGGCCTGGGAAATGGGACCGCCCGCTATGTATGCGGCGGTCACGCATTAGGCATTAGGATGCCCCTGCCATACTGGCGGGCGCATCCCGCATTCCTGACATTGCAGTGGGCTGTGCTTTCAGCAGCACCCTCCACAATGTCAGAAATACATGTTGTGCATGCACATGCAGGGGGTACCATAGGTACCCCCCATGTGCCCCCCACCCCCCAACATCCTCGGGCCCGCAACGGGCCCCCATCTTCAAGATCCGCATGCCTGTCTGTGGCAAAAAGCTGCCCCCGCCTGCATCCTGATATAGACCATATTAAACCCTTTTCCGCCTGGTCGACTCGTCGACCGGGCGGAAAAAGTGGCGGACGGTCTTCCCGTCCGCCGCGGTACCCCCACCATACTAATATGGCGGGGGGAAATGGGTGGCGGGCGGGGAAGGATGTAGGGCGGATCGCCACCGCCATGCGGGTGGTGGCGATCCACCCTACATCCTAATGGACCCCCAGATTTCTGTCTCAGACCAAGACCTGAGCTTTGGGAGAAGTAGGAAATATATGCAGTCTCATCTTTGGCATTGCTAGCTGGTCCCCACAAATTCAAATATCTGGCATAAATGGCTGGGTGAAGTATTATAACAGAATAAAAACAGGGCCACTGAAATTATTTTATTTTGCGGGCACAGCATTTTCTGCATAAATATACATATGTTTACTTGCCCTATAATCTATCATTTGCAGCATAATTTGTAGATGTTAAAAAAACAAACAGGTCAATAAATTACTAAAAACGTCTACCACACGTGTTGCTGCACAGTGAGAGGACCTTTGCAAAGGCAGATTGGTCACCTTTGAGTTGCGGATTGCTGGGTTTCGGGGTCAAACTTATACCTATGAGGTGTAACCAGGGCCCACTGGAATTATGCGGTTGTGCGGCCGTGGAGATTTTCGCATAGTTGTATATTTGCCACATAATCCATCATCTGCCGCATAATCTGTACATTTTAACAACAACAAAAATTTCTAACTCAAACGGTTTAGAAGTTGGTAAAGCGCAGTGACACGTGTTGCTGTGCAGGGGAAGGCTCTTTGCAAAGGTTGACTGGTCCCCTTTCTGTAGCTTATTGTTATATTTGGGTGTTATACTGGTACTAATGAGGTACAAATAATGCCTGGACAGTGTTAACAAGCTTAAAAAAGACAAAATAAAGAGATAATACTATGACACAATGTGCCACATTATGCCGCATAATGTGCCTTTTTTTCCCGCATAACGTACTCAATCGTGCCACATAATTTGACCCTCCCCTGCTGCATAATTCCATTGGTCTTGAGTGTAAACTATGCCAAGAACAGTGTTTCTCGTCACCTAATATAGTCAACCCTGCCAAATAATTTGGGGGCATATAAGCAAGGGCCGGTGATAATTATCGCTCAGCGCTCTTAACGCAAGGATAATTATCGCCGGCTAACGCTGGATTGTATCGCTGAGATAGAGTGCTATCAGCAACGCTTATCTCAAAAGCGATACGAATCCAAGCACAAGCTGCCAAAAGTGTGATTATTGCTGGGAATCCAGCGATAATCGCACAACGTTTGGCGAAAGCTTGATGATAGGGCAGGGCATACTTAGCCATTATATCCATCTTCCATTGGATATAATGGCTAAGTCAGACTGAAAGCAGGCGTTAGCGCTACTTTTCTTATCACTATGCTGTTTAGCATGCAGCTTGTTAATTGGAGAAATGTCGGTTAGCGACATTTCTCACGTTATTTAGAGATGCAAAGGGAGGCGTAGGGAAAAATGGTGCTAACATGTGATTATGCATGTTTGCACCCTCTTGTTAATAGGGCGATAGCTTTAGCTCAGCTTTTTTGCTTTTAAAGGCAAAAAAGCGGAGATAAAGTGCTTGTTAATATGCCCCCAGGTCCTCCCCTACTGCATAATTCCAGTATCCGGTGCAACATTTCCCAGCAGAGAGAATGGGCCATATTATCAAGGAACGGCGATAACATTATTGCCGCTTTAGTGGCAGGAAACTGCCGCTAAAGCGGCGATAATGGGCTTGATAATATGCCCCCTGAGAATTCCCATAGAAGCCCAGGTTCTGGTGCGAACCTGGGCTTCTATGGGAATTCACAAGGGCATATTATCAAGCCCATTATCGCCGCTTGTTTCCTGCCGCTAAAGCGGCGATAATGTTATCGCCGTTCCTTGATAATATGGCCCAATATTCCTCTCCACGGAGTTGGCAGGCACGCGAAACACAGTGTGACTTTTCCCAGCAGGAGAGCACCCGTAGAACGTTTGCTTTGTGCTTTTGCAAGGGGAGGGAGCCGGCTCTGACGAATGACAAACAGGAACGGGAACATCCGCAGAGAACATCTGGAACGAGGGGCCCCAGGTAGCTAATATATAACCCCAGCTGTGCACTTTGTGATGATCCACCAAGATAGCAAGAAGAGGGCTTCCAGGATCAGAAGCTAAGTGGCGAGCCCGAGAACTGACCTGTAACTCTGAGCTGGTCTGAGAAGTAAGTGAAACTTTATTTTAATACTAATTTTGCTATTTGCATGAACATTGTATGTATAGGAATGTTAAGTTAACATAATATCTATTTTGATTTCAAGGTCAAAACACACACTTGCATTTTTTCAGTTTAATTTTATTTTAAAATATTTTCTTTTGTATGTTATTAACTAAATGTCTGTGTAATGTTTAAATCTGGACTTGTCTCTGAAAATATGAGTTCTTGCTACAATCTTGGGGGGTAATGTTCTTTTTTTTAGTTAATGTTCCTTCTGGTAGTCAAAGAGGCAATTCATTGCACTTTACAAATAAATCTTGTACAGTGCGTTTAGTCGCATTGTTGTTTTGTCATATGACCACATTGCAAAGTTGAGAGGAGAAAAGTCGACCAGCGTGCACAAGTGTTGAACGTTGTCTGTTAAGCATCACGAGCCGCATGCTTGCTCTGACTTTCTGAGAGGATGTAACAAAGCAGATAAAGAAGTGTAACTACCCGGGAACTTGTCAGGTAACATAAAATTGTAGCTAGAATGAATTTTTCTAGAACGCAAACACTAAGGGGATATTTAGAATAGAAGTGGCTGAGCACGTTGTTAGCCTCCTGGGCTTAACGGCACACTCCGCCACTTCTGAAACACAAGGCTGCGCCATATTTACAAGAATGTGGTGCAGCCTTGCGTTTCCCCCTGCGAAGGCGCTAAGTTTAACAACATAGCGCCAACGCAGGCACGCTTGCACCAGAGTGCAAGGCTGTATGTGTGCAGGGGAGGATTGGTTATGTGTAGGAAGGTGTCCCATCCAGCACATAAACAACCCGAAAATGCCATTTTGTAACTTTCATGTGTGCTGCTTCATTCCTCACACATGAAAGTTACAAAATGGCATTTTTTTAAAAGGTTTGTTTATGATTAGGAAGGGACACCTTCCTGTACATAAACAAACCAAGGCATTTTGCTTTTTCCATGAGTGCTAGATAAAGCAAAAACGAGGGGAAATAATGCATTTCTCCTCGTTTCGCCAACTTAAGACCAGGGTTTTCCTGGTCTTAATTTTGGCGCTGCCTCCTATGTACGGCATACTTGTACATAGGGGGCAGCGTCAAATACAATGGGTGTTGCGGTGGAACGCCCACCACAACACCCACTGCACGCCCCTTTAACATTAAACATAGCTTGAAAGGGTGCCTTATGTACAAGGCAGCGTTAAGCCACGTGAAGTGGCTTAACGCTGCCTTGTACATAAGGAACGGCCCCTATCGCCACGGGAACGTCACAAAAAGTGACATTCCCGTGGCGATAGGGGCTTGTACATATGCCCCTTAGAGCTATCAGGAGAAAATCGATATTAATGTTGATTGACGTATGGCACTGCCATAATTAGAGGTGAATGAAATATTCCACCCATTAGAAGAACGAGCACTCAGTCCAAAACGAAACAGCGCGTTCTGGTTTTCATCATGTTCTGGTAGGCGGGTCATCCAGTGGATGGTATGTTGTGCCAACCATGGCTGACAGACCATTTATACGAACCCGGCTAATTGGTGCAGCCAAGCATATGACTTGGGGTTGGAAGTCTCAATTCTGCCCTTCCTTTCGGCGAGATTGGGGTTTTTCTGCCGAACCCTAGTCACAATAACGCATTGCTTTAGTGGCCGTTTTAATTGATCTAATATAAAAAGGCATGCACTGGGACCAACCACGGCATACAGACTTTTCAAACATCTGTTTACAATCTGGACGACCTATGATGGGTAGACCAAACCAAGGTAAACTCTATTGGTACCATTTGAAACCAAGAGGCACCATTATACCTTATATCTTGCTCTAGTGCAAGAAAAGAGGCATATCCAATGAGCACCAGCAGTTATGCGGCATGTTAATGAATGGATCATTCAAGCTTTGCTCAAAGCAAATTTTACCTAAACTTTGCACCTGGGGCAAAAAAAGAGGTTAAAAATCGATGTTAGGAAAATTCGGCACAGAGACTATCTAGTTCCACCTCTCAAATATGGCTGCTCCCCATCGCATCGACATAGCATGTCTGTATAAGGCACACATTCATCCTCTAATGCCTATTGTCTTCGAATAACAGATGTTTATTATTAGCCAACTTAATGGTACTCAGGACTCATTTTGTCACCCTCAGAAAGATGAAAGGCTGAGTGTGCCCACAGGGATTTGAACTTGTGACAATAATGTGAAACCCAGACTGCAAGAGTGGGGGTGGCGAGAGTGGGTGCATGAGACCAATGAGACACCAGGATTAGCCACATCATTACGTCCATAAAGGCTTTGCTTCCTTACCCCATGGCCATGAGATGGCTCTCGTGTCGAAATTGCATGGCTTGTAGTAAGAATAATATATTTGCCAAAGCCAGAGCCAATAACGGATGTGTCGAGGTAATAGAAGGTTGGATGAAGTGACAGTCAAAGCAGCAAAGCACAGCTGCAAGATGGAAGTAAGCTTGCCTGAGACAAAGGGGTATATTCACATGGAAATGGCGCAGCGCGGCAAATTTAGGAGTTCCGCACTAGGTACGTAGGTATGCGAGTATTCCCAAGAATACTACACACCCCTGTGTTATCCCTTGCGCTGGTGCTAAGAATAGCTGCCTAGCGCCATCACAGACACCTCTGTGCCACAGTGCAAGAATGGTGCCTGCGTTGCAGGGATGGCTATGTATGTGCAGGAAGGAACACCTTCCTGCACATAAACAATCTTTAAGGCGATTTCCTCTTTCTATGTGTGCTGAAGAATGCAGCACACATAGAAAGAGCAAAAACGATGAGAAATAAATGTATGTCTCCTCATTGCGCCGATCTTTGCATGACGTTAGTTTTTGGCGCTGTCTCAGATTTACACATCCTTGTAAATCTGGGACAGTGTCAAAAAGCAATGGGTGTTGCAGTGGAACACCAACAGCAACACCCATTGCACGCCCCTTTCACGGAGAAAACTGCGTGAAAGGTACCACATTTACAAAGCGGCATTAGGCCATGCAAAGTGGCTTCACACCGCTTTGTTAATATGATGCAGGGCATTGCGCCACCGAAACATCGGAAAAAGTGACGTTCCGGTGGCACAATCCCCTTGTAAATATGCCCCTAAATGACTTTACCCGACTACTGAGTACAAGAGCAGCAGCTATTCTTGACAGAGCAAAATCGCTAAGTATTATTACTGTTCGGCAACTTTCTGAGGGGTGTATTTACAAGGGGATAGCGCCACCAGAACATCACTTTTTGAGACGTTCTGGTGGCGCTATGCCCTTCTTCATATATACAAAGCAGCGGTAAGTCACTTTTTGTGGCTTAACGCTGCCTTGTAAATACGGCCCGTTTGCACGCTTCACTTAGAGTGAAAGGAACGTGAAATGGGTGTTGCTGTGGTCATTCCACCGCAACACCCATTGCTTTTTGACGCTGCCTCAAATCTACAAGG
Organism: Triturus cristatus; assembly: GCF_964204655.1. Taxonomy (NCBI): domain Eukaryota; kingdom Metazoa; phylum Chordata; class Amphibia; order Caudata; family Salamandridae; genus Triturus; species Triturus cristatus. The sequence continues at coordinate 879,431,846 of NC_140589.1, forward strand.
ATGTGTAAATCCGAGGCAGCGCCAAAAGCTAACGCCATGCAATAGCAGGCGTTAGAATGGCGCAACGAGGAGAAATACTTTTATTTCTCCTTGTTTTTGCTTTTTTGATGTGTGCTGCATAAAGGCAGCACACGTAGAAAGACCAACATGCCATTAATGATTGTTTATGTGCAGGACGGGATACCTTCCTGCACATAAACAATCATTCCCTGCAATGCAGGCACCCTTGCACTATTGTGCAAGGGTGCCTGTGTTGGCGCTAAGCATCTAATTTTAGTGCCAGAGCCAGGGAAAACACAGGGGAGTACTGTATTTTTGTAAATACGACCCATCCCTGCATTTTGGAAATGTCAGAGCACGGCGCTGAAAAATTAGGCGCAGCACCGCGCTCCGACATTTGGTTGTAAATATGCGCCTGAGTTCGATACTACACCAGCAGCAAAAATGAAACAAAATACATTTCTGCACCAGTGCACAGTTCCCATAATATAGCTCAGTTTGACGTCATTCTAAGTCAGTTAATTAAATTAGAAACCATTTACAGTCGCAAATGGGATCAACTGGACTGTTTTGTTTTATTTCACTTGTTCAAAAAAGCCGATTTAGCATGTTTGTTTAGTAAAATAATCTGTTTACATTTGACATAATCCTTTATAAAGTTGCTATTGTTGTTTATTTGTACCACAAAATATATGCTATCTTTGAACAATTATTGATACCGGTTACTGGACCCCACTCCCTTGGTCACAGAAGTAAGCAGTAGAATAAATCTCAAATGGATTCACTTTTATTTAAAATCGTGTTGTTAATCCCACTCCATTACAACGTTCATTTTATAGAGTGGTAGGGGCATATTATCAAGGGCTGGCAATAACATTATCACTGCTTTAGCGTCCGTTTTCAGGGGAAAAGCGGCGATAATTTTATCGCTTTATTAACAAGGACACGCTAACGCGTGTTTCCTTGCCGTAGCGCACGGTTTCCTATCGCCTAGCCTCGCATCGCTAATGAGATGCAAGGTGGGCGTGCCCCTTACAACTACATTATAAAATATCGCTAACGGTTCTTCGCTGTATTTACAACGAAGCCCCGTCCGGTTTAGCGCTACTATTCTTTGCGCTAACTGGGCCTTAACGCTGGAATTTAACGTCTGTTAAATTCCAGACTAAGGCATACCTGACATGAGGGCGTGGATTGTGTGGCTAAGACCACAGGCCCTATCATCAAGGATATCGCCGTTTTCCATGGAACATCGCTGGAAAACCAGCGTTGTTCCATGGAAAACGGCGATATCCCCGCTATTGCTGGAATATTTATCGCCATAGTGCTGAGAGTTGTTAATACAGCGCTAACATGGCGATAAGTTCCAGCGATAGCCGGCGATAGGAATATGCGCGCTAGCAGCGTTCAGCGATAATTATCGCTGCCGCTTGATAATATGCCCCGTAGACTTTAAAAAGTGACACGTGTTATCATCCACTTTTCAAATCATGTCAAAGTTGAACACGAATGGAAAACATGTTTATATGTTGACAGATTATGTACTGTACTCTGTGTTCAAACCGCTACCTTGTCTAATGTGTGCCTCTCCCAACCAATTGAAAACAAGCGTTCCTCTTTAAACCTTTACCCGTAAATTAGTTATTCAGAGCATTCACCTGTAGGTCAACTTTGCCTCAACTGTCAATTTCACTAAAAGTGTGTATGTGTACAACAGGTCTTCACTAATTTGTGCTTGAGACCTAGTGGCACACATGTGCTTGAAATCTACAGTTTTAGTGGCTAGAAGGAAGCCTCCAGTGGATGTCTATGGAACTACAGACAGCAGAAAAAAAACTTTCCATTGTTAGAGAGGGTGGTGGGCACAGGGCATAAGCTCAACCCCCCCCCCCCCCAAACTGATCTGTGGGGCTAAATACACTCACAGTGAAAGTGCACTCTGCCACTTGTGTTTCTGCTAAGAAGATCAAGCAGTTTTCATGCTTTGCAATTGCCTTCAAGACACATTGGGGCATATTATCAAGAAACGGCGTTAAAATTATCGCTGCGTTAGCGGCAGAGAACTGCCGCTAAAGAGGCGATAATGGGCTTGATAATATGCCCTTGAGAATTCCCATAGAAGCCCATGTTCTGGTGTCAGCTTGGCCTTCTATTGGAATTCTCTGCGGCATATTATCAAGCCCATTAACGCCGTGCTTGATAATATGCCCCATTGAATCTATATGATGCTCTTAAGGAATTGTGTCCAATTGTGTAACACACCAGCGGTATTAAAGTTGCACAAACAGAACATTTTTGTCACTAAGGCTGTCTAAAATGCCATAAGTTTTCTCGAAATATTGATAAATACTTAATCTGTGAAGACCAATACGAAAATTACAGACAGGGCATTTGACCGGGATCTTTACCAACAAGGGGCGCTTAAACATTTTAACCACCCCTCTGATTAAACGCCTAACTAGGCCCCTGGCAACAGTAATAATGAAGGCATCGAGAAGATGCTCGCACGTCCTGGACAGGACCTTAAAATGTGGAATGGCATTGTTCAGTGCTTAGTCTCCTCATAGGAGACTGATAACATACTTCATGACTTCTAGCTCACTACATGTTATCTTTAGTCAAACTGTACCTTTACACCGCGACAATACTGGTGACACTCAGCTGAATATTCTATAGTCTGGATATTGCGGGGGCAAATTTCATTAAAGCATATAAAGCAGCCAAGCAAAGGGAGGCAATCCTTTCAGCTCTAAATCAAATATAATAAGCACAGAAAGTAGGGGCATATCCACAAGGCGGCGATAAAAAATGATAGCCGCTTTTGCGGCCGTTTTCGGCCGAAAAGCGGCGATAATTTTATCGCTATATCAGCAAGGTCACGCTATCGTGTGGATCCTTGCCTTAGCGCCCTTTCCTGTAACGCCTACCTTTGCATCTCTAATGAGATGCAAAGTGGGTGTTCCAGCTCAAAATAACTGGAGAAATGTCGCTAACTGACATTTCTCCAATTATCAATGGGCACGCTAACAAGCATAGCGATAAGAAAAGTAGCGCTAACCTTGGTTATCGCTACTGTCCTTATGCCTGCTTTTAGTTTGACTTAGCCATGATATCCAATGGAAGGTGGATATCATAGCTGAGAATGCCCTGCCCTATCAGCAAGCTATCGCCAAACGTTGTGCGATTATCGCTGTATTTCCAGCGATAATTGCACAATTGGCAGCCTGCGCCTGAAATGTTACGCTTTTGAGATAAGCGTTGCTAATAGCATGCTATCTCAGTGACAAAATTCGGCGATAGCCGGCGATAATTATCATAGCGCTAAATGCGCTTAGCGATAATTATCGCCGGTTGTTGCAGATATGCCCCGTACTCTTTTCAAATCGCGTTCCAAAGAAGACAAAATGTAATCGGAAGTGGTACGAATTAAGGGGCAGATTTACAAGCCCCTGCCTCACTTTTGCGCTGCTGTTGCATCACTTATTGTGATGCAGCGGCGGTGTAAACAATGCGCCATGTTGCGGCCCATTTAAAACGTGACAGTTCTAGGGAGATGCATCACGTTGTAAACGCCCGTCGCCACATTATACCTGCGTCAGGTATAATGTATGCAGGGTAGGCGTTCCCACAAAAAAAACCTCGTTGAAGTGACGCAGTGAAAGCTACAAGATTTCGCTGCGCCACTGATAGGACGCCATTGGGTCAAAACCCTATGCCTGCTTGGTGCAGGCGTAAGGAGTGACGCAGCATATTGGGAATAGGCCCCCCTGTGCCTCGCTGGAGTTGCGTCGTGCTTGCGACACGACTACAGCAATGTGTGAATTTTGCAGAGGATACTGTGTCCGGATGTCCAGCATGGGGGAGCACATGATCACTGCATGTGCTGGTTTTCTGATTGACTATGTGTTCTTAACTCATGTGGCATCTGACTTGATGGTGTTTTTAGGAGCGCGCGTACCCCCTTCGGCCATGTGTGTTGTAATGGGACAATCTCCCCTGACCATTGTAATGTTGTTGTGCCTGTCTGTGGGGATTGATCAAGAGTTTCCTGCCCGAGTGTTTGCCTGCTAGCTACGCACCCTCTAACCTGTGACCTATCAATCAGTAATCCTGGGCCTAGGTCTCAGGGCCGCCTTGACTACATATTTGCGAGCAGAGTTTGATGTGTAGTTCAGAACGGACGATTCTATTAATAAGGATGAGATTTCATTTTTATCGATGAACGCATCGATTTCCATATTAACAAAACTATTATGCTACATGTGTAATAATAACCTACGCCACATAAAGGGTGCACCTAACCACTGACTTGTCTCTTGGCTCACTGATGGTATTGTCGTTAGGGTGGAGAAGGCATGATGTTTCCAAATTCATGTTTGAAAACTATAATTTTTTTTAAACATATTTCATTGCAGTGATATACACTTTTTTGAATTTTGAAGAGCCTATTAACATATTTTTACAAGTTTGTTGCACAATGTCTTTAAAATTAAGGTGTGTCTAAAGATAAGGATGCAGGGCACCTTTTTTGCTTCTTTTCCTTTTACTTCAGTTAATGTTCAAATAAATACTTACTGGTTTATGTTTAAAACGTTTTTATTGAAACAAAACAAACCATGGGGGAGGGGGGTAGGAGGTTAGGGTACATTTAATACAATCAAAGAAAAAAGGTGCAACTCAAGAGGGTTGGCGATGGATAGCTCGATGGGCCAGGGGAAAGGCACAGTAAATGAAAGGCTAGAAATGCAAACTATGGAATCCCTGCGTGCATATCCAACACCCCAAATCTGAGCAATGAAAGCCAGCAGCAACTCGACAAAGCACAATCCACCCCCCCCCCATCCCCCATCCCCCCAGTAAAGAAAGGAAGGAAGAAAAAACAATACCCCACCCCCCCGTCCTATGGTCCCGCGTCAGATTAGTCCTCACCAAGAAGCCCCGCACCCTCCCCCCCCCCCCGAGGCCTCCGTCTCATATGTGATCTAGTCCGCCAGGATCACCGGCGGCGTCAGCCTGAGAAGCCTAAGATACCTCGGACAGGTGAGCTCCCGGAATTCGGTGGACAGCAGCGCTAGAAAGGGTTGCCACAGCTCTTCAAATTGGTCTATTTCCCCCGCCACCGTGAGCGACAACTTCTCCATTCCCAGCACATGCCAAAGCCTATGCAACCAACCCGTGATGGAGGGGACAGTGTTGGTGCGCCAGTGGATAAGGATGTTCTGGACCGCAGACCCCAGCGCAATCGCGATCTGCCTACCCCTGCGGGACTTCAGTGGGTACATTAGGTCATTGGGGAGGCCCAGCAGAACATACGCCGGGAAGCGCGGCAGCTCTATCTCAAAGTGCTTGTCCACCTCGTCCAAAACTTCCTTCCAGTAAGCGGTCAGCACGGGGCAATCCCAAAGAATGTGTGAGAGGGTACCCTCCTGCCCGCAGCCCCGCCAGCACCCCTTGTCAGTGTATTTATGCATTTCATACAGTCGCTCCGGGGTGTAATACCAATAAGTGGACACCTTAGTGAAGGTCTCCGTAAGGCCCGTGTGATATGCAGAGTGCCGCGCCCGATACGCAATTTTGTCCCATTCCTTGTGGCTGAGTGTCCTACCCAATTCCCTGTGCCAGCGCTCCCTCCCCGGGTTGTAATAGTGAAACGGCGGGGGTTGTAGGTACTTGTACAGATCGGTAATTAGCTTAGCGTCGGAGGTCCGGGTAGCCAGCCACCTCTCATACGGTGTAATTTGACGAGCAGCGGTGTCACGCACCTGGGGCTGGAGGGCCCAATGCCGAACCTGCATGTAGCGCAATCTGTCCAGCTCCGTCAGGCCGAACTCCTGGCGGAGTTGCTGAAACGGAATCACTCCCTCCGGGCCATAGATCTGGAAGAGCGCCCTGCAGCCCGCCTGCACCCAATGGGAGAAAACTCCCGGCTCCATCCCTGGGGAGAAGTCCGGGTTGCCCGCTATGGGTGTGAACGGCGAAGGGAAGGTGGTGAGGCCCCGAGCCTCACAGACTGCGTCCCACACCCGCAGGGGGACCCGCGTAATAAAAGAAGCGTAAAGGTTAGGGGGGCGGTGCGCGCGGCGCAAGAATGGAACCTCTTGTAAAGTGCGGCCCGCCACTGCCTGGTCTTGAAAGAGCCAGTGTTTGTCGGACTCCCACCTGCTCCACTCCACCAAATATCACAGCTGTGCCGCCTGAAAGTACTTACGGAGGTCCGGAATACCGAGGCCCCCCGCCTCCGGAGCAAGCGTGGAGAGGACCCTCTTCATTCGTGGCTTGCGGCCCTGCCAGACAAAGCGGGAGATGTCAGCCTGCATTTGTCGTATCCAGCCCACCGGGGGCTGGAGAGGGAGGGCCCGGAAAAGATACAGTATCTGGGGCAACACCGTCATCTTAACCTCCGCGATTCGCCCCAGCCAGGACAGTAGGCCTTTGCTCCAGCGACCAAGCTCCTCCTTGATCTTCCTGCTGAGGGAGGCATAGTTAGCCGTGACCATCTCCGGTAATGTGGGCGCCAGCAGAATCCCCAGGTATGGCACCGTGGAGGAGGACCACTGCATGGGGAAGAGTCGCTGAAGGTCCCTCCTGGTGTCCGCAGCCAGGGACACGTCTAACGCCACCGACTTGCTCATATTCATTTTGAAGCCGGCCACACAGGCAAAGGCGTCTAGTTCCTGGAGGCAAGCAGGCAGCGACCTCCTAGGGTCGTCCAAGGTCAACAGGACATCGTCCGCGTAGAGACTGACAGTGTGGACATACTGGCCCATCCGGACCCCAACCGCATCCGGGTTATCGCGAATCCTCTGAGCAAACGGCTCCATGTAGAGGGCAAACAAGAGCGGCGAGGAGGGGCAGCCCTGCCTTGTGCCGCGTTCGATGGCAAATCCACCGGAGCTACACCCGTTGACCCGCACCGACGCTGAAGGATGCTTATAACAGTTGAATACCATGGTGCGGAACTTATCCCCGATTCCCAATTTCTTGAGAACCAGCTCGAGATACGGCCAGTGAACTCTGTCGAAGGCCTTCTCCGCGTCGACGGACAGCAACATCCGCTCCCCCGGGATCCGCGAGGCCTTCTCCAGAACATGCGCCACCCGCTTGGTATTGTCAACCGTCTGTCTGCCGGGTACAAAGCCAGCCTGGTCCGCCTCCACCAATCCGGGGAGGTGTGGACCCAGCCTGGACGCTAGAATCCCTGTATACAACTTGAGGTCGACATTTAAGAGCGAGATGGGTCGATACGAACCGCAGAGGGCCCGGTCCTTCCCAGGTTTCGGAATTACCGCGACCGTCGCCCTCAGGAGATCCGGTGGGATGGCTCCCGGTTCGGAAAAGGAATTAAATAGCCGAGTAAGGACAGGGGCCACAGCCGTGCAAAAAGTCTTATAAAACAAAGACGTGTACCCGTCCGGGCCCGGGGCCTTACCATGCTTCAGCCGCGCGATAGCGGAAATCACCTCCTCAACATGGATATCCCGCTCCAGGTGGTCCGCCTGAGCCGGATCCAGCACCGGAAGGGTCACCGACTCCAAATAGCCTTCGGCGTCCTGTGGCGAGAAGGGTTCCTCCACATACAGCGCCTCGTAGAAGCCGCGGAAAGATTCCGCTACCTCTGCGTCCCCGGAGACGACCACCCCGTCCGTGCCCACCAGTTCCCTCACGACGCCACGCTGCTGCGTGACCCGGAGCCGGTGTGCTAGGAGCTTGCCACATTTGTCCCCCCCAGTGTAGAAGGCGTGTTTCAAGCGCAAGGCGGCATACTCCGCCCTATCAAGATCCAATGCCGACAGGAGCTTCCTCGCAGCCTTCAACTGCCTCCACACCCTTGGCGCCCCCGTACGGCGGTGGACCTGCTCAAGCTCCCGGACCTGAACGGTCAGCTCGTCCCTCTTCCGTTGCCGCTCCCTATTTTCGGCTGCGGAGATGGAGATAAATTCTCCCCGGAGGACTGCCTTCAATGCCGCCCACTGTGTCGCCTGTGAAGTGTCGGTGTTGCTATTGTGAGTTAGGTAGTCCTGTATGACCTCCCCAATGCGCTGCACTACAGACTTTTTGTGTAAAAGGGTATCCCGGAGGCGCCACACCCCCCGAGAGGTCGAGGCCGCCGGCCACTGGAAAACGCCGGTGACTGGTGAATGGTCAGACAAGGTCAGGACCCCGCTGTCCGCCGCCGTGGCAGCGGCATGCATCGGTCCACTCACCAGAAGGTAGTCCAGCCGTGAGTAGGTTCGATGTGCGTGTGAAAAGTAAGAGTAGTCCCTATCCGTGGGGTGCATGGAGCGCCAAAGGTCGTGTAAGTCCATTTCCGCAATCCGGGCCTTCACAGCCTGGGACAGTTCCCCCGTCTGCGGGAAGCGCTGCGCCGATCTGTCCATCACAGAATCGAAGACAATATTAAGGTCTCCCCCCAGAATGACGTGGCGGTCGGGGGAAGCAGTGACATCCACCAACACGGAGTCTAGGAAACGCTCTTGGTGGTCGTTTGGGCTATAAACGGAGCCAACCGTAAACGCTATGCCTCTTAAGCGCATGCGATACGCAAGAAGCCTCCCCTTCTGTTCAGCACACTTATACAAAACCTCCCCCCTAAAGGAGCTCGCTAGAAGAATGGCTACCCCCGCCGTCTTGTTCGCTGCCGAGGAGAAGAACTGGGTAGGGAACTTAGCAGAGCGCAGCCTATGGCAATCCCGGGACAATAAGTGGGTCTCCTGTAAAAGGCAAATGTCCGCCTGCGTCCCCTCCAGCAAAGATAAGATCGCTCTGCGCTTCACGGGGTTGTTCAGACCCTGAACATTAAGGGTCACTACCTTTAGGGCCGACATTCCTCTCGGGGATCGGGAGCGCCGTGCAATGGGCAGGGGCTCAGCGGGTGGGGCGCGCGGGGCAGCCGCGCAGGACAAGCCATAACAGACCAAGCGTGGGCATGGACAACGTCGGACGGGACCTCCCCAACCCCAGAACAACCCCTACACCCACCCAAAACACAACCCTGGCAACTAGCCAAACGCAAACTCAAACACCCCATTGTCCCAGTCAAGCCCCAAAACGGGCAAGTCCGTAGAAAGGAACGAAGTGGACGTCCAGCCACTCACCTCCAGCCGCTTCCCCCCCGACCCCCCGCCCCGAACCCAGCATTTAAAGAAGCTAAAGGCATCTCCCCCCGGAGTGAGTGTTAGGCCGTCAAGGCCACGCCGGTGGAGCCGGCCGAGTCCCTGGCCGCCGCCCTCAAAGCGTCGGCCATGTCCGCCCTGATGGTAGGGGAATCAGGACGCCCTGCGCTGGCCGCTGATCGTCGCCTCGCCGACCTCCGCCGGCTCCGTCTCTCCGAGGCCCTCCACGACGGTGTAGCTCCTTCCTCCTCCGCCGCCGTAAGCCCCAGGACTCCACAAATGTCCTGCAAGGAGCGTAGCTGGTGTAGCACCCCGTTCCATCGGAAGATCAGGCAGAAGGGATGACCCCAAGAGTACGGCGTCTCGTGCTCGCGCAAAAAGTCAGTGGCAATCCTGAAGGACCTGCGTTTCTGCAGCGTGATGGCGGAGAGGTCCTGGTAAAGCGCCACCGGCCGCTCCCGGAAAGTCAGGGGCTGTTTCCTGCGGGCCTCAGTCATGATGCGTTCCTTCAACGGGAAATCGGGCAGGAAGGCCAGAATGTCCGGTGGAGGTGCCGATGATTGGCGCTGCCGGCCAACCCTATGTGCTCTATCAATGCTAATGGGGAAGTCCGCAGCTTCCCCCAGGATCTCTCGGAACAGGTCCCGCAGGTAGCTCCCCAGATCGGACCCCTCGTCTGCAGTCGGCACACCACGCACTCGAATGTTGTTCCTCCGTGATCTGTTCTCAAGGTCCTCAGAGTGGGCCTGGAGCTCAACACACTGCTCCCGGAGGCGGAGAACGTCCTGTTGAAGATGGACCATCTCCTCCTCCCGGCGTTGGGCCTCCGTCTCCACCGTTTCAACGCGCTCGCCAAGGCCCTCCACTTCCCTGCGCACTTCCCGGACCTCGCTGGCCACCTCCCGCTTCAGTGTCTGGAAGTCCTCCCTGAGGGAGCTAAACAGTTCCTCCATAAAGGTCCTCGTGACGGGTGGCTCCCCCCCAGTCACGTCCGCCGAGGCCCGGGAGGTCCCCGGCGAAGGCTGTGTTCTGTCCCGCAGTTGCTGGGCCCTGCCAAGCATGTCCGGCAGGGTGCGGTCCCCCTTCTTCGAGCCTCCTCTTCCAGACATCGCAAGCACTGCGGTCGGGCACTGGTCCAGCCGCCCCAGGGATGCCCAGCTGCTGGCAAGCACTCGACGTGGGTGTCCCCCCACAAGCAGGGTCGCTGCGTCACAGGTGACAAGATGGCGGTCCAGCCCGGTCACCGCCAGCCGCGGGTGCCCATCTGAGACAGGAATGGAAGCTACAGTGGGGGGCTCCTCATCAGCACATCCCCCAAAAATTCAGCCCGGCAGCAGCGGCGGTCACATACATCCACCAGCAAGGGCTCCGGTGAAGGCCAACACCACTGATCCCACGGGGACAAGATGGCGGCAGGGCGAGGCAGGGCAGAGCGACCAGGCCCGGCGACACCACCGGGGCCCCCAAAACGCACAGCAATCAAATAGGTTCCACCGCCGGTTTCAGTCTGTCACACGCAGGGGCCCAGATGGTCCGACCCCAACAGAGAGTCCGCCGTACTTCGGCCAAGGGACAGGGGCCTACACAGTGCGAAGTGTCGCCGACACAGGTCTGAGTGCCAAAGCACCCGTCCGAAGTCTTCCGCACCGTCGGGGCCCCTCCCGCAGGGCTCCTTCACCCTCCGTCGAGCGACGGGCCAGATTCCCTCCAGATCGCAACTTTCAGCACCAGGCCCAACCGAGGCGCCCGGACAGCACTCCGATGCGCTCCGCCTCTCAGGCCCTCCTTCGCTCCTCGAGCTCGATCGGACTTTTTGGGGGCTTCCCCCGAGGCGATCAGAACCAAAACGGCAACAACGTGCGCACCAGGTGCTCCGCCACGCTCCTCTTCCACGCTGAGCCTCAGCGGGGGGAGAAAAGCATAAGAAAAGGGCTCAAGCTTGGCCGGGCCGGAGGAGCTACGGGAGGAAGCGTCCGCTCACCCCGCCATCTTGGCCACGCCCCAATACTTACTGGTTTAAAGCTGAATAAATGTCACTGGTAAGACAAAACAACAGTAGCCCAGGGGGCTGCATGTAAAGGTCAGGGGTGCAACATGCGGCCCCCAGGCTGTACTTTGATTATCCCTGGATAGATAAATAAACAAAAGGAGGAGCAGGCAACATAGCATTCCAGTCACAATATTCTATACTGATTCTAAGATATTAGCAAAAGCTTTTGCAATTAGGATTATTAAAGAAGCACTGCACTTATATTTCCTGATCAGATTGGTTTTTTTTTTTTTTTTTATTTCAAAACTATTTTATTATTTTAAAGAAGCAAATACGGACATGAGATACAAGCAAAAGTGATACAATTGATATCAGACAAAGGCAATAAATATGTTAGAATAAAATTAAATAATAGGAAATCAAATCATTGTCATTCATTAATCCGCAGATATCAGATAAATAAATTAATTAAGGAGAGACGAAACAAATTGATATCCGGCAAAGATAATTATCAAAAGTATCACCATCAGATAGCAAAATAGGGATAAGAAGAAAGAAAAGAGAGGAAGAAAGAAAAGACGGAAAAGGTAGGAAAGAGACGAAGAAAGAAAAAGAGAGACAGGGAGGAAAAAAGGAAGAGGAGAGGATTTCCAAAGGATTCACCCGACACACAAGACAACACTAAAGAGACAAATCAAAGGGATATTGCTCCACCAACCCCTCGGAGGCCAACACCATGTACGAATCTAAGGCTTTCCAAACACCAGTAGATATAGAAGGAGAGAGATGAGCATGGTCAACTGACGTATGAGCACTTCGTAGAAAGGAAACCCAAGCCCACCAAGTATGGTAAGAGACGGATGAAAAGGATTTCCACTCCATGAGAATTACTTTGACTGCAATAGTCAATAAGAGATCCAGCAACTGTAACTCCATGGGATCTAAAGGCAGAGGGACTGGGGCCGCCAACGGACCTAAAAGGATTAATGGAAAAGAAAGTTGGAATTTAATATTAAAGATGAGCATGAGGTGTTTGTGAATTAAATCCCAAAAGGGTTGGAGAAGGGAGCAATCAAGGAACATATGTTGAAAATCGCCTGGTAAAAGCCCACAACTCCAGCACAGATTGTCTTCTTTGAGATTTAGCGAATACAAACGAATGGGAGTCCAGTGAAGAAGATTAATAGAGAAAAACTTAGACTGCATTAAAGAGGGGGCGATTTTGTTACGAAGAGAAAATTTACCAATATCTTGCCAGGTATCAGAAGAGATATGATCGGTAACTCTATGATCAAAATGATGTAGCCATTTTTGCTGTGCGACAGTTTGAGAAGGAAGTGAAGAGGACGATAAGAATTTGTAAATCCGAGACGCAACATGACCAGTCCTGATCCATAACTGAAAAAGCGTAATCATAGGGGAAGAAGGATGAAGGTGCTTTTTAGCAAGTGCTACCTTTATCTTAAGAAAGGTATAAAAGTCTAAATTAGATAAAGAGAATTGTTGAGCTAGGGATGAGAAAGGGGAAGGGTCATTGTTGGAATCATAGAGATGTTTAACAAGTGAGACACCTTTCCCAGCCCAGTAAGACATCAACTCTGGATCAATATTAATTTTAATTTTAGAATTCCGCCAAATAGACGACCATCTAGTTTTATGCAGTGGAATTGCTACTCTTTTATCAACCTTGCGAACCGCAGCAATAGTGTCTAAAATAATAGAACGAGAGAATGGAATAAAAAGGGTATTCGTGGTTAAAAAAGAGGCAGTCGGCAGTGGGGATGCCAGTTCCTGTTCTATTGTCAACCATGCTGGAACATGAAGAGATGGAGAAGAAAACCAAAGGGCACCCTGGGACGCCAGAAAAGCAGTTTGATATTTCCCCCAATCAGGAAAATTACAGCCTCCCATATCATAAGATTTCCGTAAAAATTTATAAGCAATCCTAGCCCTTCTGTCATTCCATAGAAATTTGGAGGTAAGTAAGTCAAGTTCATGAAAGAAGGAATCAGAAAGCCTTACTGGAAGCATAGAGGAAACAAAATTAATAATAGGTGTGATCATCATTTTAAGAGTCTGCAGTCGGCCCCACCAAGAAATATGCTTCGGAGACCAAGTTTCTAAAAGACGTCTCACCTTAAGAATAGTTTGGGATTCATTATAAGTAGCCGTAGCATATAGAGTGGAACAAAAATAGATACCCAGGTATTTTAGCTGTTTAGATTGCCACTTAAATCCCGCCGAACCCATATGAGAAGAGAAACAGTAAGCATTTAAGGGGAACATCTCTGTCTTATCTTTGTTCAGAGTGTATCCTGAAACTTTTGAAAAAAGAGAAATCGTGTCCGAAATAGCAGGGATGGCCAGTGCAATATCATCAGAAAAAATGAGAACATCATCTGCATACGCAGCTGTTTTAATCTGATGAGACCCAAAAGAGAACCCCTTAATACCTGGATGTGAGTCAATCATTCTAAGAAGAGGATCAATAGATAACAAAAATAAAAGAGGAGACAAGGGACATCCCTGCCTAGTACCTTGGCGAAGGTTAAAAAAGGACGACGTAGCTCCATTCACTCTTATGTTCGCTCTAGGTTGGGAATAAAGAGACATAACCATACGGATAAAGGAGTCACCAAGATTGTGCACACATAGAACAGCTCGTAGAAAAGGCCAAGAGACCTTATCAAAGGCCTTTTCCGCATCAAGGGCCAAGGCCGCTGCCGGAAGCTTGGAGCGCTTGGCAGAACCGAGAATGTGACAAAAAGTGCGGATATTGTCACGTGCCAGACGACCCTTCACAAAACCTGTTTGGGAAGGATGAACCAATAGAGGAATAAAGGATTCTAGACGTTTAGCTAATATTTTAGCAAAAATCTTAGCTTCCATGTTAAGAAGAGAAATAGGACGAAAATTTTTGGGATCCGAATGATCTTTTCCTTCTTTGGGGATTACTACAATAGTAGCATCAGCAGCAGAGCCAGACACAGAGCCATCTTTAATAAAAGCATCAAAGACGGATTGAAGCTGCGGCACAATCTCAGGTATAAAGGTTTTATAAAACAAAATAGGATATCCATCAGGACCAGGAGCTTTACCAGAGCGAGTTGCTTTAATTGCAGAAATAATTTCGTCAGAGGTAATCGGGCCATTTAAAGAGATCTTATCTGCCTCCGATATAGTTTTCACCGGAACTGTCTTTAAAAACTCTTGGCATTGTTCAAAAGAAGATTGAGTAGAAGGGGTATATAATTTATTATAAAAATCTCGAAAGACCTCAAGAATTTCAGTAGTCTGAAACTTTTTCTTACCAAGATGATCATTAATAGCAGAGATTTGTGAAGATTTATAAGAAGAGTCTTGGAACTTTAATGTAGCCGCAAGCATCTTGCCAGCCCGGTTTTTTAGCAGCAACTTCTTAGATTTCTGAGCCTGAAGACCTATATGAGCTCTCTTAGTGACTATAGTATTATATGTATATTTTAAATTCTTAATAGATTGAAGGCAAGATTTATCTTTAGATTGCCGAAAAAGAGATTCCTGAGTTTTAATTTCCGCTGCTAAGTCCGTAAGTTCCTTTCTGATGGCAGCGTTCCTCTTTGACATACATTTAATGACCTGACCACGGAAAGTGCATTTAAAAGAGTCCCAAAGCACAACAGGGGAATCAACTGAACCCACATTCTCACGGAAAAACAACTCAATAGCATGGGAAAACTCTCGAACCTCGGAAACATCATGTAATATTTCTGTGTTTAGTCTCCAAGATCGAGGACTCGCCCTAGGGGTGAAGGACAAAAGTGTGAACGTCACCGCGGCATGGTCCGAAACCAAGATAGGGTGAATAAGCGGAGATGAGGAAGATTGAACAAGAGAGGAGTGAACCAAAAGAAAGTCAATACGTGAAAAGGACGAATGAGGAGGCGAAAAAAAGGAGAAATCACTGCCAGTGGGATTATGAAGACGCCAGACATCCTGAAGATGGATAAGAGAGCACATATTGAGCATTTGTTTATGTGATTTAGGGGGACGAAAATTAAATGCAGAATTCCTATCTAGGATAGGATCCATTGGTAAATTAAAGTCACCACCTACAATAAGATTACCAGAATGAGGTGTGTCATTTAGCTTTTTGGTGATTACTTTCCAAAAAGAGGGATCATCCTTGTTAGGGGCATAAATGTTCATGACAAAGAGATCAGCATTACCATCAGACAACTTAGATAATAACCAACGTCCCTCTGTATCCTGTTCAGAGGAAACAATAGACAAACCAGAATGTTTAGAAACTAAAGTAATTACCCCATTTCTTTTGCCACAAGCATCTGAACAAGCAACATCAGAAACCCATTCTTTCTTCAAAAATGACGCCTCCCTAGCAGAGACCTTCGTCTCTTGAAAAAGGACTAGATCCGAAGAAAGAGATTTGCAGTAATCTAATATCTTTGACCTTTTTACTGGATGATTTAAACCTTTCACATTAAGAGACAGTATATTCAATCCAGACATAAAACCAATAATAGGGAAAAATGATATTCTATATTTGATAGAGGATGTACAACAACCAAAAAAACTTGAAACCAAACACTAGCCACCAACACAAAACAGGAAGAATCCAAGGAGGAAATCCGAAGAGAGAAGAGGAAAGAAGAGGAAATAGAAAGCAGGAAAGTAGGCAGAAAAAGAAAGAGAAGAATCAACAAGGAAGGTCTGAAAAAGACCAAATTCATACCAGGGGGGACATGGGAAGATGAGCAAGGGGACCATCGCGAGGGATAAAACAATCAGCATAACCAGCCCCAAAATAGTACATAACTGATTATACTTAACTTAGAAGGAAAAATATCTGATACATGAACTAGAACTAGAATTCATTAGAGAATTCTAAAAACTATTCATCATGTAAGTCTAGATCGGAACATGTATATACCAAATTAATAAATATGTAACCAATACATTGTAACATAAAAGAATGGAGAAAGCAGAAGAGGGAAAAATGTCCAATGTTACAAATGAGGAAATGGTGAAAAACAAGCTAATAACCATCTCAAATATGAGAAAGCATCAAAACCGATACATAACTTATGAAGAGCAGGAAAGAATAAAGAAAAAGAAACGATTTCCACAGAAGATTATAAGGTGTAGTATGAAGAGAGAAGATGAAGCATAAGAAAGTAAAGGATGAAATAACTGACCAATATAACAGTCAATAAAGCTCTATGAAAGATAAATAAGAAAGCAAGTACATAGTAAAAAATGTAACATCTAAAAAAAGTTATCTAGTAAACTATCCGCAAATACATAAACACTTGTTATACTTAATTTAAAGAGACAAGAGTATCTTAAATATATAACTATATAAGTAAAATAGCAGTGGAATAAAATAGAAAAACTAACTATACAGACAATAAAGTTATCTCTATATATAGCAATTAATAAGTGTCTACGAAGCAATTTATGCAGCTAAACCATAAAACAATACAGATAATAATCAATAACGTACTCCATAGAGACGAAAACACCAAAACAAAAGAAAAAATACAACACCGCAAGAATCAGAAATTGAAACCAGGAAGAAAGGAAGAACAAGAATGAACCGGAACCTGACCCATATAAAAAAACAAGCAAAAAGGAAAAAGAATAGTATGCACGAAAAAAGCGAACAGGAGTGAGACCAACCTATCAAGAAACAATATCACGAAACAATAGAAAGTACATAAAGAAGAAATATCGAAGATATCGGTCCATTTCACCATAAAGATATGAGGTAAACCTGACAAAGAAACGGCGAAAAAACACAGGCCACACTGAGCTTACACCGTCACGCACGAGAAGAACAGCCACAGCACACCAACAACAGCGGACTATAAGACCACCATGCAGATCTAAAAAAGACAAACTTAATAGATCTGGATAAGAGAAAACTCATTGCAGTTATATGTAACCACGTCAGGTGCCAGAGGAACCAGGGTCCCGCGAGGCCTCCACTTGAAGTTCCATCTGCAGCTCCATCTGATTATCCAAAAATGAGGCTAAATCAGCAGGTTCATCAAAAATTCTGGAACGACCTTTGAAGGTAATGCGGAATTTTGAAGGGCCAGAAAAAGAAAAGGGAATATTCATCTCAGAGAGACGTTTCCGGAGATTAAGAAAGCCCTTCCTCCTTATTACTGTGTCCCTAGCGAAGTCCTGAGAAATTGAAATGCGATGGCCATTCCATGAGACAGTTTTAACCTTCCGCATATGAGCCAGAATTTGTTCCGTATGTTGATGGCGCAGGGGCTTAAAAATTATCGCTCTTGGTTGCGTGGCAGATTTAGAGCGAAAGGTGGGAACACGGTGTGCCCGTTCCAGCTCAAAGTCTTTTTGAAAAGAAATTTGTAGCGTAGAAGGAAGCCACTGACATAAGAACTCAATCATAGCAGGGGCATCCTTCTCAACACCCTCCGGAAGACCAAAAATGCGCAGATTGGATCTGCGGTTACGATCTTCTTGTTCAGTGAGATCTCTCCGCAATGCCGCCATTGAGCGTTCTAACTGGCAAAGAGTCCTAGATTGCTTCTGCATAGTATCCTCTGCACCACTAATGCGAGATTCTGTGGCTGATACACGAAGGGAGAGAGCCTTGAAATCATTCCTAATGGCTGCCACCTCCACTTGCAGCAAATCTGTGTTAGTCTTGGTAGACTGCGCAATGTCGTGAACCTCATTAAGGCGCGTCAGAATAGTCTCAAGCGTGGAAGTGGTGTCTTTGTGAGGATTGTCCGGAGTAGGAGATATTTGCTTGGACCTCTTAAGAGAAGCTTTAGAGTCCTTTGCGTCTTTAGCAGTTGGTGACAAGCCCATATTTGCAGCCATAGAGCACACAGCCACCGTAGGCGCAAAATACAGCACCTCAGAGAAATGAAGGGAAGGAAAAAGCCAAAGGATACTAGTATATAATATATAAAAAAGAAATGAGCAAAAAGTGGAAAGCGCACTTTCAGCAGCCAACACAGGAAAGAACTAATGGCGGGCTTACATGGCAAATGAGAGGAGTCTCATGACAAAAATATAATGTTCTCCAGGTATCAAAAGAAACGCCTTCCGAACACAAAAAGACCAAGAAGCAGGGTGTCATAGAGCAGAAAAACACCAAATAAAGGCATCTGAGGCACTCTGAGGAGAAGTATAGTTAAAGAAAGTCCAAATATTCTCACCACAGGTAGTAATGCAGCGTGGGTAATGAACGAAGTCCAATATAAACCTCCAGAACTATAAAGATAATCACCAGCACCTGCTTTCCATCATTCCTGGCAAGTTCGGAGAAAAAGCGCCACCGTGTTGTGGAGAAAAAGCATCTCCGTCAGATAAGAAAAAAAAAACAAAATGGCGGCCGCTCGTAAAAGCACCGAGCACCACCACAAAACGGCAGAAAAACAGTTATGGCAGCTCCAGAGATCGAAAATCCCGCTCAGGCAACACACGGCAACATCAGGGATAAAAGGCCACCTTTCAGCATGTATGGGGCAATGTGAGGTAATAAATAAGCCTCCGACGGCCCTCGCTCGGCACGGAGCTCAAGCGCAACCCGCCATCTCGTAGCGGCGCGCAAGCCACGCCCCCCCTGATCAGATTGGTTTAATCTCAAACCAACAATTTCCTACCAATACAAATTTCCTTGTAAAAGCAATAGATCTTTTCTGAACTGGGTTTGGAGAAAGTACTCAATCCCATTATCTGGGTTCGTTTTGTCATCACCTTGGGCATGTTTTGTTTTCCTTCCCAGGTTAGGAGGGTCCTACTACACGGAGATCAAGAGGCTAAGACTACAATATTTATCAACTCTGTTAAGGCATGGGTGATCAAAGTGAAAAGAACCACTCTTCGGGGACGTCCTGTGTCACCTATTCTTTTTGCGTTCTTTATTGAGCCTCTTGCATTTGCAATACTTTGGTCTGAATCAGTTTCACCCCCTTTACCAGGCATTACCAAGCTTAAACATTATGTGGCTTATAAAGTGCTATTTCTCAGAGCCGATAGGCAGAATATTATATTTTAGATATATTGGACTCTCAAGAAGGTAAGTGTTTTTATTATATTGAACTCCACACATATAGTTACTTTGGATGTATACATATACCTCCAAGGTACGTAGATGTGGAGTTAATAATTAAAACTCTATACTTATCTTCACAATATTTTAGCAGTCAATATTTTTGTGACAATATTTTGTGAGATGGACATTTCGGACTTGATTTTCTGACATACAACTCCGTGGAGATCTCCTCATGGACCAGTGATGCATCTTTCCTATCAGAAACCAAACACTCATGGAAACATGTAGCACCCCTGCTCTCCCTACCTTGAGCTTCTGCGTCACTTTTTTGACCTAGGGCAAACCCACTATGATTCCAGCTGTTACTGCATGGCAAATAGCCCCCCACTATCCAATGGCTCATATCCCTTCATTCTGACACGAGCTCACGTGGCGGTAACCCATTGGAAACCCATATCCCTGCACAGCTCATTCTGTCACACTGTTTTTCTCTGCCTCCCTAAACAAAGGCGCCCCGCTGGACCCTACGTGAGTAAACCCCCTTTTTTCTCTCATTTTTGTTCTCTCACTTTTTATGGTGTGCACTTCATCAATTTGGCCCATTGAATAATCAGATGTCCCTTATCTTGAGGTCCTGATGAACCCCCCCCCACCCTATGCAGGGTCGAAACATCGTCGACTATTGTCATAACAAACCATTTCCGGCCTCTTTAATTCTTAAAAGAGGCTATTGTAGGACATTACTCATTCGTAAATGGTCGTTTTTGTATATTAAGAAACCCTATTGTATGTTGTATTGTGTCACTTACATGGGACACCGAGAACAATCTGTTTTTCAATACAGACATTAATTTCTTGTGCAAAACAGTATTTGGACTCTTTATTGTTTTGACTATAATAGTTTCTCTTTCGACATCCCATTTCTCGGTTTAAATTTGACATTGTACATGTATATCATTTATTCGCACATTGTCCAAAGGAACCATTGTTTTTTCTAGTATATGTGATAATATGAGGAGATGTTGCCATAGAAACCCAACAACCTATGGTACTTCCCAAATAAGGGTTGATATACAAGAAGCAATTATTAAATACAGTTAAAATCACACTTAACATGGCAAAATGAAATGTAGGTAAAGGAAAGATAGGTGACTCTCTCTAACCATTTTCATTTTTTATAATAATATGAGCAGCAGAGATAGGGCAGGATATGATATACATTTGTCCAGTAGACGCAGAACATTAAGCAGAAGCAAAGCATTAACATTTCTCACAAATCCTAAAAAGTTTTAAATGGAAGGTAAAAGTTCAAACAAAAAATGGAAGGTGCACTCTAATGGAAGTCAAAAGATAGAAAGTACACTTGAAGTCCAAAACGATTCTTCTTTTATTTGCAGTTGTTTTACTAAAAACGGTACACAGCCAACGCGTTTCGTTCCCTAGT
Source organism: Triturus cristatus (assembly GCF_964204655.1). Classification (NCBI taxonomy): domain Eukaryota; kingdom Metazoa; phylum Chordata; class Amphibia; order Caudata; family Salamandridae; genus Triturus; species Triturus cristatus. The sequence goes on from NC_140589.1 coordinate 879,452,431, forward strand.
GCCACGGGAACTTCGTCAGGGAAGGTAAAAGTTGTTTACATTTTCAATAAATTGAAAATACGTAAAGTAAAATATTTTGTTGGTTGATGTTGTATAAAGGACCACTCATTACTCAATACTGTTTTTTTTTTTTAATTTAGATTGGTTAAATGCCTAGGCTTAGAGATGTAGGTTACCCAATCGTCATGCTTAAATAATAATAAGCTGTTACCTAGTCAGATGTGGAATAGGCAGAGTGAAAGGGCAAACTAATTTGAAATGAATAACAAGCAGCAAATGACAGTGTAGAGCTGCTACTTTTACATTAAATTAACCCCCCAAAAAGAAGAGTTGTACATTATTGCTGGAGGAAATCTTATCAGCCTTTGTCACTACAAGACCAAAGGAGGTGTGGCATATTGCTACATACGCATAATTCTTATTTTGCAAACCATTGGCATACCATTTAGATTTTGTATTTGTTATTGCTTAAAAAACGTGGAACAAGTTTAATTGTTAACTGTCTATTGAATCAATTCATTCAGATGAGGCAATACTAAACAAACATAAGCCACCCAGCAACAGCTAACATGTGTATCGAACATAGAGTGAACTTCTGCAACACGGTGTAAGGTTCTGCATCACACAAGGAAGCCTTGTTGAGCACCTGTACAGGGGATGGCACCAGAAGCAGGCTAATGTTAGTAGATATGCTCCTGACTGAGTTTCCCCCTGTGCACAACACAGTGCAGACAATTTCGATGCTGCAATACTTTAAAAGAAAAATGAATATATCTGGGCCCTGCAGTGCATGTGATGCAATGTGGCATTGAAGATGAACTGATTGAGGATAATCTGGCAAAATAGGCACCTTGGTGTTTTCAACTGACAGAGGTACCACCTTCCAGGCCCTATGCAAAATATGGCCCCAATCTCTGTAGGTCTAGCGTAACGCAATTATTGGGTGATGCATCAGCCCTCCGTGGAGGTACAGAAGATCTCTGCCCTCTCCACCGTGAAGAAATTTGACAGATGTTAGAAATCGGGTTTCTGGTTGACTGGGGTGCGAGCCCTGGTCATGCAGTAATCCCAATCCTAGTACAGGTAAAACACCAGTAATCCCCAAATTAACCTGTGCCCACCACCTGATAGCTTTAGACTGAGCAGTCAGGCTTAACTTGAAGTTAATGTGTAAAGTATTTGTTCAACACTTTAAACAGTAGAACAGTGAAAACACCGCACAAAAGGATTCCACGCCGGATTAGAATAATAGAGCTTAATTTAATAAATACAACTAAACTAAAATAACACAAATCCACTAAATAGAAGTGGAGATAGTGATTTTTAAATAATTAAGTGATAAATAGCTCCAACAAGCACAAATAGCCATAAAGGGCTGTCTGGTCAAGCTGGACTGAGACAAAGTATAATTTCAGGTCAACCGTGATGGCACGCTGGCCAGCTACAGGGACCAGGTTAGGTCCCACAGTGCAAAAGCATCTCAGTGCTGGTTGCATCGACATCAAGGATCCTGACGACGGTGAGAATGCAGAGCACGGAGAGGGCGATGTGTCGGTATCAATCGACGAGGTCCTGATCCTGGTTTTGGAACAGTAGCAATGCATCGGTTCTAATGAGCGGGTTGTAGCGATGCAGAGTTTCAGTGTTGTCATTGAGGCTGACATCGATGGAGATGCGAGGACTTTGCTTTAGTAGAGCAGCGCACAGTGATGTTGCGAAGGCAGAGCAGTGTCTCCAACCCACGCAACAGCAGCGATGCACTGGTTCTGGTCCAGCCAACAGGGCAATGCACCAGTTCCAATCCCCACAGTGGCATGGACTCACCTGGTCCCAACCACCAAGATGGCACTAAAGTAGATGCTGGACCTTCTCCTTTCCCTCTCAGAAAAGCACAAGTTCCAGGGATGACAATCCTAAATCACTCACTGTTCCAAGAGGAAAGGAGGGTAGGGACAAAATAAGGAAAGAGAGACTTGCGGTACTGGGTCTGATCTGCTGCAATGCACACTGCTTAACAGGATGTGTCACTCCTGAGACCTTCTCTATTTGGGAAGGTAGGGATGTATAGTTTTGTGAAGACGCAATACATAGGAAACAACAAGAAAAGGCAATTACCATCAGCACACTAGCAGGCTTTCTTATACAATGCCATTGCATTAACTTTAGTAACATTCACTTACCTGCTTCTTCTACAATACGACATGAAAGTGGGATAACCAGGTTCACACATAGGAATCTCTGAGACCCTTGAGGACGAACTCCAAATGCTGATTGGAGCCTCTGACACTCCTAGGATAAAACTCAAAACATGGGTAGGAGTTAGTGGCACTCCCAAGGTTACACTCAAAACATGGGTTGGAGTATCTGGCATTCCCAAGTTTACATTTGAAACATAGATTGGAGTTTCTGGCACTCCCAAGGTTACACTCGAAACATGGATTGGAGTTTCTGATACTCCCAAGCCTACACTAGGAAGACAGATTTAAGTATGATACTCCCAAGGTAAAACTAGGCACACGGGTTGGAGTATGACACTCGGAAGGTATACTAGGAACACAGGTTGGAGCATGACACTCCCAAGGATAAACTCAAAACATAGATCTCGGTACAGGGATCACACATTAATTAAACGCTGTGAGGAGAATTCTCAAGGCACTACTGTTAATCACAGAAACACAGAGCAAAGTCTTTAGTCCTTGAATAAACACAGTTCAAAGGCCAAGGTTTCAGGAAAGGTCTGGAGCAAGAACAATCAAGGTGAACTGGAGGAAGTCACTGGGGGAAACTTAAAGGCAAGTCTACAGTCTTGAAGACCCGGATACTCCGGCCTGCTTATTACTATTAAAGGAGAGTGCACACTAACCTGGTATCAAGTACTTTGCCTAGTGCTTCAACTTGTCCTAAGGTTTGTGGTCTTGACTCAGGAAGTCACTGAGGAACTGGAGTAGCTGAGCAGGAGGTGGAGACGAAGGGGCTGAAGCCAAGGAAATCATCAGAGGAGCTTGAACTAGAGCCGAGAAGTGCGCTGCCCAGGTCTAGTCGGTTCTTTAGGTAAGTGGATAAGCAGGAAGCTTGTTCCACATGGAACGTAGGCCAAGCAAGGGGCTTGGGTTTGGACGTGTTTTATATAACATGTTCAGGGTCCAATGGATACAATAGAATCACGTGGCACATGGCCATCTGGAAGGTGCTCCAAGACTCCTGAAAGAAACACGTCATTACACTGACTTTGACCTTAAAGAAAGAGCAGGTCCAAACTAGTTAACAGGAAATAAATGTATCGTGTTATCTAAACATGTGCAAGTGAAAACACTCCAAGACTCTTGTAACAGCAGGATCACGGCATGCCATTCGTTCACGTGTTCAGGGAATGCTTGCATACTCAGACGTAATGGAATCAGGGGATTGGGGAAACTCAGGCATGGAATCATAGCGTGTCATAAGGTGCCGCAAGGATAACACAACACAGAGGCAAGTTTAAAGGACACGTGTGTTTTGGGGAATAAAACTACACTGAATCAAGGTTTAAGGGAATCAATGATCCAGGGGGAACTCAGGCAAGTTATCATAGCGCACCATAAAGTGGCACAGGGGTAACGTGACGTGAGCCCTGCATGCTAGGCCCTCTACACAGAGTATTAGGGGGTCGTGACAGTCCTACAGGTTGTGATTTGTCTAGGTGACGAGCATGAAAGGAACGAACCAGCCAGGGGGCAAGAACTTGGCTGGCTGGTTCCCAAGACTGCTCTCAAGGACCATAGCCTTTCCATTCAATCAAATAAAACAAGCATCAGTTTTTACATTTAGAATCAAGGATTCTCTGAACCTCAAACTACAAATGACCAGCCAGCGTAATAGGTGCAGGAGGGAGAGCAGGACGGATCTGGGCACAACAGGGTTTCAACAAGGACACATGAAACACTGGATGATCAGGTAAGTCTTTAGGCAACTGTAACTTAACAGCTACGGGGTTAGCAATGTGTTCAATAGAAAAGGGACCCTTATAACGGGGATGGTGTGTACGTTTTCAGTGGACAGTCAAACTTGGGGGGACATTTACTAAGCTTTTGCACCGTGTTTGCGTCACAAAAGTGACACAAAATCTTTTTTTTGTAATTTACTTTCCAGCGCAAAATAACATAAAAGTAAGGAGGGCGTGCACTGTGCAGCACGCATACAAAGTGGGAAACGCTTTCCCTTGTGTCTAGCATAGTATATTTTACAGGAAGGGTACCCTTCCTGTACAATACCTATGCTAGACTCATGCACCCACCTTAGCGCTGTGGTGCTAAGGTGTGTGCATGGCACACAGCAGCTGTAATCAGCGCCGGCGCAAGGGAAAGGGGAGGAGATAGCCATATCTTTGAAGATATGGTGCTCTCCTGCTCCCTCTCTGTCGCGCAAGGCAGCACAGCCTCGCGGGGGGCTTCGCTGCATTGGGTGACTTTTTCGTAAATCTCCCCCTTGGTCTCCTAACTTGTAGTCAGACTGGTGTTGTTGATTTCTATCAGCTTGTCTTTCAACACCCGACTTAGCTGGATGCAAGAGTGATAATCACTGATGTTCAGATTCTATCAGAAGTTTAACAAAGTCTTGTATAGCAGGTTAATTTTCAAAACTCATGACAAAGTTTTCAGGTAACACACTTGGCTGTATCCCACTTAAGTAACAGAATGGGGAGACACCAGTGACTGAATGCGGTGTATTGTTGTAAGCAAACTCAGCGCAAAGTAACAAGGATTCCCAGCCTTCGGGGGTAGAGCTTAGAAAACATTGCAGTGTTGGTTTCAACACCTTATTTAACTGCTCCCTCTGGCCATAAAAAAAGGAAAGTGACAGGCAGACGAGAGTCGAGTATCAATGTCCAAGGATGTGCAAAAACTGCACCAAAATCATGAAATGAATTGCAAGCCCCTATCAGAATAAATAACCAAAGGGAGCCAGGGCAACAGCAGAATTTGTTGAACAAACACTTGAATCTTGAGTGTTGACCCTTCTCCCCATGGGAACAGTCCAGTCCGAACTGCAAACCAGGCCCAGGAACAAGCATCCTGGGACAGGTTTCGGTGTATCACACCTCATCAGCCAGGCTAGCATTGAATCCAGTGGGTTAGTGACCACACTAACCACGTCTGGGCATATCATTCCCACTTAGAGCGACAAGAGCAAGAAGAACAGATGATGGACGGAATGATGAGCAAATCAAACATTCCCCCCCAGTCACTGATCTGAGTTTAAACCATTGTTTTTTTGCTCACCACGCCACCCCAGTTCGGACCCAGCCATATGCTAATCAGTCTTCGCCCTGCTCCCCATGGGAACAGTCCAGCCCGAACTGCCAAGCCAGGTCCTCCCTGGATCAGAATCAAGCATCCTTGGACCGATTTCAGGTTATCACCCCTCAAAAGTGTCATTTTCAAAATTGTAATAATACATCTGACCTTGCCTTTAAAGAGGATTAATCATTACGTGTCCATAGGTACCAAACATGATAGATCTACTCCCTCTCAATCAGGAATTACAGCTTATTAAATGTAATAAGGAATCACCAATGTTATCCTATGAGAGGAGTAGGCCTCACAGTAGTGAAAAACAAATTTGGGAGTTGTTTTACTACTAGGACATGTAACACTTAAAAGTACATGTCCTACCTTTTACTTACACAGCAACCTGCCCAAAGGGCTACCTACGGCCTACCTTAGAGGTGACTTATATGTAATAAAAGGGGAGTTTAAGGCTCAGCATGGGGTTTTAACTGCCAAGTCAAAATGGCAGACGAACACTGCTACAGGCTGCAGTGGTAAGCCTGGGACATGTTGAATGTGCTATTTAAGTGGGTGTCACAATACGTGCTGCAGGCCCAATGGTAACTCTTAAATTTCAGGCCCTGGGTATATGATATACCACTCTACAAGGGACTTACAAGTAAATTAAATATGCCAAACAGGTGTTAACCAATTATACCATGTTTTAGGGAGAGAGCTCAATCACTTTAGCACTGGTTAGCTGTGGTAAAATGAAGAGTCCTAAGGCCAACAAAAATTAATTCAGTAAAAAGTGGGAGGAGAAAGGCAAAGTATTTGGGGGTGACCCTGCAGAGAGATCCATTTCTAACAACAGTTCCTTTAGGGTGACCTTCGGCAGCAAACTGTTTTTTTAAAAACAACTTCCGTTTCCCGCTGCCCCCTCTGGAATACTCGCCATATGGATATTATTCTGCTGTGATCAACCTTCAACATCTTCAGTTTTCTATAGGAACCTGGCCCTTTCCACGAAGTGAGCTACCTGACATTACAAATTCATTTACATCTGGTTCCAGTAGAGCCACAGCGGACTGAACTTCTGGGACTCTTTCCACCATCTTCTGCTGGCTTACCCTGGCAGTCTGACATCTGGGACTATTGCATCAGTTGTACTATGTAGGCCATTTCTAGTTTCCTATCTTGCTCCAAGTATGCTATCAAACATGTCACTGGCCAATGAGCTGCTCTGTTTATAAATTAGCCGTCAGGTGGAGGGACTAGCACTTTGACCTCATAACACCCTGAAGCCACTTCAGTGCATGATGCCTTCATTCTTACCAATTAAGAAAGTGTTCAGGCTCCCACCTATATGCAGGTGGAGCCTACTGACAATAAAGGAGTTACCATGGTACATAATATTTCCAAATTTGCTAACACAGGTAAGTGCCTTCATGGGCTTCTTCCCCTGGGCTGAAATAATCAGGAGCTGCTTTATGAGAAAGTTAATGAAGATCAACCTTTTCAAAGATGCAGTAATCTTTTGCTTTGTATTGAATAATTCATAATTTGTATACTCGTTCTTTAGAACCCACTGATGAAGAAATTAGATTGACTCGTGTTTATTTGGTTGCTAGTTATGATTGTAATGGCAAATAAATGTTTATTTTGGAAATGTTGACAAACATTTTAATTTCATAGGAGCTATAGGAACAAGCCTCAACAATTACACTTTTACACTTGTCTTTAATTCATGTAACTGTGATGGGATTAAAGACTGAGTTCCAAAGAAAAGAATCCTCTTCCAGATCAGGGCATTAGAACATACAACTTTATGGTTCCAATGACCTAAATTGTGGGCCATATTTATCAACAATGCACGCAACGGAGCAAGCCACCTTGCTCCGCTGCTTGAAAGGGAGTGGGCACGATTGCACCATATTTAACATTCTATGGCGTATTCCTGCTCTCTTCCTGCGCTGGCGCACAATCTGTGCTTAGTACCAACACAGGTACCCTTGCAATGTGGTGCAAGGGTGCCTGTATTGTAGGCAGGAGTGCTTTTGTGCAATTGGGGGCACCTTCCTGCACAAAAACAATCCTCAGAGGCATGTTTTTCTTTCTGCATGTGCTGCAGAATGCAGCGCACATAGAAAGAGGAAACAACGAGGAGAAATAAACATATTTCTCCTCGTTACACTTCACCTGGGGAGGCGTAGCATTTGGATGCATTCCCATTTCTACCAGTAATGGTAAATCAGGAAATGCACCAAAATCCATGGGTGGATGCATGGGAACACCCACGTCCCACCCATAGAACGCCTCCCTTGGGTAGAGTAACGCAAGGCAGCGATTTGCACTGCCTTGCGTCACTCTAGATTTAGCAAGGCACGTGGGGTCAAGCAAGGTGGCCCTCACACCGGATTTCGTGGCACAAGGGTGACACAAAACCTTGATAAATGTGGCCCAAAATTCCAAAATAAATCAGCCAATGTATTTGCCTGTGGGACCAACAAGGCAAACCATTGATCATGCGTTGGTGTTGTGCCAATCAAGTATGATAATTGCTGCCCTCCTCTTCCTCCTACGCTTTTAATCTGATGTACTCTGTACTTGAACTCTAGCCTGCCCTGACCTAGATGAACATCATCCAAAACGTATCCAATGCCAAACGTGTGTCGGCCATTTACAGATGATGAGAACAGGACTGGATCAGGTTAGATTGAGCCAGAGCAAACCTGTTCACTCTGGACGCGGTTTGCATCAGATCAGTTGAACGGCTAAAACAAATGAAATGTTCTGTTTGTCTGTTTGAGGACACCATGGTGATGACATTGAGGACATGCACAAGAATGCTTTCAAGCCCTGTACCAAGATGTTCTTGAACCATTGCCTTTTACTGTCATCAAATTGGAGAGCAGATTTAATGAGGGTGAAGGGCGGATGTTTGACCTCACCAGCCCTTGAGGTTTATAAACCACTGTGCCAGACGCGACCCTACAAGGAGCCAATATAATGGGCTGCCCAATGTTTTCCACATTATTGCTATGATGATACAGACTTTTTAAAATACCTGCTAATGTCACCCTCCAGCACCTCAATGGTACCTTTGTTCTTTGACCTTGGGCCGAGGGGCATATACTCACTTGCTGAATTTAGACCACTTCTGTATTGGATTAGAGTTTGGGGACACCTGAATTAAGGCATTATATGGAGGCCCTAAGCGGTGTTTTTGGCCTCGTTGGTAGGTGATCACTTGCTTGGTTTAGGCATGTATGTGATCAGTGAAGTCTGTCAGATCACTATTCTTCCTTTGAGCTTATTACCACGGGCACAGCAAATAAGGTTAAATCTGTGTACACAAAATGGCTTCAGGAGGCGATACTTTCAGATACCACCCACGGGAGTCTTACAAAGGCCTTCTACGATAATAAGGGCCTCATTTACAAGGCCCCATGTGCCACTTTTACGCCGCCGTAACGTCACTTTTTTGACGCTCTGGTGGTGGAGTGTGCTGCAGCATATTTACAAGGCCACGCAAAGCTATTGCGTGTGGCTTCTTAGGACCTTGTAAATATGTGCCCCTTTCATGCAGAACGCTTTCCATGGGTGTTGCTGTGGGTGTTCCAACGCAACCCCCATGGAATCTGAAGCATTCCCATATTTATGAAGCATCGTAAACCTGGGAATGCGTCAGATTCTAAAACCCCCCCAGGGGTGGCGTTAGGGAGGTGCAACGAAAGAAAATATCCTTATTTCTAATAGTTTTTTATCTTTCTATGTCTGCTGCATTCTCCCCCTTCCTGAACTAAAGCAATCCTGCATTCAATCAGGCACCCTTACACCATGGTGCCAGGGTGCCTGCCTTGGCGCTAGGCAGCACATTGTACAAAAGTGCTGGGAAAGGCAGGAATGAGCTGTGTAGTGATAAATACGGCCCATTCCTGTCCTTTCCCTGTAACGCAGCGAGGTGACTTGCTGGGCTGCGTTACATTTAGATAAATATGTACCTTGCTCCCCACATCAGGCCGGAGTCAGTGCACTGGCTTCAATCTTGATTTGATATGCTAACTTGTGTTCTGGGACATCCTAGCTGCCTATTATGCAGCCGTTGGAGCTTCTGAATGAGTTTCTTAGGGAGCACTGAATATAGGACATTGCAGTAGTCAAGGTGACCATGACCATCACTCTTTTGAGACCATACTTTGATCACTTTGAAGAAGGTACCTCTTTAATCACTGGGTTAACGTTGATGTGCTGGAGAGGTCAACATTGAAGATCAGCCCTCAGTTGCATAATTTGATGAAGCGGTATGGGGCGTTGCAAGTCCTTTGGGCCAGATGAAGGTCATAGATTCCAGTTTAGGGGCATATTTGCAACAGGCAGCGATAATTATCGCTGACCTTGTATGCCGCATTTTTTTCTATCGCTGGAATATTTCGCCAGGCTAGCATTGTATTAACAACGCTTAGCGCCATGGCGATGTATATTCCAGTGATACCGCCCTTTTCCATGTAACATCGCTGGTTTTCCATCTAAAACGGTGATATGCTTGATGATACGACCCTGTGGTCGGATCACATGAATCCACCTCCCATGTTAGGTATGCCTTACTCAGGAATTTAACAGATGTTAAATTCCTGCGTTAAGGCATACTTAGCGCAATTAAAATAATCGCTTCTCCGCATGGTAAATATCGCGAAGGTGCCTTCGCGATATTTACCCATGTTGTTTCCACAGACACGCCTACTTTGCATCTCATTAGCGATGCGAAGTTAGGCGTGCTGGAAACGGGAGCAAAATCAGCAAAACACTCGATAGCGTGTCTTTGCTGATAAGGCGATAAGATTATCGCCGCTTTTCGGCCGAAAACGGGCGCAAAAGCGGCGATAATTTTCTATCGCCGCATTGGTAATATGCCCCTTAGTCCCTCCATCAGAGCTTTGGAAACACACATCCATTGGAAATGGACTGAAATCATGAAGTGATATTAGCCTGGCTTTCAAAATTGTTCTCCACCCTAAAGTGGATTTTGGTGTCGTTGGCATTCATTTGGAAATTTACCAAGTCTTGCTCTTTGCATACATGGATTTTGAAGAGCAATCAATAGAGTGGTGATGCTGGGGGTATGGCACATGCTGCCTGAGGTTGCTGCATCTGGGCTTTAATTGCACATAGGATACGGAACAGGACATTTGATGCAAAACCTGCAAATCGGATAGATACAATGCACGTGATTAGTGAAATTACCCTTCGGTGTCCCTAGCAATTCATTTGTTTGGCCATAAAGTGAACAAATGTGTATTGAGGTCATTTTATATACAATGCATGCATGAGATAAAGAACTTGGGGGCATATTATCAAGAAAGGCGATAAAATTATCGCTGATTTAGCGGCAGAAAACTGCCGCTAAAATGGCGATAATGGGATTGATAATATGCTCTATGGAATTCCAATTGAAGCCCATGTTAGATGTGAAGGACATCTAAAATGGTTTTCAATTGGAATTCCATAGAGCATATTATCAAGCCCATTATCGCTGTTTTAGCGGCAGTTTTCTGCCGCTAAAGCGGCGATAATTTTATCGCCTTTCTTGATAATATGCCCCCAAGATCTCTATCTCATGCATGCATTTTATGCCCCTTGATGTGAGAAATCGTATCGTCTTAACTGTACTTTTCAGATGTAAAATAGCTCATCGTGCGTTGCTAGGAAACCAGATCCTGCAGGGCAGAATGCTACACCAAAAAGCCAGTATCATGAGGCGAGAGATGTTTACACAAATGGGCTGTTTTGTGTAAATCTAAATAAATTGAAAACAATAGGTTAAGCAATCAGCTGATTATCAAGCCAGAACTAATTAAAGATCCTGAACCCAGCCATGTCCTAATGAACTCAGATTTAGGGCTATAGAAAAGCCCATGCCTCAATAAATAGAAACATGCTGACTTGAAGCAACCTATATTGCATAAAAAAACTTTCTTAAAAAAACATGCCGTGCTCTACTACAATAAGAGAATATTGATGGTTAAAGCAAATCATATGTAATTTTGGAAGTATATCAAACAAATATTCAAGGTATAATATTGTCATTGATCATTGATTAACCATTGGTAATACCACCAGCAAAAAGTTTTATAAATGAATCGTCCCTTCATTCAATATAGGTATACCTAATAGTAGGAGCATTATACAGCCCATGTTCCACCTCTGCTGCTCCAGCTTTCATTTGCCCATTCCATTACTTTTCATTGACACTGTTTGCCCCCAGTCCTAGATTGTGTCCTGCGGTATAAATCCAGATTAGATTTTGGACAATGGGTGATTAATTGCATTTGTGAGTCTATACAGCTCTGACATGGACTACATTGTTTTTGTGTACATTCACTTCTTCTAGATGGCTGAGATAACATGGTGGTAGGGCCCCATAGTCAGGATAAGTGGCAGGAGGCTTTATAAAGCTGAGCCGGTTTCATAAACTGAGTCGGTTTCATAAACTCTGGTGGCCCTGCCCAGACGACATTCTTCGTGCATAGCAAATTACTCTTGGGTCGATGTAATACTTCAGTATTATTCTTGTGAGAGGAAATTGAGAACTTTTGACTTTTGAATATTCCCTCATGATATATAATTAAAGCAACTGTGAGTTCCACTATTTTAATTTAAAAACTGAGGGGCATATTAACAAGGAACAGGGAAAATTAACGCTAAAGGGGCTTAGCGTTAATTTTTTTAAACGCCTGCTATCGCTGGATAATATCGCCTGGTTATCGCGTTATTAACAACGCTATCCGCCTAGGCAATAAAAAATCCAGTGATAGCGGCATTTTGGGAGGTTATCGCTGGTAATGCAGCGATAAAACTACAAGGATAGGGATATCCTTGTTGATAGCCCATGGTGGATTTAGCCATGTAATCCACCTCCCATTGGATTACATGGCTAGTCTGAAAATTAGCAGACGTAAAAAAGCAGCGTTAACCGTGGTTAGCGCTGCTTTTTTTGTCTCTAACAGGGTTAGCGTGAAGTTTGATAATAGGAGAAATGTCGCTTAGCGACATTTCTCCTATTATTTTGCTCTGGAACGCCCACTTTGCATCTCATTAAAGATGCAAAGGGAGGCGTAGTGAAAAAGGGTGCTAACATGCGATTTTGCATGTTAGCACCCTGTTGTTGATAGGGCGACATTTTTATCTCCGCTTCTTTGGCTTTTAAAGCCAAAAAAGCGGAGATAAAGCCCTTGTTAATATGCCCCTGACACTTTCTCCAAGTGTTTCCAATTTCCACCAATGTTGTTTAAGAGTCATCAATTGGTTGTAAACCACCCAGCACTTGGCTTGGTTTTGATCTTCTCAACTACTTATTTCAAGGCCTGACAAAGATGCTGTAGAATGCCGCGACAGGGATTTGAGAGGAGGGCAGGGATCAGCATTACTATCAGTGGTGGAATGACACTATCTGCAGTCAGTTTTATTTGTCTGTGTAATTTGTGGATTTTAGATCATGTTATGATCATCAGTAATTCCTTTTGCTAGCGACGACAGGAACTGATGGTCATATTAGTTCATTGGCAATGGGTTACAGGGAATAGAACCATCCCCTTTAAGAAACCAGAGGCATGTTTGTACTCTGCTGTGTTATATTATATGTAAAATAATTATTTCTATCTTACTAGTAACAAAAACAAGATAAATATGTTTGGGTTTAAAGAAAGAACGGGATGTCTTCTGGAGTTATTTGGCCAAACTGCAGCAGCGCTCTACCAATCAAATAAAAAATCTTAGCTTTCTGTTGGTTGCCAGCATGTCCTCGGATGCACACATAGGAAATGTTGAGTGCAGTTGTTACCACAACTGGTGAAATTAAAGTCCATTTTGCATTTCATTCTGCTACACACAGAGGGGCATATTATCAAGCACGGCGTTAACATTATCGCCGCATTAGCGGCAGAAAACTGCCGCTAAAGCGACGATAATGGACTTGATAATATGCCGCAGAGAATTCCCATAGAAGCCCATGTTCTGGTGTCAACATGGGCTTCGATTGGAATTCTCTGCGGCATATTATCAAGCCCATTATCGCTGCTTTAGCGGCAGTTTTCTGCTCCTAAAGCGGCGATAATTTTAACGCCGTTTCTTGATAATATGCCCCAAAATTTCTCTTGTGCGAGCTGCGGTTCACGCCATGTTAGATGTTTGTGATGTCTTCGGCTCTGGGTTTCCCTCTTCTCACATGCAGCTACTACAGGGAGGGCAGTGGTCTACCACTTCATCAGAGTCAAAATATCCACCTACAAAAATATTGCATCTGCTATATTGTACTGACATTACAAGGAAAATCTAGGCTAATGAATGTGGAGTTGAGAATAGTACATTTATATTTACCTTGACAATGTGGTGGTGGTAGGCGACACCATGGATGTGATATATTTGTGGGTAAATATTTTACCCACAGTATATCAACATACAACTGAAAGTGCAGAACTCCATGGTTCGGTTGTTGTCCTTTGGAGATGACCCACGTCTCACAGGCTAAACCTTCCTTGGGCTGGCTGGCTCTGAAAGATCACATATATTTCAAGGTAAGAGTCCTCTTATTTAAAAGCATTCTTAATTTGAGCCCCCCCCCCCCCTCTGGCAGATAGAATCACAAAACATTTACCAAGGCATAAGATTACGGTGCATATTTACAAGCCCCTATCGCCACCACAACCTCACTTTTTCTGACGTTGTGTTGACGATCGGGGCTTCGCTTTATTTACAAGGCAGCGTTAAGCCACTGAAAGTGGCTTAACGCTGCCTTGTAAATAAGGCACCCCTTCACGCTATACTTAGCGTGAAAGGGGTGGGCAATGGGTGTTGTGGTGGGCGTTCCACGGTAACACCCATTGACTTTGACGCTGCCCCATATTTGCAAGGATGGCGTAAATATGGGGCAGCACCAAAATTAAGACCAGGAAAAACCTGGTCTTACACTGGCGCAACGAGGAGAAATGTTTAATTTCTCCTCGTTTTTGCTGGTTCCATGTGTGCTGCATTCTGTAGCGCGCATAGAAACAGCAAAAGGCCATTGATGGGTGCAGGAACGTGTCCTTTCCTGCACATAAACAATCACTTAAAAAAATGACGTTTTGCAACTTCTGCAGCACACATATAAGTTACAAAACACCATTTCAGATTGTTTATGTGCAGGAAGCGACACCTTCCTGCACATAAACAATCTTCTCCTGCAACACAGGCACCCTTGCACTGTGGTGCAAGGGTGTCCGCGTTGGCGCTAGGCGGCTAAATTAGCAACAGCACAGGTGGAAATGCAGGGCTGCACCCTATTCTTGTAAATACGGTGCAGCCCTGCGTTTCAGAAGTGGCAGAGCGCGGCGTTAAGCCAATGAGGCTAATATGCCCCTAAGTGTCAGATAAACTGTTACTCATGATCCCTCGTCACAAGCTCGAATCCAGTGGCAGTAGAGATTTCTGTGTCTCATGCCCTTTGCTGTGAATCCACTTGATACCAGGTTCTTGTCCATTTTCCCCCCACTTTAGGCAAGATCTCAAACCCCACATATTTTAGGTAAGACCCCCGTCAAAGAACCTATTGCTGGTAGTGTAAGTGTATTCATGTATGCACTCCTTCGTTATGTCACTTTCATTGGGATTTGAGGAGGTCACTGTAAGGTTCCATGGCACTGAGTGAGGCCTAGTCAAACTTCCCTGCTAGAGGGTACATATATATAGAGAGAGAAATCTCGAGAGTCTTACTGAAGACATAGCTCAGGAGGAAAGGAATCCCAAAGTGAGGATGCTAAACGTAGTTCCACCCAAGCACACATTTTTATATATTGGGATGGCCAGCAGCAAAGTGGAAGATGATATTTAAAACAGGGATTGGGTCATAGAACTATGGGGCATATTTACTAATGTTTCATGCACTGCAGGGCAGCAAGCAAAGTTGTTGCGCTGGGTTGTGTGAAAGGGAGGGAGCATTAATGCACCCTATCTACTAAAATATGGCGCACTTCTGCCCCCTGCTACTGGTGGTACCCTTTGTGCTGCCTAGTGCCAATGCAGGCCCCCTTGCACCATGCTGCAAGGGTGGCTACGTTATGGCCAAGATTGTTTTTGTGCAGGAAAGAGTACCTTCCTGCTAAAAAACAATCCTCAGCGGCAATTTACTCTAAGTGTGCTGCGCTTGGAAAGAGAAAATAAAAAAGATAAATAAAGATATTTATGCTTGTTATGCCTGTCTGTGGTAGGTGCACCATTTTGGTGCAATGCCAGGTTTACTACCTCTAGTAAATCTAGGATTGCATCAGAATCCATGGGTGGATGCACTGAAACACACATGCAGTACCCACAGAACGCCTACCACGACAAAATGTAACGCAATGCAGCGCAAGCTGCTATGTTGCGTTACATTTCTATACAAAGTCACGCAAGGCCGTACAAATATCCCCTTATGTGGTTTTGTAAATACCATTTAAGGACTTGCATTGGCTTGAGACAAGTTGCTTCATGCAAGGACAACGCAAGTCCTTAGTAAATCCAGCCCTAGTCTATTCCGGATACATGCAGGAGGATAGCAGTATACAGAACAGTGAAGAGAATTTAGAAGTAAGAAGTGACTACTGAGGAGATTTGAGGTATTAAAGTTGGACCTGAGTCAAGCCGAAATCTAAGGCTCTGCACAGACTGAAGTGGGGCAGGGTCCAACTTCACTAGGACAGTAAATGATCTGACCAGGGGTCCACGGTAGTTTCTGTCACAAATGTTTCTCCCAGCATTACTATTTTGATTAGTGGTGGATCACATTGCATGCTGGAAAAAATTCCCAGAGCAGAATTTTCTTTGATGAATATTTAGGCATAGAAATATTCTTTGGGATTTGATTCGGCTACTGGTCGATAGTATGCATCCGGTGCACTTAGGTATATATACATGTGTATGTTTACTCACATGTAGGTTTACTGCTATACCTAGATGTAACCCTTTACTTTTTTGCTATTCACTATTTCGGAGTGGGGATATGCGAATACCAGAGTGTTTGTACAAAGAGCAAAAAAGGTCTTGATGCCAGGGAAAGCAGTACTATTTTTTATTTTTATTTTATGGAGTTTTATATAGCGCGAACTTGACCCGACGGGCGCCACACACACACCTTGGCGCCATAGCGTTAGGGTGCATGCCTGAGTCAGTTTTATACAGAAAGGCTACCCTTCCTGTACAAAATACTATGCATAGATAAGTTCCAACACTTTTCCCACTTTGTATGTGTGCTGCACTGTGCAGCACGCATGCAAAGTAGGAAAAGAAAGAAGAAATGAAAACATTTCTCCTCTTAATGCCTCCTTTCAGATGTCACGAAACCTTGTCTACAAATGTTTGCAGATAGGGTTTTGGGTCAAAAGGCATGAGTGGTTGCATGGGAACGCTCACGTCCGCTCATGCAACGTCCCCTTGGCGCTAAGTAATGCAAAGCAATGCTTTGCGCAGCTTTGCATTACTCGTAGGCAGTGGCGGCCAGAGCAGGTAAGTTGGCGATGTGGCGAGCGCAAGATAAGTGGTTTTATTTATTTATTTATTTTGTTTTCCATATTCCGTTGTTTGTCACTTTCACAGCCCCCCCCCAACTCCACCCTACCGCCCTTACCGGCACGAGCCGCCACTGCTTGGAGGGTACTTTCCAACGCAGTAAGTTGGTAAAAAACATTTTGTGCTGGTTAGTGTCACTTTGGTGATGCTAACCCTGCGCAAAATGTTTGAAAATCTACCTCTTCGACTGTTCACTTGATCGCCGCAGTCGTCGCATCGTGTTCCAGTGGTGCGCCCACTCAAAATTGCTTACAATACATAAAAATTCAGCCTTATCCTTAATGGTAATTGTATCTCGTGAGATCGATTTTGTAGTTGCACTCTGTTCCTACAATGATTCTCTTTCCTGGGATAGAAAGTTTGTTTTTAGTAAATGTTTGAGCCAAGATCAACAGTTCCAAATACCTGCTGGTCCCGGAGACGATGTTGCAATCTCAGAGGTCATTGGTGGGAAAGAACTGGTGTCCTGCTGTCATGATCTGTCACACTCAACCCCCATTGGCAGCCCAGGGCAGATGTTCATATTGCAGCACTGCTAGTGTGCCTGTGCTGACACAGCACATCTGTGTAGAATTAAAGTGTTGAATAACACATGCAGATAGAAAAATATTCCCGAAGCAGGTGGCAGACTCCAGATTTTTCTGGCCTAAAACCGTTTAAGCTTTATCTCTTAAAAGTGCCTCCACTACAATGCAAGCAATTGGGTCATTAAAATCTCCATTTATTTTCCTCTAACTTGGCTGTGCCCAAGTGTTCTATTTTTTCCTCTTTATCCTACTACAGTGCAAGTGCAAATCTTTAAACAAAACTCAGACACAGATCACTTAATTTGTTGGTATTCTACCACAATATTGCTCCTAAATATGCTACATGTTGTAATCTAATGAGATTCTGAGTTCATGGCGAATTTTCTCATTAATATTTTTCTGGATGGCTCACTGCTATAGAGTGCAGTGTGTTGTTGCTCATGCATTATATTATTTTCACTCAAAGAATGGGTTTTTTGCCACTCTCTTCTAGTTTCAGATATGATTGTTTAAAGGCCAGCAGTATTCCACCCAACACTTTGGGGCATATTTACAAGCCCCTATTGCCACGACGGATGGCGATAGGAGCTTTGCCTTATTTACAAGATAAGGCCCCTTTCAGGCTACACTTAGCGTGAAGGGGGTGGAGAGTGGGTGTTGCGGTAGGGGTTGCACCGAAACACCCATTGATTTTGACGCTGTCCTTTATTTTATTTACAAGAGCAACGTAAATAGGAGGCAGCGCCAAAATTAAGACCAGTGAAAACCTGGTCTTAAACAGGCGAAACGAGGAGAAATGCTTTGGGCAGCACACATAGAAACAGCAGAACGACAGTGGTTGTTTATGTGCGGAAAGGTCCCCCTTCCTGCACATAAACAATCATTTAAAACAAATGTGTTTTGCAATTTCTATGTGTGATGCATTAAGCAGCATCATAGAAGTTACAAGACGGCATTTAAAGATTGTTTATGTGCAGGAAGGGACACCTTCCTGCACAGAAACAATTTTCCCCTCCACACAGGCACCCTTGCACTATGGTGCAAGGGTGCCTGCGTTGGCACTAGGCAGCTTAATTGAGCGATAGCGCAGGGGGAAACGCAAGCCTACGCCATATCCTAGTAAATATGGTGCAACCCTGTGTTTCTTTATTATTATTATTGTTAAAGAGCTTATAGAGCGCACAGTAACGCCATCTCGGCGTGTCCCCGCGCTAGAGCTACCAGCGATCATCATAAGAGCCTGTGTCCTACACAGTGTATAGATGTGTTTTAAGCTTGGCCCTAAACAGTGCTTCACTGCTCTCCAGTCTCAGAGCAGGAGGAAGTTTGTTCCAGTGATGAGCTGCTTGGCAAGCAAAAGATCGTCCACCCATTCTAGCCTTCCTTATCCTGGGGCCTGTCAGCAGCCCGGCACCCTCCGACCGGAGGGTCCTTGTTGGTTCGTAGCGACTGACTAGATCCCTAAGGTAGGCGGGCGACCTGCCCCAGACAATTCGGTGACAGACGAGGAGGCACTTGAACCGCACACGTTTCTTCACAGGCAGCCAGTGAAGCGCATCCAGTGCCATTTGAGAGTTAGCCCTCCTAGGTCTTCTTAGCACCAATCTAGCGGCGGAGTTCTGGATAACTTGCAGGCGACCCAGGCAGCCCTCGGTGGCCCCTAGGAACAATACGTTTCCATAGTCCATCCGAGAGGTCACCAGTGCCTGCGTCAGTGTCCTTCTGGCCGCTATGGGTAGGAGGTCTAAGGTTTTGTTTAGAGTCTTTAGTACTCCAAAACATTTGCCCACAAGACGCCTTAAAGTGACAAAGTGTGTTGTTAGTCTTTTTGGCTTAACGACATGCTTCGCCACTTTCTGGTAAATATGCCCCTTTGTTTCTTGACTTAGCAATGTCCCACTTTACCATGTCCAATTCATCCCCCGAAAGGTGTGCCCCTATTCTGCAACATGCCAAGAGCCCAAGATCACTACCCATTTACAGACCAGAGAACGTATTCCACTCTACTCTACTTGTACGACATTAATTCCTCATTGATTCCGACGCCGGCACGCCACACCACATCGCTTGCATTCTGGAAATTGGATTCCATCGTGCAGTTCATCTTTACGCCCGACCACCAGCACCTCACTGGGCAGGCTTCTCTAAACGAGCCATGGATTATCCCCCTTGCCACAAGACCTTCTTGTGTCTATAATATACCCTACCTGGCGCAATTCATCTGCGCAGGACTATCCCGCACTTCATCACACGGTTGAATCCACTTTTACTTAGCTTTCAGATCTGACTCATCACTGAGTCCCAGAACCTCGGTTGACAGGCAATTGCCTCAGGCACTCACTTGCTCTGTCCTGAAGATGATCCCAGCATCTAGCTAAAGGGATCGAAACGTTATCGATTTTATGCACTCTGACATAAATATATATCCTGTATTAATGTGTGCAAGAGTGCTCTCAAATATCTGATGTTGGCCTAATAGCTTTAATCTCTTTTTTGGTCACGCCCTCATGTATTGCCTGAGCCTTTTTCTGTTTTTCTGTTACATATTTTCCCACTTGTATGTTTTTCTTTTACTTTTTCATTAAAAAATGATGTCCAGTGGGACAGTCGAAGTATAGCCATCATTGTATTTATATATATATACATTTACACAAATGTTTTTTTGTAAGGGACCCTTGCTGCTTAAAACAGTTTATACCCAAAGTCCCTGTGATCCAGCAAAGAGCCAGGATGAACATTTCACAATCAACACATTTTTCAAAATGTGCCCATATATATTCCTGACTGTTTCGCTGGGGGTCAAGTTTTATTTTCATCTTGATCTGGATTAGTCGATGCCTAACTAATCTTCACAGATCAACACTCTTCCTTTGGTCAATGGACCATTAGTCGAGAAGTTGATGGTGATATTAACAAATTAACTAACTAACTTACTAATCTTAATGAAATAACCACAGACTCCTTGGTAATATTTAATGGATTTTATCTAAATCTCAATCAGAAGTGAACACTCATTTGTACAAATTCACAGTGCAAACTCCATTAACTTTCATGGGAGAGATAATACATTTGTCAAATACATTCAATTCGCAATAAGAATCA
Source organism: Triturus cristatus (assembly GCF_964204655.1). Classification (NCBI taxonomy): domain Eukaryota; kingdom Metazoa; phylum Chordata; class Amphibia; order Caudata; family Salamandridae; genus Triturus; species Triturus cristatus. Next base: position 879,472,886 of record NC_140589.1, read on the forward strand.
TACATTTGCAACTGATATGCAAATTTTAAGACAGAATAACAATTACCAAATGGTGAAACGGGGAAACCCAACCCTCTGGCCAAAGGACTGGTGGAGGTCTCCTGACTTAAGAATCAGGTGACAAAGACTATACGACAGGAGCAGGATAGGATCATACTTACTAAAACTTCTCTAGAACCCCAACTCACCGGAACACATCCCTCTCTTACACTCTCTCCCTCCTCGATATTCTTCCGGAATCATCAATCTATTCAGGCTGTCTTTCAAGGGTGAATCTTTTCAGTCTGTTTTCTCGTTTCTCTCCCTCCTCTCTCGCATCATCTCCAGTAATCTCCAGCAGCACTAACAGCACCAATAGCACTAACGGCACTCCTGGCACTAACTTTTTTAATGTTTCAGACACCTCAATTACGGTCTTCATTTCTGCATGTCCCTCCCTCAAAATTGCGAATATTGGTAAAATATGGAATATGATTGGTCGAGATTAGGGGAGTTCACATCATACTATGCTGACACGAGGGTTGGATTGGGATTCAAAATCAGCCCGGGCACGCTAAAAAAAAGTGGCCCACATTTGCATATTACCTTTCCTCAAAACACTGCTTTAGCGATATTTTATTTTTTAAAAAAAAGGGGGGTTGGGGGATTAGTTACAAAAAAATGCACCGATTAGTTTATACTGGTGACCTAAAACAAGTGAGGCCACTTCTACTCAGGCCCCCTACCCCGCTAGGTATGCATACATTAATGGGCCGGACCTGGGAGAGAAAGAAAGTGACACCTCGGCCTGTTGCTAAATGTGAGGTAATGAGCGCCCATCAGCCTCCAGAAAGGCCACTCAGACACCCACTGGGATGCTGGCTGTATCTGAACAACAGCGACACCGCCCAAATCTGCCCCCCAGACTGCTCCAAAAAGCAGCCCACAGTTGCAACTTGGCACCGGCCCCTCGGGCATTTCCTGAGGGCCCGCGTTACCAATCCGATGCTGGCTGACACGGCCAATTTAATAAGACCCCTTTGTTTTATAAACCCTTCCCCTTTAGCTCATCGATGTCTTCCTTTCCCATATGTATTTTGTTGCAAATTAAATATCATTTTATTCAAGCTCCATTGACAAATATCACACGTTCCCATGTTCACACAGCTGCTGTCCTTGGTCTTTGGCAGTTATTCGACTTTTCGGGCAATAGGTCACATTACGTCTCTTTCCAGACATGCGCAATACACATTTTCTTCCAGCGCCATTTTCTTTCATTGCCAAGGTATACCGGCCCAAATGTACACTATTAATAAAAGAATCATAAGCAGATGTTAATCTTTCAAATACATAATTTTCACTGTTAACCACCCACTTCTACTCTATCTCATGTTACTTACTTCTTTGTTAAGCAAAAGTATTAGCAGCGACAACTCTCTTTAAATTCAGGCAAGCATATGCCAGGCACGCGGTGTCTCAACAACTACAGTTAGTAACTTTTGCACATGCGTGAAAGTTTTCCCTCTCAAACAAATTAGTCACATGGTTATTTACGCGGTTCTGATTTGCACATGCGCAAAGAGTTTTTCGGTTTCAAGAGGGATTTTAGTTGCATAGCAAATTATTCTTTGTTATTCAAGCGTGCATAAGCTCTTTTCCCCATATGTGAATGTCGTGTGCATGTTTATTTTCTCTTATTTGCTATTTCTAGTTATTAGTACCTGTTAATGAGAGATTGATCCGAGCAAGTTTCTTTTCATTGTATCCTTGCTCCATCGCCTGACCATCAATTGGATTTCCTTGTCTTTAAAAAATATATTAATTCCTCATTGACACACCACTGGCTAGAGGAAAATCACCATATTTCCTAACTTTGGGCCTCATTTACGAGGCCCCTAGGGGCACTTTTGTGCCGCCGGAGCGTCACTTTTTTGACACTCTGGTGGCGCAGTGTGCTGCAGCATATTAACAAGGCCACGCAAAGCCACTTTACGTGGCTTTTCATGGTCTTGTAAATATGTGCCCCTATCACACAGAAAAATCTGTGAAGGGGGCATTCCATGGGTGTTGCTGTGCGTGTTCCCACGCAACACCCATGGAATCTAAAGCATTCCCAGATTTACAAGGAATAGTAAACCTGGGAATGCGTAAGAATCCTATGCCTCCACAGGCGCAACGAGGACAAATACATGTATTTCTCCTTGTTTGTTCCCCTTTCTATGCGTGCTGCATAAAAAGAGGAAAATGCCATCAATTATTGCTTTTGTGCAGGAAGGTATCCCTTCCTGCCCAAAAACAATCATCCTTTCAACGCAGGCACCCTTGCAACATGACGCAGGAGTGTCCGCGTGGGTGCACGGCTGCTATTTTATGTGCTGGCACAGGAGAGAAGGACAGGAATGCTCCATATCTTGTAGATATGGCGCATTCCTGCCCTTTTCCTTTAACGCACAGCAGCACAGCAGGAAGGCCTGCTGCGTTGCTGTGCGTCAAAAGTTTGCAAATTAGGCCCTTTGTGTGCAAATCCTTGAAAGAATTCAAGTACCACTGAGAAGTGGCACCATAACCACATTATTACTACACCATGAGTTATATTGGATTTGGAGACTTAATACTTTACAAGGTGGAGGCCTAGCTGATGAACAATTGTGGCTGTGCTTTTTTATTATATGTTTAGTCTTGGGTGTAACAAACTATCCATTGAGCTCTAAGAAAACATCTCCTCCCGCACATTTTTCTGTTACTTAGAATGCACTATATGATCATTCACTGAGACTACAGGCCTGCTCTGGATTACCAAGTAGGCAAAGTAGGCACTGGCCTATGGGCCAGACTCCTTTTAGGGGCCCCGTGACAACAGATTTGAAATAATATTGATTTGATCTTGAAAGAAAATTACAATCAAGCTTTATTAAATATTGTTTCCGAATGATAGAAAAAAATAATCAACTCAAAGAAATAAAAACTTTACATTAAAGGCTCTATAGAGAAAATATTGTATTAATTTAATGCACCCATTACTAACTTAAAGTACATAAACCAAAGACAAAAATAGGAACAAAATAGGGAGTAGAGAGGTACCACTCAACATGAGTAGTGGAGGTGGATACATCCTCCCGAGGTTAAGTTTATAAACATAGTGATCCACCCACAGATGTGTATGTACGTCAGGTCCTCCCAGAATAGGTATGTATCCCCACAGTGGTGGAAAGTACACACTAGTTGTTTAAATATCCCTCACACACCAAAAGGGCCCTTGGTGTCATGCTTCATCATAGGGGTCTTCCCGCCCCTCTACAGGACGGGGCGTGCTGCGACCCACGTTTGCGTGGGAGCACTGTTGTTGTGAGACAACTATGTGTTGTGTAGGGGTATGAGAGGAAGGGTCAGGGGTGAATGGGAGAGTGACCTGGCTCGATGGTCTAACATTTTTTTAATATACCTTTGAGCTGGTATCAATAAAAGGTGGGGGAGGAGGTGCGTATGCCTCAATGAACTATGCCTCCTATATCTGCCGACATGTTTCGAAGCTCCCCAAGCTGCTTCTTCAGGACCTTAAGGATCCCTTCCTATACTCACAGTGATGTGTTATATAGTCATAAATGTATGGTGTAGGAAAAAATTATTATGCAGGAGAATATGCTGCATGAAAATATAAAGCCTCAATTGGTCTTTGTAGTCGTTAAACTTGAAGTTTGTAAAGTTAATGCACCATGAGCCTTTGAACGGGTGGAGGGAGTGCCTGATATGCTATGACTCCTGGGACAGTGCCCTGCCTCATATAGCCTCCCCGAACTACTCAGCTGGAATCCAGGAGAGTGCAGCGGAAAGGGTGTGGAGCAAGAAAAAGTCAGTCGGCTTATAGATTTCTTTAAAACTCTGCAATAAAGAAACTGGAAACAAGCACACGTAACAGAAAATCTATCCTGGATTACATCATTGGTTACAAACAGGCTCCATTTTAAATTATCTTTTGGGTTCCAGGAGGATGAATTGCAACTTTGACTACTACACACTCCCTGGGAGGCCACACTGTACGTCTCAGGTGAATGCAAAGGGAGGGGGTATGTGGTACATTTCTCCAAGGAGGGATTTTGTGTATTTTAAGTGCAGCGCAATGGGTCAATTATATGTACCGAGATACGATTGCATGCTAAAAGTAATTGTACTGTCATGTTATCAGTGCTGTGTCATGGCCATGAATATAAAGCCAATAAAGTTAGAAAAAATTCTTTCTTTTGAGGTAAGGCCCCTGCTGCAAAGATCTTAGAGGGATATTTACAAGACCCTATCACTACAGGAATGTCACTTTTTGCGACGTTCCTCTGGCGATAGGGGCTTCGCCATATTCACAAGTGGTGTTAAGCCACTTAACATGGCTTAACGCCGCCTTGTAAATGAGGTCCCCTTTCACGCTATATTTAGCGTGAAAAGGGTGGGCAATGAGTGTTGAAGTGGGCGTCAGGGAAATCCTGGTCTTAACATGGCGAAATGAGGAGAAATGCTTTATTTTATTTTTGCTGCTTCTATGTGTGCTGCATGTGTGCTGCATACATAGAAAGAGGATATTGCCTCCCAGGATTGTTTTTGTGCAGGAAGGGACACCTTCCTGCGCAAAAACAATTCTGCATCTAACCAGGAACCCTTGCACCATGGTGAAGGGTTCCTGTGTTGGCGCTAGGCTGCCAAAAGGGTGCCAGCTCAGGGATATTCTCGTAAATAAGCCCCCAAATGAGTACGCCTGTCAATCAATATCCGAAGTGACTCACACCCACCATGTTGTGAACACAAGCCGTCTGATGAAAAACATAAATTTAGTGCACCCAAACCCGATTCTGATGCCCGACACACCGCAAACAAAACAATCTGGTGAAACGTGTGGATTCAGTGCACCCGAAACCGATTAGGCAACAAAATACTCGAAACAAGTAAAAAAGAGAGGTATTATGCCCATTTAAACAACGAGAGAGCTTAGCTTGATACTTAAAATTAACCTACATCATTCACGAACTGGTTCCAGTTGTTAATTTAGCACTAAATTACATGAACATTCTTTGCTATTTTTAAAATGCATGATTATTCATTAGCCCATTTTTTTTGTCAGTGACCTGCTTGGTTTTTAAACTGTGTCCTATTAATTGGTCTTATGAGCTTGACTTTTAATTCTTTGAGATTTTATGTAAATTGTAATGATTTATTTAATCACACAATAAAGCTATTTATTTATTCTTCTCCTCAGCATAGCAAGGAGATATGCCACAGTCTAGAGTCGACATAGGATGTTAAAATTCTTCGTGCGGACATGGTTACCATGAATTACATAACAATCTGTTGGAGTATATACTTCTCTATCACCAATAAATACCTGTCCAAGACTTCCCTGTTTTACCTGCAAGGAGAAATTCGACGTCATGTGAAAATGAGGTCCCTGAGATGATGTGCTCAATCTTTATTTGTAGCAGTCACATTGCAGATTTTGAGTGTGGGTGGCTATCCCTCTTTCTCACTTGGCCACACTTTTACGAATAACCCTCGGTAACCTCCATATCTCATGGGATGATAGGGAAGGGAATTCTTCAAAAGGACAATAAAAAACATTTCTGACGAAGAAAAAAAGAAAAAACAATTGTGCTAATTCACTTTTCCTCTACACTTGCTTATGTGGTTAGTTCACTCTGCATACAATCCTCTTGCTTAAAGGAGAGTAGGTAAAAATTAATGAGTAGTCTATGGAGTTTTTAAGAACCCCCAAAAAGGAAGAACTCTACTCAAGTTTTAAGAGTAAATCTAAATAGAGTACATTTCCAACATTTTAAACAATTAATGGTCTACTGATGTGGTCAGTAAGACCTTGGCCCGCAAGGTACAGTCCACAAGCTCAGCTGGTTTACAGAAGGACTCTTGCTCCTCCAAACTTTAAATGAGACCACTCGAAATTATTTATCACTGTAAACATTAACAACATATTACTGAAAGATCATTGTGTTTCCTAGCTTAAACAAGGACTGCCCCATGGCTGCTCCAAAATTCTGGCATGACTCATGAGAGCGTTTGCACTGCCTACAGCCTAAAAGAAGGCTTGGAGTTGAGGAATATGTGCCTTCTGAGGGAGGTGTGGACGACAAGAAAAAGCCTCCCATATTCCATCCCTCATAATGGATCACCCTTTCTGACCTCACTGAGTGGCAGTTCATCACTCTGCTTCTGTAACTAACTTTTGTAGTATCCTGAAGCTATTTTAATAAAGATTACATTTTAAGTGCATGTAGTTTATCATATGCCATACAGCACCCTCTTCAGCGTGGTTTCTGTTACACTGTCGATGAAGTTTGTCTGAGCCGGTGTGTCTTTAAATTGCCAGAACGTCTCTGTTATTGACGGGAGCTGGAATCATAGCAGTCACTAGGTGCCTAATGATCAGAGATACAACCTTGAGGGGCAATATGGAAATGATACCATAGGTGTTGTGTCAGTTTCAATTTTTTTACTAAAAAGTAGATTGGACGTAGGTCATTCAGACGTTCGAAGACTGATAGGCAAGCAGGCTTCAATAACTTTTATTTTGTTGTCTCCAACAGGTGTCTGAAATTCCCCTTGATCCGGCTTCACCATGAACTCAGGATTGATTCTGCTATGCTTTACTGCGTGCATCGCCCTCACAGTATGCAACCGTGTCTATGTGCATCCATTCCACTTGTTCGCCTACAACCAGAGCGCGTGTGAGAAGCTCGAGAGGGAGAACCAAACAACCAGCGAGGAGAAAACCTTCATCCCTATCCCGATTGATTCCACAAACACAGCCGAAGAGGAAGGCTTGAGAGACCGATTTACCCTTGAATCACAAAGTCTTGGTCCCAAAGGGCACCAGAGGCTGCTCTACTTGACTAGGCTAGTGAATTTCCTTGGCTTTCGTTTCTTTGGTGCCTGGAAAGAAATGCACAAATTGGAAACAGTGCTGTTATCTCCTACTAATCTGTATGGGGCCCTGGTCTCATTTTACTTAGGAGCATCCAAGAACACTTCTGACAATCTTCAGGTGTTTTTGGGGTTCCCATCTGGTGGGTCCAATTGCACCTCTAAGCTAGATGGCCACATTGTCTTTTCGTCCCTGAAAGCCATGGATAGTCTGCTATTGTCGAAAGAAGACAACATCGATGCCTCAAAGCTGGCTTTCTTATTCGTCACCCCAGGAATGCACTTATCCGGGTCCTTTGTGTATGACCTGGTTCCATCAGCGGACGCCTTGTTTGTGAGAGCTGTTGGTTTCTCTGACCCAGCTCAAGCAACAGAAAAAATCAATGGCTTCTTCAATGGCAGAATATCCAGAAAAGGTCGTCCACTTCTGACAAGTGTTGATCCGTCCACCACCCTCATGTATGCCAGTTACATGCACTTCAAAGGTAAGAGTGGCAGCCATGAAGTCCCGATGGGTGTTTGGAGGGAGGTACATGGCACGTGCCCCACATTTGTGTTCACTGACAAAGCACCAGGAACTCAGTGAGAATAGAGCCATGTTAAATATCTTTCTGCTTGAGTGCACCGATGCAACACAAACCAATTTAAACAGTCTTGCTTCTTTTGTAATAACAAATGCAACACAGAGATTTTGATACACTCAGTGTTGGTGAACAATGGCATTCCCATTGTCAAGTATTGACACAATACGCGGAGGGTCACGTCCTCTCATAGTGATTTTGTTGAGAGAGAGAGAAGGGGAGAGAGAGAGACAGAGTGTGAGTCTGTGTGTGTGAATGCGCTTATGAGTGGTGAGTGCATGTGTCAATGGCATCCCTTTTGACTTTGTTCTCCATGCCCCCTCTTAGCTGGTCATGCGGTGACAACGTTTTTTGTGAAGCCAGTGTGTGTGTGATTGTATGTGTTAACTATCAGGCCAAACATGAATAAATATGTATTGTCATAAAACGCAACAGTGTTGAAAATATAAACTTGGGAGAAGGCACAAGGCAACAAGTTCACCCCAACCAATAGAAGCCTAATGAGTAACTGTTGGCAGAGTCTAGAGACAAAGGCCAGAAGTTCAACATTGTCCCCAGCCCAACCTCAACTCAATCTTGGCCAAACTATCAATTTTGGTAAATCCAGGAGCTGGGAACCAGCGCATAATGGAATGCCCAGTCCCTTAATTTATGCCACCAGGAATGTAAACAATTAGAGTTTGACCAGAAAGAGTGAGGGGAGGGAGGGAGGGTATAAAGCTCCAGTTTGCCGCTGGCAAAGTCCTTCTCCCACCAAAGGCCTACTGCAGCCATATGTATGGCGGTGAGGGCGAATTATTACAGCTGGTATATGAAGGGCATTTTTCCTTCGATTTTTCCACCCTGTAATTTCTGTAACTAGACTAGCACCACTAGTATCTTGGCTATAAAGACATTAGTCCCTCTCAGGTTTGGGGATCAGAATCTTCTCTCAATCTACCCCATTTTGAAGGACTGGAACACAGGAACACAAAACGATCATGAGGTTGGCTGCTGTAGTGTCCTTTTCTAGCCCACCCCAGTCTCAGTTTCAAGGTATATATGTAGATGAGAGGGCACACTGCTGAAACGTAAGATGCACCTGGATGTGTCTTTAAACGCGTTCACTTTTTGAGCATCAGTACAAATGGGATACTGACTACTTTTATGTCCTCTTCTGCCCCAGCTATTCTTGTCCAAATTGACTTCAAGTGAAAACCTTTTACCGCATTGTGGGTTGTCCGCTTCAGAGTCTTTGTCAACATTGATTCTCATGCGTGAGAGCTTCTCCGCCTGCAGTCATCCTCCTTGTTTCCTCTTCCATAATCCCTAATCATTAAGGGACATAGCTTTAGAGTAACAGCCTCCTCTTTTCTTTGACTGCCTCTACCAGTTTGGTTTGGGGGGCATATGTGCATCTTTTTAGGGAGAAGTACCCCTTACTGGATCAAACAATGTGGAAATGACTGTCAAACAACACTTAGAATCAGTCACTTGGTTTACTTACGTCATGCTAATGCTCGACTGTCTCCACTGTCTCACCATGGTGATTCTGAACTAATCACATTCGAGAAATGACCCACCTTTGCTCTATCAGTTTTACCACTACCATTGTCTATTTTCTACCTAGTTTTCCAGCCTCCTGAAAAAGATTTTCCTGAGTTCAAGGAAAACGAGACCGATATAGTTCTTCAGGTTTATTGATTTCACCAACAGATTCAGCACAGCCTTCCTCAAACAGCTACCTCAGCAACTTCTTCCCCATTCAACAAAGCCCCATTCCACCTTCTCTAGTCCTCACATACACAAATGAGTCATGGTTAGATGGAACTCTGACTCAACTAATCAGTTGCAGGTTACATCTCCTTCCTTCAGGAATTACAAAAATATATACAACCAAGACAAAAAGGAAATTCCGACCAAAAACGTTGAAGGAGGAAAAGAGGGATAAAAACAGTGGTTAATTTGAGCCAATGGTTTCCGGTGCTTGGCACCGGTACTTAATTGGCAGCACCGGCACTTATGACAGCTGCCACATGGTGGGCTGTATGTCTGATTTAGGAGAGCAGTTGTTTACTAATTCAATACATGTTAAAATATAACTATTACCTGCTGTCCAAGCCATTCTTACAGCTTGGGGGGCATGGAATAGTCTGAATTGTCACACTTGTAGGAGTGTGTTGATTAGTGGCCGGTTTGGTACTGTCATTGGCAGTGCTGGAGGGGCAATGGGTGGTGTAGGCTGCAGTGGCCTACAGATGAGGGCACTGGCACTTATCCATTTACAAGTGAAGCACTGGAGAAGGAGAAAATAAATACACACTAACCCCCTAACATGGGATTACATGGGATGAAGCTTTAGACGAATCCAAACCACCTCCAGCTCTGTATTGATCGAACTATGACATGCTACACATCTCACCAGCACTCAAAACTATCACCTTTTTTACAAGGATAATGCACTTTAGCCCAAAAATAATTATTTGTCTTTAGAGGCCCAACATTTAAAAAAAACAAAAAAAACAAGCATTCCCACACTCCATTTCCGGTCTCACACACACCATGCTTATCATCAAAATGCCTTTTGTACCCCATCTGTTAATCCTTGACAGGATGGAAGTCCACCCCCTCTCACTTTTTTTTTCAATCCAATCACAAATGGATGAGTTTAGAATCTGCCAGTCTACCTTTCAAACACCGGAACTGCGATACATTAGTTACACCACTGAGGGCCTTATGATGTGCCCGCAACTTCCCCAGCAGAATTGCCTTTAGAGGTACCCTCATCTCTACACCAGATTGAGCAACCACCCTCACAAGGCGATTCATGCTTTCTACCAGACCATTGCCCTGTGGTGAATACAAGGCGGTGGGGTGATGAATAGGAAGAAGGCCATCTGAAAATTCTTTCATATTAGTGGACATAAATTGGACTCCATTGTCACTGATAATGGTCATGGGTATGCCCTCACATGCAAAGACATACCTCAAAAATTTCAAGACACTCCTGGTAGTTGTAGAATTTACACAACCCATTTAGAAGTATAATCAACAAAACAAGAACATACCTTTCACCTGGTAGCAGTAATTGAAAAGAGCCAACTATATCTAACCATAACTTCTTCTAAGGCTTCACAGGAATTTCAACAGGTTACAGCGGAGCAGTCCTCACCGACCTGGACTCGTCATTGCTCGCACATTTAAGAAATCTCTCACTACACGCTTAACCTGTCTGTCTAACACAGGCCACCAATAACTTTCTCTTACCCTTGTTTGGTTAAGTTTCTTCCTTAATGCCACTCATGGGCAAGACTGACTTTGCCATAGAACTACTGGTGGAACCAACCAGTCCCAGCGGTAAAGCTCTCTATTCACAATGCATAACTCATCTCTGAAATTCCAAAAAACTTAGGCATCTTCTTCTACTGATTTGAGATTAGGCCAACCTTCCCCAACATAATGCATCACTAATTTCCTTAAATCATCCCTAGCCACTTAGTATCCCATTCCATTAACATCTGGCAGGCTTGTCAACCCACATGATAGGAATGTCTACATCCATCAATACTAATTTATCCACAGGTAACCTTAGCAAGCAGTCTGCTGAAACTCTCTTAGCCTCAGGAAGATACTCCACACGAAAATTGAACTCAATCAGACTTTAAACCCACCTTTTGATCTGTGGAGTGGTATTCTAAATATTCCTGCAACCTAACAATCGAACAAAGGGCCTATGATCGGTTCTCAGCAGAAATAGTAAACTCCAAAGAAAAACTTGAAATGATGCACTGCTCACATATGTACCAAAGCCTTCTGTTCAATAATGGAATATCTTTTCTCTGCCCCCTTAAGGGAGCATGATGCAAAAGCCTCAACTCTTTCCTCACCATCACTTTTTTGGGATAAAAACCTCCAGAGACCTTTCAAGCTCGTTTTTGGTGCTGGAATGTTTTTTGGGAGACATCAAAATGACCAAGGTTTGGCATTCTAGTAATTTCTTCTTTGATGACCTTAAAAACTTCCTCACAATCTTTGGACCATCAAACCCCACACCCTTTTTGATCTGGAGTCTGATAGGTTTTACCACATTAGCAAACTTTGAAACAGCTCTCCGCCAGACCCAGGAACAACATAACCTAATCTTTATCAGTTGGGGATGGTACTACAATGAAGGAGTTAGCCAAATCTAACTTCAGCCTTATCCTATCACCTGATATATTATGGCCTAAATACAAGACTGCTCACACCAAACTTGCCCTTTTCTTTTTTGAGCACAAGTCCCCTGTCCCTAAACCGGGTGAATACTCATCTCAATGTCTCAGAATGATTCTTCCTCATCCTAACAAAACTTTTCTGAATCTATTCCTTTCAATATAGCCTTCATGAGTCTCTGGAATAAGTATGCAGCTAAAGCCAACTCAAATGGTAACCTTAAAAATCTGAAAGTATCCAAAGGTGTGACAAAGAATGTGACCGCTCTCAAATCCTCATGTACTTGCACCAGATGGTAAGCGGCCAAAATATTTATGAGACTAAAAATACATTTATCTTTTAGCATAGCCAAAGCCTCAGTTATATTAGATAAGGGCTGGCAATCAACCCAAGTGCTTTGGTTGAGATCTCTTGGATCAACAAACATTTGCAGCATGGTACCATTGTCCTTCGGAGCCAAACTACAGGAGCCAACCACTCGGAGGATTCTATTTCCTCAATCAACTTCATCTGTAGCAACCTATCCAATTCTTCTTGAAAAGGTTTTAAAATAGGTTTGGTACTCTTCTCACTTAATGTACTGCAGGTTTCATGTTGTTCTCTAATAATTCTTTGTGTGAAGTCTTTCAAAAAACCAAGTTCATCCTTAAACACATTGTAAAATTCCTGACTAGTTCAACATCCTCCCCAATATTAGCAATCAAAAGAACTTGATCAGGGGAATTGGAATTGAGGGTAGTTACAAATCCCTTTGGTAGCACCACCCCAGACAATTATCACTGCGTTTTGCTACATAAATCTTTCCCACACTCGCACTCCCCTTGAAATTAATGTTCACTACTGCATATCCTATTGGATCAATCTTCATTCTCCCATACCCATCTGGGTTTAAGTCAGGCAGGAACATGTAATATTTTCACTTCCATACATCTTCTGCCAAATCCTATTGTGTCCCAAGATAAAAGGGAAACCTGAATCAGTTAAAACTATAGGATTTCTCCCACCAATTATAGCCTCACATTCAGGCATATTAATATGTCCATCATCAATCTTTCCGTCTACTTGTTTGACATTCACCGACAAAGGCACAACTTACAAAATGGCTTTTTGACTCAATTTGTGGATTTCAGTCACATTATGTACCTTTGCATTCTTACACATGCGGGCAAAATGCCCTCTCTTACCATAATTACAACAAATAGAATTACGAGCATAGCAATAATTAGGGTTGTTCAAAAGACAGTTAGGACTGCCACACTTGAAACACTTGAAGCGGGAATCGTTTCCAGAATTCAAATGGACTTTGGGCCCTTCACACATTATGTTTTGCACAACACTCATGTTGCTATGAAGTACGTCTTTTTCAAATGCTACACAGGTAACCTTTTCCACAGATTGTGTCGCAATGCCGCATCTTTTTTTGACCCTCCCTGAGGTGTCTTCCATACCCTCAACTATATCCACTGTTTCCATCAGAGTGGGATTTTTGGCCAATCATTTTTCTTGTACTCTGGTATCATTTGTACAATGCATCAACTATTCCATTATGAGAGAATCAGTTAAATCTACAAATTCACAAATCCAGGCCAGACTTTTTATGGAGACTATATAGTTTCCAAGTTTTTCCCCCTTAGCATGGGTCCTCGTGAAAAACCTATAACTTTCCATAACAATATTTATGCGTGGGACCAAAATGTTTTTCCAACATCAACACCGACATCCCATGTAAGTATCTAGGCTTACCATCGCTTTTGCCAATAACAATTTTGTCCAAACTTTCATAAATGGTGCGTCCTTCTATGCCTAGATTGTGTAGCAAGACTCCGAGTTTTCTTGTTGAGCAAAACTTCTTGCCACTCATCCAGCGATCTGGGACTAATACATTTCCACAGAGAAGGCCCAAATTCATTACCCAACAAGTCCCTTCATGCTCGGTGAGTGTAACACCAAACTTACCAAATTCCTAATTATATCATCATCTCTGCATATAATTTGTGGCGATGCAATCTTTATTTATGTTGACAGGGTTTGGCAAACTAATACCTAATTCTATTGTACTTATATAAGATTAAACACCTATAATAAAGATAAACTCATTTGTATAATTAAAATGCTTTATCTAAATAATGTGAAAATATGCTCATCAATACCAAATACAGTATGAATCATAGACCATCACGAGAAACATAATTAGAGAAATTACAATAGATCGCATCTCAATAATTGTGCATAAAGGAGTGGAAAGGCGAAGAAACAAAAAGGTTGAGAGACAAAATACTTTGCAAATGATTATGCAAGTTCAGTTTTCTGTCAATACTAACCCAACAGGAAATAGGAAAACTACTCTCTGGCCACGAGAGCAGTAAGGCCCCTCAAGAAGATATGAAGAGGCAAAGACTAAGTCAGGAAACAGCATACAGGAACAGCCAGCTCAAGAATAGGAGACAGCAACACCGGACTCTCCTCACGCAAGGAAATCACCAACGCGCACCACCCCTCTCACCGGGAACCTCAATTATACTCTAAAACCCAAATGACCAACCCACAATGGTGTCAGAACTGACAATTTCTTCTCATTCGATTGGTTAAGGAAGGTGGTGTACTGTCACACCACTCTTGTCATGTCACTTTATTCAGGGACTTCATTGTTTGTTTATTCATCTTATCAACTTCCAGCAAAGGAAATACAAATTCAAACCACTGTCATAGTGCACATTTTTTCCATCCCAGTCATGTAACAAACTCTGTATCACGTTTGTCTATTTGTGCCGCTCTCTAAGGAAGTGTTCCTTCTCTGGAAGATTATTTTGTTTCTTCACGCAAACTCTTGGCAGGCACATAGGACCGATGAAGGACAATCGTCTTCCACCTTCCACTTCTCACTCGGAATTAAAACGCTTTTATTTCTTTCACTAACCCAAACGTTTCAGAAAAACATATTTCTACGGAAAACAAACACAGACAATATTAATCACTTATAATGCTATACCATAACGCACCCACCCTGTGTGGCACCTACCCATGCGCAACCCGAGTTAATATTACTTTCCTAGCAATGATTAATAAATGCATTAAAGCTGCATTAGTCTTTCTAACTTACATTAGTCAAAAGCATTTGCGGCCTACTCCAGTGCTTTAGGTCACGCTTGCACAGTAGCATTTTACTTCATTTTAGGCCCTTTTATGCATAGGTTTTTCACAGCACACACAAGTGTTATTGAGGGTTCAATTCAAGCAGGTTTCATTTCGTGAAAACCCTGCTACATCACCACCAATTGCTATAAGATAAGAATCAAAAAGGTGTTTCCTCTTGTTCCAGGGCAATAGGGATTCATGGACTCGGACAAAAACTGCGGGGGTTGCAACATATAGCCAGCAGCCATCCTTCTGGGGACCTGTAACACAAATCTAAAAACAAAAGACTAAAGAAATTGGCTAATAAAATAAGCAAAGACAACAAGTTAAATGAATAAGTCAATATAATAACTAAAATAATAAGAAGCCTGAAATATGAACATGAGATTCTTGAGCAATGGTGCAACAATATAAACAGTTAAAACGTGAGTCAGCTGTGCTTAAAATAACTCTAAAAATATGGTTAAAACTGTTCAAACCGTGCTGCGCGTCAGCCAGGAAAATTTACCTTCAGTGGTAAGTCAGAAAATAAGGCACATATCGGCAATTGACACAGCACTGGAAACTGTTCAACAACAGAAAACTTAGAAAGTGTCATGTGGTAACACAACGCCAAGCGTGGAATCCCAAATGCGTAGTCTCTCCACAATCAGCAAGATCTCGAGGCTGACCCCAGCACTAGCTGCACTATGGGGTTCTCCAGCACCTTACAGAAGTGTGACAGGATTTCTCACGTTCAGTCCACAAAGCACTACAACTAGACAATGTTTTAGCCAGTGCTTTACTACTTTGATTGCTTGTCCACACTGCTGAAATATCCTAATAGTAGTTGTATTGTATTGTATTGTATTGTACTGTAATTGCATTTATATAACGCTTACTAGCCCTGACGAGGCGTCAAAGCGCTTTTCACCGAGTGGTACGCTACTCTGGAACCCAAAAAGGATTATTGGTGAATTAGTATAGGGAAGTATGAAATTAATTTGAGCAGTGGAAGGGTCTAGAAAGTGTTTTTTTGGAGATCATACAGACTCGTACCTGCCATGTGGCCTCGTGTACAATTTTCAAGCTGTAAAGGCCTTTTCAACTACAGGCGGTTGCCCGATGTGAAATTTGCACTCATACCTCTAATTATAAAAGCAAAACTACTCGTCCCAAAACAGAATTTGTTGTTAGCTAAAAGCCAGATCTAATTTAAAGGGTCACATTTCTGAAGGGACTATTTGGTAACCATGCTGAAATGTACTTTGGTACATCCAATAGGCGAGGAATAAGCATGTTATCAGGCACCAAGGTAGTTGCTGGGACACTTTAGACTTCAGAGTGGCCAAAGTAAAGTGCTGTACGATGGTGACCACAAGTGCAGTTCCTCCTTTGTTAAAGGCTCGCCTAAAAAACGCTTTAGGTGTTTTTTGGCAAACACCCACAGTATCCAACATAAACTTAATATTGACTTGGAGCGTGCTTTGTCTCTGCTCTTTGCCCATCATTCAATGGTTTTCTTATCTAGATCATTTACCTACTTATGATTCAAAGGCTTTCTGCTCTATTCTTGTGTTTATCCTGCACAAAGAGCATTTTGGTCTCACATTGTTCTGATTGGACGAGTTGTATCTTTCACTGCTGACAAATTCTTCCATTATAGTGCATGAGATAATATTTTCTCTGTGTACCTATCCCTATTCCTACCCTCTTTTTTTGTCCTTCCACTCTCTTGATAATTAGCCTCCCTGTGCCTGCTTCCCTACCCACCCCTCCCCTCACACTCTCATCGCTTCCCACTGATGTACCAGTGGGTAACCTTCTTTCAATGGACATAAAATTACTTTAAAAAAGCTTTCCTTGTGAGCACATGTGCAGCAGCCATCTTACAGTATTTTCTCTTTTAAGGATGGCCACCTGGTGTGTGCACCGATGCACTCAAGCCGTCAAGTCATCTTTGAATATTTCAAGATGGCCACCGTATGAAAGCACTAACCATTTCAGAATGTTTTTTTTGTTTGTTATGAAAAGCCATGCAATAATGGCAACTGAACTTCTGTGCCCATGCACAGTGGCAATTTGGTTGAAAAAAACAGCATTTCCACAGGTGAGACCTATTTGAAGTTTGGAAACTCAACTAAAATTTCAAAAGAAAAAACATTTTCCAGCACTGTGGCTTCTGCCAGAAGTTTGCTAGTTTAGTTTACTTCTAGCATGTTTGCCAAACCTCCCGATTCAGGCTGGAGACTACCGAATTCAAGACTCCACATCCAGATTCCTGCATACAAAAACCCAATTTCTCTGCGGGCTTCAGCTGACAGGGCCTGGGATTGTCTAACTCGGAGTATGCACTGCCAGCAACCTGCTCCTGCAGGTCAGTGCACAACACTTGCATCACGCTCTTTCTGTCTGCCATAGCGCTTTCCCCGTGCTTCTGACAGGTAAGTAAAAAAAACATGCTTTTGCAATGCAATATGACTCGCATTTACGCGAGACATATTGCGTCACGGACAATGGGAGGGAGGGAGGGAGGGTTGGAGCACGGCCACCGACAACGGGAGTGCCGACGGGGGGCAAAGGGGGCACAAAGGAATGCTCACAGTCCACGTACGGTGCAACACTCAAAGGGGCCAGTTGCCATGGGAGGTGACAAATGACGACATAGCCATCACAAGGAGGGACTAACAAACCTCAGAATGAATCAGAAGACAGCATTTACGGAGGACAAAGACACAAGTCAATGGGCGGAGAGTGAGCGAAGCTTCCACGAAGCTTCCACTTTGTACTGAATACTGCATGCCTCACAAAGCGAACAGCGCATGCGCGCTGTTGCTATAGGCTCGACCTAAAAACGTACATTTACGTTTCTAATATCCGATTTTGCAGCGGCAGACTTGCAAGGCCCATCCATACAGGACAGTAACCCGATTTAGGCCGCAATTGAAGTCAATGGGGGAAGTACATTCTCCCGCTTTTTTAAAAGAAATGTTCCACTTTTTTCTTCTAAAATGTTGCCATGTATGTTCCAATTTATATTAATATTTAATTGTGCCACATCAAACCAGACTTATATATTTATTTGTTCACTTATGCATTCAGAAATACAGTCCTGCACAAAAAGAGAAATAGTTGCTCCTTCTGCAATATATGTTGCTCGAGGAGTCACGTGTAGGTTTGTTGGTACCATCCCAGGCCTCAAAGTAAACACCTTAGCAGGAGTGCAGTATTATGCAACACAAACAAACCAAAATTAACCCAGAGGTCATTCTTAAACTAGTACATCAGCAGTCACACGCACATGCCCTACAACAGTAAACAAGCCAGAACTGCAGGAGGCCATGAAAACCATTATCCACGGTAATACAGACATCACTTGATGAAAAATAAAATGTGGATAACAAGATGATAAAAGCGCCCAAAATAGAAAAGTAACCCCATGCTCCTCAACAGACTGGCTGGAACAAAGCAGAGAGACTTCAGGGAAGTGCCTGACCTCCTAATAAAGAAGATGGCACCAGAAACAAGTTTCGGATTTTAATTTTCAGTGATAACACCTTATTTGGTGCATATTCTTTATACAGTACTTCTTTTCTTCCGCAAGTATCCATCATAGAGATTATAATGGACTAATGTCTTTGTTCACCCCTAAATGAATTTAAAAGTGACTAACGCATGGACAATTCTGAGTTTGGTGATATCTTGTTATTATTGGGGACCACACAATGGGGCTTAGTCACAAAAGTAAATTTACATGTGTAAATCTACAGTTATAAATCTTACACGCTGGCGGTACATTTGTTCTCCCCGCTTCTAAGTTCTAACCATATGTAACCAGTCCTTGAAGGAGGGACAGGTTCCACGTTTATGAAAAGGGCAACAGTACTTTCACTTTTTTCTATATATCCTAATCAATTTTGGGGATGCCCCCTTCCTAGCCCAACTCCCAAAATGTTTCTAATCCAGACCCTGACAGGAGTAACTCTGTGAACTATTTCAGGATGAAAATACCATACTTTTTGGACACCCACAAACTTGCAAGTTTGTGTGTGTGTTCAACTTTTGAAAGTGGACCGTCGTAGGAATGCACACAAAGCTGCCTCTGTGAGCACATTTATCCAACATAATTCTGCCACTCAAGTAAAATTTCCAAGAGAATAAATCTCGTGTATAGGGATACAGCCCAGCAAACCCTTACTCTGAACTGTACAGAAAGTGCCTAAATCAACATCTTCCATTTGAAATGTGACGAATACAAAAATCAATCAAAATGTATTACTGATAAACAAAGAGACAGACCAAAATGCCCATCGGATGACACTGAGAACTAAGAGAACCAGTTCGAACATGACACAACCATACGCTCCCTACCCCCACCCCCTACTGTTTCATCTACCTGTGCAGCATTATGTTGCTTTGTACCTAAGTTCACATACAAACATAGGCTACGAGTTTGTTGAAAAGTAAGTTCCTTCTTTAATGATGAGAAGAGGCCTATAAGTATCAGCATAGAATAACAGCTCAGCCACCCAACTGGCACTGCCCACAGATTCTGCTCAAGTCCAAGAACATTCTACAGGCTAGGACTAGCAAGCATCCTAGAACCAGGACATGTGATGTAATGCAGAGGCAATGCTGAAGCACATTATCACACATCTCCCTCACTAATACAGAAACATAAAAGAACATTAGCTCAAAAATAAAACTGGAAAACATAAGAAGATTTCATGTCACATAACAAATATAAAGAAAACTAGTACAAAGGAAGAGGTGCAGATTTACACAACATAGTCATCCAAATATAGGGTAGCGCGGGTTTCTCTCCTCGATTTCCTCGAAGAAACCACATCATTCTCATTGCAGATTACCTCATCATCCACACAATCACCATCACCCCAGTCCTTCCCCAATTTCCTCCCCTGCACACAACAACTCTGCCAAGATTCCACACCCTATGATCGGATGTTTTGATGGCATTAACAAAAATTGTAAAGTAAAAAAGGAACCAACCTATTACCTCTCCACAACATACTATCACTAGAAGACAATTGGTCTCTCACACACCAAACATCTTTAAAAAGTATACCTTCTTGTTCCTTATGGTGCCAACCTGCACAAATACGTTTCATGACGCCTTGAAGGACCTCATCCTCAACAACAGCTTCTCGCTACCGTTCCTCCGAAATTACTTCGTAGTCCATCTCACAAACAAAATCCGTAGACTTATTGGATGCCAAATCATTCTGAGGTTCCAAATTGGCCACAGGGGCAACCTAGATAACCTGTAAGCCACAATGTTCTCAGAACCGGGAATATATTTCACTCAAAAGCTATATCCCTGCAGACTAACAAGCCACTTGGATATCCTGGGAGAGATTAAATAAATGCCCTTATTGGTAAAGGTTTGTGGTCCGTCTTAATCATGAAAGAAGTGCCCAACAAGAACTTCTTAAATTTCTTGACGGCCCAAAGAGCCTCCCTTTCAATAACTGAGTACCTACACTAAGCTCCTGTGGGACTCCTTGAAATAAACATAATGGTGCTATCAGAACCACCTTGATGCAAAACAGAGCCAAGACCCTTAAGGCTTGCGTCAGTGGTGATGACAGAAGGTTTGCTGGAATAACAATTACGAAGCTTGGGCGCCTGCAAGAGTTCGGTTTTGATCTCACAGAATTCCTTTTCACACTCCTCACTCCACTCAAATTTAGCCCCCTTTTTTAATAGGTTCCTCTTGTTGAAACTGACTTCAGCAAAGTTCTTTGTAAATTTATTATAGTATTCAGCCATCCCAAGAAAATGCATAAGTTCTTCCGAAGAAGAAGGAGAAGCCAAATTCTTAATGGTGTCTACCAGTTCTGCCTTAGGAACCACAGCATCAGTGGTTATGTAATGGCCTAGATAATCAATCTCACTGAGACCAAACTTACACTTGTCCAACTTAATGGTGAGATTGTGTGCACTAAGCCTGTGCAGGACTTGCCTAACCCTAATAATATGTTCAATCTCATCACATCCATACACAAGTATGTCGCCCTGATATACACAGACGCCTGGTACATTGTGCACAACTTTTTCCATGGCACGCTAAAAAACAGAGGCAGCTGACACAAGGGCAAAAGGTAGCCTGACATACCTAAAGTTTCCAAAAGGCGTAACAAACGTAGTAAGAACATTTGATGATTCATCCAACAAAATGTGGTGATACGCAGAGGTTAAATCTAAAGTATTTCACATTTTAGCTTTACCCACCATCATCAGTAACTCAAATATATTAGGAAGGGGGTATTTATCCACTAAGACACACATATTAAGTTGTCTGAGGTCCACTCATAATCTCAGTGAACCATCAGCTTTCCTCGCAGCCACCACTGGAGCCAACCAAGCAGTCCCTTCAACATCTTCAATGATGCCTTGAGACTTAGGTTTTTACTTAGGTTTTTCTGATTCACAATGCATCTCTTCTTTCACTGCAATGGGAACATTATGTACCTTACTAGAAGTGGGGACTGAACCTAGTACAAGTTTGATCTTGTGGCAGTAACCCTTCAGGGAACCTAGTTTTCCACTGAAACTTGGGGATAATCTTCCTTTAAACTATCTTGTAGTGTAGTAGCATGACCTATGAGTCTGACAGGTTGTCTATCTTTCACAATGATGGGAGAATTGCTGTTGGGGGTCCAACATGACACCCAAATCCCTTTGATGGCACCAACTCAAAGTACTGTTTCACTTTTTCGACACATAGACTTTGCCTGAGGTAACACGTCCCTCGTATCCCATCAATCCTACAAAGTACCCCCGCAATTCAATGGGGCCACCTCCATAAGTGTAAGGTCTAATGTCAGGCTTGAGTAAAACAACTTTCCCCTTCAATTTGTCCTCATAAAATCTGTTGGCTACAATGGTAATTTTAGCTCCAGAGTTGAATAAGACTTTCACCTTCCACATCTATGAAATCCAAGGGGCCCTCACCCCCAACCTGGATAAAAATCTGCCCACACTTGCGTCCTACTCAACTTCACTCACCCTTTGTTTGAGACCTTTCATCCTACAGTCAGCCGCAAAGTGTCCCCTCTTTTTGCAATATGTGCACAAAGATTTGAGTGCTGAACATGACTTATCTTTTGCTAGATGTCCTACTTTATCACATCTAAAACACCTTCTCTCCCTCCTGCCCTGAGCTCTAGTTGTATCCTAGTCATTGTGCGATACCTTTGTCTCACCATTTTTGGAAGGAGGTTTCACTTTGGAACTAAAGCCAAAACCTGAGCTAACAGAAGATACTCCCTTGTTGAGGTCCTTCTTAATCACCTTCACACATTCCAAAGAGTGTTCAATTTGTTTTACAACAAGCAAAACTTCATCCAAACTAGGTTCATCTTTGAGCCATAATTTATCACACACTTTCTCCGTCCTACAACCTTACATAAACTGGTCTCTGATTCTTTCATCTATCAAAGAGCCAAACTCGCAAGAAGATGCCAAACGTCTAAGATCCGTGACATAATTCTCAGTTCATTCGCCTTCCCTTTGTATTCTCTTGCCAAAATGATAACGTTCTAGTATAGTGCTTACCTTAGGCAAGCAGTGAACATCAAGTTTGTGCATACACATTTCATATTCATTTAAGTCAACAGCAATAGTGTCAGGTACATCGGGAAGAAGATTGAAAACATCTTGGCCTTCTGACCCAAGACAGTGCAATAATAAAGCTGTCCTCCTTTCAGCACTGAGAGAAGTACCACAAACTCGTGCATACCTCTCAATTACTTTTTTCCACTTAGGCCACTTAATAGGTGGATCATCAGGAGACAGGAGAAAGAAAGGAGGGGCCGTAACATTCTTCATGATTGGGGCTACAAATGTTACCAAAATATTTAACAACGAGGTAAAACCCTGTATGAAGGCAAGAAAAAAAAAACAATAATAATAATGGATGTCCAGACTCAAGTAGTTTAAAATTAAGTCATGTAAGTTTGGCCATATAGCACTATATAGCATTCCACCTAAAATAAGGAATACGCCTGTTTCAGAAATGTTATACACATCAGCAAGGTGACAAAGATGTAACACACATACCAGGCTCGTTTGCTTGAAATACAGCTGTGTGTGTCAGCGGGAAGAGAAGGCAATAATGACACACCATGAGCCAGAAGCTGTGCATATCAGTGAGGAGGTTTGGCTCCTGGAAGACATGCCTAGTGCTGTGCGTGTCAGCGAGAGGCGGCGTAAAGATATGCTTCTGAAATTGAATAAGTGAGGCCCACTGTGAGGAAAAGCTGTGCGTGTCAGCTAAAAGCGGCAGAGAAAACCAAAGCTTTCCTGTTGTGCACGCACTGAAATGAAGAAGATTCCTGCTATGCGTGTCAGCGAAGAGCCTAGGCAACGGATGATGTCACAAGGAGATGCAAAAGCCTAGCAACAGGTTGCCGTCACAAAGGATGGGTGTGTTAGACTTGTGGTTTAACATGCGTGTCAGTGATGGAGACATGTTCACATGCAGGTTACTTCCACATGATGCTTGTGGCTGGAAGCGAGGGGGAGAATCTCGGAGGAAAGGAGATTCTGCTTCAAGAATGGAGAACTACTTTCGAGCAGTAAGGATGAATGGGCAGGTGGGCA
The DNA here is from genome assembly GCF_964204655.1 of Triturus cristatus. Taxonomy (NCBI): domain Eukaryota; kingdom Metazoa; phylum Chordata; class Amphibia; order Caudata; family Salamandridae; genus Triturus; species Triturus cristatus. The sequence continues at coordinate 879,496,291 of NC_140589.1, forward strand.
GTGGAAAGCTTACTGCCCTATGTGGTGAGGAGGTAGTTCCAAACAGTGAAGACAAGAAGCAAAGCACAGCAGACGGAAGCCTTCATGGTGGTCATCTTAATGAATTGATCTGCCCAGGAGCTAAGAGAACCTACCAGGTGTGCAGGCCAAATTGAAGACATCCGGTTTGCAAGATGGTTGAGGATCTGCCAGAGTTTAATAATACCAGAGGCCTTCTCAGACCAGAGGTATATCACAGCACCCACAATGGATACTGCCCAATGACCACAGACTGGCCAGGGCCTGGTGAGAAAAATGGACAAGAGTGGATCCATGAAGCAGTGAGGAGAAATCCACACGAAAGATATAGAAAAATATAAGTCAGGAAAATGATTTCCATGCTGTTCTATGCGGGGCCCAAAAGAGCATTACATGTACATAATGGAGATATGAATGTATTTCCAGAAAAGTCAAACTTCCCCTGGATTCATGGCAGGCTCAAAATTCTAGAAGAGGGATCTGTGAAGTCAGCTTGCACAGTGCTAATACATTTACCTGCGTCCGGAGTCAGTTACGGGCTTCGGTGACAGATTATCCTGAGTACAAGTAAACCCTTGAAATACCAATACCGAGTATCCCATTCCCTGTATGAAGGTAATACATCTATTCAGGTGCAGGATACTTAAAGAAAGGACAACTTGCAGAGGTGCTAGAACCTGCACTCCTGCAACAGAAATGTTGTGGTCACCCCTCACCCCTATTGTGTATGCCATAACATAAATTACATTATTCTCCTTCATTTAAAAAATGTATGAGTCTACAATTCCTTTGTATGATTGGGACAGTGACAGCTCTGAAAACTATAGGTGTGGTACTGATTTTCCACTTTCCCACAGAGACAGAATCAAGGTCCCAAAATACTTGTTTGCATATTTTCCTTCATCCCGGTTGATTTAAATACTGTGAAGTTTTGCATATGTATAGTAGAGAATCTGTGTACCACCCATTATCTTATTATGAGGAGTTTAAATTGTAGCAATGCTCATATCTTGCCAGCTCACTTTAGAGGCCCTATGATGTTTTACATTCATGTATTTAAATAGCTATATACTCATCAGTGAAACCATGGATGATTAATTTCTGAGGTTCTCATAACTTTATTAAATTAACATTTGTAATTAATTCTCAAAAATAATCTCAGCGTTGATCTTGCATAAGGTTAATGAGGCTGTGTGAGAAAGGTTGAATTTTGTGTTCTTTCCACTGAAAAATATCAGTCAATCCATAATGATAATCACGGTTCGTCTTTATTTTTTGGAAGTATTTAATCTGTGCACATTGCTTTTGACTGTACCCTTATAAAGTGATGTGAAATATGTGTCGGTTGAGATTCCTTATGGCATGTGCTTACAATGCTAGAAAAAAATATTGTTGGGTTGACACATCTCTCTGGACTTCGAAGGAATAAACTTCCCGGAAATAATCTCACAATTTGTTGCCCTTCAAAGAGTCTTTTTTTTTTTATTTGAAACAAAAGTCCCACACGGAAGTGAAAAAACATTTCCACCACGTCACATCACTAGTAAAATGAATTTAAAACGTTGATGATAAGCACAGTTGTCAATGGTTTTAATTAACACATCAATAGGGGTGAGACGCAGGACTGGGACAGTTTGAGTCTCATAAAACAATGAGGCTTGCGCAAATGATAGAAATCTTCACAGGACAAAATTTAAAGTTAAAAGCAGAAGGCAAAATAAGTAAATAGCCAGACCCTAAGTATACATCAGCAAGAGCACGAATATATGTCTGATCAGTTCAAAAGTCATGGAAAATCTAAGTATAAATGAATAGACAGACCAACCTGGAGCTTGCCTTTCAAGAAAGTAAGCAAATAAGGGTACATATAAATCAACAAGCAGACTGACATAGAGGCTGCCCAGTTTAAAACGCAAGAAATGCCTGCCACCCACCACAAAAAGAGCAAATTTTGGTAGGTTTCAGGCAGAGAGTCACACACTCAACATGGTGAGGTCTGACACAAAAGGGCGAACTAATAAAGTTTAATATGTGTAAAACAATAGCTTTTCAATAAATTAAGATACCTCAAAAATGAACCATTAAGGAACACCTACTTTCATGCATAATAATACAGGGACGTACATAGGAAAGGAAGGAAATAACATGACATTTGCGCAACAAATAAAGACAGTACAACTGATGAATAACTCCTAGAGCAGACTCAGGTAAAGAACATTGACTTTGTTGCAAATGCTAAAAACTTTCTCCCGTCGTCTTTTGAAGAACACAAATTAATACATTTCAGCTCGTCAGGTAAACAGCACCATGACATCAATTCTATTTTGCTTATTGTCTGAAAGACACAGAAAAGAAACATGCTCGTAGGAAGCTCATATAAAAAGCACATTTATTTCTGTCACTGTCAATTGAATGTCAATGCTGGCTGGTTAGGTCTAGTCATGTCAACTAAGGACTGATTATGCTAACTACAACACATCTAAATCAAGTATTACTTTTTATTAATTAAAAACGTTTTCACAAAGATGTATTTACATCAAAGAATTCAAATATGTATAGAATTATGGTACTATGCCAGCACACTTATTTCTCAAGGAAGGATTACCACCAGACGTTTTCAGCACATTAAATACCCTAAAACACGAAGCTAGTCTACCACCCTTTCGACTGAGCCATTCCTCGGTTTTATCCAAGTCCTTCTAGATAGAGAGTTCCAAAATAGTATTTTAGGGACCCTCACACATCCTATTGGTATCAAGCTCCATCATCGGTTCTCACCTTGGCCCCTATAAAACAGGGTGGGCTTGACCATATTCCAGGGAGTACTTGTGATATTCCTTCTCACAGTGTCTTAAAGATAAAAATACCTAAAGAGCACCCAAGTTTCCCTATATTATTGGGTGCCTTTGGTATGCCGGATCATGCCGGGTGGAGTGGTGGATACTATAGGTAAAACAGCAGCATGGTACCCTTGACATGAGTGTAACTACAGGGACGTGCCCCGCCAAACCACATGTAGTGTGATTGTATACCTGTTAGGCCATTACTATTTATCAGGAGACAGGTAAGTAGGCCTGTTTCAGATCCTTGCATGTAGTGTGTTGGCCAATGTACAACATTGATCTTAAAATATAAGGATGAGGCCAACCCTGATAGTGGTAATATCTAATAACACATATAGGGCATTGAGAGTTCAGTCCTGATGAAAGCTCAGGACCTTTAGAGGCCATTAGAAAGGGCTGAAACATGTTGACAAAGAGATAAGGTGCAGGGGTAGTAATCTCCCTTAATACAGTCTTTAGTAATGAGTTTTTAACCATACCTAAGGTCCACAATAAAAAAAGGGAAACGGGGGTGTTCTTTAGTGTGAGGATCTGAGTGTACTATATGATATGGCTGTGGGGCCTTATCGTGGAGTACACTCATAGATACTGTCCTAGGTCCAGTCAGTATCGTTTACTCAACCTTAGCTCAACCCTGGTTATCTGTGGCTGCGAGCAGTATGGCTTGGCAAAGGAACTTAGTGTGAAGCATCTAACAGCACCAAACAATGCAATAAGAAAATTACACCCCGATAAAAAGGCATAACACCAATTTTTAAGGATAGAGGGTATTTTTTCATGAATTTTTAGAGACCGTGATGATTAAAATTCACTGGAGGGTTTCGGAGATATAGATTGTATGAGCTTTTATCACTTTTAAATGCAACTGCAAACAAGCATTGATCAACAAAAAGTTTGTTAACTTTTCAAAAGTTTGAAAAAGTTAGTGTTAGTACTCCTGCCAGAGTTGGGCGACCAAATCCGACAGGGACGAGGTCCAGGAGGCCAGTATGGATGCTTTGGGTAGTTACCTGGCCACCAGATTGTTTTAAGAACAGGTTTCAAACTCTACAGCCCGACTGTCATAGAAGTCAATAGAGTGGTCCTGATGCTGACAGATAGAGGAAAAGCTGCTCAAAAGGATTATTTGGTTGTGGCGCAGTTGACGGGGGTGTCTTGGTGGTGGTTCCTTGGTCCACAGGTGTCGTGGGCGACTTTGGCCACAGAGATCGGGGTCCCTCGAAGTCCTCTAAGTTGCAGTAGTCGGGCAGCCGATCCTGCACTAATGGTCTCGCAGCACCGCGGTTGGATGCAGACTCTTTGGTGGGGGCTGTCATCTCTTGAGTGTGATGAATCCGAATTCTGGCAGTCTCGGGGGCACGTTTTGGCTATTTCGGGCTACCTCTTTGTGGTGCCGGGCGACTGGTAGAGGCAAAATGTCTGCGGTGGCTACCAACTTGTCTGTTTGGTCTCTTCCAGCTCTTTTAAGATCAGCACACTGATCCTAGGAGTCACCGTTGTTGGTAAAGGTGTGAAATCGACTATTTCCCATTTCAGGAGCCCTAGGCACAATCTCAATCTCGCTAGCCCAAAAGTGCAGCAGGTGCAGTCTTCACAACTGTGCAGCCTCTCTTTAAGGAGGTAAAAAGCAGCAGGGCAGTCCTTCTTCAATCCTCTCCTCCAGCATGAAGAGTGCCAGGTGTGCCCCATTTATCCCAGGAAAGTGCACCTATGGAACAACACAGTTACTAGCTAATAGGCTACTGGGTCCCCTCCTCCTTAGTGACAAAGTTCCTGTGATGTGTGGCATCTGGCTATCCCAGAGTGCCCAATACTTGCCCCTTCAAGATGGCACAACCCTTCCTTGGTCGCCAGAAGCAGGGTAGCACACCCCAGAGGTGTGGCTACTCGTGGTCTACTTGCCCATGGGAAAACCAGTTTTGACACAGGTGTCCCTTCCTTGGCTCTGTCTACTGATTGTCTGCGGGAACAAAATGCATCTTACTCAGGGATGTTGTCAAAAGCTGCCCTTCAAAGGCGGCTTCACCTTTGAAGCCTGCCTTCTGGGCTAACACCCTGAGTGGCGATCCTGGGGGAGTAGGTGACACCTCTCTCTCCGGCAACTGCCTTTGTTCCCAGGCCTGGGAGTCATTCACACGTCTCCCCAGGTGGTCAAAAATCCGTCTGGGTCAGTGCCTTGTGAGGCCACTGGACTAGCTTGAGTGCAGAGTGGCAACTTTCTAACAGTTGTTTAACTTTAATAGTGACTTTAAATCTGGCCAGGGAATCAGGTTGGATTTATGTCACAACTAATTTGATACCTTACTTGACTTTGTTACGTGGTCCCATTCAGAAGAAAGCCAGGCTGGGGTGCCAGCCTGTCACCCTGTGTTAGCCAACGGGGCTCCTAACCTTTCCCCAGCAAAACTACATTTTAAAAGTGTTGCTGCTAAGACATATAGAAAATCCTATGTCTTACTTAGTCTTACAGCTACGTGCTATAGGACTCTATAGGCCTTCCATAGTGGAGAACTACATATATTACTTAAGGGAAGTAGTGGCCTTGCCATTAGGTGCAACGCCAAAGTTAAATTAGCAGTGTCACACACTGCCCTGTCAGTCTGCAGTAGCAGGCTGGGTTCCATTTTGCCTCTGTCACATGGAGGGTGGCACAAACAGTGCTGCAGCCCTGGGTGAACACTCTGCCTTACATGCTCTTGGTACCTGAGGTACCATAGACTAGAGACTTTTAAGTCAGTCAGTACTTGCCAATTGGGTGTATCCAATTTAACATAACTGTGTATAGGGTTAGAACACTTATTAATAACCAGAAGAGACACCATTAGTCCCAGTCGAGACCTGGGTAATTTTAGTAACATGCAACACTGTCTCAAAGGGAATCAATGAGGGGATATAGTATAAAGAATAACTTAATTATACTGCAAACATTAAATAATGCCAAATAGTCCCAAGAACACAGTTATATGCAAATTATATTGTCAGCAAAGTAATGCAAATTGAATTTCAGAAATCAGAGATGCAGAATCAACCATGCTATTTAAGTTGTGTGCTAAGTGAAGAAGTGAACACTTTGTGCTCATGAAAACATATTAACCCTTCGGTTCTCATGACGGAATGGTTCCGTCATGAGCACCAGTGCTCCTGTGCTCATGACGGAACCATTCTGTCATGAGGACAGGGGCACGAAATCCCTCTGCTGCAAACAGCAGGGGGATTTCCATTTTTTGGGGGGGCCTCGGGAGGTGGGGTAGAGCTTCTCCAACCTCCAGAGGCCCTTTCCAGGTTTTCAATCCAATGACGATCGCGCGCATGGGGCGCTGTAGTCATTAGATTGAAAACGAAACCGAAACTGAAACTTAGTTTCAGTTTTAGTGTTTCAGTGCTCGTGGGGCTATCTCAGCCCCCGAGCACCGAAACACTTGGGAGAGGTATCATTGGAAAAGGGAGACTTTCCCCTTTCCAATGGTACCATTCCCTTGTGGATCCCTGCTTGGGATTACCCCAGGAGGGCGATCCCCAAGCAGGGATCCACCCACTAGCATCAGGGAGGGGGGAGCGGACCCTTGGGCAAGGGCCTTTGCTCCTCCCATATTTGTTTGGACACAACAGTCTTTTTGCCCCCCCGGGGGGGGCAGAAAGCACACTAGAAACCAGGGATTCTTTTTTTATTGACGTTGGGGTGGGGGCTAGCCAAAAAGGGCATGGCAATGCCCCCCCAGAGAAATGTGTGTCTTTCTGCTACCCCCGGGGTCAGATGGGGGCTGTAGCCCCCAATCTGCCCCCGGGGGGGGGCAGAATCCCCACTAGAAACCAGGGATTTCTTTTTTATTGATGTTGGGGTGGGGCTGCCCAAAAAGGGCATGGCAATGCCCTTACCCCCCCCCCCCACACAGAAATGTCAGTCGTTCTGCCACCCCAGGGGGCAGATGGGGGCAGTAGCCCACAATCTGCCCCCCAGGGGGACAGAAAGCCCACTAGAAACCAGGGATTTTGTTTTTTTTTATTGATATAGGGGTGGGGGCTTCCCAAGGTGGTCAGGCCAATGCTCCCACTCCCCCCAAAAGAATGCAAGTATTTCTGCTGCCCCCAGGAGCAGATGGGGGCAATAGCCTCTGATCTGCCCCCGGGGGGGCAGAAAGCCCACTGGGCACCAGGGATTGTTTTTTTTAATAATGTAGGGGTGGGGGCTGCCCAGAATGGGCATGATAATGCCCCCACCCCAAAAACAATTACCACAGTCTCTCTGCCCTCCCCGGAGGCATATTGGGGCAGTAGCCCCTTATCTGCCCTCTGGGGGGGGGGGGGCAGAAAGCCCACTAGGCCTCAGGATTTTTTTATTTTTTATTCAGGGTTGAGGTCAGCCCAGATTGGCAATGCCCACACTTCCCCCCAAAAATGCCACAGTCTTTCTGCTCCCCGAGGGAGAGCTGCGTGGATCCACAAAATTCCACCCAACCCGCATTCCCCAAAGTCTTCCGAGAAAAATGGTAGCTTACTTGTGTGGGTAGGCCTAGTGCCCGCGACAGGAAACGGCCCAAAACGCAACGTGGACAAACCACATTTTCACAGTGAAAACGGACCCTTTTTTTGTAAATTGCCTAGATGTAGATTTTGAACCCTAGCTCTGCCGGCAACTAGTGAAACCTAGCAAACCAATATATTTTTTAAAACTAGACACCTAGGGGAATCCAGGATGGGGTGACTTGTCTGTCTCTCACCAGGCTCTGTTACCCAGAATCCCTTGCAAACCTCAAAATTTGTCAAAAAAACAAATTTTCCTCATATTTCTGTGGTGGAAAGTTCTGGAATCTGTGTGGATCCACAATATTACACCCACCCCGCATTTCCCAAAGTCTTCCGAGAAAAATGGTACCTCACTTGTGTGGGTGGGGCAAGAGCCCAAAACATAGGGAATAAGGGTATAGCACAGAGAATTCTAAGCGCTACATTTTTTAAAAAATACGTTTTTAGCCAATTCTGTATTGGACACCCACACAAGTGAGGTATCATTTTACTCAGTACACTAGGGAGAACGCTGTGGGGTAGGACATTTGTGCCGCCATGGTAATTCCACACAAAGATAAGTGGAAAATGTGTTTTTTTTTCAGCTAAATTTGAGGTTTGCAGGGGATCCTGAGTAGGGAAATGTTGGGGGATCCATTCAAGCCATACCTCATTGGACTCCCCAGGGTGTCTAATTTTCATAAATGTGTGGGTTTGGTAGGCTTCCCTAGATGGCGGAGAGCCCGGGGCCAAAACCCCAGGTGCCCCCCTCAAAACTAGGTAGTATTGTTATAGGTAATTTTGAAGTCTCCACAGTACGATTTGGGCCATTTCCTGTTGCAGCCTCTATGCCTACCCACACAAGTGATGTACCATTTTTATCGGGAGACCTCGGGGAACGCTGGGTGGTAGCAAATTTGTGTCAGCCCAGTGATCCTACAACTTTCCCACACATAAATAGATTTTTTCAACAAAATTTGAGGTTTGCAGGGGATTCTGGGTAGGAAAATGTTGGGGTACCCACACAAGCCATACCTTGCTGGACTCCCCAGGGTGTCTAGTTTTCAGAAATGTGTGGGTTTGGTAGGTTTCCCTAGATGGCCGCCGAGCTCGGGGCCAAAAGCTCATGGGACCCCCTTTGCAAAACCAGGTTGTCTTGTGATAGGCAATTTTGATGTCGCCTCAATAGGTTTTGGGCCCTTGCCTGTTGCGGGTACTTGACCTACCTACGCGAGTAAGGTACCATTTTTATCAGGAGACCTGGGGAAACGCTGGGTGGTAGGAAAGTTGTGGATCCACGCAGATTCTAGAACTTTCCCACACAGAAATTTGAGGAAAACGTGATTTTTTCAGCTAAAGCGGAGGTTTACAGGGGATTCTGGGTAGGAAAATGTTGGGGGATCCACGCAAGCCATACCTTGCTGAACTTCCCCGGGTGTCTAGTTTTCAGAAATGTGTGGGTTTGGTAGGTTTCCACAGATGGCCGCCGAGTTCGGGGCCAAAAACTCATGGGACCCCCTTTGCAAAACCAGGTTGTTCTGTGATGGGTAATTTTGATGTCGCCTTAATAGGTTTTGGGCCCTTGCCGGTCTCGGGTACTTGACCTACCTACGCGAGTGAGGTACCATTTTTATCAGGAGACCTGGGGAAACGCTGGGTGGTAGGAAAGTTGTGGATCCACGCAGATTCTAGAACTTTACCACACAGAAATTTGAGGAAAACGTGATTTTTTCAGCTAAAGCGGAGGTTTACAGGGGATTCTGGGTTGGAAAATGTTGGGGGACCCACGCAAGCCATACCTTGCTGAACTTCCCCGGGTGTCTAGTTTTCAGAAATGTGTGGGTTTGGTAGGTTTCCACAGATGGCCGCCAAAAACTCATGGGACCCCCTTTGCAAAACCAGGTTGTTCTGTGATAGGTAATTTTGATGTCGCCTCAATAGGTTTTGGGCCCTTGCCTGTCTCGGGTACTTGACCCACTCACACAAGTGAGGTACCATTTTTCTAGAAGACTTTGGGGAATATGGGGTGGGTGGAATTTTATGGATCCACACAGATTCCAGAACTTTCCACCACAGAAATGTGAGGAAAATGTGTTTTTGGACAAATTTAGAAGTTTGCAAGGGATTCTGGGCAACAGAACCCCATCCTGGATTCCCTTGGGTGTCTAGTTTTAAAAAATGTATTAGTTTGCTAGGTTTCCTAGGTGCTGGCAGAGTTAGGGTTCAAAATCTACAGCTAGGCTAGGGTCAGTTTTCACTGTGAAAATGTGGTGTGTCTACGTGGCGTTTTGGGCCATTTCCTGTCGTGAGCACTAGGCCTACCCACACAAGTGAGGTACCATTTTTCTTGGAAGACTTTTGGGAATGCGGGGTGGGTGGAATTTTGTGGATCCACGCAGATTCCAGAACTTTCCATCACAGAAATGTGAGGAAAATGTGGGATTTTTAAACATTTTTTTAGGTTTGCAAGGGATTCTGGGTAATAGAACCTGGTGAGAGCCAGTTAAGTCACTCCATCCTGGAAACCCCTGTGTGTCTAGCTTTCAAAAATGTATAGGTTTGCTAGGTTTTCCTAGGTGCCGGCAGAGCTAGGGTTCAAAATCTACAGCTAGGCACTTTGCAAAAAAAGGGTCAGTTTTCACTGTAAAAATAAAGTGTGTCCACGTTGCGTTTTGAGCCGGTTCCTGTCGCGGGCACTAGGCCTACCCACACAAGTGAGGTACCTTTTTTATCCAGAAACTTTGGGTAACACAGAATTGTGGAGCAACTGTTATTACCTATTGACTTTCGATGCATTTCTGCCTTCCAAATGAAAGACAATGTATAAAAATTTTTGAAAAATTACGTATAATTCTCATGCTAGTATGGGTGCTCACAATTTCGGAAATGTGCAAATATCTACTGTTTCTAAACTCTATATTTTGTTACAATTTCAGAAATACATAGGTGTCTTTCATACCGATTTTTCCATGATATATTTTCCCAAATTAATTGCTATATACCTGGTACATAATAAAAAACCATTGCAAGACGCTGCTCAGTTATTGGCTCTGGGTTCATTGGGTTCTTGGTGAACCTACAAGTCCTATATATCCCCACAACCAGAAAGATCCAGCGGATGTAACGGTATATTGCTTTCAAACAGTCACAATTAGAAGAAGTTGCAGGTAAAAACGTTGGCACAAATGGCTGTTTTTTTCAACTAATTTTCACTTTTTCCTATATTCAACTGTTAGTTTCTATAAAGAAACCTTGAAGTATCTATACAAATGACCCCTTGCTGAATTCAGACGTTTGTCTACTTTTCTAAAATGTATAGCTTTCCAGGATAAATTATTGCTTTTATACCCATTTCTACCATTAACTGGAAGAAGGTTGAAAGCACAAAAAATAGCAAAAATAGGCTATATCCCAGTAAAATGCCAAAACTGTGTAAAAAATGTTGTTTTCTGACAAAAGTCTGTCAGTTCCTAAAAGCTGGGAAAATGATGATTTCAGCCCCACAAACCCTTTGTTGATACCATTTGCAGGGGAAAAAACAGATGCTTTCATTTGCAGCCATTTTTTTCCAATTTTTCCCCCCAAAAAACAAACTTTAGCTGTATTTTGGCTAATTTCGGGGTCCCCTCCAGGGGAATCCACAAACCCTGGGTACCATTCGAATCCCCATTATGTTGGAAGAAAAGGACGCAAATTTGGGGTGGATACCTTATGTGGTCAAAAAGTTACAGGGGCCTAAGCGTGAACTATGCCAAATAGCCAAAAAAAGGCTTAGCACAGGGTGGAAAAAGGCCTAGCAGCTTAGGGGTTAAGCCATGCAAGTGAAGCAGAAATAAATAATACATCATATTGGACCAGAATTCGAAGACAAAGCTATGCATGAACTAATAGGTTAATAAAGAAATTTTATTAAATCATTACATAGCTTACAGTCCAAATTTAGTGTGTATAAGTCGATGGAATTTCGACCTTCATGACTGGAGGTCATCATCAGGACATAAAGAACACAACATAGGAAGATAACTGCCTAATGGGTGACAAAAGACAGAAGATGCAAAAACAAGAGTCCTGAATGAAGCATGTACATAATGTAAATGAAGGACTAATAAGAAGTACCTGGAAGGATTCGAGGGTACCTACAGGATTAGAGAAAACAAGAAGGAGAAAGGGTGGCATTAGCCAGTGTAGTCAATTATACGGCCCTTAATAGAAGGATTGGGCTAGAAGGGCACTTGCATGGGAGGATTCAGACAAAGTTTATTCATCTAAAGGCCAGGGTCACAGTCGGCGGCTCACGTCCACCATGGTACTGGTGTTTTGGAGGGGAAAATCCCAGCCCTCAGAAGGAGCTGGAGTATGGGCTCCCCTTTAGGAAGGTGGGAGTGGAAGAGCTCACTACAGGGGTCAAGATCTAGAACAATAAAAAGAAACCATTATTGTGCCTGCGCTGCACGCCCCCCGATTGAAGAATAGATTCAAGTGTGGAAGAAAAACTGACCAGGCGTAAATCGCTGAACAAGCTCAATCATAAATTGGCTGCAGAGAGGGTCGCAGTCCCAGTTCTGGCGAGGGTGTGTAAATCAAGGCACAGCTATAAAGAATGCACAAATGTGGGACAAGAGTCAGCAGAGAGCGAGGGTAACCTGCTTGCAGTCAATCAATATCAGGTCCCAGGCTCATGAGACGGCTCCAGGCACTGGCAGTTAATAAAGGCCTTGAAGTCTCTGGGTGCATGTGTGCCGGGAGGCACCAATGCGCTAGCAGGTTAATTAATAATCGGGGCAAATATGCTAGGTGATGAATTCCGTCATGCCTTGTAGGGTCTATGCGCATGGGCGCTGTGGAATATGAACACCCCCAACCAGAACAATCAAGGGGTATGAATGTCGGACCAGTAACAGTGGCGGCTCCTCTGCTAAGGCGGAGGAGCATTGCACCCACTTCTAATTCAGCAGTGCACAAAAGAAAATGATAATAACATAAGATAATTATCATTTTATTTTTCTATGTGGAGCTCGGAGCCAGGTGGGGGAAGGCTGGGCTCCATGACGCCAAACAGAGTGAGGAGTGGTTTGCACTCCTCTAAGTAAGTGAGCATGACGGTTTGGCTGGCCCATTTGGCGTGTTCTCCATTGGGCTGTGTTGCACAGCCCTGTGGAGAGCATGCCCAGCCTCCCCAGGCACTGCCTGAGAGTCAAAACAGAATCGCGAGGAAGAGGACGGAGGAGGGACATGTGGCGGCTGTGCGGCGAAGGAAAATGTAAGTTAAATTTTTAATTATAATTGTTTTTGTATTCCATTCCCTGCCCTACCAACCCCTGTTCCGAGGCAGCCACCACTGACCAACATCCTGGTGCCTGCTGCGTCCGATGTCAAGCGGGGTAGGAAGGGCACCCGAGCAGACATACTTTGGTGGAGAAAAGTAGGCTGTTGGGACTGGGACTTGCTGGCGAGTCCACGATGTGGACCTTCCATGAGCATGTAGACGCAAGTGTGGGTGTGTTGCTAGCAGGAGGGATAGACGCCGGAAGGCTCTAGACATTCGCTAGGTGGCACATCCAGGTTAGAAGAAAGGGTAACCTATTTCACAATTATTGGTCTAATGCAAATGAATTTCATCTTTTCTTATCACGATTATTTCATAATAAATAAAACAATTAACTATAACTGCATTCTTCATCTTATTTTTATTTTCTGGCTCAGCATCATGGGCTGTAAGATTAAAGATGCCTTTGATGAGGACTTTAAAACTTTTAGACAATTATAAATTTAAGCAGGGCATTATAGCGGACAGGAACATTTTGAATGGACTATCGTATTTGATATTTTAGGAATGAAGCAGGATCTTTCCAAATTTGATAGATCAAATTTGAAATTATATTTAACTGACTAGATGTATTAAATTCAGTTTTGCTCTTGTTTTCCATGGAAACCTTATGATTGGCACATGTTTGTATGTTAAGTCTTGTCATGTTATGCATAGACTCTGATAGTTCACCCACTCATTCTCAAACTTGACAAGTTGGCTCCATGTTCAACTCTTGACTAGATTATCGTAATGGACTGTACGGAGGAGAGCCTAGAACCCGCTCTTTGAAAATGGCAGCACATTTTTGTAGAGGTGCTGTATAAATGGTATCTCTCACTTTAGTAGCCCTTAATAGAGGCAGTTATGAATTTGAAGGTTCTTTCAAGCCATTAAATATTTGGTGGTATAATTAGACGGGGATGAATTGTCTGCTTGAACAAAAGAGTGGATTTCATTTTGGGAGGGTACTGAGGGAATATGAGATGTCGAAAGCGTGCACTTGATTAGACGACAAGCCTGGACAACAAACAATATGTCCCAGCATGAGTAATGATATCCACAACTGAATGCGTGTGCCATTTCTAAAAAAACACATGCCAGCCCTATTCACAAATGGCCGCTGCACTCGTGGTGGAGGCCGCGCAGTCATAGCGGGGGGCACACATTTGTAGTGGTGCCTCCGCAATGAGAAACTGCAGTGCGCAGGTCCCGCTACGAGTGTGTGCCTGCTGCTACGGCTATGGTCCGCAGTCCTGGGGGGGGCACACACCTGTGATGGGACCTCCTCAATGAGAAACTGAAGTGTGCAAGTCCCACTACAAGTGCGTGCCCGCTGCTGCAGCTACGGGCCGCAGTCATGGCGGGGGGGCACACACTTGTGGTGGGACCTCCGCAATGAGAAACTGCAGTGTGCAGGTCCCACTACGAGTGCGTGCCCGCTGCTACGGCTACGGGGCCGCAGCCATAGTGGGGGCACACACTTGTGGAGGGACCTCTGCAATGAGAAACTGAAGTGCGCAGGTCCCACTACAAGGGCGGGCCCCCTGCTATGGCTACGGCCGCAGTCATGGCGGGGGGCACACATTTGTGGTGGGACCTCCGCAATGAGAAACTGAAGTGTGCAGGTCCCATTACGAGTGCGTGCCCGCTGCTGCGGCTACGGGCCGCAGTCATGGCAGGGGGCACACACTTGTGGTGGGACCTCCTCGATGAGAAACTGCAGTGTGCAGGTCCCACTATGAGTGCGGGCCCCCTGCTACAGCTATGGGCCGCAGTCATGGCGGGTGGCACACACTTGTGGTGGGACCTCCTCAATGAGAAACTGCAGTGTGCAGGTCCCACTATGAGTGCGGGCCCCCTGCTACGGCTGCGGGGCCTCCACCACAAGTACAAAGCTCTTTGTGAATCGGGCACTTTGTGTTTAACAAATATTAAAGATGCCGGGCACACTAAACTACTTTGTTTTTTATCTATTTTCGCTCCATAGACGTCACATACACATATAGTGTGGTAATGTGTTGACATCGTGCTGCTTGTGGCAATATTTAGTAACCCAAGCCTTGGATTTGTTTTTGCTAGTTGACATGCAGATCACTTAGGCCTCAATTACGAGTGCCTCGGACTAACAGGTACTGTTTATCACACCTCTTAAATACTGATACCCATGTGTTCGGAATTTAACAGGTGCAATAAAATGCATACATTATGACTTTTGCCCACTACACTTTCAGCACCAAAAATGTGCATGCCCTGGTTCATCCGAGAAATATCAGCAGGTTTGATCTGCTGAGTTTTACTGAGAGAAAACTCTGAGCGGACGGAAAACTCCCACCCACTGGCTGTCGCGACACCCATGGGTGCCGAAATGTCCAATGGCACGCGTGATTGAGGCCTTAGTTAACAGGTGCGCTGTGCCTACATTTTCATCTCAAATTATCATAAAATCTCAATGTATTTAATATCTTTTCGGTTGCTTGATACTTTGCATATTTCAGACATATTTGGTTCCCTAAGATCCAAGTTCTGGGATGTAAAAGAGCTACACTGTATTGGCAGGGGAAGTTGCTCCTGACGGCTCAGTAGCGAATATCTGGTAACCAGGGCTAAAGTTTAAACTTGCTTTAAGGAAATTGATCATTACTATTCTAGGATTAAGTTTGGAAATAATTTGTTCTGATACGATACTTGATATCATAGGGGCTGATTATTTTTTTGTAGGCTCTTCAGTGTGGAAAAACTCAGGGGCAGATTTACAAGCACCCTGCGCTACCAGTACGTCACTTTTTGTGTTGTACCGGTGGCGCATGTTAACGCTCCATATTTACAAGGACAGGAAAAGCCACCCTGCTTGGCTTTTCCTGTCCTTGTAAATACGGCCCCTTTACATGCAGCACTTTGCATGAAAGGGGCGTTCCATGGGTGTTGCTATGGGTGTTCTCATGCAACACCCATGGAACACAAGACACATTTCCTGATTTATGAGGAATCGTAAATCTGGAAATGCGTGTGAAAGGCGCAACGAGGAGAAATGTATTAATTTCTCCTTGTTTTCTTTTCCCCTTTCTATGCGTGCTGCATTCTGCAGCACACATAGAAAGAGGAAATCACCTCTAATAATTGGTTATGTGCAGGAAGGCTTCCCTTCCTGCACATAAACAATCATTGAAACAATGACTTTGTTCAACTTCTATGTGTGCAAATGCAGCACACACAGAAGTTGAAAAACTGCATTTTTCAGATCGTTTTTGTGCAGGAGGGGAACCCTTTCTGAACAAAAACAATCTCCCCACGACGCAGGCATCCTTGCACCATGGTGCAAGGGTGCCTGCGCCGGAGCATGGCAGCAGTTTGTGTGCTAGCGCAGGGGAGAGCACAGGAATGCAGCATATTGTTGTAAATATGTCGCATCTCTTAGCGTTGAAAGTGACTCAGTGTGGCGCAGCCAAATGGCTTGCGGAATGCACTGAGTCACTTTCTTGTAAATCTGCCCCACAGTTCCTAGTTTTGGGCAAGAACACTCTGTAGTAATATTAAGAACTTACTATCTGCACGAATACGAAAACACTATTTGCCTTACATTGTTTTTTTTTTTTTTAAACTTTGTTTATTGGTTTCAATCACAGCCATACATACATGCTTGGACGACATGTTCAAGGTTGTCAGCATGATAATCGAGCAGACATTAATTCTTATTGCATATTAAACATTCCCCCATGACCCGCTTGTCTATGCATCTCCATTTCAACAGTAGGTGACACACAGGGATCCCCTCAATATTTATTCCAATGTGACCACTACCTATCCCATTTCTTGGGACACCCCCGAGCCTTAAAAACCTCGGTCTCTGCCAACATGCATCTATCCATTTCTTTGGCCCACAGGGTGACAAGTGGTGGGCTCGCTCCTCCCCATCCTCTAGCCAGCTCTCGCTTCACCAGCGTGTATCCCAGTGTTGTAAATTGCTGTTCAACTTCCGTGAGATCAGTCGCCTCCCATATGTTCAACAGTCCCAGTTGTGGTGTTAATACTATGTCCTTTCCCAAAGCTGTTTGCATGTGGTCTGAGGCTCCCTCCCAAAGGGCTCGTATCTTTGGGCAATTCCACAGGATATGGTAAAATGTGGCCTGCTGACCACACCCCTTCATACAAAGGTTGTCAGGTCTAGCTCCTATTCTCGCCAAAACTTTCCCTGTGATGTATGATCGGTGGAGTATCCTAAGCTGAATCAGCCTGAATCTCTGTGTGATGGCCGCTTCTCGAGGGGACATAAGCGCCGTTTGCCAGTCCTCGTCATCTGTAGGACCTATGTCGCCTTGCCACCACTCCCTGAGCTTCGGAAAGGTGTCTGGCAGGTTATTACTCAATTTCTTATAGGTTAGAGATATTGCCTTCGAACTGAGGGGCCCGTCTAGCAAACGGTCTTCCAGAGGTGACGATTCTGGTATATCTGAGAGATGGGAACGCCGCCTGAATCGCATGTCTAATCTGTAAATACCTGTACGTTTCTCCTCGTGCCAGATGGTATTGCCTCTGGAGGTCACCGAAGGTAAGTATTGCTCCCATCTTAACCACGTTGCCTTACATTGTTAAGTCAAGTCATTCTTTATTCGATCATTCAATGATCATAAAAGATACAATACAGTACAATCTTACATGGAAAAACAAAAGCATGGCATCATTTACAGACTTATGAAATATTAAAAGAGTAATAGATACTTGCTGATTAAAAAGAACCAAAGAGACTAACAGTAAAATCATGTGACATTCTGTGCCCTCAGATATGGGTAATCATTGGGTCTTCCAATGTGTTCCGCTGTGTGCTTTTAGGTAAAGTGATGGACGCTTATCCTCTGGCAGAACCTCAGGACTTTTGGATTGATGGCAACAGGAAGATCTCAGTTCCCATGATGTCCGTCACCGGCATGTTCCAGTTCAAGCACGATGACCGGAAGAACTTGTTTGTGATCAGAGTTCCCCTCAGCGAGAACGACTTCCTTCTGTTGGTTCAACCCACGCATGGAAAGACCTTGGAACGGATCGAGTCAGAACTGGCCCCTGACTACTACGCCTCGTTTTTTGAAAACACTGGAAGCAGGTAAACTGAAGAGCATGTCCACTCCCTGTCTGTCCCACTCTCTCCTATGGTGCTCCTTCGTAGTCTAAATTTTCCAAGAACACTGGCCACCAATAGAGAAGGTAGAAATGAGTGTCGCACAAGTGTTCTCTCTCGTTCTGTTGTTAATGACTGGGTCATTCTTCTCCCTTCATTTTTCTTAATTAGTTTTCTATCTATATCAAGTTAGTTCAGCACTTAGTGGCGGATAACAGCTAGTCTGGAGTCTTGGAGAGATATCCCAAGATTACTAGAGGCTGAAACACCCGGCTCGATATTAACGGCTGGTTACAGGTGTGGGAGTCTGAATGCACAAACGCAGCCTGGCACGAACCTACTGGACAGGGGGTCTGGGAGAGGGTATAATGCTAGCCACAACTGCCCGACAGCCTAACCTTCCCCACTGACTAACCCGCCCAGATGCCAAGCTTCCATTTTCCATATGCTTGCAGGAGGTGGGACATGGTACTGGAATTATCCTGGGAATCGGAGGTAAGCATACAGATTTAAACTCAGTAATTCCAGATCTGAACGGTTATTCCCCAATCAAGAGACAATTATTTGTAATTGCATGTAGAAGAGGTGCAATGAAGAACCCGAATCGAGATTATGAACATGGTCATTTCAGCACTACAGCACCACGCAGCGTGGAATCATGGCTTTTAAGGGGGATACGCTTCCCAAGACATTTTTGGGCGTTTTATGATTCAAAGTACCAGATCCCAGAATCATCCAGTCATGTTATTTATTTCCCTGTGTAACATCTGGCCAACTTAAACAGTTGAAAGTTAACATTTGGCAGTCTCCATAGTTTGCCCTCAATGCTTTACCCTGACACATACACTAAGTGTTTTCTTCTTCCTTTGATTGAGATCCGTCATTTTAGCAATTGCAGAGAATCTAATGAGGCATTTCTCCAATTAGAAGACGAGGATATTATTAACTGTATTAAGCTGTTTTTGAAAGTTGCAATGCGGGCACGAAAATCAATGTCTGCATTGGAAATTTAGTCTGCTCAAGAGTTTGCATTTGCACTTTAAAATCTGCTCTGATATGCACTGTGCTGTCTTTAATCTATTTTTGTCATGATTTTATTCTGTACTTTTATGGCTCAAAGATCTGAACCGAATAAAGAGTTTATTGATTGATACTCTGACACATTCCAAGTGGAATAGAGGCACATTGTACTTTGTTATTTTATGGGGAACACTCATGTATTGCTTTCATGACCAACACAATAGGAGGGCAGGTCCAATTTTTATTGAGTGACCTCATAAAAAAATGTGCACACTACCTTTTTCGTTCTTTTCCACAGATTTGTTCATCTAACACTGCCAAAGCTTGCCATCGAGAACACATATGATCTCCAGGAGATACTTGCCAACATGAGGCTACCCACCTTGATTGGGAAGAAAGCGGACTTGAGTAGAATGAGTAAAGCGGATATCAGAGTTGGAAAGGTTAGTGCACTAATGTGTATTTCATACAAACAAGTGCATTGCTGTGTGTTATAGTATACTTGATTCTGTGGTAGCAAGTGCAAACTTCATGCAAATGAGTGCGGCATCGAGGAGGATGGTCGGGCATGCACCTTGGAGGAAACACAATTTGAGGCTGCCCGCAGTAACAACTGGCAAGAGTCCCAGTTCCCAATGGGAAGCACCAGTGATGTTCATCAGCAACAATTAAGTACTGGTTGTGGTGCAGGTAAGCAGCATAGGTTGCTATGGTCTAACAGCTGCTAATGACCAAGAGAACCAGCAACCTTATTTCAATACACAGTACTTACTTTTGTTCAGTAAAAACAACTGAACCATAGATTTTTCTACACTTTGTGGCCTAATTGGCTGGGAGTAGTCCCACTGGCCTCATTTTATTGTTTGAATTTGGTATTTGCACTGAGTATATTGGACACACCCTCATTAGACATTGATTGAAGATGACTTCTTACAAGTACTATTCTAGTTTCTAATATAGTATTTTAGAACTGTTCAGATGGCCTTTGCATTTATAATTGTGACACAAAGATACAGCTGCAGGGGTTATCAGAGATGGATACTCCGGCGATGAATTGTCAAAATTAAAGAATGCAGTGGTGAGGGGAAAACAAAGGTCTTTCTGAATAACTTGGGTAAACAAAGTTTGCACCACTTTTCGAGGGAGAAAACTATACCTAAAAATACGTTCAAGGGTAGAGACGTAGAGACACACAGACAGACGTAGACAGTCTCAGAGTCAGTCTCTGTCTCTGTCTCTGTCTCTCTCTCTCTCTCTCTTTATCTCTCTTTAATAAGGGATTGTGTTGCCCTTGCTTCACACATGGTGTTGCAAGGGCAATGCAATCCCTAAGTCAGAGTTACCAAGCAATTTAAGGCCACCTTGCGCAGCCCTGAGCAGCTTGCGAAATCTGGAGTAATGCAAGGCAGTGCAAGTTGCTCCTTGCGTTATTCTGCCCTGGGAAGGCGTTCTATGAATGGACCGTGGGCGTTCCCATGCATCCACCCATGGATTTTGGCGCATTCTCAGATTTACCAACACTGGTAAACCTGGGAATGTGTCAAAATGCTATGCCTTCTCAGGGGAGGTGCAACAAGGGGAACTATCTGTATTTCTCCTCGTTGCTTTCTCTTGCTACGTGTGCTGCATAGAAAGAGGAAAATGCCTCGGAGAAATATTTTCGTGCCAGAAGGCGTCCCTTCCTGCACCAAAACAATCCTGCCTACAATGCAAGGGTGCCTGCATTGGCGCATGGCAGTACATTGTGTTCCAGTGCAAGGAGAGGACACGAATGCACCATATGATCTTAAATATGGCACATTCTTGTGTATTCCCTTTCATGCAGTGCAGCGCAGCAGGTGTCTTACTGCATTGCGTAAACGTGTGAGAAATCTGACCCACTATGTTTAACAGAAACATGGCTAACTGATGCATCAGGCCTAGGATTATTTAATGCTATCCCGGCTGGATACCATATAATTAGGAAAGATATAATAACAGACATTGGCTTAGAGGTAAAACATGGAGAACTGTGCCAGTTAAACAGATTTACCACAGTTCACAAGGCAGAAACTCTCCTGTTTATGATAATGCTCGCCCAAAAGTCTATCTGGTTCTTTCTAATATTATCACAACAAGGTGAGATACCTAATGGTAAAGAACCAATTAGGTTTATTTCAATGGCAAAGGCTCCCGATCTGTTAAGATGTAGGTTTATTAGGTTGTTTAACAGCAGAGATCCCATCCACATCCAATGTCAAATCCAACTGCCATCTATATCAAAGAATCCATTCCCACTTGGCAACCACCCACATTCCAAGTTCCTTTCATCATTACCTGGATACCAACACACTGCATCACAGGTTAGATACAGAACAAACACCACATCACCTCCCTCCCAATATTTCACAAATAATGAAAGAAACTTAAACTAAGAAAGAATAAATATAACTTAACAAAATAGAATACCGAAAATGAACAAAATCACAGCCCTCAACAAATACAATCCTGTAATCGGAGTAGGATTAGGATTTTTGTTGAACGTTGTGGTCTAGCACCACTCTCTTGTACAAGACCTGTTCTAGTCACATCCGCTCCATTGGGCTGACATTTGGCAACACTACTCAAATTACAAACTCTGTGGTCATTGATCTTTACTGTGTTTGTATAAACCTTGAAGACCCTGAACAGTTGACTGAACTTTGAGTTTTTCCATCTTTCCTGGGTGACGTGAATTTTACCTAATCTCCTATATTCACAACAGTACTTTTCACAGCTTTTCTCTCATCAGCCCACCTTTTCCTTTTCTACATTCTCTCGCTTTCTTTTTCTCAAATCCCTACGTGCCTATAACACTGTCATCCATCACAGACCTTTTAATTGCGACCCAAGAGGGTGTTCCCTTAGTATTTGAAACTCTGCCTTTATATAATCGAAAAGGAGCCACACCCGTAGAGGAATGTGGTGCAAATCTGTTCTGGGTCTGCTTTTATTAAATTTGCCTAATAAGGGTTTCAGCACATCAATTCTTGTGTTTGACTTTTTGAAATGCAGCAGTTTGTTCTCTGTGGCAGTGTTCAAGCTTTTTTTGTGGGTGGGGTGGCATTTTTTATGACAGCCGGTCATGCACATGTGCTGTTTTGAGGCCTAGGCATTGAACTTTGCTCTGTTCACCGAGTTTTCTGCACTCCGCGCTCTGTGGAGCTTGCGGAGTGCAGAAAACTCCACTTCGCGTAGTGCAGTGGAGTTTTTTCCCTGCTCGCACTCGCGAATGGTAAGTTGGCGACCGCGAGCTATTTTATATTTGATGCCGGAGTGTCACCTTTGTGAGGACAGACCGGTATCTACTGCTTCCAAGCTGTTGACAGGGAAATGCAGCAAGAGAAGCTTTCTTGTCCAAGAAAGAATAGGAGACATTTTAATGACCATGCCACCTTCTGTATATCATTTACCTTCTCCCTCATAGCCAATTCCCAGTTCATACCAGACACAACAGTCTGTTGTAAAGTTTTTTAAGTACTTTTACAAATCTCTCAACTACTTCATTGCTCTCTGGATGATATAATGCTGCTTTTTTTATGTTTAATTACTCTAATTCTCAGAAACTCCTCGACAACTCTGAGCTTAGAGACAATGGGAAACCCTCTCTCTCAAAGAGTTCTTCCAAGAAATCAATGATTACACCTGATTCAACAGAATTTACAACCTTGATTTCCGGCCACCCTAAAAACATATCAAGACAAAGCAAAACATAATGGTTCTGAGACTTCAATCTCACTGGGCCTAAAATGTCAACAGCAATGTCCAACCACTTACTTGTTCCTTCACTACCATTGGCTGTGTCCTACACTTTAAAATGCTGTCGCTGCATGAGCTTTCTGCACAATTGCGAACTTCTCTTTCTATACGCATATCCATGGCAGGCCGCCAATAAGCTTCTCTTATTCTCTCTTTTGTCTTGGCAATACCCGTATGACTGTCATGAGCATTATTCAATAACCTGTCTCTTAGTTTATATGGGTGAACCAATTTGCTGCCCCTCATCAGAAAACCATCCACAACAGCCTGGTCTTCTCTAACCTGCCAATACCCTTTCAGTTCATCCTCACATTCTTTCTTCTCACACCACCTAACTGAAATCAATGCCACAACCTTTTGTAACACTTCATCATTCACCAAACTTTCTTTCCAGTCTCCCTCAGAAATCAACCCTTCGGTAATTAAACACACACTGATCTCTTCGTCAAATTCATCACCACCAAACCACTCTCCTTCCTCTGACATATCACTTTCAACATTGCCTAATCTCGATAGATCGTCGGCCAAAATGTTACTGTCCCCAGGCAAATAGGACACTATGAAATCAAATTCCTGCAATGCAACCACCCATTTCCGTATCCTGTTTGAAACAAAGACTATACCCTCCTTGGTGAACACTTTCTTCAAAGGTTTATGAAGGTTTATGAACCTCAAACCTTTTACCCCAAAAAACCTTCTGTCTGCGCACCACCCAGGAAATGCACAGGGCTTCCTTTTCCACAACCAAATAGTTAAACTTCACACCTCTCAAGGACCTGGAAGTAAATAAAATTGCCTTCTTCCCAGCGACATTCTGGGTTAACACAGCCCCTAAACCTTTTGAGCTGGTGTCCTTCATTATGTAGGACTTCTTTGTTGGATCAAAACTTCCTAAATTCACTTAGATACCTCTTAACACACCTCCTTGTCACAATCCTGAAACCACACAAATACTCTTCCTGCTTTGAGTAGATCTCTTATTTGAGCAAAATTTGGGACAAATTTATTGTAGAACTCCGTCATCCCCATAACTTTCACCAGTTCTTCCTCGTTTTGAGGGGCATGAAGATTCCAAATGGTATAGACCAAGGAAGCTTTGGGTTTAATTCCAGATGCAGAGACAAAATGTCCCAAGTATTCAATCTCTTGAACATCAAACTTGCATTTATCTGCCCTGTGTGTGAGTCCTGCTTCACATAATTTTCCCAAGACTTTCCTCAGCCTAGCATCATGTTCCTCAAGATCAACAACAAAGATTAGCACATCATCCAGGTACACCTTGACACCTCCAACTCACCACAGAATGCGTTCCATCGCCCTCTGGAACACCGAGCCTACTGAGATGAGACCAAAGGACATTCTTAGGAACTTGAAGGTGTCAAACGGTGTGACGAAGGCCTTGAGATCCTGTGACAAGGGTATGTAACTTAATCTGATGGTAGGCCAAAGTTAAATCCAAGGATGAGAAGTGCTTCGCCCCTTTAAGAGAACATAACATCTCGCTTATGTTGGGAAGCAGATTTGCAACATATGGATCATCCTCAGGGGACGAGTGGGGGGCCTCAAGCGAAGTAGCCATGCTTTGTGGCCATTCTTGCTGTCATGACGCGTCTGAAGGTTCTCCGCTCGTTTCTACGGGGAGATGGCTGATGACTGTTACAAGATATGACGCAGTCACTATGAGTCTGTACCATCATGTTCAATGTATATTGGTGTACTTGTGTCTTTTCAGACGCCACTCCGCATAACGTGCAAAAGTTTACCAAGCACTTTTTCCTTGGCACGTCTGATCCAAAAAAACTTAGTCTTTCTTTGTTTATCTGTCATCCCCTCTTGGTACCTCTTTGTCTTGGGCATATCTACAAGTCGAGATTTGAACAACTCAGTAGGGAACTTAGCGCTGTGGTTACCCCCAAGCCACCTCTCACCTATGCGGGTTACCGTCCTCACTTCGGAACCCTTTTTTTACGTGCACTACCATCACATCAGTTAGGTCCTGAAGAAACGCCACTGATCATTTAGACAAACCAGGCGTGAAACATGTCGACCTTGTAATAGTTACACGGGCACATTAAGCCTCATAGTAACTCACCAACTTCGGGATTTTTAATCTACCGGGGTACCACACGATTAAAGCTTCTTCCTGTGGACACTCCTAGGCAGTTTTATTTTTGAACATCTTTCACTGCACGCACGTCACCATTTCTACTCCTGGATCCACTCCACACACCCGCACTCACCTGACGGCTTTTCTCTTAAAAGATCTCTGTGAAAGTGACCCTTCGGGGGACCCGTCAGGCATTGCAGCGCCGTCCCGACGAGGAGCAAAGGCCCAATGATGAAGCATGATATCCTTCGGGTGTGTGAGGGCAATTAAGAGGCAAGACTCGGCCCTCCCCTTCGAGATTGGATCCTTGATACTGGGGATGTACCTCTGCCTCTCTCTCTTTCCTCTTTCTCTTACCATCTACTCTACTCTCAATCTTTCGTTTTGTTGAGTGGGTGACACTCTGCACCCTGATCTCGGAACAGTGTCCCCTATGATTTAACGTTAATTTGTGGAGCACGGACACTGGACCGTAACAGGCTCCTGGTCCCCCTTCTCTCCTTTGTTGACTTAGCTGAAGATACGGGTGACACGCCTGTCCTTGTTCCCAGAGCTAAAAATTTGAGAGTGACAATACACTCTGAATTGAGCATGAACAAACGGGTATCGCTGGTATCAGCATCTTGTTTTCTACATTTAAAATTATTGTGGAAAGCAATTCCATTAAAACCTAAGTAGACCCGCCAGTCAGTAGTTCAGGTATTGATCCTATCAAGTCTTGAATACTGTAATGTACAATACCTGGGACTTCCTGCTAAAAGGTTGATGAGACTCCAACAAGTACATAATTGGGCTCCTAAGCTCATAACAGGAAGGAGAAATATATTGATGTGCAGAAATTGAAAACTGTATCATAGGCATCTAGGATCGAATGAATAGCAAAGTGTAAATGCTTGTCTTTCTTATCTATTAACAGGCTCTAAATGTGAACACAAAACCCTCACCTTGTGTAGAGGACCTTATACTTGATTTATTAGCCATAATATAGCGCTCAACTCGAATAATCCTGGCTCAGCATTATTAAGGGCACTCTAAACAGGGGCTAAGCCCTGACACCCTAAAAACAGGCCTTGTCAAGCATCTACTCAAGAAACTCGGCAGTGACTCCATACATCAAATTAACTATAGACCGGTCGCATGCCTGCCATTCTTGGCTAAGCTTCTGGAAAACTGTGTAGCTGTTGAACTGAAGAACTGTATTTCAGATCACCAATCTGGTTTCAGGTAAGGGCAGAGCACGGAACTGCAACTATACATGTTGTTGATGAATGATGGCCCAAATGTTTTAGCAAAGGTGAATGTTTCTCCAGGTACTTCTTATCCTCTAAACAGTGGTCAGCACCAGACAGTAAGTTAGTCCTGTGCACTGATAGTAAAAAGCTTGGCATTGAAGACTGTGTGCTAAATGGTTCTCAGCTTTTCTCTATGACAGAAAAATGGAAATCCATATGGGCCACCACTGGTGTTCACAAACACTGGTGCCACACAGAGTGCTGCAAGCCTCCATCCTCATCCCCCTCCTGATTAAACTTTGCTGAGGAGTCTGAGCTTTGCATTAGGGTAGAATTTGTCCTGGCTGTCTCACTTCATGCTAAATATCTGGATGTAAACTCAGCCTAAAGCCATCTAAACAGAGTTCATACTAATTTAGCCCCTGAATTACGATACCACAACACAAATCTTGCTTACCATCATTTCTCCTATAGGTATCACACTGTCGCTGGTGAAAAATTGCCAAATTTATTGGACTTAACCTCAATATGGCTAGACTTTTAGAAGCACATGAACATTTTTCTCAAAGGTGCAGCACCCCAATTGAGCATTTCAAGGAAATGATAACCCCTTTATTCCCAGTCCTGACTTGTAAATATGTAGTTTAACGTCTGCCTCTTAACAGAACTGACTAGGGCAAATCCCTCTAGATTGGCCTTCCCAAAGCCAGGCTTACACCTGAAAAAGTATCACTCCATGCAGCTGCATGCCTTATAACCAGTACCAGCAATAAAGACCAGATCACACCAGAACTGAATGATCTTCAGCTCCTGCTCAAAATATCATGCTCCTACAAACTCGCTTGCATCACCTGTCCATCTACCAGCCCATCTACACACGACAAAAAACCGTTGGCAAAAACTAAGGGAATCTGTGGGAGCAAAAAATCCCTAGAAGCAAAAGAGGTTTATATCTGGAAGTCCTTAAAACTCTAAAACACGAACATTGAAACTGACCTTTCCCAGAGCAACATCAAACTATGGAACACCCTCCCCTGCTCCAACAGGCAAGCGCCCACTCAACATTTTCAAATATTAAGACAAAGATTTTTCTGAATCACTAAGATATGATCATTTTAGGCTTGTGAGGCTGCAAATATTCTGTCTGTTTGCAATGATGATGGTGTATCATTTTAACATCAATGGGGCATATCAGCAAGGGCCGGCGATAATTATCGCTCAGCGCGCTTAGCGCGAGGATAATTATCGCCGGCTAACGCTGAATTTTATCGCTGAGATAGCGTGCTATCAACAACACTTCTCTCAACAGCGATAAAATTCCAGGCGCAAGCTGCCAAATGTGTGATTATCGCTGGAAATCCAGCGATAATCGCACAACGTTTGGCAATAGCTTGCTGATAGGGCAGGGCAGACTCAGCCATGATATCCACCTTCCATTGGATATCAAGGGTAAGTCAGACTGAGAGTAGGCGTAAGGAAAGTAGCGATAACCGCGGTAAGCGCTACTTTTCTTATCGCTCTGCATGTTAGCGTGCACCTTGATAATTGGAGAAATGTCGGTTAGCAACATTTCCCCAGTTATTTTGGGGAGGAACGCCCACTTTGCATCTCATTAGAGATGCAAAGCTGGGCGTTAAGGGAAAGGGCGTTGAGGCATGGAAACACGCGTTAGCGTGTCCATGCTGATAGTGCGATAAAATTATCGCCGGACCTTGCTGATATGCCCCAATATTACCTGTTTTATATACCCTGTGAAACCAGCCGCGGTCTGTACAGTTAACAGCGGTGGGGTCGGGTAAGGGGGGATTTCGAGGGATGATGCAGAGAGAAAATTAAATAATTAATTTTCCCTCTGCATCGCGCCTCAAAATCTCCCCTAACCCGGCCCCACCGCTGTTACCTGCACGGACCACGGCTGTGTGAAACAATGTAACATATGGCTTTTGTAGGAAACCAGTAACATGA
Organism: Triturus cristatus; assembly: GCF_964204655.1. Classification (NCBI taxonomy): domain Eukaryota; kingdom Metazoa; phylum Chordata; class Amphibia; order Caudata; family Salamandridae; genus Triturus; species Triturus cristatus. The sequence continues at coordinate 879,524,174 of NC_140589.1, forward strand.
ATTCCAGATTCAAAATCCAGTTATTCATTGTTCTGATATAACAACAATGAAGGACAAAATGTGTTTCCCACTGTTCTGAGGTTGCAGGGAACCGCTCACTTTCCGGGCCCAGTTGAATTGGGGAACAGTAAATGACTGTCTGCTCCATCACTCAGTTTTTCCCACCTCTCTTGGGTCTCCAAAGATCTGAGCAATGCAGGAGAATGAGGGTGGTGGCGTCAACCTCCATCTACCTGGTCAATCACACACGAAACCTGACAAGGACTTCAGTACTGAAGAGCGACTCACGGAGAACTGCTGTCACCGCAATACCTGGCCTCCTCTGCGCGATGTTTCACTGGCTTGTGCAGTGAAGCAGATAACGGCTTCTTTTTGATGATATGTCCTATTTTATTGATTGCACATATTATTTTTAATTTCTCAAAAAGTGTGGTGATTTACCATTGATTTACAACTGTGTAAAATTTAGAGCCCTTTACTAATGCATGAAACTAATGATTCCCATTAAGCAACATAACATTTGGTTTATAAGTGCATTTCATAAGCCTTTAACATCTTCCTGGAATACTTTCAAAATATGTCAACAAAAGTTGGCAGGCAAAAGTGCTTGGGTCTGCTTTTATTAAATTTGCCTAATAAGGGTTTCAGCACATCAATTCTTGTGTTTGACTTTTTGAAATGCAGCAGTTTGTTCTCTGTGGCAGTGTTCAAGCTTTTTTTGTGGGTGGGGTGGCATTTTTTATGACAGCCGGTCATGCGCATGTGCTGTTTTGAGGCCTAGGCATTGAACTTTGCTCTGTTCACCGAGTTTTCTGCACTCCGCGCTCTGTGGAGCTTGCGGAGTGCAGAAAACTCCACTTCGCGTAGTGCAGTGGAGTTTTTTCCCTGCTCGCACTCGCGAATTGTAAGTTGGCGACCGCGAGCTATTTTATATTTGATGCCGGAGTGTCACCTTTGTGAGGACAGACCGGTATCTACTGCTTCCAAGCTGTTGACAGGGAAATGCAGCAAGAGAAGCTTTCTTGTCCAAGAAAGAATAGGAGACATTTTAATGACCATGCCAACTTCTGAATATCATTTACCTGCAGCAGACACGTATGCTGAAACGTTTAGCGTGCTCCTATCCAATGGTAACACTTGTATGTTAAAGAATGTCTTGCACTTCTTCCAGATTTTGAACAAGGTTTACTTTGAGCTGGAAGACAGCGGTGTGGAGCCAAAGAACCCCCCACGAGAAGATGGGCGGATGATTCTGACAATATCACTTCAGAAGCCTTTCCTCCTGGCAGTCTACGAGGGGAGCTCCAAGGCGCTGCTCTTCCTAGCCAGTGTCAGAAACCCACTGGGCGAAGTCTAAGCTCTTCATTCTGCAAAACCGAGAGGAAAAAAACAGAAATAAATATGTAATCATTTCCTCTACATGGCCTTTTTTCAATCCTTGTAGTATGTTACCGCAGTGTTAACACCACACTGACATAGCTGAGAAAGGGAGCAGCTAAGTACGGCACTTTTCAAGCTAAAGGTCAAAACAGAAGCATTAATGACTAAATCACTTTCCCTGTTTGTATATTACTGATCATGTCACGTGAAAAACGAATTCCTTCTAATGCTGAAATGTTGGCAAAAGTAGAAACTCTTTTATAGTTAACTGTCTTGTAACTTTGGTGTATAAGAACTGCTGTTTTATTATGGTATATTGTTTAAAAAACAATAAAAGTGTGGTCGAGGCAACGCTCCATCCCACCAATTTGTGAATACTGACTCAGTTGTGTGACAATATAACGTATATAAATCGTATGTTGTATCATTATGGAGACACTTCTACATCCTTACAGGCATTGATCTAAAGTAAAAAAGCATCATAATTAATGCCGTGAACTTGAGACGAGGGGAGATATACTATAAGATATACTCTAAGCGATGTACAAAACCACCCAACTATACACATGAATATTAGAAGGGCGAAACGTATACAAACGTATCCGCATACGTTCTACATGTTTTGTTACCACTTTTAAAAAAAATTACTTTTTATTTGATTCCTGCCTCTAGGTTCGATTAAAAAAAAAGAAAATCTTTATTTTTAACTGTGTAACATACATTGTAAGTTTTAGCGTTAAACTTCACCATAAACATTCGACTTGCTGTCTGGTCAGTAGAGCAACAATGAGTTCCATTATTGAGGTCGGTCTTTGTACACTTGTTGTTTCATAGGTTGGTAGAACATAGGGGTATATGTACAAGGGAAGTGGTGAAGCGCGGCGTTAGCCTTTTTGGCTTAATGTAGATCTCCGCCACTTTTGAAACGCAGGGCTGCACCGTATTTACAAAAATACGGTGCAGCCCCTGCATTTCCCTCTGCGCTGGCACTCATTACAGCTGCCTAGCGCCAACGCAGGCACCCTTGCACCATAGTGCAAGGGTGCCTGCATTTTGGGAATGATTGTTAATGTGCAGGAAGGTGTCCCTTCCTGCACATAAACAATGTTAAATGGAGATTTGTAACTACTATGTGTGCTACTTTGTGCAGCACATATAGAAATTGCAACTCTTGATTTTTAAAATGTTTGTTTATGTGCAGGAAGGGACACCTTCCTGCACATACACAATCATGCATGGCATTTTGCTGTAACATAGAAACAGCAAAAACGAGGAGAAATAAAGCATTTCTCCTCGTTGAGCCATGTTAAGACAATGGGGGCTTATTTACAGGCCCCTTGCGAGGCCTTAGGGTTTTTTGGTCTTAATTTTGGCGTGCCCCATATTTAAGCCACCCCTGTAAATATGGGGTAGCGTCAAAATCTGGGTGTTGAGGTTGAACGCCCATCGCAACACCCATTGCCCACCCCTTTTTACGCTAAGTTAAGCCACGTTAAGTGGCTTAAAATTGCCTTGTAAATAAACCAAAGCCCGTCTCTTCACAGGAACGTCAAAAAAAAGGGACGTTCCTGTGGTGATAGCGGCTTGTAAATATGCCCCATAATCTTTTAACTTGAACTGTTCAGAAACAGAATTCAGTATAAGTGCAAGGAGTCTGTCGGTACTGAATGACAAAAGATCTTTATGATTCAACAAGTAAAGAACACTCATCATTAGAGAGGAAAAATATGTACTACACATATAAGTAAAGAGGATACATTTGGGTCCTATTGATTTTGGCATTACCAGTGGTAGAAATATTCATATCTTAGCTCCAATCAGGCCCTCATGTTAAAGCAAGACCTAATAATGATTGATTTGGTCTCTTTTGTATTCAACATTACAGGAATGCATTTACACTGCCCTTGTGCTCATGTTTGTCCCCCCCTTGGTTCATGTAATTTGTGCTGGTCCACATTTAGAGCGCGGACAGGTTGAACGTTCAAATTGACCGTTAGAGCCATTTCTGTATGGAAGCGGCTGCGAGTTACAAGCGCAATAAAGTTGCTCATTTACTCGCACTTGCCTACGCTTTTTCTTGTACTTTACTGCAGTCTCCCTTCGAGGACTCATCACCGCTAAGAAAGCTACTCTCATAAATATTGAACAATCGTATGAGCAAAGGGAACATAGACCGTAGTGTAGATGGGGGAGTAGTACTGGGATAGAAGGGGGTAGCATGCGGAGGGGGGACACATATATATGGTGTGACCGCATCAGTATGACTTGCACAGTCTGATATAGGTTTCATCACCTCACGTTTGAGGTATAATGCTGAAGCGTATGTGACTTGTCGATATTGTGTGTACAAATGTGTCACTACTCTTAGAATCTTAACGAATCCATGGAGTCAGCCGCGGTCCGTGCAAGTAACAGTGGAGGGGCCGAGTAAGGGGGGATTTCGAGGGACGATGCAGAGGAAAAATTAAATAAATAATGAAATCCCCCTTTACACGGCCCACCACTCTTACCTGCACGGACCGCGGCTGCATGGCATGGGTTGGTTTGGACACTTCATTAATCTTATGTATAATGTAGATCTGTGAAGTTGGGTACTTGTTAAGGTACATGATGGCATACAGCTCTCAAAATGTCCATGTCATGAGTTTTATTTCTAGCTGAGGTCCAAGATCAGTAATTCCATGTGTGCTGCAGTTTCATTGGGCTGTGGGCAGTCGTCAAGGCATGGTCACCATATCCTATCGAGCAGCGTAATCTAGTTCTGAAGCCTAAATATAATTCACTCATGTGTGGTCAGTCTAAGTAATTCTGAAATCCATTCAGACTGAGTCGGTAAGGAAACAGATTTTAGCTGTAGTGAGGGCTGTGAACATCAATCTTCCCCACTGTGATATCATGCCTTCAACATTAATCACATTTTGTACAAGTGCAAGTGAGGAGAATTTTGGGAATGGGCAATTGCTGTTATAGTCAATAAAACACTATACTCCAGCCCAGTATTTTTATTATAGTCGTGGACAGGATCATATGATATGTAGTAAATCGCATTAAGGAGCCTTACCTCTCCAGCAGAGGTCATTTGTGGCTAGTTTTGTTTTACAGATCCTGGAAAGGGGGGGGGGGGGGTGACGAATAGTAGTAATGTAGTATCCAATGGTAGTTCCTCTACGAGGGAGTAGGAGCGTCACGCCCCCCCCCCTCCCTGTATTTGTTGACCCCCAGGCCCACATTATAGCTTACTATTTTTCCCACTTCCGCTAACCGGGTTGGGTGCACCCAGGCGCCTTTATTAATGCCCCGGTTACTTACCGGTAATCTTCATTACTCCGAGTCCTAGTCTTCCTCGCCACAGTAATACATATGAGCCTCCGGCTCCACACAGAACTCCAAGTAAAATAAAAGAGCAGCGCTCTAGTCTCCCCTCCCTCCTCCAATATGGCCCCCAGTGGCTTCAGCCAATCCCATAAAAGGATACAAACCAACCAGCTCGATCTGATAATCAAAGCCGCAGACATGAAGCCACCACCAGGGCCGGGAGGGAAGGGAAACTATTCTGTGGCGAGGAAGACTAGGACTCGGAGTAATGAAGATTACCGGTAAATAACCGGGGCATTACCTCCTCGTCCAGTCTTCCTCGCCACAGTAATACATATGAGCCGATACCAAAGCAATCAGCTTCATGTAAGGAAATAGACCACACCAATAGTGCAGTGGAAAACATAATTTAATACACAGAGGTACAGCAATCAAAAGAGAACCTCTCAAGTCACCCCCGCAGTCAGAACAGAAGATGCAAATGAAACAGAACCCCCACCCCCAATCTCGAGGCGGTAATGGTACATGAATGTATGAGGGGAAGGCCAAGTAGCAGCCCTGCAAACATCCTCCATGGACACCCCTTTGAAGGAGGCCCAAGACACAGCAACAGATCGGGCGGAACGCCCCTGAACAGGAAGGGAGGGAATCTCAGAAACAGAATCATACGCCAACAAAATGGCCTCCTTAATCCAGCGACTGATCGTCGAGAGGGAGGGTTTCAGGCCCTGACGTGATAAACCATAATTGACAAATAAGTTGTCCACTTTACAAAAGGAAGACGTGCGTGACAAATAGATCAATAAGGCACGACGAACATCCAAGAGGTGCAACAGGGATTCCTCATCCGAGGAAGGATCAGGACAAAGACTCGGAAGAACCACCTCAGTAGACCTGTGAAAATAAGAATCCACCTTTGGAATAAACGTAGGATGAGGTCGCAATACCACACGGTCCGACAAAACCAAGAAAAATGGGGCAGAACGAAGGAAGGCACCCAACTCACCCATACGTCTGGCAGAAGCAATCGCCACAAGAAACACCACCTTGAGTGTTAAAAACTTCAACCCCACCGACTCCAAAGGCTCGAAGGGAGCCAACTGCAAGGAACGCAAAACCAAAGGCAGGTCCCAAGGTGGAGGACACATGATAGGACGGGGGCGTTGGAAAGAGAGAGACCTAAAAAGTCTAGCAACCAATGGCAAAACAGAAACCAAGGGGAGGACATGGAATGCCCGAATCGCAGCCCACTGAGCCCGAAGAGTCGAAATGGCCAAGCCCAACACAAAGCCATCATTCAAAAAATCCAAAATGCGAGCCGGGTCCAAAGAAGCCACCGACAGATCGTGACTCAGACACCAAGAAACAAAATTATCCCAGTGCTTCGCATAGGATTTAAGAGTAGAAGGTCTCCTGGATTGCTGAATGACCCCAGCCACAGCCATCAAACAATCATTCCGCATCAACAAATCCCTCTCAAGAGCCAGGCCCGCAGACCCAAGGAACGGAATACAGGCAGAGGAAGAAGAGGACCCATTAGAGGATAAGGAATGAATGGCAAGGCCCACCCCGGAGACACAGCCAATTCCAATAGCAGGGGATACCAAGGTCACCGCATCCAACCCGGAGCAATTAGTAGCACAAACGACCCCTCCCTCTTGATCTTCTGCAAGACTGCCGGAATCAGGGGAACAGGGGGAAAGGCATACAACAGACCCTTCGGCCATCCGAAAAGGAAAGCGCACGGGAGTCTCCCGCCCCCACAGCAAGCTCACGCGGCCCCGTCAGCAGGTAAGAATGCGACCGGGAGCCTCCGCCCCCCAGAGCAAACGCACCCGGCCGCGCTACGTCCGCTTAGCAGGACGCGCGGTCAGGAAAGTAAACAAACCACCGTCAACAGGCAGGAAGTGGAATCCAGAGACATAGCAGGACTCCCTCTCCAAAAAGTGAGACGACATGCTGACCATAGTATAGACAAACGCCACGAAAGTCCGCTGAAGCAGGACCAGAGGCGCGAAGGCAGAAGAAGGGGGAAAAAAACATATAAATGAAAAACAACATAAACACACTGCTTCCCCCAAACTAGATACCCTAGGGCAAAACGGGTCCGCTCAAGCAGGACCCCAGCCCCACTCACCTGACCATCAGGTAACACAGCACTCGGAGAAGTGCAGAAAAAAAGAACAGATCGAGCTGGTTGGTTTGTATCCTTTTATGGGATTGGCTGAAGCCACTGGGGGCCATATTGGAGGAGGGAGGGGAGACTAGAGCGCTGCTCTTTTATTTTACTTGGAGTTCTGTGTGGAGCCGGAGGCTCATATGTATTACTGTGGCGAGGAAGACTGGACGAGGAGGTAATGAGTGTGCACACCGTTGCGTTAGACGGGCAATGATGGGGCTTAATTATTGACAGTCAGCACAGAAGACACAGGTTCCCTGGGTTAACACTTAGTGCGCATGGCAGGTTGGACGGGTGTCTTTCTATGGCCAACCCGACATGTGCACTTGCGGCCTGTAAGTGAGCTGGAAATTTCAGCTGCAGCCTCACGGTCTCCTAAGGAGCTCTGGGTTTGCCCGCTACTACCAACCCTGGCGCTGCTTTCATGCTGTTTTTTAACAGCATGGAATCAGCGTCCGGATTGGCTTAAAAAACGCGAGGAGGACAGTGCGGGAGGGGGCATGCTCAGTGCACAAGAGGCAACAGGCGAGGGATGAAAGAGTGGGAGATGTAAAGTAGGGGGGAAGCAGACTTCACCAGCAATCAGGGCGGTAAGAGGCACAGCTCAACTCAGCTGAGCAGCAGATAAGCACACAATGGTTATTTACAATAAATAGGCACACTTCTTGTTTTGTGTTTCCCTAGTGGAGCGAGCTGGCCATTCTCTGCACTTGACTATCATTCTTCCAGGGCGTGTCACGCGCACTTCACCCTTTTGAGCCGCTGTCAGCTGAGTTTCATCGACGGTATCCCCACTGTCCTGCTGTCACGTTTTGGATGTGTGGGACAAGGAGACAACCAGAGCAAGGAGCAGCAGCCGAAAAGGCAGAGCAAGGTGACAGATATGGCACGGGGCAATTGGCAGTCAATCACAGTCGCTACCTACAGCCATAGCAATCTTCTTCAGATTACTCAGATGCAGTGGCATACCAGGCATATGGCTATCTGTCATGAGCATGCCTTAAAATAATCTGGTATTTCAACCTTCTGCACTATACCTCCAGGGACTTGCAGTTTTACTGCTTCTTTTTTGAAAGTTAACAGATGATGCTACACTCTGGTTCTGTACTATCGTTTAACACCCGTTGCATTTTGGGACTTGTAGTCCTCTTTTACACCAGCACCCAGTGAGATCTGACAGGAAACGATCCCTTCTCTGCCCTTTCGGCTGCTACTCGTTGCTCTGGTCGTCTCCTTGTCCCACACATCCACAACGTTTACGCCCCACCCCTTTCAAATGTCACCAGCCGCCATTGGTAGTATCTTAAAATATGTTATCTTCAATTGTGCTTTCTGCAATCCTCTGTCATACGCTGGTAGTACTGTGTCCAGGCCTGGGCGTAGTACTGTATCCAGGCCTGGGCATAGTTCACAGAGTTTTGCTACGCAAAGTTACAAAAAAACTCTGCGAAGTTCCGCGAGTGGCGGAGTGCAGTGCAAACTGCAGTTTGTGCTGGTATTCCTGCAGCTCGGCTAGAAATTCTACCCGACCGACAGCTCACGCTCGCAAACTTACTGTTCGCGAGCGCAAACTTACCATTCGCGAGCAGGGAAAAAACTCCGTTGCACATCGCGAAGCGGAGTTTTCTGCACTCTGCGAGCTCCGCGGAGTGCAGAAAACTCCGTAAACTCCAGGAACGGAATGAAGTTCACCGCCCAGGCCTAACTGTGTCCCAGTCTTCTTTAATATACTGCAAGTTCAGAAAGGACTACCAACTGGTTCAAGTGTCTCGAATAACCTCTTGTGAGTGCAAAGCCACAATCAATATATTGCATAGTCCATAGACTGGGCCTTTGTATGTTCCAATTTTGGTTATATACAAAAGAATTGGGTATTCTGCAAGCAATATGAGATATCGTTCTTCTAATAGCCCTATTATTTTAAAATATATTTTATCAATGGTGCTTTTAAACAGGAAACAAAGCCCAGAAGCCAACAATGTTCCAAATAATGACAAAGAAAAATAAAAAATGTCTGCAAATTACCCCCACTCCCTAACCCAACAGATATCAATTGAACAGGATGCAAACCTGCAGAGAAAAATCAATGTCCCACAATCACCCTGGCTACCCTCAACCCGTAAAGGCCCTGATTTCATCATCCATCAATGAGCACATTGGTCGAACAGGTTCCAATTCAATACCTCAGTAATCCACCCATACCTGCCATATCTTGGGGTGCTTCTGGGGGCAACCTCTTGCTTTATATAGTTATACTTCCAACCCCATACAATGGTCAATACTATTCTTCCACACTGCTAAGGGCAGAGGGGCTGCAGCCTGCCACTTCCGTGCTATATCTCGCTTTGCTTAGCTCAGGCCAAGGTATAAAAGAGATAATCGATATCTATTGCCACCTAAATCACTGGTGAGGTGTAGCAGAGTAAGGTTTGGCTAAGCGAGAACTCTGCCTAGACAGGCCGTCAACCCTGACCAGTATTTCTGTAGAGCCGTGTGAGTTAATATGCCCTCCTCTGTGCCACATCAAAGACAAGGTTGGGGATGCTATCACTCCCATGCACCAAAGTCTATGCCATGTAAAGTTTATCCTGTGAAGATATTTCAGCAGAATTAGCCAGAGTCAGGCCACTATCGCAGCCATACGTGGCAACCCCAGTGCCTCCATCCAGTCCTCGTTTTCGAGAATCCCAACATCTGCCTCCCACGCAGCTCTGAAGGCCCGAAACGCATCACACTGATTGGGTATGACTGTTTGATACATCTGTGCAGCCTTATGGTCCCCCAGGCCTCCCATCAGTAGTTTACACTATTGAATTCGGACAGGGCCTCCAGATCAGCTATATATAAGTAGTCAGAGCGTGGCGGGGTTGGAGATATCTATGGAACTGACTACGATGAATGTTGATTTTCTTTTGAAGAGTTTGGAATGACTTTAAGGCTGTCCCAGGCTCATGTCCCCCAGTGCAGAAATCCCAATGAGGTTCCATTTATGGAAACCCTCCAGGGAGGTTAGTTGGCTACTTCTCCATAGAGGCATCATTACGTCAATTGGTTCAATGACCCCATCTGTTGGAGGGTGGAACACCACAAACTAAAGGCCATCCTCATCGCTGGGGGAAGATTCTTTTTATCACCACCACAATATAGATAAGAAATTCAAATACCCCTCTTTTAGTTGCCTGTATTTGCAATATTGCCATGGCAGTATTCCTGTCCAAAAATTATTTGAATTAATCCCTTTGCATTATTTGGGTCATCTATGGTGGTTATCCGTCTGACAGACGAACTGATTGTGCTTCCATTTATTTGAATGTCCATATTATTCCAAATGGGAGCCCATTATGCTGGTGTGCGCAGACTTTAAGTCGCCTGTGTGCTGTGATCCATGCGCCTAGCATTACTGTAATTGTGGGATGTTCTTGAATTTTGCCCCGTGGGGTTCTTATCATCATACCAGCCTTGAAGGAAGCGCAAGTCATGTAACAGCTGTTTCTCAAGATCCCACATTGAAGCATGGGGATAGTTACTTAAGAGAGATCGCAGTTGTGATAGACGGTGTGCCAAATTAAATATGGAGAGTCATATGCCCTCTGCTGTAGTCGATGCCTGTAGTTTTTGAGACCTTCAGTCTGGTCCTTCTGACATCCCGGAGGAAGTTGGTGATACATTTGGTGATGGATTTTAGAATGTACATTGGGAACAGTAAGCATCCCCAAGGGTTAGTTATACTTGCGTAATGCAACCATTTCTAGGATATGTACCCGTCCCAAAAAGGATAGTTGTAATGTGGACTATCTTGTAAAGCCATTGTCAGTTTTGTTCATAAGTGATCAGAAGTTATCAGAGATGTTCTACTGGTCTCTGTTGAGTCGGATACCTATATATTTTAAGTTTTTCGATTAGTAGTTCCCTAACCATCCACAGGCACTCTGGCTACCATGGCGACTAAGGGAAGGAATTTTCTTTAGCTCCTTTTAATGTTGTACTCTAAAAAATGAGACAAGGGTCCTATTAGAAGGATCAGAAGGGGGATTGAAACCCTGGAGGTCTTTCCGGTAAGATGCCATCTGCATACAGCAGATGTTTGGACAGGCCTCCTGTTGTAGTTATCCCCTTGATACTTTGATTGCTTGTTTGCAGCTGCTAGGGGTACTAAGGGTAATAAAAAATAGCAGAGGGAAGAAGGAGGAGCCTTGCCTCATTCCTATATGGACGGGGAATGGGGCAGACGAACAAGTTACTTACCTTCGGTAACACTTTCTAGTGGATACAGTATCTGCCTGTAGATTCCTCACCTTTTGAATTACCCAATGTGCAGCATTCCATGGAAACTTTTCTCTTCAGCTCTCCCACGTCGACAAGGACGTCACAATGGAACATCTCTGCGCATGACTCCGCGTGACATCATCGGAGCCATAAGAAGAACTCGTCGGCATGCTGACGTCAGTTTCACCCATTTTTTCCATGCCTTCAAGGCGAATGGGTGAACTGACAACATTTATACAAGTATACACAGTATACAAACTTAACTCAAAACTGGTAATTCTTCATCACAGACATTTCCTAGTGCCAAGTATCACATGATTCCAGCAATAAATCACTTAAGATATACATTGATTATCTTTTTGGTATAAACAGACAGGCAACGGGGAGGCAGGTGTCTCAGTGAGGAATCCACAGGCCGATACTGTATCCACCAGAAAAAGTGTTAACAAGGGTAAGTAACTTGTTCTTCTGATGGATACATCTGACTGTGGATTTCTCACCTTTTGAACTGAATCCCCAAGCAGTCCTGCTCCTGGAGGAGGGTGCCTGCCTGCCTATACCAAAAAATCTTGCAGCACAGAACGAGCAAAATGGCCTTCCCTCCTCACCTCCTAATCCAAGCAATAGTGCTCTGTAAAAGTGTGGAGGGAGGTCCAAGTTGCCTCCTTGCAGTTGTCTACCATAGAGACACCTCTAGCCAAAGCCGAAGAAGACTTCGCTCTAGTAGAATGAGCGCAAATACCTTCAGGAGGCCAAGGCGTAGCAGATCCTGATACAAAGGATGATCCACCTGGACAGTGTTCTTTTGTGGACAGCCTTGCCCTTCATCTTGCCAACATATCCGATGAAGAGTTGATCGTCCAGCCAGAAGTCCTTTGTTCTGTAGAAGCTGACCGCCCTCTTAGGGTCCAGGCGATGAAGTCTCTCCTCCTCCTTAGAAGGGTGAGTGGGAGGGTAGAAAATAAGTAAGGTGATGGACTGCACAAGTGGAAAGGAGTGATCACCTTAAGCAGGAAAGAAGCTCTGGTCCTAAGAACCATCTTATCTGCATGGAATGATGTAAAAGGTGGCTCAGAGCTAAGAGCCTGCAATTCATTCACCCTCCTAGCGAAAGTGATTGCAACCAAAAATATAGTTTTAAACGCTAAAATCCTTAAGGGACAACTATGTAATGGTTCAAAGGGGGAATCCATCAAAAACGTGAGAACCAAATTCAAATCCACTCTTCAGGCATGAAGGCGCAGGCTGTGGAGATAGGAGTGTAGAACCTGCTCCTGCCCCTGCAAGAGGAGGTCTGTCCAGAGAGGGAGGCAGAGCAGAGGGTGCAATGAGAGGCAAAGGAGGTCTGTGTACAATAACCTTCGCGGCCAATCCGGGGTGACCAATATAACTTGTGCCCAGTCTAGGCGAATCTTCCTTAGAACTCAAGGAATCAAAGGTATGGGGGTAAATGCGTAAAGAAGCTGTGAGCCCCAATCTAACTGAAACACGTCCCTCAATGCTCCCTGCGTCAGATACTGGAGTCTGCAGAATGCAGGGAAGTGTGCATTCTCATGAATGGCAAACAAGTCAGAAACACCCACATCCTGAAAATGTGAAGGACCACCTCCGGATGGAGACGCCACTCATGATCGGCCTAATACTGCCGACTGAGACTGTCCACATGCACATTCAGCTCTCAGGCCGGATGATTTGTGATTACGCAAATTTGATGGTCCTGAGCCCAGGACCAAAGTCGCAGAGCCTCTCTGTAGAGAAGATACGACCCTAGTCCTCCCTGTTTGTTGATGTACCACATCGCGGTAGTGTTGTCCTTTAGGACCTGAACCGACTGCCCTCGAAGGAAAGGGAGGAAGGCCTTGAGAGCCAAACGTATCGCTTGCAATTCCAGAAGATTGATGTGAAACAATCTTTCCTCTGGAGACCAAAGAACTTTGACCTCCAGATCCCCCAGATGGGCTCTCCACCCTAGAGTATAGGCATCTGTAATCACTGTGGCCACCGGAGAAGGAGGGTGAAATGGCTTCTCTTAAGACAGGTTGCCTGGAAAACTCCACCATAGTAGATCCGCTGCAATGTCTCTGGAGATTCTGACAACCTCTAAGAGATCTCCATTGTGTTGAAACCACTGCTTGTGGAGGCACCACTGGAGGGCCCTCATATGCCAGCCTACTTGGTTGACTAACAATATGCAGGATGCCAACAGACCGAGCAGGCCTAAGACCTTCATACCTTGAACAGCCGCTCCACTCTGAAAAAGTGGAATCATAGCCTGGATATCTTGAATCCTCTGTAGAGGTGGGAAGGCCCCGACTCACAGTAGTGTCCAGTACTACCCCATGAACAGGTTGCGCTGAGAGGACACCAGGTGAGATATGGGTACATTTATCGAAAAACCCAACACGAACAACAGTTGTGTTGTTACCCGCAAATGATGCAGCACAATCTCTGGAAAATGTGCTTTGAGCAGCAAATCGTCCATCTAGGGAAAAACAGGAATCCTTGACCTTCTGATATGAGCTGCCACCACCACCATCACCTTTGTGAAGACTCGCGGAGCGGAAGTAAGGCCAAATGGAAGGACCGCAAACTGGTAATGTTGAGACCCCACTGTAAAACAAAGCTACATCTGATGAGACTTCAGGATGGGAATGTGAAAATAGGCATCCTGTAAATCGTTCAACACTATCAAGTCTTCCTTCTCCAGAGAGAGAAGAAGCTGTGTCAGGGTCAACATTTTGAATTTCTCCTTTTTGAGGTACAAATTCAAAACCCTGAGGCCGAGGATAGGTCGTAAACGAACATTCTTTTTGGGTATCAGGAAGTATTGAGTAGCACCCCTGACCCCTTTCCTGCTCCCGAACCACCTTGATTTCATCCTTTTTTCAGCAATGACAGAACCTCCTGCTGGAGAAGCAGAAGATGCTCTTCTGAGCAAGATCCCTGACTGGGAGGGAAAGGAGGGGGAAACTCCCGGAAGGGTAGGGCATACCCATTCTCTACGATGTTCAACACCCAGAGATCTGTAGTAACAGACCTCCAATGCTGTAGAAAATGGGACACCTGTCCCCCCATGGGTCAAGTATACTCTAGGATGGTGGATCTAGAGTTGCTTCCCTGCCACACCACCTGGAGGAGCAGAAGAGGAGGAGACTTGCTGTTGTTCAGCACACCACAGACAACCTCTGCCCTTTCCCCTGTAGGATCTATACAAGGGATCTGCCTACTTCTGCTGCTGCTGTGGCTGTTGCCTGGCACAAAAGGGCAAGTTTCTTCCAAATCAACGAAACTTGCGGAACTGCCCAAAGCTCCTGTACTGAGATTGAAGTCCCAAAGATCTTATTGTGGCTTTACTGTCCTTAAAGCGCTGCAGTGCCGAGTCCGCTTTAGCCCCAAACAGGTGAGATCCATCGAAGGGAAAATCCAGTAAAGTAGCCTGGACATCAGGAGAGAATCCGGAACCACGCAACCATGCGTGTCTCCTAATAGCCACAGACGATCCCATTACCCTGGCTACCGAATCAGCCATGTCCAGCCCAGATTGTATCACATGCCGGGCAGCAGCTTGGGCATCCGACAACACCTCTGAGAAATGCCCTTGTACCTCCTCGGGCAATTCTGGAACAACCTCCCTGGCTGAGTCCATGAGGGCATGAATGTAGCAACCCAAAAGGCATGTGGCATTTGTGGACTTAAGGGCCATACTTCGCGAGGAGAACACCTTCTTTGCCGATTGCACCAAGCGTTTGACTCCCTATCAGCAGGCATAGATGAGAAGGGACCTGCAGACTGCCTCAAAGAGCACAAAGCCTGGACCACCAAGCTTTTCGGCGATGGATGGGTGGACAGAAAAGCAGGATACACCAGAGTCACCTTGTACATTCTTGCCACAGTTGTGGAAACTGCTGGAGTGGACATTGGCTTCTGCCAGACATCAAGAATGGGCTCTGACAGCTCCTCATTGAAGGGATGTAAAGGCTCCCAAATAAAGGAAGGAGAATGGAGCACCAACGTCAGAATATTAGACCTCAACTCTGCTGTAGGAAGAGGCAACTCCAAGAGGTCCACAGCCATTCTGATCACAGTGTGATATGCGGTCACCTCCTGTGTCAGCAAGCCCTTTGGTGATGAAAGGTCCCATCCAGGAGAGGTGTCCAGGCCACTAGCCTCCTGTAAACCCTCAAAATCCAGGTCAAGATCTATAATCTCTCCTTCCTCAGCCCCTTCATGTTCCTCCTGGTACTCTTCTTTCTCCAACAGTCTTTGCTACTCTCTCCAAGACCTTATCCTCGGAACCGGCGTTGGTGGTACCAGACGCAGCGCCGGTGGCTTCGGGATCAGCATCGAAGGGAGGTCCACACGAACAGGAGTCGATGCCAGTCGAGGTTGAGTTGGTGCCAGTTCGGAAACAGACAGCGTCGGGAATGAACCATCTAGAGGGGTTTGTCCCTCTAATGACTGCAACGCATCGAAAATCTCAGCGTCAGAAGAGGCCAAATCCCTGGAGCCATAGGCATGAAAAGCATGAGTGGTGCATGGGGAAAGTGAAGTGGCAAACCTCCCAGGTAACATGCCGAATAAAAATTATTGGAAAAAAAACACCAAGGAGTGTAACTAAGTTTTATTTACCAGGAGAAAGTCTCAACTTAGAGACCATTAACAGTGCCCAGGGAACAGACCCCACGGATATGGGGATGCAAATATAAATTTAATTCATACACTCCACATTCGGAGAGTGATACCCAGGAGCATGGAGAACTGCATGAACCACGAGATTAATTCAGCGTTGGGCACACACTACATAAATCTAGTCAACATGCCAATGGACCCATGGGGCCAACCGGAGCACCAGTAGGGTTTGCTGCTCTGGCGAACAAGCCAAACATCGCAGTCTCTCTCCTTACCCTGCAAGGTCATGCTTCAACAGCGATCAGAGGGGTTTCCACGAACCTCCTGAGGGGTAAATCTGATATGAGACATCTAGCCACAAATTCCCTACCTGTAAACTTCCAGGCGTCATGCTCGATCTGGAAGATTTTTCTTAGCAGTACCTCTGCGCACCGATAGGTGGTGTCGGTTGACTCCGTGTGACGTTGTGTGGCATCAAGTTCATCGTCGTGACGTCCGCGTCTATATAGGATCCACCTCAGTGCGCTGATGTCAGTTCTTTTCTTTCTGCACCAGCCAGCATAGGTCTGAAGAGAGCTACCCTCTGTTATTTTTGACAGACTTTTTTCGACTTTTTGTCGAACATTTTTCAGTGTGTAGGATGTCCAAGAAGACCACAAGGTTCGAATCATGTGGCTCCAGTCACCGAGGCCTGTCAGTAACGGACGCCCACCTCATGTGCCTTTGGTGCCTGGAGTGCACCCATGACCCGAAGTCATGCTTCGACTGCGAGGCATGGCGGCAAAAGCTTTGAGTGAGCGGCCCCAAATGCTGCCTGCAACCCTGCCGTCAGGCACCTCGGAGACCTCCTCGGAAGGTCAGAGCACCGCTCCAGGGTTTCCAAGTCTTCGTCCTTCCATTTGAAATCTTCAAAGGGGTCAGGTAAAAAGCACCATAAGAAGCACAAGAAGTTGAAGCATGCTTCGACTTCGCCCTATCCGTCACACGAGACGGAGTCGTTTCAGCATTCAAGGCCCTGCTCTGCCAAGTGGGTGCCTGGGCCGGCTCGCGTTTCCCTCCTTGGTCATCTCGCGTTTCCCTCCCTTTCCAGGGAAGGGAGCGACCACCGCCCAGTTGAAAGAATTCTAAGACGCCATGTGCACCATATTTGGGTGGTCTGACCCTGCCAGCGCGCCTTTGGGCCCCTCAGGCTCAGCAGAAGGAGCTCCTCTGGGTTTCACTCCAGCACCCAGGGCTCCTGATTGATCCGTTCCCAGATCTGGACCGGTGCCAGTCGCGCCCTTTTGACCTTCCCCGACTTCGCATCTAATACCAAGATCCTCAACATCGCCGGTGCTCACTGGCGGCCCCAGCCCCATTCTTATTCCCA
Source organism: Triturus cristatus (assembly GCF_964204655.1). Lineage (NCBI taxonomy): Eukaryota > Metazoa > Chordata > Amphibia > Caudata > Salamandridae > Triturus > Triturus cristatus. The sequence continues at coordinate 879,541,312 of NC_140589.1, forward strand.
ACGACACAGAGCCGGTCGGGCGTCCACCGATGCCAAGATCGGTGATAAAAGAGCCTTTAGGCTCTAGATCATATCCTGAGCCTTATTCCAAGGGGCTAGTATTGAAGGATGATTGGGATGGGATGCAGAACCCGCTTAGAAGTCCTGCATGGCTGGTATGAAGAACTGGGTGATGCCAGTCGCTTGGATACCTATCCGGAGCCTGGCATGCTTTCCCCTCCTAACCTGGCTACGGAGGAGGGAGCTTCCTTCGCCATGGTGGTGCATAGGGCTGTGGAGGTCTTGGACCTGCAGCTTCCTACTGTGGCAGTCAAGACCAATGTCTTGACAAAGGTCCTCCACCTCAGAAACTTTGCTGCCATTTAATGAGGCCTTGACCAATGTTCTTCTGGGTATTTGGTCGAAACCCAGCACATGGCTCCAGTGAATAGATCCATCGACTGCCGCCACCGCCCTGCACCAGGCAACGTAGCTTTCCTCACCTCCCACCCAACCACTGAGAGCTTGGTGGTCCAAGCGTCTACTTGCCATGGCGCATAACCTTCCGCACCCCTGGATAGGGAATGCAAGAGGCTGAATAGCTTCGGAAAGAAAACATTTTCTTCCACCAACCTAGCATTACAGTTAGTAAACACCGGATGCCTATTGGGTCGTTACTCCCACTATCTGTGAGCGACGGTTGCACAAGTGCTGCCACAAATCCCGGAGGAGGCCCAGGCTGTCCTTTCCCAAATTGTTGTAGATGGGAAGGATGCAGCAAAGTTTACTATACGCTATGGCTTTGACACAAAAGACATGCTGGGCAGAGCTATTTCCTCGATGGTGGCAGTTAGATGCCATGCTAGGTTGAGAACCTCTGGCTTCTCGAGGGATGTCCAAGCCAACCTGATGGACTTGCCCTTTGATGGCTCTCGTCTCTTTGGAGACAGGGCAGATGCAGGGCTTCAAGGAGTCGTGGGCCAAGACCAAATCCTTGGGCCTCTCTGTATGATCCTGCATCCGCCTTTTGCTGCTTTTGTGGCTATGGAAGGGGCTTCTAACTGTGCCAGCCCTATCCTAGCCAGAGGACAGCAAGTTCATCAACCTCTGCGTGTCCATGGGCACAGTTCGCCTAGACCCCGTGGGTCGGATGGCCAGAAGTCAGGCCAGGCCACAATCTCCTCTCCTTCCTCCTTTCTCCACCTCCAAAACTTCCTAGTCTGATCCTCCCAGATCATGGGCGTCCAGTTGGTGGCAGGATACGCCATCACCTCCACCACTGGCGGGACATCACCTCGGACACAAGGGTTTTGCACATAGTACGAAAGAGCTACTCCTTCCCTTTCAAGACTACCTATCCCACGAGGAGGATCACCTAACTTTGCTGTAGGAGGAAGTCCAGACTCTTTTGGCAAAAGGAGCTTTAGAGAGGGTTCCCGGGCCAGAGGTAGGCTGCAATTGCTATTGCCGTTACTTTCTGGTCCCCAAAAAGGATGGATGTCTCCGTCCTGTACTCTACTTCAGAACTCTCAAAAAAGAGAAGTTCAAGATGCTCACGCTGGCTTAGGTTCCGTCTGCCCTGGACCCGGGAGACTGGATGGTAGCGTTGGACTTGCAGGATGCCTTTTTCCATATCCCAGTCCAGGCTGCCCATGGTAGGCCAAGAGCACTTTCAGTTTACCGTGCTCCCCAGTTCCCCTCAGATGTTCACAAAGGTGATGGAGGTGGTCGCACCTCATCTGCGCAGGTCATGGGTTCCAGTCTTCCCCTATCTCAACGACTGGCTGTTGAAAGCTGGCTCACCCCAGGCAGTCATCTCTGACCTCCAGACTATGGTGAACCTCTTGCATTTGCTGGGGTTCACTATCAATGTGCCCAAGTCACACCTGACTCCCTCTCAGACACTCCCTTTCATCGGAGCCGTGCTGGACATGGTGCAGTTTTGGGCCTATACTCCAGAGCACCGACTCAGGGATATTCAGGCTATACTGATGTTTCAGCCTCTATCCTGGATTTCAGTGAGAATGAATGAGGCTGCTGGGCTTCATGGCCTCCAGAATCCTGCTGGTGACTCATGTCAGATGGCACAGGTGGGCTCTGCAGTGGAACCTGAAGTTCCAATGGGCGCAGCATCAGGGAAATCTCACCGACCTGGTCCAGATTTCGGAGGGAAACTGCAAAAGATCTGCAGTGGTGGATGACAAACCGCGATTGGGTCAGAGGCAGACCCCTCTCCCTTCCCCAAGGAGATCTCACAGTAGTGACAGATGCATCACTTCTGGGATGGGGCGGCCATCTGGGGAGGTGGAGATCTGAGGACTCTGATCTACGGTGGAAGCCGGTCTCCATATCAACTTGTTGGAGCTCCGTGGGATCCGATTGGCACTGAAAGTCTTCCTACCATCACTCAAGGGAAGGCTTTTTCAGGTGTTCACGGGCAACACCACTGCCATGTGGTACTGCAACAAACAGGGTGGGGTGGGGTCGTGGACCCTCTGTCAAGAGGCCCTGCGCTTTTGGACTTGGCTCGAACAGCAGGGCATATCCCTGGTGGTTCAACATCTGGCCGGATCCAGAATGCCAGAGCAGACTAACTCAGCTGTCGGTGCCTAGTGGATCATGAGTGGCGTCTGTTTACGAAGATGGTGCAAGGACTCTTGCATCGGAGGGGAAAGCCTTGGTTAGATCTATTCGCCTCCACGAGAATGCGCAATGTCAGCAGTTTTGTGTGCTGGAGTTTCCAAGGCGGCTCTCGCTCGGCTGTGCTTTTTGTCTTGAGAGCTCCGGCCTCCTTTACGCCTTTCCGCCCATACCACTCCTGTCCAGAGTGTTGAAGAAAATCAGGAGCAACCGGGCACTAGTCATTCTTGTGGCTCCGGACTGAGCACAGAGAGTTTGTTGTCCCGAGCTTCTGCAGATGAGCATCAATCCTCCAATCAGGCTGACCATATCGAGAGGATCTTCGGTCGCAGCAGAAGGGGAGGGTCGTCCACCTGAACCTGTCAACCCTCTGCCTCCATGCATGGCGATTGAGCGGTGACAGTTGATATCAATCAACCTTCCTCCCGAAGTGTACAAAGTTATTTTGGCAGCCAGGCGTCCCTCCACTAAGTCGGAATACGCATGCTGATGGCAACATTTTTGTAAATATTGAACAGAATGGTCTATCGACCCTTTGTCTGCCTCCCTCTCTGATATTCTTCTTTTCATTCTGTCTATAGCCCAGCAATGCTCTGCTCTGGGCCCTTAACTGGGTTAACTTTCGGCCATTTCTGCCTTTTTATGTTTGCCCAGAACAACCGTTGCTATTAAAGTCCCCTATTGTACATAGATTTCTGAAGGCGCTTACACATTTGTTTCCCCCTTTCACTTTCGTCATGCCCCAATGGGTCATTAACTTGGTCCTCACTTATCTGAAGTGTGCACCATTTGAGCCACAGCACAGTTGTCCACTCCGGCTGCTCACCATTAAGACAGCCTTTTTAGTGGCAATAACCTCTGCCAGGAGAGTGAGCGAGTTGCAGGCGCTTTCCTATCAGCCTCCTTACCTGACCGTCTTTCTAGACGAGGTAGTGATTCGCACTAGGGGTTTCTATTTTGCCTAAAGGTGTGACACCTTTCCTCCTAGGGCAATTTGACACCTTGCCCACCTTCTATGCTCCTCCGCATCCTTCTAAGGAAGAGGAGCGTCTCTACCGTCTGGACCCAAAAAGAGGGTTATAGTTCTACCTTGATCACACTAAAGAGTTTCGGTGGATGACCAACTCTTTGTGGGGTACATTGGAGGAATGAAGGGACGTGTTGTACAGAAGAGGACTATCTCACAGTGGGTTATCCACTGTATTAAAATCTGTTTCGCTCTGGCAAAGAAACAGCCTCCTGAAGGCCACAGACCAGAGCTAAGGCAGCCACCATGGCTCTCAATTGTGGTGTCCCGGTTCTTGACATCTGCCAGGTTGCTACATAGGCATCCCTGCACACATTTGCCAAGCATTATGGCCTGGACAATCAGGTCAGTAGGAAGGACCTTTTGGCCGTTTGGTCCTACAGGACTTTCTGGTTTAAAACTTTTCCACAGTCCCTCCTCCGGGATGGTGTTGCTTGGGTATCTGCTCACAGGAAAGGAATCGGTGGCTAGATGTCTCTATCAGATGGACAAGTTACTCACCTTTGGTAACGCCTTATCTGATAGAGACATGATCAAGCCACAGAGTCCTTACCGACCCATCCGTCTGCCTGGCACTGCGGATCAGTCCTTCATGTCAGGGCAGTTCACCTTCAGGGGCCTAGTTGTTTAAACACTAGGACAATGTCAGTTAACTTCATGGCTCCGCGCTTCTGGCGTGGAAAGTACGGACATCAGCGTGCCGAGGTGACGCTTATACAGACGACGCAGACGCCAGGACGATGAACTCAATGCCATATGACGTTACGAGGAAGCGACCAACGCCACCTACCGGTTTGCAGAAGAACTGCTAAGAAAAATCTTCAGTATTCAGCTTGACACCTGGAAGGTCACAGGTAAGGAATCTGCAGCTAGATCATGTCTCTACCAGATAAGGCATTACTGAAGCTAAGTAACTTGTCAATTTCCACTCCCCAAAAGGGGTGGGCTAATTTATACACCCCTATCTCAAGTCTACTGATGTGGCAATGCTCCCATGGCATCCTCTCTCGGTCCACAGGATCGGGTCAGTTACAGTTCTCATTGCTCTTGGAGACCTGCAGGTCGCTGCTGCTCACATTTCATGGGCTCCTGCCAGATCCGCATGGCAGTTATTCCCGGCAGCCCCTCTAGGCATACAGGGTTGCAGCATAACTGCCACACAATGTGTTGTTGCTTGCCACACAGCATTATTTACTACGGCAGCCCCTCCTGGCATACGGAGTTGCCGCTACGGTGTCGAGCAGGTTTCCACCTTTACTGCACGTCAATCTTTTAACGCAACTATTTTCATGGCAGCCCTCTCCTGGCATGGGAGTCGCCGACTCAGTTTTGTACATGGGCAACGAACCGGTCGGTGCAGCAGCAGTCTCCTAGCACCGGGAGACCACTCCACAGGGCTTCACACTGGACCGCTCTCCCTTCAACGCGCTCCTCTTCCTCACAGGGCACACTGGTCTTGGCAAGCAGGCAGGTGCTGGTGTTACAGAGCTGGTAGTTTTTGTTTCCCTGGGTGATGTTCCTTCATCCAGCAGAGAGATCAACAGACCTTGGCCCTCCTTCCTGGTCACAGGCAGACGTCTTGCAGAGCTTCCCCTTGTCACACAGCCTGTCTGGCTGCTTGGCAGGTGGCCATTTTTGGGGGTCTTAACCTCCCCTTCTTTGTTTTAACAAGTGTATTAATTGTGCTTTTGAAATACAGCAGAGACATTTAGGTACAATGGGATTAGCACATCATATTGATACATATGCAATATTCCGTTACAGGATGACTTTTTTCTAGTAACGAACAGGGAATAATTTAGATGCTCTATATGACCGCAGATTTCTTGGGGCATACTAGGGAAGCAGGAAGGGAGGGGAGCAGAAAGAGCCAGTCACTCAGCCATGGACCACTGGTGACCCAGTAAGGAAGGGGATGAGGCCTCTTGAATTTCGTCCACCATTTGCGGACAACAAGGAAGGGGGGGGGGGGCATACAGGAGTTCCAATAGTGACTGGGATTGTGGTCAAGGATCCCCAGAGAGGAGAGACCATCTCCACACGTCTTGGAGCAGAAGCTAGGGCACTTTGGCTCTGGATTCATGGGAGTCTTGGGGGGCATCAATTAGTTGGGAAATCGTCTCCCATCGTAGGACTCTGGCCTGCTCGCAGTGCAAGGCTACTGCCTTGGTCCTCACCCACTGGATAAAGGTACTCTGCCAGAGCTATGAGCTGGGTAGTGCTGGGAGCTTTCAGCATGTAGTGACAAGTTTTTTGGTTATTAGGAGGGCCAGATCCAGGAACCGTGTTGCTGTTTTTTGTTCACATGATCATGTGTAAATGCCCAGCGCTCCTGTCTTCCACGTTGATATGCCGGTGATTCCTGTGACTCGATTCATGTCAAATAGCATAGTGTTCTAGTAACCTTGGAGTCTGGACAGCCCCAAAGCACGACTCAGGTCGTCCCCAGGGGGTCACATCTGGTACAGCTGTCAACAGCAATAGGGAATATGGGGGTTAAGTGTTCCGGGAATAGGTATGCCCTGTGTAAACTATATTGGATTAATTTCAACCTACTGTTTTGAGAGACCCACGGTGGGTATGCCAGAGCCTAATCCTATTCTTAACCATTAAGAGGCCTATCAATGTCAGTTTCCCAGGTGTCCCTCAGGGAATGCAGCAATGTAGGAGGGTGTGCATTCAAGGCTCTATCGTCTCCATCTCCACTTCTCACAGTCCCTTTCCAGACACCAAAAGTGATTTAGGGTCTGGGTCTTTGAAGTTTTATGTTGGGGGTTCTGCTTGTTTTGAAGTGCATACTTCACCCCTCTCTCTTGAAAGCCATGTGTCACAGTAAGAGAGACTCTGAAGTGGATAGCTCCCACAACAAAGGCCAAGGGAGTGACTAGAGTTCATACCTGGATTCAAGCCACAGTGATATGTGCATCAAAAGGTAAATTTTGGGCTCCCAGTCCGATTCTTTATAATTCCCTTATCAGCCCCATCTCCTTCTTGAGATGTGTCCAGGCCCCTTCCTTGTGATCTATCACTGAATCAAAGACTACCCTTTGCAGAGTGCTGGGGGGGCCTTGCTCTCCCTGCTCCAGTGTGTCCTACCCAGGTCACTTGAATGCAGGAATAGACAAATCTGCCGTGGGGGATTCCTCTAACTCCTCATATTTCTCCAGTTAGGCCTGGGCCTCCTAAATTGAAACCCAGGGTCCTTCATGTAACGTATCATTACAGGCACACTTGCATTCAGTGTATGTATTGCAAGCACACTTGCAATCAGGGTATGTACACAGCACACAACTGTCCAGCACTGTTACCTCCATGTATTGTGCTACCACAGGCACACATTCATTCTGCAGGCACTGCTCAGTACCGTAGCCTTTCTGTACTGTGCTACTTGCAGGCACACCTACAGCCAGAACACACATTAACCATGCGTACTCTGCACAACACTACATCCTTCATGTACTGTACTCCTCACAAGTAGACATACAACCAGTGCATACACTCACGATGCAAGCACTGCACTATACATGTATTGTACTCTTCCCAGGCATATATACAACCAGTGCAGTCACCACACCTGCACTGCACAGCACTTCACAGTTGATGCAGGCCAATGGTGAGTTAAGCACACAGCAGCGTAACTTAAAAAGCTTTAGTGAGCCTGTAGGTCTCACTCCAGTGACACATTAAAAAAAAAACTGGTCACTCCTACTGATCACCACTCTGTATGTTGTCACCAATGTACGTGTGCTGCTTAACTCCGGGTGAAGGCAGTAACCTTCCCCCCACTATAAGGGTAGCGTTTTCTGCAATCCATGAGAAAGGCATTTGTCATGGCACACACATATATAATCTGCATTTACCTACGACAACAAATGTTAGCATTAGGGAGCCAGACAACAGTACAGTTTGGCACTCAGGGCAGATGCACAGGTCCATTACCATGCAGAGGACTGTTCATTCCCAACAACCCGCATTGTAATCATTGTCTGAATCCATGCCTACAGGGAATAAAGGGCGTGCTATTGTCAATGTGGAGGCAAATCATGCAGTGGAAATGGAGCCTCAACGGAGGCCAGAACTACTTCCGTCAAGGTCGAGCTGGTTTTGACTCAACATCCTAAAGAACAATTGGGATCTCATCTTCCGGAGTTGACATCTGTTTGCCGGAAACTGACATGAATTGTGGCATCAAAGGTGACCCCATTATGGATTTGGAGGGTCCAGCTTGCAGCAAGGGCAAACCCACCGGTTGTAATCCAGGTGGAGTAACTCTCGGCTCCATGTGGTCCGTAGGCACACCCAAAGGAGTAGGCAAGGATCTGAACAGTCAGCGCATGACCGCACTGAACTCTTCAATCTACTTGGGAGTGGAACCCAACCCTAGAAACTTTGGTTGTGCCAGAACCAGTTGCGGGGGTAGAAGACTGGTAGAGAGAATAAAATATATCATGCCACCCTGTTCATTCTCAGGAGAGTGAGTGGTGGGAAGGGGCTGAAACCTGCTTAGCTTTCTTATGTTTTTCTTCAACTTACCCGAAGATTTGAATTGAGACCAATATTGACCCCTGGAAGGACTCCAGTGACTTCTGGATCTCGATTGGGACGGGGACCAAACCTTTGACCTCAACTGGTCTTGTCGGTGTCTTTTGGTGCATGGCGATGTAGAGTTTTGCCTTGCAGTCTCATATGGCCTTCAGATTCATCGACCAACAGGCACTACATGCCTTAGAGTTGTGGCGCGACCCCAGGCACCATAGGCAAATTTTGGGACGATTTCTCACAGACATTTGTTTGCGGACAGTCCTTACAGGGCTTAAAATCTGTCATTTCTGGAGCAGAACGGAGTCAGTGTGGTGCTACATGATGCCACTTACTGGCACACTGAACCGTTTTCCAGATCCCTTCTGATTCATAGGGAGTTTTCAAAAGGTGAGGAATCTGCAACTAGAAGTCTCTATCAAAAGTGGATTTTCCGAGATCCATCCATAATTCTGTGCTTTAAGTAATAAATCAATTTTTTTGGTTGCAAAATCCAATGTTCGATCATAAGCAAGAAGTAGATAGGTGGTGATATCTTGTACATGTTCTTGGACTTTTCTTGTGTTCTCTGTGATCACTACTACAAGCACTCCACATGTCCGCTACTAATTTTCTTTTTTCATTTTTAGCCATTTTATCCTAGCGAACAAGTTACTTAACTTCAGTAACAATGTATCTGTAAGAGACCTATATTAGTTATAGATTCCTTACCTTAGAATTTGCCCCAGCCGTTAGACTGGATCCAGAGAATCTTTTTCTTCAGCAATACTGCTGCGCGTCGGTAGGTGGCGTCAGTAGACTCCGCGCCCGTCGTCAGCGTTGCCGGGTTGATGTTGCGGTGCCTACTTAGACGCTGCCCCTGCGCGCTGATGTCCATTCTGACACGACTTTTCACGCCAGAAGTGCAGAGCCATGAAAGACACTGACCACTGGTGCACCACACTAGGGCCCTATAAGGGTGTCCCTAAACCTAGAAGTCAGTTTGCAGAGCAGGGAAGATGAGTGGGGCGGTAAGCAATCTATAAGTAATATATGTCTCTTACAGATACATTGTTGCCCAAGGGAAGTAACTTCCTAATCTGAAAAAGACCTTTAGTTATAGAGTCCTTACCTTAGACTAGATACCCCAGCAATACCATCCCCAGAGGAGGGTCTGCGAAACAAGTTCACACCAGAAAATCCTGGAATACAGAACGAGCAAAGTAACCGCCCCACCAGACCTGACTATCCAGGCAGTAATGTCTGGTAAACGTGTACATTGAAGCGCACGTGGCTGCCTGGCAGATATCGATGAGTGGAACTCCCCTTGACAAAGCAGTGGTGGCTGCCGTAGCTCTAGTGAAATGACGAATGAGCACACAGCCCCACTGGAGGATCATTTTTAGCCAAAGCGTAACAAATCTGATACAAAGGACTACCCATCGATAGATGGTATGCTTTTGAACAACCCGACCTTTTTTGGCATCCACGTAGCCAAAGAAGAGTTGATCATCCATCCAGAAATCTTTTGTGCGGTCAAGGTAGAAGGACAGCACACATTTTGGGTCCAGACGGTGGAGTCTCTCCTCCTCCTTGGAAGGGTGTGGAGGTGGGAAAAAAGTGGTCAGAGTAATAGTCCGCCCGATGTGAAAGGGAGTGACAACTTTAGTCAAGAAAGAGGCTCTCGTTAGGAGCACCACCTTGTCTGGATGAACTGAAAGGAAAGGATGCTTAGAAAAAAGGGCCTGAAATTCGCTCACTCTGCAAGCAGAGGTGATGGCCACAAGAAAGGCAGTCTTCAGAGTGAGAAGCCTGAGAGCACAGTTGTGAAGAGGCTCAAAGGGAGCACACATAAGATAAGTCAAGACAAGGTTCAAGTCCCACTGAGGCATTATGAAAGGAGATGGAGGAAACAGGTGAATAATGCCTTTAAAGAAGCGACTTACAATAGGGGACTTGAACAAAGAGAGCTGGTCCGGCAGCTGAAGAAAAGCAGTAATAGCTGCCAGGTAGCCCTTATGAGTGCCCAGATCAGAGCCCTTCTGGGCCAAAGAAAGAAGGAATAAAAGAATCCCAGAAAGGGGATCCACAGCCTTTGCTATGCTCCATGCCTCAAACTTATTCCATCAACAGGCGAATACCATCCTAGCGGAGGGACGTCTGGCTGCCAAAATAACATTACAGACTTCAAGAGGAAGGTCAAAAGCTGTCAACTGCCACGGCTCAATCTCCACGCAAGGAGGTGGAGGCTAGATAGGTTTGGATGGAGAACAATCCCCTGCTGCTGTGACAGAAGATACTCCCGGAGGGGCAGTCTGATAGGAGGATCAATGGCAATGCTCAGGAGTTTGGGGTACCAGACTCTTCGTGCCCAGTCCGGAGCCACAAGAATTACTTGAGCCTGATCTTCTTCAGCACTCGGGGCAGAAGTGGTACAGGCGGAAAGGCGAACGGCAGGCCGCAGCTCTACTCACGACAAAAAGCGTCGCCTAGCAAATGCCGCCTTGGAAACTCCAATGAGCAGAACTGCAGACATTGCGCGTTCTCTTGGGTGGCAAACAGATCTAACCAAGGCTCTCCTCACTGCTGAAAGAGACCTTGCATCACCTCTGAGTGAAGACACCACTCGTGATCCACCAGGCACCAACGGCTGAGTTCGTCCGCCCTGGCATTTAGAGAACCCACCAGGTGTTGAACAACCAGGGTAATGCCCTGATGTTCCAGCCATGTCCAAAGGCGAAGAGCCTCTTGACAAAGGGTCCACGACCCCACCCCGCCTTGTTTGTTGCAGTACCACATTGTGGTGGTGGTGTCCGTGAACACCTGCACTGCCTTCCCCTTGAGGAAGGGAAGGAATGTCTTCAGTGCCAAGAGAATCGCCCAAAGCGCCAACAGGTTAATAAGGATCCTGGACTCCGCCGGATACCAGACTCCTCTGATCTCCGCCTCCCCCAGGTGGCCGCCCCATCCCAGGAGTGATGCATGGGTCACCACCATAAGATCTGGTTGGTGAAGGAAGAGGGATCTGCCTTTGACCCAATCCTGGCTCGTTAACCACCACTGCAGTTGCTGCGCAGTCCCCTCCAAGATCTGGACATAGTCGGAAATATTCCCCTGATGCTGCACCCACAGGAACTTCAGGTCCCACTGCAGAGCCCGCATATGCCTTCTGGCTTGATCTACCAGCAGGATGCAGGATGCCATGAGGCCCAGCATCCTCAGTCACTCTCACCAAAATCTGGGATGGAGGCTGAAACATAGGTATCGTAGCTCAAATATCCTGGACTCTCTGCTCGGGAGGATAAGCCCAAAACTGCACTGTGTCCAGAACAGCTTTGATGAAAAGGAGCGACTGAGAGGGGGTCAGGTGTGACTTCAGCACTTTTATAGTGCACCCTAGCAGGTGCAGGAGGTCTGCCGTAGTCTGGAGGTGGGAGACGACCGCCTGGGGCGAGCCCGCCTTCAACAGCCAGTCGTCGAGATGGGGGGGGGAAGAGTGGAACTCTCGATCTGTGCAGATGAGCTGTGACCACCGCCATCACTTTCGTGAACACCTGAGGGTCACTGGCAAGGCCAAAGGGGAGTAAGGTGAACTGAAAATGCTAGTGGCCTACCGTAGGTATCGCCTGTGGGCTGGCAGGACAGGGATGTGAAAATAAGTGTCCTGCAAGTTTAACTCTGCCCTCGACCCTGGAGACTGGATGGTAGACAGGACCTGAGCCAAGGTTAGCATTTTTAACTTCTCCTTCCGGAGGAAGCGATTGAGGGCCCTGAGGTCTAAGATAGGACGCAGGCCTTTGTCCTTCTTGGGCACCAGAAAGTAGCGGAAATAGCAACCACGACCTACTTCTGGGGCAGGTACCATCTCGATAGCTCCCTTGGCTAAGAGAGCTGAAACTTTCTAGGGGAGAAGCGTGAAATGATCCTCGAACATGCGATTGAGAGACGGTGGCAAGGAGGGAGGGGAAGTCTCGAAGGGGAGGGAGTAGCCCCTTCAGACTATCTGCAAAACCCACCTGTCTGACGTGATGGATTGCCAGTGAGGGAGGTGATGGCGAATCCTGCCACCCACTGGCCAAGGATGGTCCTGTAAGGTCAGACTAGGGTAGTTGGAGGCAGCTGCAGGGTGGGCTGGCCCGCCCGCTGGTTCCCAGACCTGCGTCGCTGGGTTCCAAGGCAGCTTGCGTGGGCCGGTGGCTGGACTGGGTCGGTCGTGGTGGGGTGCACCTTCGTAGCCACGAAAGGCAGACAGTGGGGGACAGGAGGATGCAGCAAGGCCAAAACCCTAGAATCCTTAAAAAGACTTGAGCGCCAAGTCCGCCTTGTCACCAAAAAGGCAACAGCCATCGAAGGGCATGTCCAGCTAAGTTGCCTGGACATCCCCCGAAAAAACAGACCTCAGCCAGGCGTAGCACCGAATGGCTACCGACATGGCAATCAACCTGCCCAGAGAGTCGGCGGTGTCAAGTAGTGATCGTGAATTTTGCTGCATCTCTCCCATTCGCCACTGCCTGGGAGAGAATGGTCGGGGCCTCCTCCGGGCACTGAGGCAGCACCTGCGCAACCGTATCCCAAACGGTATGGGTATAACGGCCCATGAGGCAGGACGTTTTCACGGACCTCAGCCCTAAGCTGGAGGAAGAAAACATACACTTCCCAAGGTGATCCAGCTTCTTGGATTCCCTGTCCGTGGGTGCGGAAGGGAATGCGGCCTTGGATGAAGAGGCTTTGACCACCAAGCTCTCTGGGGAAGACCAGGTGCCCAGAAGGACATCCACGAGGGCTTCACTAAAGGGCAAGAGGGGTACGGAGGAATTTGCCGCTGGTTGAAGCACCTCTGTCAGGAGGTTAGTCCTGACTGCCACTGTAGGGAGCTCCAGGCCCAAGGCCTCTGCTTCCCTACGCACCACCACCGCATAAGAGGCTCCCTCCTCTGTAGCCAATGTTGGGGGAGAAAGCATGCCATGGTCTGGTGAGGTATTCAGACCACTGGCATCCCCAACTCCTCTCTCTAGTCCAGCTCTTCCAGCTGGTCTGCCAAGGGGTCTAGCAACTTCTCCCAGTCCTCATCACCTCCCTTAGGGTGATAGGGAACCCCTGAGATAAACAAAAGTACCCTCCAGCGTCGGATTTGACGTCGGCTGACATCGATCCAGCTCCGGGTCCATCTCGGGGATGAGGATGGGGACGCCGGAGACGTCGCCGCCAGGATCAGCACTGGGGAAGGTCGAGTAAGGTTGACCAGCGTCGATCTGGCTTCAGGCCTAGATCCATGCAGACCCTTTGGCGCCAGGGCCAGAGCGGCAGCGAAGGCCCAGGGCCCCCAACCGGCTCCTCGGGGCCCAAAGGCTCACCAGCAGAGTCGGGCTGCCCAAAGATGGAATGGAGGGCTTAGTATAATGCACTAAGCTGAGCAGGGGATGCCCCGGCTCCCAGAAATGGGGGCAGGCGCGGAGTGGTCCCAGAATCAGGCACCGGAGACGGAGCCTTAGAGCGACGACGCTCCGGTTCCCGCGTCTGCTGACCGATGGGGAGAAGGGGAAGAGAGACGGTGTTTCTTCGCCTTCTTCTTGTGCTTTGACTTACCCGATGAGAGTGAAGACTTTGACGAGGCGTGAGGGCTCCGCGATCTGTCTCGAGACCTTCCCCTCAAGCGAGACTGGGAGCGACGCGGAGCCGACTGCCGGGCCTCCAAAAGCTTTCAGGACCGCTCCGGCAAAGACTTCAGATTCATGGCCCAACAGTCTGAGCATGACTTCGGGTCGTGGTCGCGCTCCAGGCACCAGAGGCACATGAGGTGTGGATCCGTTACGGACACCAGTCTGTGACAGGTGTCACAAGGCTTGAAGCCGGTCCGACGATGGGACATCCCTCGCGCACCAGGAGTTCAAGACTCAAAAAAAAGACATCAACAGAAGTCGAAAACAAGGTTAGTAAAAAAGTGACTAAGGTGCCCTTCATCGCAAGTTGCACGTCCGCACTTTCTCGGAGGACCACAGCCCCTACCTGGCATTGCGGCAGGCGCAACCCACCCACGAGTCCCGTTCGCACCAGGAGTCACTCAAAGGCTGCTTGTAGCTCCCGCGGTGTGGGAGCCCTTCGCCGCAAGTTGCACATCTGCACTTTCTCGGAGGACCACAGCCCCCAGCTGGCATTGAGGCAAGCGCAACCCACGAGTCCCGTTCGTGCCACAAGGTGCTCAAAGGCAGCTTGGGGCTCCCGTGGGAAGCGGCCAGGCGTGCCCAGGCCGCACCCGGGCAAGTCCCGGGCCAAGGGCAGGTCCATCCACGCCCAGAGGAGCCTGGAGGAGGCTGGGCTTACCCTCTTGGTTTCCTGGCCAGGATTTCAGGGAGAAGCTGAGTGAAGGTAAAAAGCTTTAACCTCCCTTACTTATAAGGCAAATTTCAGTATGGGGAAACAGAAACCTACGCCTGCTGCAAAAATCACTGATACTTCTTTAGATGGTTTCCTCCAAAAGGCAGTAGAGGCTATTAATAAGGAAATGGAACTGGAGGAGCGAAGACTCTCACTAGCCCTACTCCCTGATCTATCTGCTCCTGCCACCTCTGACTCTCGTATAGCAATGGCTGAAATGGACTCTGAACAGAGGTTACAAGCCCCACTTTCGCCTACCGTTATAATTCTGAGCCAGGGTGATCAAAGTGCTATACGTGATGGAGTTGAGCCTAACCCCGCCCAACCGAGGCAATGACTGGGTCTCAGACTGCAATAGGAGGAAAAAGGAAGCGTACTGAACTGGCAGGGGCTGATCATAGACTGAAGGCTCACTCACCAAGGGTCAAGAGAACTAAACAAACCTATTCATTAGGAAACGTATGTAGATCTCGTGCTGGAGGGGAAAGAACTATCGCACAGGATGAAACGGACACATCAATTGAAAGATCTAGCAAAGTAGTACAAGAGGCCCTGGCACCCATTTTAGCTCGTTTAGTTTGCATAGAGGGGGGGGGGGCTGTCACAAGGATATACAAACACAAATGGCCCAGTGCACGTTCCCTGAAGCGGGCGGGGCGCCGACAGCATCTTAAAACCTACCCCCAGATTTTTGCACATCGTACACATTGATTTTGACAGGGGTTCCCCACCTCGCCTCAGGCCAACAAGAAAGCTGTCAGAGCCTTATTAACAAATCAGCGTATTGGTGCTCTAGGAAAATTCCATCTCAGATAAATTAGCCTGAACATATCATCATGGCAAGGCTGGTGACCTGGGTGGGTCACACGGCCAAATGTGTGAAAGGGGATTGTGTTGTGCTTAATTTTAGCAATGATAGGTGTGCGCATCTTAGAGATGCACCTAGCGAATTGATAATGGCTTATCCACTGGGTTTTTTCTATCCTCCCAACCAGGGGACGGCCTTGAGACAACAGCCCCTATGGCTAGGTCTGAATAGATTCTAGCCCCCCCCCGTCATCTTCATTTATCCACCCTAACCGCTTTGATGCCCTCTCTAGTTTGTCTGAAATCGAATGACTACCTGTGCGATCTGGTAGTTCACTCGAGAAGATCAAGTTTACAGCGCATCAATCTAGAGAAAGCCTCATATGCTGATGATATTGGTAGTAGGAAGCCTACAGAGCCATCTGGAACCATTTTGCACAATTCTATCAGCACTAGTAAGAATATAGATAAATCCGAAAAGCCCTCCCGGCCTTCCACCTCAATCACTAATGATAACCGTGTAGGGGAGGGGCTTGGCCTGGCAACTCCTGTTACTAAACCTGCCATTAACCTGACACTTGTGGGCTCAGCGAACCAGGGATACAATTACCTCCCATTCAAAATTATATCTTGGAATATCGCAGGTATTCGTCCGAAATTGTCCAATGAGGTATGACTAGAGTATATCAGGGGTTTTGACATCATCTTTCTCCAGGAAACATCTCGGTGTGGAGAGGAGGGGGCTGATTTTGGCCATATGTTTTGGTCTTGTGTGGGACTGAGCTCTTATTGGGCGGATGTGGTAGAGTGCCTGAACCAAGTGACGGAGCGAGAGCTAGAGGTGGAGGTGGGGACTTGCCTGTTGTTGTGGTTTCTGCACACATCCAAAACCAAGATTACAAGCACGTTTTGCGATCTAGGATTGATAATGGCAAAAAGGGAGCTCACTATGCATTGGAAAGCTAGATCTGGGCCGAGTTTTAGGAGATGGAAGGCGAGCTTCCTGTCCTGGGCGGGGAGCGAGGGGACGCTGCGCTTTCAGATGGCCAGACGCGCGTCTAATGACAAAGCGCTGGAGGTGGCACGGGCTTGGGGGGCTCTGGTGGAAGGGCTTAAAGCCTCGGAGGAGTCACGTGTGGAGGATAGGGATCCTGGGGACGGGGATAGGCATGTGGCGCCCGGGGTGGGGCCCTCTGGGACGACTGGGGAGCTCGCACTGAATGGAGTCACTTAGGTACGCTTGGGGAGGTCTCGGCGTTTGCACAATGTATGGGTAACTGTTGAATAGTCGTGGTGGCTGGAGGGGGTCTGGATGGATGGCGGGGAGGGGGGGGTTTCCAGTATCTTGAGAATAGTGGCCATGCCCTCGGGGTTACCTTGGGCTCGGACTTCTCGGACCCCGGTCCCTCCCAGCAGAAGAGAAGAAGGGGTTGATGCGGGCACACTGACAGGGGGGGGTGGGGGTAGAGAGGGTGGAGGGTTGGGGGTTTAGGGGGGAAGCGAGGGAAGAACGTATTTCTCCTGATGTGTCCACTGAGGATTGGATCCTTTTGGTTTTCTCTGTAGTTGGCTTCATTGCGTTGTTTGAAAAACTTTAATAAAAATATTTCAACAAAAAAAAAATCTTTCTCCAGGAAACATGGCGAAAGACAATAATGTTTTGGATGGTTATCGTTCCTTTACCGTCCACGCAACACCTTCACCGGCAGGGAGCGCAAAGGGAGGGTTGGTGCTGTTAATTTCAGTAAAATATGGATCCTTACAAGTACATGGTCTTAACTCCTCATCCTGGTACTAACTAATTTTGATCTCCAACCTGATTCGGGTTAAGTTTTTGGTGGTGAATTGGTACTATAATATCTATGACCAAAATAGCTGCCATGTTATTGAAGCCCTACAGGCGGAAATTATTATCATTTCAGGGAAGTGGCAGTTATTATGTATCCTTTGGGTGGGGGATTTTAATTGCACTGCCTGTATATATAGCACCAAACAAGTCTGTGGGTTGTGGGACATAGAGGGTCAGCCCCAGCCACATTTCATCCATACACCACAAGGCGAGGCCTTAAATTCCATTATCAAAAATTACTTTGGCCTTATTAACAACAAGGCCATTAGCCCCGTTTCACAGTGCCCTAATTTTGTTGGAGGAGTCAGAGGAAGTTTTATTGATTTTATGTTCATCTCGAGGAAGCACTTGCCGCTTGTTAGCGATTTTGAGGTAGATCCAAACAATGCCAGTGACCATAATTCCCTCAGTATAATAGCCCAGGCAGGGAAAGGTAATGGCGGTCTCATTCACCATAATCACAACAAAGGGGTGAGATTAAACTGGGGGTAAAAAACCCTATCCAATTTGAGGAAAAAACTGTCACAGAAAATGTGCAATCTATTATGAGATGCTTCCAACACAACGCTTCCCCAGATGAGGTCTACAATTTTGAATTGGTTTGGGTAGATGTAACCCAAAGACTAACCAGACCAGTCCAGAGAAGCGAACCCTGAGAGACACGGTGGTTCAATACTGAGTGCTCCAGAGCCCAAAAGAATCTTAAAATGGCCCTTCATACCAACCCTTGTGATGGAACCCAAATTAAGAGCGCTAGATTGGCATATAAAAGTATTATTAATCAAAGGAAAGAAGAACTAAGAAGATTATCATGGGAGGTTTGAAGCGAGCTAGTGCCCTTAATGACACTAAAAGGTTATGGGACATTATTAATCGCCCTTTTTTTACAGACAAGGTTGGGCATATGGATTCTCTGATTTTGGGGGAAGCCTGAGTATCTCATTTTTAGACATATTTAACCCAAATTGCGTCCAGTCAGAGGAGAAAAATTAGGTTTTGCCATTAGACTTAACCCTGTCTTCCCAATTGAGTGCATCCTTTTCAGTAGCCGAGGTTGTGGAGGCTTTAGCTAAGGGAATCTGTATGAAAGCCCCAGGCCCAGACGGGGTGCCATTAGATCTGTTTAAAAGTAACCCCAATCTTTGGGCACCCCTGCTGGCCAATGTTTTTAAAGCAGTGGTGATTGGCCCTATCCCAGCAACCTGGAAGGAGGCCATTATGGTTCCTATGTTTAAAAAGGACAATAGGAGTGACCCCACCTGTTACAGGCCAATTTCCCTTATCGACGCCACAGCTAAGGTCTTGGGAAGGGTTGTCCTTGCACGACTCTAGGCCTGGGCGACTAACACAGGGATTATGACAAAAACACAATATGGCTTCAGGAGGGCAATGGGCACCACAGAGCAGTGCCTCAATTTGGCCCTGATTATGGGCAAGTACATGAACGCGGGGGGGGGTTCTATCCACTTGGCTTTCATGGACTTGTCCAGTGCTTTTGATACCGTTAATTGGGAAAAATTGTGGGCACTAATGGGGAAAATTGGTGTTAAGAAAGCTCTTATCTCCCTTTTGCTTAGGCTTCATGCTTCCATCACGATTGCCATAAGATACGGCCCCCACGTGGAGAAGACTAGGCCGATTGTCTCCACAGAGGGTGTATGGCAGGGTTGCATTTTAGCTCCTTTTCGTTTTTTAATCTACACTAATGGCCTAGAGGCATTTTTAATAGAGAAGGAAATTGGTTTCCTGCGAATTAGAGGCAATCCGGTCCCGCTACTATCTTATGCGGACAACACTATGCTAATGACTCTGACAGTAAACAGCCTCCAAAAATCAATTAATGCTTTTACAGATTTTATGTCAGCGCTCGATTTAAAAGTTAATTTTATTAAATCGTATACAATGGTGTTTGGCCCCAAATTGACTGAAACTAGAACGTCTGTTGTAAGGGGTTAGACCATTGACAAGCTGGCCAATTTTATTTAATTGGAGAACATTTTTATTAACACTATGAACTGGGATCCCCTTGTTACTGCAAGGGTGCAACATATTAGCCGGGTTGTGGAGAGGTTATTCCGCTTTGCCTGTAACTTAGGTCACGAGCCAGTGACAGAGCTGGTCACCCTATAAAAAGCCAAATGCCTCTCTGCTGCATCTTATGGGGCAGGAGTTTGGGGTTATCACAAAAGCTGCCATCTACAGGTTTTGGAAAACAAATTCATAGAAAGGCTATTGATGACCCCAAACAGTGCCCCCACACTCTTTTGCCATCATGAGCTGGGGATGAAATTTTTGGAGGATCGAATACACATCGCCTCTCTGCTGTTATGTGCAAAAATCTGGCTGTCTGAGGAATTAACGTTCACGAGGACGTTATTAGTGACTGTATTAATCTAGATCGTGCATTGTAGATCCCCTAGCTCAGATTTGTGAGAGCTAAATTTCATGAGGTAGGTTTGAGGCACTATTACAATAACCCGGCTAGTATTCACAGAAATGTGAAAGTCATTATAAAAGAGGCGCATTATTTTGGGGCAATCGAGCGCCGCTATGAAGTCGAAGTGACGGGTCCCTCCTGTCTGTTCCCTTTTTCCACCAATGCACAGACCTGATTTCTTTTACCTAGACTTCGTCTGTGTCCTTTGCACTTTCTAGTGGCATTCCCAAAACAATCAGGATGGGTCGATAAACTCACACTTTGCCCGTGTGATAATCTAGCAGCTCAGAGCACCTTGCACTTTGTTGTTCTGCCCCCTTTATAAAGAGCCGAGGGTAAAATTTCTAATTCCACTTTTGAGGGAAATCCGGCCTTGCACTTATATCGAAGGTTTTAATTTTTTGCACTCTTTGGCTACTTCTGTTATTTGCACTGCAGTGACTAATTAGATTAAAGAACTGATATCAGCGTGCAGGGGCAGCGTCTAAGTAGGCACCGCAACGTCATCCTGGCAACCATGACGCAGATGACTGATGCCACCTACCAACGCACAGGGGTATTGCTGAAGAAAAAAATTCTCGGGATCCAGTCTGTCGCCTGGGGGAAATTCTAAGGTAAGGAATCTCTAACTAATAGACCCTTTCATATATGTGGGTTCTTTTCCAATAACATCTGACTGTTTTCTTATTGAAAGCCAAACCCTCCAAGTATCTTTTAAACAAAATTTCAAAAATGACTTAACTGCCAGTGGATAGGCAGATGGAACTCCATCTCAAAAGGACTTAATATGTTGGAAGAATGGAGAAATTATATCTCTCACCAGTCATAATGTGCTCCTTCTGCAGACTGCTGCTAGACTTTGACATATCCAACACTATATTTTATTGCATTATGAATTCAATGCTTGTCAGGTGATGGCGTAAGAATATCAATGGTGCGTCAAAACATGCATGACTTGTACTGGGTCTGTCCCAATGAATTGTGCCTCAATTTACACTCTTTCTGTAGCAACTTTGTACTGCTTTCTTATTTGAATCATATGGTAATTAGTCCTCATACCCTCTCCTGTCAAGTTTTTCCAATTATTTTTGTTTTCCCATTGTTTTCAGCATTATTTTTATTTTACATTTTTATTGCAAGCCCTTCTGTTACTAACCCTACATTTAATAGGTTAGCATTCCAGTTATCCCGTGTGTAAGTGGGCCAAGCCTCTCTTTCAATAAGAAGCCATATTTGTATTCTGTAGTTCTCTGTGCACACGCCAGACCACCTCTAAAAGTGACGGTGCGCTGCTGCAACTCAGACTGCCTTGGCTGAGTCGTACCAGGATTGTCTGACAGTCTTTATCTATCTCACCTTGCAGATTCTAATTCCTGCCAGACATTTCGGTATTATGCTTTGACTTTGATTTCAGAACTTATATTGCCATATCTTGCTCAATATTAAACATTCACTCTGGCTTTAGTGTGTTGTGGAACATTGACTGTTTGTCAAATATTTGCTTTGGCCTAATGTGAGCATGTATAGAAATATAACCAGATTGAACCATTGTTTCACGTTGCATTAAAATTTGGTTTTGGCTTGACTTTGTTGTGGGGACACTCAGTCTCTGGGGCAACCATTTCAGGTTAAGTTGCAAAATATTTCAATCTCTGAATCCTCATTAATATGAATAAGTCTATCTGTCTCACACACGGAGGAGTTTGTAGCAGGAATAAAAGAACAAGTTACCTTATTGATGCTATTTCTGTTGCATACTGTATTTAACTGCAGATCTCTTACTTTCTGAATATCCCATTGGATCTAAAGAAATGCTTCAGCAATGTCCCTGCATGCAGGAAGCTGGCTTCCTGTGGGTTTTCAAAGGCTCCATACCACCCCTGAAATGAAGGAGTGGAGCCACATATAAGGTCTACCCCTTGCACACTGATATCAGTTTCTTGTCTAATCCTTTTCAAACCCTCAGACGCAGAACATAGAACAATTTCTGTTGACAATGTGCGGATCTGTAACTTTGAACCTATTTAGATGTAAAAAGGAGTTCACTCCAATTAATGGGTAGCTGGGAGGGCAGCAAGGAATCCGCAGTTAGAGAGAGTATCCATTATCAAAGGCGAATAACTCAGTGTTTTGATGGATATTTCAAATTGCAGATCCCTCACCTTTTGAGTAGATGCCAAAGCAGTACCTCCCAAAGGTGGATGCTCTCTCGAGTGGACTCAAATTAAAAAAATCCTGCCGAACCAACCAGGTTAAATGTCCTTCCTACTGGACTCTACTGTCAAGGCAGCAGTGTTCCTCAACGTATGCAATGACCTCCACGTCGCAGCCCGGTAGATTAGCAGGTCAGGAACCCCTCGCACCAGTGCAACCGTGGCAGCCTTGTCCCTGATGGAATGGGGCCATAGACCCTCAAGGGGGTATTTGTTGACCAGTGCATAGCAGATCTTGTGACCGAGAACGATCCACATCAACAGTGTCCTCTTCTTCACAGCCTTCCCTTTTTTCATTCCAGAAAACCCCTCAACAAGTTGATCGCCCACCCAATGGGCTGTCATACGACTGATATCAACTCAAAGCCCATTTAAGGTTCAAATGATGCGATTGAGCCTCTCCTCGCCTTTCAAGAGGTGCAGGGAAGAAAAGAACATTAGTAGAGTTATCGATTGCCCAATGTGGAAGGGAGTCAAAACCTTTGGTAAGAAGGCTGCACGTGTCCTTAGCACCAATTTGTCAAGGAAAGTGGTGGTGTAGGCCGTTTCCAGTGCGTGTGCCTGCAGTTCACGAGCTGATGAAATTGCAATGACAAAGAGTTTCAGGGTCAAGAGTTACAGCTAGTAACTATGCATAGGCTCAAAGTACACATAAGAAATGTCAAGACCACGTTAAGATCCCATTGGGGTAGCGCCAATGAATTGGGAGGGAACACGTATGTCAAACCTTTATTTAACTGCATCACAACTGCTGATTTAAACAGAATTGACAGGCTCGGCAAATGCAGAAAAGACTGGCTGACTGCATTGCAAGCCTTGCAGTGAGCATTTTATAGTGCTCACTGCAAGGCTTGCTAGGTTACAGAAAGAACAAACAGAACATGTGACAGCTTAGCCTGTAAGGGGTCTGTGTTTCGGGGACCGTGTTTTGGGGACCATATCAGGCAACAAATTTGTTCCAGGACACAGCATAGATAGATTTAAGGTAATGGTGTCTGGCAGTGACAAACATCTGCCACTTTGGTCAGCAATGCAACTGCAGTCAAACGCCACAACTCAATCTCCATGCAAGGAGGTAAAAGTTGTGCGATTCAGATGGAGGACCCTCCCGTATTGTGAAGATAGGGGTCCTCCTGAAGTGGACAGATACTCATGTTCAAGATCCCAGGTACTACATTACTCTGACTGGGGTCCGGGGCAATGAGGATGGCTTGGACCCGGTTGTTCTTGACTTTTTTCAGAACTCTAGGCATGGAAGAAAGGCATGCACTGGCCAAGTGAATGGCCCAGAACACCAGCAAGTTGATGTAGACTTCCGCCTGAGCCACTGAAGACCAGAGGCCTCTGAACTCCTCGATAGATGAACCCCTCAGCTCAGCAGTTGACGGTGATGCATCAGTCAACATGGTAAACTCTGCCTGGGGAAGGCAGAGCAGTCAGCCACAGAACAAATGAGGATAAGTTAGCCACCAATCCAGATCCTGGGCAGTCTCCTGGATGATTTGGAGAGGCAGCCTTGATGCGGTCCCGGGATTTAGGATTCCATTGCAGGGCCCACAGGTACAACCTGGTTTAGCTGATGAAGTGATGAATGAGGCCAAGAGACCAAGAAGCCCCAGAGCAACTCTCAGAGATCCAGGACTGAACCCAAAGCATCTGGATCATAGCCCGAATGCTTCAGACCCGCTGAAGTGAAGGAAGCAATGAACCTCAACAGATCCAGATTCAATCCAAATAATGGAAGCCTTTGTAAGGGAATACAGTGGGAATTCAGTTAATTTTATGTGGAAAACAACAATTTTAAAGTTCTGCTGCAGTCTGGAAGTGGTCTACGCTGGTGGTCTAATACTGACTGCAGCACACCTACCTTTGACAGCAAGTCATTAAGGTAAAGAAATAAATGAACTCCTGACTTCCAAAGATGGGCAGTGACCACTGCCATCACGTTTGTGAACACTTGAGCGCCTGAGCGGAGTCCGAAGGCGAGCACAGCAAATTAAAAGTGTTCCTGGACCATCATGAACTGCAAATAATACCTGTGGGATTCTACGACGAGTATATCAAAGGAACACCATCAAGACTCTTGGGTCCACAGCAGATAGGCTCTGAGTCAATGTGAATGTTTTGATTTTTTTCTTCAGTATGAAGAGGCTGACGGCCGAGAACAGTTTTTTTGGTAGAAGGAAGTAACATGAATAACAGCCCTCACCACTTTCCTGAGTCTGAACATATTCAATGGCACCCTTGGAGAATACAAGATGTACCTCCTACAGTAGGATGGACAGATGTTCCTCTGAAATTCAGTCTGGCCTGAGACAAAGGTGGGGTGGAGGAAAAAATGAAAGTCCGGAGCAGTCCCACTAAAAGGTCTGTAAGGCGTGGTGGATTGCCAACCTGGCAGAAAATATTGAATCCTGCCTCCCACAGGTTGGACGTGGGCCATTGAGTACAAACTAAAGCAGCTTAGTGCCGTAGTAGTTTGGGATGAGGCGTTGTAAGACTGGTGCCATTATTGTCCTGTGCAGTGTCTACCCATGCCTTGTCAGTGACCCAGAAAGGTTGAGCGATATGCTGCCACTCTAGCTAGGTCAGGCGAAGGGTGGACTCCAGATGCACCCGTTGTGGCACACCTGATGTGGAATTTATCCATAGTGCATGGCTGGGCCCATCATTAGCTAATTACTGGACTAAGTTAGTCCAGGCACTATCTGAAATGATTGGTCTGACAGTGACAACATCTCCCAAACTGACCCTTATGGGATGCACAATCTATATACCCCGTGTGGTACGCAGATATAAGTCTATAGCACTATTGATGGCAAAGAGGAGGGTTGCGTGCAACTGGGAGAAGAAACACACACCTGCGGTGGTAATGTGGCTCCATGACCTCTCAAACTGCAATGAACAATTGGACACTTATTACCACATGCTCTCACTTAAGAGCAGAGAAATATGAGATACCCTGCTAAAGTACCTACCCGCACAAGACGATCCTGAGCCTGCTGAGTGCCCCAATAACGAGGGGACACTTTCAGTTCAGGGTCTGACATTGGCATTGGCACTAGATTATCGATTACCGCAAGGTGGAAACCGAAAGACAGAGTTAGTGGTGGAACTGTGAGCTGTAACCAGACTGGAAAACTTCGCTGCTCCATGGGGCCTGAAGGCACGCCAAAGGGGGCCTGACTGGCGCTAATGATTTGTAACATGGCCTCACTGAAAGTCTCTATCTGCTGCGGAATTGATGAGGGTCCCGAAAACTCTCTGTGCATTAGAACCAGTGGAGGTATCAGTTCTATAGCCGGAGAGCTTGAGAGAGTGCGGCTTAGACCTTAATGCCCCCACGCCTTTAGTTTGGAATCAGTGTGGCAGGATGGGGTTGTGTTCAACTTAACTTTCTTGTGCTTGCATTCGGATTTAGACTTCGACTTACAGGAAGATTTTGAGTGGGAAGTAGAGTGGTCACAAGACCGTCCTTGTGACTGGGAGAAGGGCACATTGGTCACAAAACTTGGAGAAGTGACTGGAGCCCAGACGCTAAATGGCCATCAATGTGGAGATCTGTGACCAACATCTGCTTGTGGAATTCAGTGATGGCAAGCATAAAAACCTGTCTTTTTTGGGGTGAACATTGTTCCTTAGCAAAGAAATCTCAAAACCATCAGCAGATTGAAAAAAAGTTGGGAGCGGAACTCCAGATTCGTGTCAGGAGGCATGGAAAGAAAAGAACGGGCGTCAGAATGCTGAGGTGAGCTTGTATGCAGCTCTGTCATTGTCCATATGGGAGCAACATAGAGCCACATGACTCACCTGATAGCACGCGGGAGTAATGCTAAAAAAAATTCCCCAGATCCAGTCTGGCCCTTAGGGGATATTCAAAAGGTAAGGAATCTGCGGTTAGAAACATCCATCAGAAGAGCACTTTTGTATTGATTTTTCTTCACATTCAGTCAGGAAGTTATCCAAGTTGTTAACTACAAGTTTCTAATTTTGCTTCTCAGATTTCTTGCCTTTCTCCATCTGGTATCATATTTTTTTCTAACAGAGGTTGTATTTATCAAGTTCTCCCTGATTACTCTTCAGTTAAAGTAAGGCAATCCCTTCTTATGACACGCTAGTTAGTCTAATCTTTCACATAACATAGTGTACTCAAAATTGAGTACACTATGTTATGCCAATTCAATAGCTTTAGCGACCACAGTTTGACATATTATGGAATAACATTTTTACATCCAACTTTTTTGTGAACGAGTGAATGTAATTATGATTAAGCGATAGTCCACAAGTTACTTACCCAGAAGATTGTGAGAACGACTCAGTAAACAGAGAGGGGTACATGCTTTATTCACAATATTCAACAGCCTCATTTGTAAGTGCTACGTTACAGATATTGAGAAACACAAAAAGCAGATACATAAAGAGTAGAAAGCCAATATCAGAGTATAGCGAAGGTGTACAGAGGAGTAGTTCGAGAGAGGACTGCAGACACAAAAGAAGATCAACTCTTTCAGTCTGTCACATGGTTTTTCTCTCATGTCATTTTTAGGTCTCGCTGAGTCAGCGTGCATGCGCTGCTCGAAGAGACTTTAGTAGGTGAGTTTTCAAAGTGCTGCTGGCTGGCGACAAGCTGGCGTTCACGCGAGCGTGCACGCGCGAACCGCCAGCCTTCAGCGCCATCTGTCTTTCCTCTTGCTTGCTCCCTGCCTCCGCCCCTCCCCCCGCCTTCGCGCTTACAAGCGTTTGGGTTTCTCCCAGTGGGTGCATCTCCCTCAGGCAATATCACGCCCACCTTAAATGCTAACGATTATTTTATTGTAGCAAACAGCGCAATATAACACAAGCATTGTACAAAAAAAGAGGTTCAGGTAGCAAACAGCATGTAAACACCGGAATCAGGCCACACACGAGAATGCTGTCACGAGCTTGCATAATGTTACAAGAGCTTCCTGTAGCAAACAGCAAAATTGAATAAACAGGCATAATGTAGAAAACAGGCTTTCTAGAATAATTAATCAGGAAATAACACCAACAGCATGTCTGGAGATAAGTAATATTATAATGCGTGCATCCAATATTTACATTTGATTCGCCATTTCCTAACAAATGCTCCTTTCAGGGGGCTGGTATGCAACAGACGCATAGGGGAGTGCTGAAGTCATCAACTTTAATGCATGTTTGGACACGTGTATTTGCAGGAGTATTGCTACAAAGACAATAAAAGAAAGAGGACCACCTCTCGAAATAGAAACATACTGAAGGAAGGGCTCTGTTGTCTGCATGAGACTGCCTTTAACCCTTCCATTGACGCCCATTCTGTGTCGGCCATGTTTACCTGTCACACACACAACCACACCCACACACAACCACACCCAACCACACACACAACCACATACAACCACAAGCACACACAACCACACCCACACACACACACATACAACCAACCACAACCAACCACACACACACACACACACACACACACACACACACACACAACCACAACCACACACACACAAAGGGAGGAGACAACTGCAGTAGGACCTTCTGCTCGATCAGGACAGCAGAACCACCGGAAAAGGAACCCCTCGGCACGACCTGGGCAGCAAGAAGTTGTCACTGGAGACATCGTGATCCTATGAACAATAGTGTCATCAATGATCTAATCCAAACTGTAAACTGCGACAAATAACAACCCTATATATTGCAGTACCACAAAAACAGCAACAAGCATTGGCATAGCCAATAGGTCTCGCCTTTGGGACCTTATAAGTGTTTTGCCATGCAACAGTTGTTGTTGCACCAAGGATATTGTGCTGCATAACTAAATACTTATAAGGTCCCAAAAGCGAGACCTATTGGCTATGCCAATGCTTGTTGATCTTGGTTCTCTGAATCGGTCTATATCATTTGGGCGGCAGATACTTATCCTCCTGGGCAGACTTTCTCTTTGCACTGGTCTTCCACACAGACTGCACACATCCTGGCATTGGCTCAGTCTCTCATGGAGATACTGCTGCTCCCTTCCACACTAGGCAGTCCTCTTTCAAACGGGAGAAGCTTTGGCCTTCACATTCTAGTCTCAGATTAGACACAGGCTCAGGAGATGCAGCAACAAGATGTATGCTATCTAGTATGTAATTCTTTGAGCTTCCAAAGTCAAATATAAGTAAATGCTACTGGCTGCAGACATCTAGCACTTATCTGAAACTTGAAAGAATTGGTCAGGTGTCAGGGCTCAATGACATACTGTAAAACCTTGAAATATTGATTCAACGCAGTACGCATCTCCACAGGTTTCTCCAAACGCATTCTAAACTTCAGCTTGTGTATGATGGGTTGACATGACGATAGCTGCAAATGGGTACTGGGGTACATATTGGTAGGCAACAGGGCAGAATCTGTAGGAGTCAACTGTTACATGAATGAATGAGGCCTAACAGTTCACAGACAGCCAAATCGGTTTCATCCAGGTGAAGTTGATTGAAAGATATCGGTTTCAATTTAGGCTGCATCACTGGAAGCAAACACTGTCAAAATTACTAAGTGGCCTAGAGGGCTGTTCCGAGGATGGGAAAGCCAATGGTGTCAACTTTAACGCAGACCACCTCAGTTTTGCGTTCCATGCAGTGCATCTTGAAAACACTTCACCTAACACATTCTCAATGAATATCATGTGGCGCACATACTCAGGGAAGTAAAGGAAACCTTTCATGGAGGAATTAATATATTTAAACAAGGGGGCTCATTACACATCTATTCCAGAGGCAAACGCCTGTGTCTCTCCTTAGCAAATTAGTTTCCACTGTCACTTTCCAAAGAGCCTAGAGAGGAGGCAGAAACCACCTGTTCCAAGATTAAGGGTGAACTTTGGGTGTACTCACACACCAGCAATGTGGTGCTCTGCTGGTGGGGAGAAAATGCAACAGGGTGCTCTGCGAAACCTTTAGGGTAATAAATCTACCCAGAAAAGCAAGTTGTGAAAAAGGTAAGATGGTACAGCTGCCCAAACAGTGCAAATGATGTCTCCAACACTTCCCTCCTGCTTGTTGATTTGCGAGTAACCATGGGACTGAGACTGCACTACTATCAACTGTCAACAACATCCGTACCATGGTTGATGCTGGGCAGCCTGCTGTGCTGGTCCTGTTGGCCCTATCCGCAGCCTTCGATACCATCTCTCCTATCAGGATGATTGACCGCCTACAGGAAATTGGGGTAACAGACCTAGCGTTGAAGCTTCTATCAACCTTCCTGACGGATAGGTCACAGACAGTGGTGGTGGACCAATTCTATTCTGAACCCCATTGCCATCTTGTGTGGATTCCGCAGGGCTCATCCCTGAGCCCTACCTTGTTTAATATATATGGCTCCCCGCTGGCCTAACTGATTAGATCTTTTGGTTTGCAGGCATTATCCTATGCTGATGACACACAAATAATCGTGTCTATCACAAAGGATATAGAGGCCTCCGCCGCTAATTTTAACAATTGCATGCAGGCTGTGGTCAAATGGATGATAACTAATTACCTCCGCCTGAATGGGGACAAAACCTCGGTTTTGATCTTTTGGTAGTCAACAATCTATTTGGACCCATTCTTGGTGGCCAGTAACTCTTGGGCAATGTCCCAGCCCTGCCGACTCTGCAAAGAATATTGGTGTCCTAGTTGACAACAATCTGTCCTTTCAGGTCAATAAGACAGTATAGTCCTGTTTTTGGGTTATAAAGACCCTTAGGAAACTATTTCAGTTTCTCTCTCCCCCTCTCTCTCTCTCTCTCTCTCTCTCTCTCTCTGTGTGCTTAAACAAGTGGCTGTGGCATTGATTATGTCCAGAATGGATCACTGTAATGCCCTCTACCTGGACATTAGTAAGACAGCGATTGATGAGTTTCAGCTTGTCCAGAATGCTCCAGCAAGATTCATTTTGGATCTTTCAAAATATCATTCAGTCTCTGCTGCTATTCGGAAACTGCACTGGCTCCCGGCTGCCAAACAAATTGTGTTTAAGGCCTTATGCATTGTTCATTAGGCACTTCACAACTCAGGCCCTGTGGGAATTAAGCATCTCTTCTAGCGGTATGTTCCCACTAGACAGTTGCGTTCTGCTGGTAAAAACCTGTGGTTATTCCTAGGTTTCATAGGGCAAGCTGGGAAGGGAGAGCCTTTGCGGTGGCGGCATCTAAGCTTTGGAGCACTCTCCCTCAATCCATATCTTGCCTTTCTTTCCTTAAGTCCTTGAAGACCTGGCTTTTTGCCTAGTAAGGTTTTTTAGTATAGGGATGATGCTCTCACCCCATGGTAGACTAACCGCTTTAAAGCCTTAACACCCTTGGGCATTTGTTTGTGCTTTATAAATTGTCAAATCAATCTTGTCCACAACCACCAACCGCATCAAAATCGTGCCTCTCACGGATATTCTTTCTGATGTTGATCCACATGCTGTAGATAAATAAAACTAAATGCACCCTCTTTTGATGGAGGAGGTAGTCTCCTTTGTTAAGGAACTACGTGGTTTAAGATGTCATGTGCTTAATCTGCTACTTCTCCATTTACTCCCAGAGTACTCTTGGGCAAATCTATGAAACTACTCTTGGGCAAATCTATGAAACTACTTGTGACTATGTTTCGACTATGACCTGGATGTGCCACTCGCTTGAGTGAGTAATGTACAGCAAGACACATGGAAGCGCTGTTGCATAAAGATGCTTTAAATACATTCACTTTTCTTTAGTTTCAGTGAGTAAAATAAAAGAATGCTTACGTTTTTCTATAATTTAATGATAGTTTATGCCACAATATATCAACATACATATATATGATTTACAAAAAATAGATACTGCATTAGAAATATTCCCGCTCCCCTCCATTATCTTGTACCCTTAAAACACCTTCCATATAATGGAAAACTAAAATCATTCTCCTCTTAATTTTTCTGCGGACAAAAATGTCTTTTAACAAGGTGGAAAATTCGTTGCTATAAAAATCAACAGGAAACACTGTATCGCAACAATTGAGTAATCTTCTAAGTCCCCCCCTCCCCCCACAAAAAAAACGGCCATTATATTTCCAAAACCTAATTTATTCGGTAGTGACTTGTTCTCTTGCCAAGGTGGCAAGCTCCGACAAAGCCTGGAAGCTTTGTATGTCGGTCGTTTTCAATCCCATCTTCTGTACCTAAAAAAGTGAACAAAACAGTTTACATGACATTGTGCTTAAACAGTTTGTCTCCTCTGTACACTGCACAAACACTATCTCCCTTTTATCTACTTTAGGTGTGGAAATGTGCTTCATTTTTATGTTTTGTTGACACAATTAAACAGTCAACGTATATTGTGGTAGGACAATCCACAGTACTAAAAACACTTCCAATGCATTTGCGAACCACACATGCGTTGATATGCAAACCATTAATTAACTAGGACAGTGTGGAAACTGCAGCAATGTGTTGATGGTATGTATTAATAAAAGAAATGTCCCACATCTCAGAATGTTCGAAATTCTTACAGCAAACAGAAATTGTTAAGATGGATCTACCCCTGCTAAGCAAAATAAACTTAAGACACCATAAATGTACAAGATACGCTGACACACAACTTCTTCGGTCCAAAAGTCAAACTAATAAGTGGCAAGAAATGCCATTTTCAAGCTATTACCATGCATTACAAGAGGCCAGGCTGCAGTAGGGAATATGAGATGGGCAGTAAGATTTATTTTGTCATCTACATTCTGTGGTGTCCTTGTGGTCTGTGATACATTGGCGACGTAACCTATAGTCCATACAATTATTTTGAATATACAGGAGCTTCAAAATACGTCCAGATGCTTTTCTGTGCATCGTATTGGAAAAACGCAAAGTGTTCATCACCCATGATAAGGCGTACTGATGCAGCTTTTCTGAAAGCCATTTGTGAGGCTGGCACGCAGTTCTGTCTAACCAGAAAAGAAATCCAGTACTTGGCTTAATTAACAATATGGGTTTAAAAGTAGACTTTTAAACCCATATTGATTATTTAGCCAAGTACTGGATTTCTTTCACACATGCATAGGTGGGATAGGGGTGGGCATTCTTCAGCTATTGACTTGTTTGGTCGAGACCCTTGAGTTTTTGAGGTCTTCGATTGTCAATCACTTTGTGCTATCAGTCCACTGTATTTCACCGATAAATTTGAAGCAGTTCTTTCTACCTTAAAATGTTGATGGAATAAGAAGTAGTTCCTTTTTAGGGCGAGCATCAGCGCAAATGCGCTGTATGCAAGACCTCCTGTAAACACTCTACAGAGTGTAATTTCAGCTGCTGCCTGCTATTGGTTCATAGCTCCATCACTTTTGTTTACTGGCTACTCGTTGGTCGGTGCTCCAGATACATCACTTCCGTTTGGAAGTCAGGAGCACTGGCCAACTACAGTTTCATTACACTGTAGGCCTTTATGTAGTTATTCATGGACAATTTTTTTTTTTTTTTTTTAAACAAGCGCCCCATTTCACTCTTCATCTTTAATGGTGGCACGCTACTTTCTTTAGACTGGACTGTCTAAACAAAGGTGCGCGGCTGCTATTAAAGTGAAAGCGCAGAATGAGACGCTTTAAAAAAAAAAAAATTGTTTGTTGCCTTGAGAAACAAATGCTTTTATTTGTAAAAGCGCCCCATTCCTCGCTTTCACTTTATTAGCGGCCGCGCACCTTTGTTCAGATGAGACCACCACCAGTACCACCACCAATACCACCACCACCAGGACCAGTACCACCACCAGTACCACCAGTACCACCACCAATACCACATGTACCAGTACGACCACCACCAGTACCACCACCACTAAAACCACCAGTACCACCATTACCACCACCAGTACCACTACCACCAGTACCACTACCAGTCCCACCACTACCAAGTACCACCAGTACCAGTACCACCACCAAGTACCACCACCACCAATACCACCAGTAACACCACAACCAGTACCAACAGTACCACCAGTACCACCACCACCACCACCACCGCCACCAGTATCACCACCAGTAACATCACCAGTACCAGTACCACCACCACTCATACCACCACTAGTACCACCACCAATACCACTACTACCACCAATACCACCACCAGTACCACCGGTACCACCAGTACAGTACCACCACCACCACTACTACCAAAATCACCACCACCACTTCAGTGCCTCTTGCTCACTAGTAGTAGCAGGGGCACTGTAAGAGGCCGGAGCTGCAGCCGAGACCATCCATCCCTCCCTCCCTCCCTCCATGCGTGCCATAAAAGCACAGCCAGCCCTGCGCCAAGAGGTGAAGCCAGGGCCCTACTACAGCTGGAGAGTTTATTAGGTCAAAGATAGCAATGACATTACGCAATGCCACACTGCACACCCAAATTACGGAGAGGGCAGGAAATAGCCCCCTCTCCTGCTCTTCCTCCTGAGCCGCAACAGTGTAATCACAGTGCGAAAGGTGTTGGAGCGCTTTGTTAGTGTTTATAGCTCGGATCATATGTAACTCTCACTTCACACTTTGTGTCTGTGTAATTTACAACACTTACACATCTTCTTCACTGCACTAATTATCACTACTTTGAAGACATCGCAGGCCGGTCTATTCCTCCGATATTTACAATCTAACAAGCGGTCGAGAAGGCCCTTTATTGCGATGCAATAGGTCTCGCATTAGGGCTGGGTGGTCACACAGACATTGGCCTCACAGAGTAAATGCTGGAAAAGCAGTGCAAAACATTTTCACACAAGCAATCTGTAAAGCACATTTTGTCAATGTAAATGGTACAGAACTGTGACATGGTGGGTGTTGAACCAATGAGATGCAGCTGTAAGTTGGCAGAGGCCAAAGCTTTCTCCCCTCAGCTATCTCAGGACACAGACCCATGGTTATTACTATTTCACCAATCTAACAGCCTACTAGAAGCTGAAGGCTGAGTTGGCTTCACCAGTCCCAGAACCTCTGCTACTACTGGTGGAATTGACAGGTAGGAGAGAGGAGCCCTTGTGTGGGGGTCATTGCACAGCTAACCTTAAAGCGCTCCAGTCCGCTTTCCCTCCAAACAGCCTACAGCTGTCAAATCACATCATCAAGAATGCTACAACATTTCTGGATAATTCTGTGGCATGCATCTAGGCATGTTGTAGAAGAACATTGGTGCCCATTGCAGTTCGCGGTATCAAGACCGGTCCACAAGATAAATGTGGTAGCATCTTGACTACTATGCAACATTTGTGCAAAAGTGTCCTCACGAACAGTGGACAAGGTCTTGCATGCCATGTCCCAGAGAACATGTGTATCAGGCCATAGGACACAAAGCATTCAAATGTCTAAGATCCAAACTGGTGGAGCAGAAAACCACTCTTGTCAATGGAATCAATCCATTTCTAGGAGCAGTACAAAAGGTGTTTGGATTCACCTTACTTGTGGATGCCTGCACAAACAGACTGTACGGTGCCCAGTATTGCATCAAAAAGGCCGGATCACCGAGGGCTGGCCTACAGTGTTGAGCATCTAAATACCTCACTAGTAGCATTGAGCATGGTTTGGCCTAGGGCATCATGAGTGCCAATGTCAGACCTTAACTGAAAGTCTGCAAAGGCACCAAAGTGGTAGGGACCGGCCACATCATTTCAGTAAGCAAATACACCTTAGTTCCTACAGTTAGCAACTATAACTCCAAGATCTCCGGACCCCGGGAATGACCACTGTAGAAGAGACACTGTCCTAGGTTTTGGGGCCCAAGTGAGATTCCAGCTCTGTCTCAGACTAAGTATCAAGGCCACCAGCATGTTGAAGGGCAAGGTACATCTGTATAATTAGGGGGGAGCAAACTGCCTGCCTCCTCGTCATTCTTGTTGTGGGGGAAACATGTTCCAAGAGCCTAGATTGCATCAGAGTTAGATCTGAAAATTGCCTTTAGCCTTCGATAATACGGGCTTTGAGCAAAAGGCAGCACTGTGAAGTCTTCTCAGGTCATAGGTTGTGCCTTAGCGGTCTCAAAGCGTGACACAGACCGAGACCTAGCTCAATTCAGATCCAGAACTGACACTGGAGATGAGACTGGATTCATAACAGGCAACTCTGGAGACAAGACAAGCACTGGAATAACCACAACATATGCGGCCTGTGGCAAAGGTGAACAGGCTTTGCCTGCAATTTGAGGGGACTAAGCAAAGGCTGATTGGCGTTATCGGGCTTTGAAGGACCCCACCAATGGAAGGTACACCAGAGGTACCTGAAAATGTTCAGAATAATAGCAGTTTTACCTCCTTAAAGTCATCAATCCACTGCACAGTAAGGAATATGTTCAGAATCTGATGATGCTGGCAGAGTCAGGTCTTTAAAAGGCCAACTGCTCAAATGCTCCCTGGAATAGATGCATCAGGAAAGAGTAGAATTCCACTTGAACATCTTGTGTTTACGCAGTGACTTGTGTTTCGATATTACCCAGGACCTATCTAAGAACGGTGGCTGGGCCTGGGACTGCAAATGACCGTTGGACTTTGCGAACAAAGTCCTGGGCACACGTTGTGAGGATAAGACTGTGAAGACAGTAAGCTGAGCGTCCAGTGTCTTTAGAAGGCGGAGGACAGGTACGCCGGCCACCTGCAACAAATGTGAATGGCGAAAGGAAAGGTCAGGGCTGGAAAAAGGGTCCAGGTCCAGCGGCACGGTTGGTCCGCAGAGAGAAATGCGGCTTACCTAGGTCAGTACGAGGAGAGAATCACACACTGGGTCCGTGTCGAAATCCGGATTCGGAAGTCTGTGGACAGAGTGAACCCAGCTTAAGAATCGTAATGGCGCAGGAGGACTAGAACTTCCTCGGGGGAGAACATACAAAACATGGAGAACGTAACGGGGCAGACGGGGGCAAGACGAACGGAATGCGCATACGAAGGCCCAAGGTGAGGACGCGCATGTGCAGCGTTCAGCAATGGGAGAGAAGCAGTAATGTACAGAAAAAAACTGCAAGCCTAAGTAAGTTGACCATGCTGGCAGCCATGAGTCACGGACTGGAAAAATGTGCGTGGATCTGGCTGACCACGAAAACTCTATGTAAGAACCAGGCAAGGCTCGTGCAGGAAGGGTGCCCCTCATGGGTGAAAAAAAGTTGCTCCTAAGGAAAGGAATGGACAGGGGTGGATACCACAGGTGCTTGCGGGTACTAAGACGAGCACGTGTGAAAAGGAAGCCACTCGTGGGTTACGAGAGTGGCTACTGAAGCACAAGGCATGAAATACACTGTGTAGACAAAGAAATTAGAGCGAAGAAATCATGGGTGGAGAAAAAGAGCTTCCCCAGGTTCAATGGTGTGGCTGAAGCTGCCAAAACTGTATATGGCCCTGACCATGATTGACCTGATGGTGAGGCAGATGTTCTAAGAAATGAAGGAAACTAGAGACATGGGCACACAATGGCCGCCTAAAACCAAATCACCCAAATAAAATTTCAACAAGCAATGCCGGTGTGGTAACCAGTTGAGAATAGCAACAAGGGTGCAAGATATGCATAAGTCAGCTGAATTGGGAGGATCACCAGTAAGTTGAGCTGACAGACCTAACTAAAAGGGTTAGTACTGTGTGGTGATAAAAGCAACCATAAGGTACATAAAAATCTACCCCCTTAAAAAAAAACAATGTATACAGTACAACAAACAATGGTGTGAAAAACATTCTTTAGCATAAACAAGGGACATAAACAGGAAGCAGGGTACAGGAGGTTGTGTGTTGAGAGATCAATCTCCCAGGAAGTAATGCAACTCATGGTCTGTGTTTAGGCCGTGTTGTACTGACTGTAGGCGCATGATCCAGGTTGCCTCAAGACGCCTGAGCCTCAGTTCTCTGTTCCCACCTCTGGCACTGATGGGCGCGACATCAATTCTGAAGAAGGAAAAG
Source organism: Triturus cristatus (assembly GCF_964204655.1). Taxonomy (NCBI): domain Eukaryota; kingdom Metazoa; phylum Chordata; class Amphibia; order Caudata; family Salamandridae; genus Triturus; species Triturus cristatus. The sequence goes on from NC_140589.1 coordinate 879,578,047, forward strand.
CGTTTCTTAGCCCCTTGGTTGGGGCAGGTGGCAGCATGGACTGCCATCGGGTATCTGGTGTCCTGATTTTGGAGTGCCCTGATGTGTTCCCCAATACGTTCCTTTAGCGGTCTGATGGTGCTTCCGATGTACCAGCGTTTGCAGGCGCATTCAAGTGTGTAAACCACTAATTTGGTGTTGCAGCTAATATTGAACTTTATCTGGTATTGGTTTTTGTTGACTGCAGTGAAGTTTTTGATGCCGTTCTGAGCAAACCTGCACACCCCACAACACCCACATTTAAAAGATCCTAAAATGTGTGCTGTGAGCCATGTGCGATTGTGTAAGGTGCTCGGTACACTGGGACTTAGTCTTGATCCGAGTGTTCTGCCACGCCTGTAGGTGACCAGCGGTTTATTGGTGATGATCTCTTTGAGGGTCGTGTCTGCAAGCAGAATGCCCCAATGTCTGTTGAGGCTTTTCCTCATGGCTAGGCCCATGTCGCTATAATCAGTAATGAGTCTTACAGGCTGATCCTGTTCGATGACCGTTTTTTTGTCGTCATGTAGTGTGCCTTCCCTCTCTGTATTGTGAATTCTTTTCTCTGCTTGGCTGATACAGCGTGCATTGTAGCCTCTGGCCTTAAATCTGTGTTTCATATCAAACATTTCTGGAATTCCAGTTCCTCACTGCAGTTCCTCCTAGCTCTGACGAATTCCCCATAGGGGATCGCCTGAATCTGATGGAACGGGTGAGAGCTCTGCGCATGCAAGATGGCATTGCATGATGTTGACTTCCAGTACAAGCAACTGTGTAGTGTGTCTGCCTTAATGTAGAGTTCCACATCTAAGAATGTGATGTTTGAGGTGCTGAATTCACTTGTGAATCTCATGTTCACGTCATTGGAATTAAGATATTCACAAAATTCGACCAGTTTGTGTGGGACCCTGACCATAGTAAAAGACAATCGTCTATGTAGCGTCCCCAGTAAACTATGGAGTCGACCCATGGTGCCCCCTTGTTGCCCCCAGATCCAATTAGATCCTAAGACACCCATGTACAGGTTAGTAAATGAGGGCAAAAACCTAGAGCCCATGGCCACACCTTTGTTCTGTTTGTACCAAACATTGTCGTAAATGAAGTAGTTGTTCAAAATAATGTTCATCATTGTGATAAGCATGTTGGATATGTTGCCATAGGGAGGCAGGCCTGGTCAGAAGAAGGCTGGTAACAGCTTTGAGTTCCAGCTCAGGTTCAATTGTGATATAGAGAGAAACCACATCCAGGGTGGCTAGAGTCATTCCTGGTTGCCATTGGACATCAGCCAAGATACTTAAGATGTGTTTCGTATCCTGGATGTGAGAGGGTAGATTTTTGACCATGGGATTTAAGAAAAGATCCATATATTGCGCGAGTCTCTCTGTTGGACTGCCAATACCCGATACGATAGGTCTGCCAGGTGGAAATGGGGCAGGCTTGTGTATCTTGGGTAAGGTGTATATCCAGGGGTATGCAGGCCTGTGTACCTTCAAATAAAGAAGCTCCTGATCATCAATAAGACCTAATGAGTGCCAGTCAGATAGGCACTTATTCATTTCTGTGGTGAGTCTGCCCATGGGATTATAAGAGATCTGCTCATAGCAGGCGGTGTCTTGTAATTGCGACAGGATTTCATTGTGGAAGTCGGTTCGATTCATTACCACGACATTCCCACCCTTATCTGCCTCCTTGATCACGATGTCGGCCTCCAAAGTTTTCAAAGCTACCCGTTCTTCTCTAAGTAGATTGTCCTTAGTTCTATGTTTGGTGCTCTGTACATTACGTTCATGTTTGTCCATGTCTGCCATTACAAGGTTGTAAAAGGATTCAACAGAGTTCCTGGGAGCACGGGAGTCCTTTTGGACTTGATCTTGAGACCACTGTTCAGGGACAGGTCTGTCTCTATATCCAGTTCTTGGAGAAGATTCTCCATGTTCATGGGCAGGTCATCTGACAGCCAGGGACAGTAGTAAATGTGTGTTTTGGATGTCCTTGATACTTTGCAAACCTGACGAATTCTCAGTGCAAAGATTTCTGATGTTTTTGGAGGTAGATGGAGTGCCACTAAAGTGTTTTTTGATTTTTAAGCCCCTGACGAATTGGAAGAGGTCAATCTTGTGTCTGCAGGTGTTGCCTTGTTCATGGGGGTTGAAACTCAAGCCTCTGCTTAGTAATGAAATCATCCCACTATTGAGAGATTGGGACGATAGCTTGACTACCTGAATACCCTGATCCTGTTGGTCTACTTACTCTTCCCGTTCCCAGATCTCAGTTTCTTTTTGTAGTCTTCTGAGTCCTGCCCTCTTCCCTCTGCTGGATTTTTGTCTTGGACCCCTTGTCTCTGTTGCGTTCGGTTTTCCCTGCGTATTACCTCTCTTAAAAAAGACGATTTAGTTGAAGCTGGTATGATTGAACTAATTGACTGATTATCAGTGTCACTGTCACTGGTTGGAATGGTATTGATAGAGGTGGAACTGGAAGACACTGAGGCTGTGTCCGTTCTAGTCGATCTATCTCCCTGTGGGGCAGGTTGAACTAACTTGTCATATTTCTTGGCGAAGGTGAAAACACGTCCCTCCCTGTAATGAGCTGAGTCTTTCTTGAGTTGTCGTGTCTTTCTAGCTGTTATTTCGTTCTGGTGTTTGGTCAGTATATCGTTAAGAATGACATAATTGTTTTCCGTGGCTTCCTTCAAGTCTAAGTCAGCTATCTCTTTCTCTAGGTTGGCTATGTCAATTTGGAGTTTCGCTACCTTGCGTTCAGCGTTTTCTATTAGTATGTTAATTGGTGTGTGTGAGTTGGAGGTAAGAGTTTCTTCCCATTTACCTAATAGGCCATCATCTAGATCGTCAAAAGTTGGGAATATTTGGGAGCAAAGTCCTCTCGGGACTCTGTTGAGTCTCAAGTATTGTTTCAAGGTGGCACTGTCCCACCACCTTGAATTTTCCGTTTTCTTCAATCTCTCCAGTCTTAAAAATCTTTCTCTGAGATCCTCCTGACGTGGGGGGTTTCCACTTGTGGATGCTGAACTGGTCATAATTCACTTTGATAAGTTATCAAATGGTTCTGATGCAACCCCATCTCTATCCATACCCTAAATCTGGGAATGTGGTGATAAAAGTGTTGTAAACGCTGCAGCTGCCCTTCCTGGCACCTTGAGGTACTATTGTGAAGTAGGGTTTTACATAAATCAGGAAGCTTGGCGCTCAGGCTGGTGTGCGTACTGTATGGAATGGAGAGTATGCACGGTGCTACCAGGTCGGGGAAAATACCCTGTAACCCCCGTGGATGTGTGAGTCCTGAAACCCACCCCGGTAAATGCGAACAAAGTCCTGGGCACACGTTATGAGGATAAAAAACTGGCATAAGTGTCACTTGTTTTCTCCGCCATTTTCTCTCCCTTTGTACAGTCACTATTTTGGCCACAGGGACATCTGTACATTACACACAGTCACCATTACATTGTTGTTGATCACTCCTTTTCACTTAGGGTTTTTCCACGTAACATGGGTGATCCGGATTCACCCACAGATATGTTATGGTTTTTCCGGCCACAAACTCAAATGCCATGTATTTAATTGCTCACTCAAATGTCTTGTATACTTCCCAGCCCTGAAGAGTCACAAGATACTTACCTCGTGTGACGAAACACGTGTCAGCTGGTTCTTTCTATGTTGTTGCATCATTAAATACTTTTGACATAGACACTGGTGTTTACCACTTAAACGTAATACAAGATACTTATACCAGTTTTTTATTCTCATAACGTGTGCCCAGGACATTGTTCGCATTTACCGGTGTGGGTTTCAGGACTCTCACATCCACGGGGGTTACAGGGTATTTCCCCCGACCTGGTAGCACCGTGCATATTCTCCATTCCACACAGTACGCACACCAGCCTGAGCGCCAAGCTTCCTGATTTATTAAAAACCCTACTTCGCGATAGGACCGTTGGACTTTGACTGGGACCTATCACGCTTGATATGTTCAGCAACATCAATCTTTGCTTCGCACTGCCTGGTGGCCTTTGGATGCATTATGGAGCATTTATCACATGACTTCCATGCAGATTGTGAGCCCAAGCAGTAAATACACACATCATGTGGATCCATGACTGAGATCTGCTTCCTGCAGGCTCAGCACAGTTTAAATCGTGTCGCCCTCATGGGAGACATATTCCCTGCACACTGTCATGGTTCAAGTTTGGAAGTCAGTAAACACCAAGCAATATTTGGAGCAGCGCTCCGAATCTACGAAGGGTGCTGAAAAAGAGGAACAGCATGCCATGGTGGTGCCTATATGCAACTCCAGCAAGTCCCTTCCGAAGGCGGAATGGAACCACTGTAGAGACCAACGGCCTCACCTCTGGCACATGAGGGCGGATGCATCTCACAGAAAACGTATTTTGAAGTTAGTTTCCCAACAATTAAAAAAACTATATTTTATATAACATATAACTGTGATATAACTTAATATAAGAATTTATCTTACTATATATTAACTGCAATATAACGTATTATAATATTTTCTCATACTATAATATTTTCTCAATATCGAATTAATCCTCACCTGTAAGCAACTTTGTTAATCCTTATCCTCCTCCCTGAAATCTGATTCCATTGATCTTCCAGACATTGTTGGAGAGGCCACATGAAGAGACGTGCATGCGGGACCAGGAAAATACACAACGCCATTGAAACCCAGAAGGGAATAAACTTGTTTCACTGTTGGATGGGATGTTTTCTTCAGATTGTGACATTTCTGAAGGACAGATTATCAACTCCCCTCCAAAGGAATCAAGTGTGTGTACTTTGTCTAGAACTGCAAACAGGTAATGCAGGGATTAAACACGTGTTGAGATGGAGTTTTTGTGATTCACGTCTAGACCTAGTCTACTTAGAAACATGACCGTTCGGTGATAATTTTGGCTTGCTTGCTGATAGGAAGATCCCTTGATCAATCATCGAGAAATGGATAGACGAAGATACTCATTTCTCTGAGATGAGCTGCTACAACCGCCATGCATCTGGGGGAAAGTTGGAGATGCAGACTTGAGGCTGAAGGGAAGGACCTTGTATTGATAGTGGTCTTTCCTACAAGGAATCACCGGAATGATCTATGTTTTTTGGCTATTGGGATGTGAAAATAGGCATCTTGCAGGTTTATCGAGCATAGCCAGTGTCCTTAATGGAGTTAAGGGAAGATCTGATGAAGAGCCAACATTCTGAATTTTTCTTTGCAAACCATTTGTTCGCTTTCTTGAGGTCCAAAATGGTTCTGTATTCATTTTTGGATCCTTTTTTCTTCACCAGAAATTAACGGGGATATATTCCCATTCCTTTCAGGCATGTTACTGCAAAAGGATGTTGATCCTGCAGGTAAAGGAAAGATGGAATAGATGGTGGTGGACAACTTGAATCTGAGACAGTATCCATGCTCTACAATATTCAGAACCCATTTGTTGGTGGTTATCTTTTGCCACTCTTGCAGGAAAGATGCTATGCTCACCCCTACAAGAGTAGGAAACAGACAAGGGAGGAGAGGATGACTTATTGTTTGCCACCCATTGTTTTAGTGGCTTGAGCAGTTGATTGCTGTCCTCCTCTTCCTTCTTACTAACTGCGCTGTTGTTGATGTCTATGAGGCTGGGATGATTGTTGCTGCTGTCCTGTAGACCAATGAGGGGTTTGAACCCTCTGGTGAAAATAGTGGCGGTCATAGGGCCTGTAGGAATGCCTCCTATACTCTTTTCTTTTTTCCAATCTGACAGCTTTGATAGCGTCAAGCTCGGACTTCATCGTAGATATCTCTTAGTCAACATGAGAGCCAAACAAGGTATTACCAGAATACCGCAGGTTGATAATTCGATGTTGGGCTTCAGGTTTCAAGTTTGGGAGTCTCAGCCAATAATAGGACCGAAAAACCAGGCCATGTCAATAGACATGTGCTGCCAGAGTGGAGGAATCTGCTGCAGCACAGATAACTTGGTTTGACACCATCACGCCTTCATTTAAAATCTCTTGGAAATCCTGAAGCTTGTCTCTGGGAAGATCATCCATGAATTGTTGAATAGAGTGCCAAAGAGACCTGTCATAGCGTCCTAGGAGAGCAGTTGCACTAGCAGCTTTCATGACCTTTCTGCCCACTGAACCCAATTTCTTGCTCTCCTTATTAGGATGTACTGTAGAAGATGGAGCCATGGCATTAAGTTTTTGAACTGCTGAAACAAGGAATTCGATCTGTGCGCAGAAAGGATGAATCTTGATCCGGTGGTCTGTATTTCTTTTGCAGGCTTGATGAAGCAGCCTTCACAGCGCCAGAGCCAGAAAAAGTTCAATCTCGAACTAAAAGGCCTGGAACCAAAGGGAGTAGTGGTCTAGCTTCGGACCTTCAATTAAGACTCTCAAAGATTACCGGCATGGATGTAGTAGTAGTCGATAAATTGATATTCAATTTGCTTGATCCACTAATAAGTAATTCTTGGTAGGTGTTAATATCTGTTGGAGATATTCTCGGTGGAGAAGAATCCGTTAAGGTAGGCGAATACAATCCTGAAGATGATGTATGATGAGATTGGTAGGATCCTGATCTAGATGTAGAGTATATTTTCCGTCTTCAATGAAAGCGTCTGTGAGACCTTGAATGATGTGGACAGTGGGATCTCAATCTTGACCTTGACCTAGACCTATTGGTATGAGGTCTGGTGTGATGGGAGCAAGATCTAGGTTGCCTTGGTTTAGGTGTCACTGGCTCAGTGGGCTGTGGTGGAGGAGAGACTGGCAAAATTAGCAATGAAGGTACCGCTTTAATCGCTGGTTGAGGAGGAGGGGAGCACTGTGGAGGTGGAGTGGATTCCATTGGAACTCGAGGCAGTGATGATGAATCCGGAATGATTACTGGAGAGGTGGGCCTGGATGGTGAATCGGCCAGGGAACACTCTAAATAAGACTTCGGAAAGATAACTGCATGCTTTCACCTGTATAAGCCACTTTGCTGTCTTGGGCAGGGAAGTTGTAGGATGTCTCAACGTCAAGCCATGACTCGGCGTCAAAGTTCTTGAAGTTGCATGGTGTCTCAACGTCGACTGTGTTCTCCTCCTCGACATCATAAGTGTTCTTGGCGTTGACCCAGCTCTTGACGGTGAGCCAGTAGATGCAGGACCTCTTCATGACATTGAACGGGAACAATGTCTTCCTCCAGATGTTTTCTTTTTGGATCTCCTTCTGCGGGAGTCCTCAGAGCAGGACTTAGAGGCACTGGTAGAGGGTGCAGTCTCTCTTCATCCTTCAGTTCAGAAGTCTTCCCAGTCAGGGAAACTCGCTGTCTGCAGTGCTCCACTTGGACATTATTTAAAAATACTGTAAACCCTAAAGGACTGAGAGTGAATTTGCTTTAAAAAGCCCAAGATGAAAATTATTATGAAAAAAAAAATACTTTAAACATGTCAGAGCTCTGCTACAGGATCGGGTCAGCAGGAGCTGGAAAAAGGAGCTGAGTAAACTGCCACCTGCAGGGACACTGGAGGTCAGAAGGCCCTTACAGGCGCAGTCTCCTAGTTACATTGTTTTTATGCTGCAGCCTATATTCCTATGTATTACTCCTTATCTTCCTTTAAAAAGAAGTAAAACGTGTTTGTGAAGGATGTTTTTAAAAGATCACTTTTCTTTTTGCTCCAGAGATTTTTAAGGGTATGACCCTTTTTTCCTTCTAAATGTGAAAGTAATTCAATAAAGATTGGTAACCTGTTTGTAAGGCTGCAAAAAATGTAACAAGTCTGTCACCTATGGTTCCTAGCCTTTCCGAAGTAAGGCGAAGTAGATGTGACTTTGAAAGAACTGTTCTGGTATCCACGCACATGGGCGGGACTACCCAGTGCTTATGATTACCAATAGAGATACTCTGAGAACCTTTATTCTGCCGCAATCTTTGCAACTGAGAATTCCATCAAAGCACTATTCAGAACTCTGCAATACCTCTCTACCTCCCTCACTAGCTCTAAAGAGGTCAGCCTGTCAAAGGTGATTGTGTCTCTCCCGTTTCTTTCATTTAACAAAGTCAAGGATATTCAAGATGAGGTTTCTTGAACTGAAATGCAATAAAAAACCATCTGTTATGCCATCAGAGGACACCCCGACCCCTTCTTCGAGGGTCCCATTCAGAATAAATGCCTGACTTTTTCCACATAGATATGGGGGAATTAACAACAATCAGCAAGATCTCTGGTTCTCCCACAGAGCTCTGCCTGCTTAAGGAATTGGAGGGAAAGAATAGGTGCACAAAATAATTAATATGTCCTTGACATTGGGAGTGTGATGAATTAAAAAGGGTGAATGTCCAATTGTTGCTTAAGAAACTATACCTGTAACCTGCAGAACCACACAATTTTAGCACGCCATTTCTCCGTTACCCGATCCATCCAAACCTCTAGAGAGCAGCACCTGCTGAAGTGTGAAGTTTCGTAGAGACCTATACCAGCTTTAGGTCTAACTAGAGCACAGAGTTAGCACATCTGTCTGTGACTGATGAACAAAAATGCTGATGGTGATGGCAATGAAGCACTAATCCTTTTGAATTTATCTGCAGACTCTGACGCCACCAGCTGTTAGGCCAGATTTTAGATGAGGCTTGGACTGATTGACAAGCCCACAAATAGATTATGTTTTTCCTTTCGGACAGAACGTTTTAGGATATTATGGTTTGAATTGGTACCTGGGTGGCGGCGTATGAGACTTTCCACCTCATCACTTTTATTCCAAAGACCCCAGACATTAGTTGATCATCTATTGCATGGAGTGGGATTCTTTGTGTATGTTGAGGCACCCAGATCCTATTGGACTTAGGTGGAGAAAACCGTGGTTCATCAACATTCTTTAGCAATTGTCCCTGCTTCAATAATTGAATGACTGAAAACGCAACATCTTGGTCAGAGGCCAATCAGTATTATACACTATTGTTTAGAGTAGTCTGGAAATTCATACTCGTTCTGTCAGCAGGAAGATAGGAGAGAAATAATCTACTGTATTATACATATCCATCCAACAGCAAGTTACTAAAGATAAGTAACTTGTTCTAATAATGGACACGGACACTCATTACCACATATAATGTGAACAACCCCATAACAGGCTCAAAGAGGAGGTGGCCTAGGGTGCAAGTGTACTGTATATTAGCCTAGAGTAAGCTCTGAAGTACATATCTATCAAACTAGAAGCCTGTTGGTGCATGACCAGAATACAAACAATAGTGCCCTAGGGAAACAATGCAGAGTTATCCAGGTAGCTGTCAGATCTCAATTAAAGTGTAACTTAGGGGGGCTGAAACTGCATCCTTCCACCTGTTCATATAGACTTGTAGCCTCTTTGGGAGATTCACTCCTCCTCGTTCATAAACAAGAAACTGAAAATAGTGTGTGCCTTTGCTGATTTTGTCAGGTAGTATCTTTCATAATCTAGAAAGGTTTATCATGTACACTTGGTTCCCTTGTTCTCTGTGTATAACGTCTCAGACCATTTCTAAGGTCTTAACCTGTGTAACCCCTCCTCAACTTTCAAGGACTGGGAGGAATTGGGGGGTGGGGGCAACTGGCACAGATATCACTTGGGCCAAATTCAACTCTGAAATGAGTTATGGGAATAAGTAGGGCTTAACTCTCATTCTGTCCTTGACCTTATTCTTAGAAAACAATAAATGGAGTAGAAGCTGAAAGTGCCTGTATCTCTCCAACACTCGTGGCTGAAGTGACTGCTCCCAAAGATACAATATTTCAAGCAGACAATGCCCAAGGTCAAAAGTACATGAATTTGAGGGAGGTCAATATTAATTAATAATTCCTCAGAGGGACCCTGAATGCAATTGGTAGAAATGTGCTCTGAAGACTTAAGAATCTGGCCTCTAATGAAATCCCGACTAGGGAAGTAAGATCCTGATCATACATAGTTGTCAAGTACTCTTTACACTTTTGTTCAGGACTTTCTCTGCTAGAAAAATTGTAAACTGGAGGATGTCTACCATTACCATCTTCAGTGGATTGAGTGATTTGTAACAACAACAATTAGAGAATATTGCCCACCTCCTAGAATTGGTCACCCCCGTGGAAGGCACTGTAGCCAGTAAAATATCAAAGATTTCGAGGCAAAACATAACAGGATACAACTAGCCACCCAACTTCCAAGTATGAAGAATAAACAGGGTGTATGTTATAAGCACACCTATTTAATTACTTAAGATTAAGTAAGCATTCTACAGTTACACAAACTGGCAAAATGGTATCTCCAATAGCAAAACATTTTAGTGAGAAGCAAAAATGAAGCCCACAAGATTTGAGTTTGCATTGGATAAAAATAGCTAAGGTTTAACCATGATGTGAGATACTGGAAATAATATTCATGTCTCCTCCAGCCGATTCATATTAAAGTAGCTATTGTCAGGAAGTTAAAATGGAGATCTGCTTAGTAAGTCACAAATCCATGTATTATGTATATCAGATGGAAATGCTAATGGTTGCTGAATTACAGCACGGTGGAGTAACCGACCCCTATAATGTGTAAGACAAATTAGTAAAATGCGAAAACAAAGATATCATAGAGACATGATCAACAAGAATATACAGATGTATTCACATTCACTTACTTCATCTCTAAAATGCTCCATGTCCAAAGCCAACTGCAGCCTGATCTTGTTGTCATCCCTGTTGCCGCCATTTGAACTGACATTGGAAGACACAGTTTTACGAGCTTGTTTAAGGCGCTTCAAGCTTTCTTCCATTTTCTTCACAGAGTTCAAGACATCTGATACAGTTTCCAAGTATCTGTAATAATAGAAAAAAAGTTTTTATTGGTTTCATTTACCCTGCTTCCAAGGCGATTTCCCCAGTATTTTGAAATGTTTTGTACTGAATAGAAAGGTTTTTTTTGCTGTTCTACACCTTGGCAAACTGTTTGGGTATTGTGGAAATGTGCCGCTTTTTGACATGGTCAACTCCACTTTTTGCCTGGTATTTGATGCAATTTTGACAGAGGTGCAATGGGTTCCTAGTGCCAGATCGCTTTCCCTAAAACTGTACAATTGTTCCCCCAATTGGCAATACCTTTAGCACCCCCTGTAAGTCCCAGGTAAATAGTACCCCTGGTACCTAGAGCAAGGAGGCTAAAGAGGGTCCCTAAGGGCTGCAGCATGCATTGTGCCACCCTAAGGTACCCCTCAGCACACTCATGCAGACTGTGTTACACGGTGCAGAGAAAAGTGCGGACACGACATGGCACACCTCTTGTGTGCCATGCCTGCAGACACTTCATGTAATATAAGTATGTCACACTTACAGCAGGCCTTACAGCCCTAAGTCAGGGTGCATCATATTAAATGTGAGAACATATATGCAAGAGAAGATATTCCCCTGTGATATTCATGTCAATTCTTGGATGTTGTCAGTGAACAGGGAAGTGATCTTGAGTCTATGTACTGAGCCCTAGGGATTACAAGTTCCCCAGCCACAGGATGGCTTCACTGAAACTAAAGATGTTTGGTATCAAGCATCTCGTATTAATAAGCCCACACTGATTACAGTGATGGATTTATTGATACAAGCACCTAGAGGGCCCCTTAGAGGTGCCCTCTGAATACTTACCAACCTCTAGGATCCTGGCTGCCACCACAGTCAGGTTTCTGACCCCCTGCAGGTGAGAGTCCACGCTCTGAGGATAGAAACGATATCTGCTCCGGACGGAGGTATGGTCACCTCCTCCAAGCAGGATTGCTAAGTAATCCGCATAACAAGGCAGGAGGCTTCAAAGGCCACTGCCGCCTTTGATATTTTTCAACCCGCCTTCCCCCAGACTTGGGAGATGCCACTCCCTTCCCTGAGGCCCATTTGGCACCAGGACAGGTGAGAACATTAGCTAGTCAGGAGCAGTGTTCCCTAACAGGCTACTAATTGTAATTTCATTTATATAGTGCTTACTACCCCTGACAAGGTATCTAAGTGCTTTTAGGCAAGTAGCACACTACTTCAGAACCCAAAATGGATTAGTGGTGGACTAGTATAGGTAAATATGAGTTCATTTGAGCAGTGGACATGCATGTCTGTTAGTTGGTTTAAACTGGATAATGGAGGAATAGAAGAGGAAAGAGTCAAGAAAGATCATAGTAGTAAGAAGAGGTTTGAGATAAGTAAAAGGAGAGATGGAGGAGGGAAGTCTTTAGAATGGAATTAGGGAAATCACAGGAGAAAAAGGAGGTTTGGGATGAGTCAAAGGAGGGATACATGAAAGAAAAATTTAGCAAGGGCTGTTTGGGAGATCGTAGAAGTAAAATGAGGTTTGGAGTGTATGTGAGTACCAAGCTATTGGCTTTGCCAATGATTCTTTGTGAAGCATTGATTAGAAAAGTAACCGGAAAAACTAATTTCAAAGTACTAGATAAAAAGCAAACACATAAAAAGGTATCTCAAAACTTTACATTGAATTCAATAAAAATTTAAGGAAGTGTCAGAATTTAAGGGAATTGTTAAAGGCTTGACAAGGCCAAATGTATCTTCTACAGGACTCAAAATGGAAACAAATGCTCCAATCATTTGGTATTCTGAAGTAGCCCATGTAGTTTTATGGGCCTTAGGCAGAAGAGAGATCTCTTTTTTAGTCATGCAATGTGCACCATTTACCTCAAACTACAGCTGGGTGAGTGCGGCAGCCAGCCCTCCACTCACACCATAAAAGTAATTGGGCCTATTCTCAAACTGCATTTCGTTTAAAAAAGAATTACATTTTAAATTCAAAATTAAGTTAATGAGGCTGCATTTTTTTTTTATATCATTCAACATTAAGAATAAATATATAACATTAACTAACCATATTTAACATAAAAATATAATTTCTATTGTTTTTTTAACTTTAATGTACTATTAAACCTTTCCCTATACTTTACCACCGAGGTGGAGTTCTCCCTGTGGTAGAGATATTTGCCTATGTGTGTAAAGTTACAAGTAGCAATTTGAAAGCATTAGTGTCGCATAAAGCCCACTAAGTTTTTGGTATGGTTCAGAAGAATTCTTCCAGCAACAGACAGCTAAAAGCTGGATAGACAAAAAAAAAAACTACATGTGAATTATGTATGCATGAATAAGTACATTACCTATAGCTGTTCTTATGCCTTAGTGAATCAGCTATAAATGTACACATCCACAAGCTATATCTTTGGCAATGCGTGTCATTTATAGCTTGAAAACCAATTTGTTAATCATGCCGTGTGTGCTGATGTACCACCCCTAAGGTAAGCTACCTGATGTTAACACGAAAACGAATCAATGAATCTTTATTGTTCAGTTAATTAAAACTTACAATAAAAGGCTCATTACAATGAAAACACAATGAAAAGGCCATTCAGTCATGTATTAAGATCATATAACAAACACTGTGCCCTGTTTAAAACTAACGCAAGTTGAGAAGCATTATTGCAGAATCAATGCTCAATCAAAAGGAAAGTGCTGAGTGCCAAGCGCATTTTGCCATACAACTAAAAGCATGAACTAAAGAGATGGAAAAAGTGTGTAGTGCATGCATTAAAACAGGCAGGAAGTGCTAGGACAGAGCAGCTGGTCATAAAATAGGGCTCAAAGAGGACTAACGTGCGTGATACATGTTGTAGGAAGCTGGGGAAGTACACTGTGCAGAGTCCAGTGGGTCCCCCAACTGGTTTAAAGAGGCTAAAGTTGATAATACTTGGTAGTGTGGCGAGCAGTTACCCTTATCAGGGGGTAGAGTGCTAAGCATTTGAGGACTAATATAGGCAATCAATAAGACACACACTCAAAGAATAAATCAGAGACCAAATTAGAAAAATAACACTACTTTTTATAAATTTTTCCAAACCAAGAACTCGCTTCAAAGGTAAAAACTGTTTTCGTTAGAAATATTCACAGCAAAGTAAAATGTGCACACCCATGTGCTTTTAGGCACAATAATATCCAATGGCAGGAAAAGTCAAAGATGCATAAAGGTAGGAACAATCGGTTTCAGGGGTTCACCTTCCGGGTTCGAAGTTTTAAGCCACCAGGGTCCAAAGTACTACTTACAGTTCTTCAAGAACCACCTGGGTTCTACCGGAAGTAGGGAGCTGGTGGGGCTGGTAGCTGGCGAGCTACATTGAAAGGGGGCACCCTGGAAATATGCTGCACAGGGGGACTTGTGGGCAAGTCAGAGAGCTACCAAACGGGGGCTCAGGTCAGAAAGGGGTCTTGGATCAAGAGGGCACAGCTGGTTCGTCAGGACCAGGGCCAGGCGGCTCGGGTGCAGAATGGTTTGGTCGGCTAGGCTGGATGCGCACTTTACTAGAGACTTCTAAGTAAATTAAATATGCCAGTTGGGGGATAACCCAATATTATATTTTTAGGAGTGAGAACATGCACTTTAGCACTAGTTAGCAGTGGTAAAGTGTGCAGAGTCTTCAGACCAGCGAAAACAAGGGCAGCAAATATGGAGGAGGAAGGCTAAAAGTTTAGAGGAAGACCACCCCAAGGCTGACCGGTCTAACATTCAGACGTTCAGATTCTGTGATTTTAGGAACCAGGATTTCATGATAAAAAAGCAGTGATCTTGGCATAGAATGTGGACGCTTATGGTGTATTCACACGTGAAGGAAATCTGGGTAATAGGTTGGTCTCAACTAGTTGGGAGAGAAAAGAATTATCCTGCAAACCAAATTTTACAAATGAAGAGAAAGAAAGGTACAGACATGGTCTGTTTCAGTAAAACGGAATGCCTTCCCCTGGATGCCTGCTGTGGTTTGGTGGCTAACAGGTCCATGGTTGAAATGCTCATTTGCTGAATCAACTAATCCGCAATTTCTCAACTGTGGGAAATCCGTTAACCTCCAAAGTCGATCTGCTTTTTAGATTCTTATTCAAGGAACTCGTTTGATTGTCAGTTAACCCTTAATTCTGGACGCTGACATACGCAGATGCTGGGCCTCCCTGAACAAAGTCAGAGATCTTTCCTGTTTCATTATGTAATATGTGGTTGAAGGGTTTCTGGTCATAATTATCATAGTTTTCTTCAACAGATTCAACCACATATCTGAAGTTGAAGTGAAAGAAGGAGCAAGTCTTTATGAGATTTGTTGTTTTGTACACCATGTAAGTCTTAATTTCAAGTTGCTTTCAATGAGTGTGATTTCTTATCAGTCACCACACACTAGTATCAATTGTAGATGAGGTTCAGCTTGTAGAAAACCAGGTCGCACTCTGCAGAATAGTATTACTGTGATACTGGCGAACAAGGCACAGAAGAGCCATGCATTTTCTAGCAGAGATTGCAGTGACTGTTCGAGGGGTTGAATACGATGAGTTGCTAGTGTCCACTTTGAACTGGATTGTGTCCTGTTGGACTTCTAGAAATGCAATCCTCTGACTCAGTATTATAAGTGTTTTCTGGAATTGTATAATCTGGCCTAGCTCTTGGAACAGCCAGAGGCAACTTTCAACTGTATTTCTTTATTTGGTCTTCTGAATGACATATTTGTCTATCTAGCACTTAGGTATGGGTACCCATGTATACATTGCCCGCACATGTGAATGCATCCTGTTGGCAGACATTTTGAAAGACTATCATTCAACCAGAAATCTTATGCATCTTCAATGTCAACAGCGAATGGTAACAGAAGCATATGTCCCTAAGATCTAGCAAGGAGACAATGCATCCTTCATTACAAGTTGGGTTATCATCAGGCAACATCACCATCCAGAAAGATTGATCCCATATGTAGTTTTTGATGAACCTCAAGTCCAAAATAGGCTGACTGTACCGCAGACATTTTTGATTCTGTAAGTACCAGGAGTAATCCTACTTATTCAAAAAATGCAGATGAGCCATTAATCGCGTCTTGAGACTAATGCATACGTGGAGGCAAGTGTATGTGTAAAAATCAATGATATTCCAAAACTGAAAAATTTCTTCTTAATATTTGGCTGAAGTTATCAGTCTCATTTTGAGGCACAAAATGAACTTTCAGATCTGGAAAACTACTAAAGTATGGAAAAGTAAGGTCTGTTTTTGTAGCCTCTGTGTTGCCTTTGTGCTGTTGCCATTCTGACACAATGGGAAGCTGTAGTATTGTTGTCTCCTTCACATTTCTGCCCATGAGCAAACACTGTGGGAGAGGGATATTGCAACTAGGAAAGGAGGCAAAAATCTAGGTCAATGGAAGTCTGTTCCTCTCCATCTTTCAAAGGGAGAGGAGCTCATCTGAGTTAGAATACCTGTAAGAAATGGGGGTCTCTAGTTGGCAAAGGTATTCACCTTTGGTTGGTATGTCGCCTGCAGCTGCACGAAAGGGACCACCTAGCCCTTTTTCCATAGGTCGCCGACCCTGGAAATGCCTATGAGGTCCCATCTCGCGAATCCTTTACTCTTACGCAGCCTGCCAAACCTGGGGGAATCCCACAGTGGCATATATTTAGTTATCACTCCTTCCCATCCCATCCCAGCGCTCGTTGCGCCGTGTACCATATTTGCACGGTGTGAGCCGTGGGGCCGACCAGTTTGTTTTTTTGGGATTTATCATATAGGGCGCTAAGAATTCCATCCGCACCCAAAATGTGCCTGTCCATGCGTAAAGCTGGTTCGTCCTGTGGGGCGTGTAGCCATTGATGAATTACAATGAGCTGAGAGGCCCAATAGTATAATCGAACGTTGGGCAGAGCGATTCCGCCGTCATACCAGCTCCGCATAAGCTAACATAGAGCTATACGGTGCGGCTTACCTTCCCATAGGAGGTGGCCCAACTCCGCCTCAATGGACTTAAATAGGAGTTTGGGACCGGAATGGGTGTATTTTGTAGTGCATATAAGAAACGAGGGAGAGACATCATTTTAGGAGCCCTCCCCAGTAGCGTCAATGGGAGGGAGTGCCAGCTTTTGACATCGCTCCGTAGCCTCCTCAGGGGCGGGAGCAGATTGCGCTCAATGAATTGCTCAGGAATAGGCGTAATATTGATACCGAGATATTTAAAACCCTCCTCGGCGATCTGTAGCGTCACTCCCCTGGGCAATCGTGGTGGAGGGCCTTTTAGAATATATAGCACTGATTTCGCCCAGTTGATTGAGTAGCCGGAGACCCTACCATAGGATTCGCAAATGTCGAGTAGGCAGTTAATGGACCGTCCCGGTTGTGTCATGTATAGTAATATATCGTCTGCGTACAGAGAGATACGGTCTTCCCATCCCTCTGTCCACTTCAGTCCTTTTATCACGGGGTCTCTCCGTATCCACACCGCTAGAGGCTCTAATACTAAGGCAAACAGTAGTGGGGAGAGAGGGCAGCCCTGTCTAGTCCCCCGTCCCAGCATAAAGTCCTCTAACAATCTCTCATTGACCGCCACCTGTGCTAATGGCCGTGTATAGAGTAGCTGTATCCAAGCACAGAATTTAGGCCCAAAACCAAAGTGTCGGAGTACCGCAAAAAGAAACGGCCATTCCACTCTGTCAAAGGCCATACTGGCATCTAGGGAGAGGATGGCTGCCTCCTCCTGGATAGAGGGCCCACTAGCCAATATGCTGTACAGTCGTCTAAGATTCATCGCCGTGTTCCTACTGGGCATGAAGCCGGATTGGTCTGGGTGTATGAGTGTTGCTAAGTGCGGCTGCAGTCTTGCCGCTAGAGCCTTTGCCAATATTTTCGCTTCCGCATTCAGGAGAGAAAATCGGTCGGTAGGAGGTACACTCCGGGGGGGGGGGGGGGGGGGGGGGTTGCTAGGTTTTAGTATCGTTAACAGTGTCGCCCCCTCTTTTAAACTGGCATGATACATTCTAAGTAAATGTGGCACCACCGTATCCACCTCCCGTTTGAACAGCTCCACTGGGACACCATTTGGCCCTACTGCCTTCCCTGACTGGAGGCCCTTAACGGCTGCAGCAACCTCCTCTGTCGTGAGGTCAGCCTCTAGTAGTTGTACGTCTTGTGGTGTCAGTCTTGGAAGTTGTAAGTCTTTTAGGAATACTAATTTTCTCCTCAACAGTTGTTGTCGCTACGGGCGTGTGCACTTTTTCATAATGATTTGCAAAAGCCGCGTCAATGTCATTAGGGTCCGTCACCGTCTCACCAGTGGGCAGTCTCAGCTGCTCCACACAGTGTCTGGCTCTCTTTTTTATCTAGCCATGCCAGCAGTTTCCCTGCTTTGTCCCCTACTTCATAAATCGTGTGTTGTGTTTTCGCCATGCGCGCCCTGACCACCTCCCATACCTGATCTCTGTAGGCTTGTTTAGCGAGGTGTAGTGCGTGGGTATTTGTGTCGTTATAGTCTTTGGCGTGTTCGCCCTCTGCCCGGTCAACCGCCTCTTCCAGCTCTGATACCTTTTGTGTCAAGTCTCGTCTGTGGGCCGAGATCACTGAGATGGCCTGTCCCCGCATAACCGTCTTGTAGGCTTCCCAGAGGACAATTGGTGAGGTCACGGACCGCGTGTTTTCCTGAAAGTAATGTTCCGAAGTTGTATGTAGGGTTTTCTTTATGCTAGGGACTTTAAGATACCCCGGGTGGATGGGGAAAATACGTCTACTTCCCGTGAGGTGTGATGTGTATGTTAACAGTATTGGCGAATGATCAGATATGCCTCTGGGGAGGGGTTTAACCTCCCGTATTCGGGAAGTGAGAAAATAATCTATGCGGGAAAGACTTTCTATGCGCGCGCGAGTGATACATATATTGATGTTCTATGGGGTTTCGCAGGTGCCAAACATCCAACAGTCCCAGTGCGTCTATAAATTCTTGTAGAGGCGATGAGAACGGTCCCTTACCTCTTGAGGGATGCCTATCCCATTCGGTGTTCATTGTGGTGTTAAAATCGCCCCCTATTATGAGTTCCCCGGGGGGTAGGCCCAACACAAACCCACCCAAAGCCGGGAAGGCAAGTGCATATAGCGCTGGAGGGATGTATACTGAGACAAAATTAAATACGCGCCCCTCCCATTGACAAGAGACCACTGCAAAACGTCCCTGGTAATCTGTCCATGTCCCGGTCACCACCAAGGGGCAGCTTTTCTGGATCGAAGTCCCGACCCCTCTAGAACCAGATGTAAATTCGGAGCGCGTCACCATTTTGAAACCCCATCTGCCGAGTGCTCTGATGGCAGTACCCACCAGGTGAGTTTCTTATAGGAGGGTGACCGACGGGGCGTGTCTCTTGAGGTGCTGTAACACTAGCCCTCTCTTTATCCTGTTACCCAGACCATTCACATTCCAGGATATCACTGCCAAGGGGGCGCCCGAAGCATGGTTGCTATCTAGTTGTGAGCATGTGGCCTCTATTGTGGTGTTTATGGAGTGTGTGGATAATGACATAGTTTATGGTGATAACTTGTGGTGTGCCAAACATACCCCGCAGCGTTCGCGGGAACAACCGCGTCCTCTGTGTGTGTATTCGCATGTGTAAGATAAGGTGATTAACCAACAAAGAATAATAAAGAACATGAAAAACCAAAACTGAGAAACAGCCCCCCATTCCCACCCCCCTTCCTGCTTCCCTGCCAGACGGATCCCCAACTACCTGCCACCTCAACACAACAGAGAGCTTCAGTCCCATTAAACAGTACTTGCATGTGGGGGGGGTAGAAAAGTCCGAGAGGTGCAGAAGTCTACCCCTTCCTCAAAGAGAATCAGGCAGCCGCGGAGCTTTACGCCACAAAGTTAGTTCATGCTGCCCCGGTCCTTTGTTGTTCCTCCCGGGGGGGAGATCAGACTGGCTGAGCCCCCGCCATCGTTCAGAGGCGCACCTCGTGTTGGCTCAAGCTGTACATGTGTCCCTCGGTTCTGGTCGGGCCCGACCATGCAGTGTCACCATACGTCATTTCTCGGCCCCAGTCTGCAAAGTCTTTTCTCCCTCGCGCCCTAGTCTGTGATCCCTGGAGTCGTCATCCACCCAGAGTTGCCGTTAGCGTCTCTCCGACCGTCTGGATCCTTCCACCCGTCGCCATCCCTCGAGCCAGTCGTGGGCCTCCTCCGGCGTTTCGAAAAACCAGGTTTTTCCATCCGCTACTACCCGCAGTTTTGCCGGAAACAGCACTGAATAGGGTAGTTCTCTGTGTCGAAGTTCTTTTTTTACCTCAAGGAAGCTCCTGCGATGCTTTGTGACTGCCGCCGTATAATCTGGGAAGAAGGAGACCACCGAGTTGTGAATGCGTAGCGGTGGAGCCACCCTCGCTGTTTGTAGTATGGCATCCCTATCTCGGCACCCTGTGTGCTCTTTCCACGGAGAAAAAGGTTGAGAGCCCCCTGGGTTGAAGTCTGGCTTTTATGAGGTCTTCTAAGTAGAGATCCATGGCAGGGCCGCCCTCCCTTTCAGGAATGCCCATGATTTGTACGTTATTGCGCCGGGAGCGCCCTTCCTGGTCATCAAGCTTTGCCGCCATGAGTTTATTTTCGGCCTCTAAGTGACTGACCTTTTGGAGCAGGATGGTATTGTCTTTAGTAAGGGTCTTCGTCACTTGTTCAACTTCAGTGACCCTGATGGCCATTTTCTGAAAGTCTGCCCTCGGGAAGGAGACATCAGTGGAGATCAATCCCACCGTTGATTGCACATTGGTGAGTGCGGACATACTATCCTCCAGCGTTACCTTGGCTGCTCCCTCTAGTGCAGGGGCCTTGTCCGACGGGCCTTGTCGCTCAGGTAGGGCTGGAAAGTCTTTAGCGTAAGCGTATTTGTCCAGCTTGACCTGGGAGGTCACGCATGGGCCTCTGCCCCACATCTGTGGCCAGGTATTGGGGCGCTGGTCGGTAATCCCGGCCTGTCGGTTTTCTCGCCACGCCACTGATTCTTGAGTCGTAAGGCCGTGAGGCAGTTGGCCGTGTCTTCCGTCCCCCCCCCCCGTTGGTCCTGCGAGGCTACACCGATGATGCACACTCCTTCCCCGTGGGCCCTCTCTGAGTCTGGAGGCCCGCAGCTAATGGGTCTGTCCGAAATTGTGCATGCGGCCTTGGGCGATTTTGTGCTGAAGAGCACTGCTGATGCGAGTGTTAGGTAGGGAGACTCTTGGGGCAAGGGCAACTTTCCCCCCTACCTGGCTTCAATTTGGATGCACACAGGTCCGTCTGGCGCCGTCCTGGGCGCCTCACAACTCCCTGCGTCACCTGTTGTGCTGCTGGCGTTGCAATCTCCTGCCGTGATGGGGGCCGCGTGGTTGGGCGCTTTCCAATCCGGGCTCCGTACACCTTCTGTGTCGCCCACCGCACCGCCTACCGCCCGCTGGGCCACGCACGTCTCAAGCGGGCCTTTGCATCAATTTAGTCCCCGGCTTCGGTCGCGTGACTAGGCCGCTCTTTCCTCCGCGGTCTCAGAGTCGTGCGGAGTGTCGATTTCGGCCAGATGTGGGATCGGCCGATGCTCCGCACGTTCCGCTCGCCGTCTGTGTCCTTGGGGCAGGATTACTGACCGGATGATGTAGCGGATTGTTAGGGGAACCTGTGCCTTCCTCGGAACTCCGCTAAGCTGCGACCATCTTGTTCGGCCGCAAGCCACGCCCCCTCGAGAACCTGCTCTTTAACAAATTTGAATTCATCAGATCTAAGGGTATCTTAATGGCACATTTGAAGGTTATCCTGGACTTTGCTAAGACTGCTTCGTGGCTATATGTGCTTACCCGCGTCGCTGTATGCTGATGATATCATTTTATATAAATAAATATATATATATATATATATATTATCTCCAGTAGATAGTTATAGTTAGGACCGTGTTTCCATAGGAAATCTCAAAATTCTATCTTGAATAACTTTGGCGCCGGTTGACGAATCCTCCCGAAATTTTCAAAACTAATGGGGCGCTCCGTTCAGCTCCTACCCTGAAAGTCTCGTGGTGATTCGTCAAGCGGGGGCCGAGAAAAAAGGGGGGTCCCAAAACGCGTTTTCCCCATGCATTTTTCCATAGGACCTTTAGACACAGCTACAGCCCGAACGGCTGAACAGAATTACTTGAAATTTGGCAGAGAGGTAGCCATAAGGTTTGGAGAAGCAAGTACCTGTGTGGCACTCTTTCTTGGGCAACTTTCGTTTGGATGTATTGCGGCCACGCCCGGCCGAACAAGAGTGCCCCGCCATGAAATATGGACCCGTGGTGTGACAGACGATCACCATAATGTCAGGTATTCCAATGCTGCGGGAAGAAGAAAGCAGCCGTAGCGCTTTGTTACTCTGGCACCAACTAATTTTGAAAAAACATTTGATAAAGAGACACGCTCATTGTAGCATGATTATTGTGAAACTACATTAACCAGAAGGCCCGGAGGCCACGCCTACTATGGCAGAATTCATTTAATTGGACTGAAAAGATGTCTCACCTGTGATTTTAACGCCATTGAAAAAAGAAAAATCCTGAAACGCGTCTGGCGTATCGAACTATTTGGGTTGCCGAGGGTACAACTTGCACGTCTGTAGCTGGCAGTAAAGTGTTTGGAGAAGCAAGTACCTGTGTGGCACTCTTTCTTGGGCAACTTTCGTTTGGATGTATTGCGGCCACGCCCGGCCGAACAAGAGTGCCCCGCCATGAAATATGGACCCGTGGTGTGACAGACGATCACCATAATGTCAGGTATTCCAATGCTACGGGCAGAAGAAAGCAGCCGTAGCGCTTTGTTACTCTGGCACCAACTAATTTTGAAAAAACATTTGATAAAGAGACACGCTCACTGTAGCATGATTATTGTGAAACTACATTAACCAGAAGGCCCGGAGGCCACGCCTACTATGGCAGAATTCATTTAATTGGACTGAAAAGATGTCTCACCTGTGATTTTAACGCCATTGAAAAAAGAAAAATCCTGAAACGCGTCTGGCGTATCGAACTATTTGGGTTGCCGAGGGTACAACTTGTACGTCTGTAGCTGGCAGTAAAGTGCTTGGAGAAGCAAGTACCTGTGTGGCACTCTTTCTTGGGCAACTTTCGTTTGGATGTATTGCGGCCAAGCCCGGCCGAACAAGAGTGCCCCGCCATGAAATATGGACCCGTGGTGTGACAGACGATCACCATAATGGGAGGTATTCCAATGCTGCGGGCAGAAGAAAGCAGCCGTAGCGCTTTGTTACTCTGGCACCAACTAATTTTGAAAAAAACATTTGATAAAGAGACACGCTCACTGTAGCATGATTATTGTGAAACTACATTAACCAGAAGGCCCGGAGGCCACGCCTACTATGGCAGAATTCATTTAATTGGACTGAAAAGATGTCTCACCTGTGATTTTAACGCCATTGAGAAAAGGAAAATCCTGAAACGCGTCTGGCGTATCGAACTATTTGGGTTGCCGAGGGTACAACTTGCACGTCTGTAGCTGGCAGTAAAGTGTTTGGAGAAGCAAGTACCTGTGTGGCACTCTTTCTTGGGCAACTTTCGTTTGGATGTATTGCGGCCACGCCCGGCCGAACAAGAGTGCCCCGCCATGAAATATGGACCCGTGGTGTGACAGACGATCACCATAATGGGAGGTATTCCAATGCTGCGGGCAGAAGAAAGCAGCCGTAGCGCTTTGTTACTCTGGCACCAACTAATTTTGAAAAAACATTTGATAAAGAGACACGCTCACTGTAGCATGATTATTGTGAAACTACATTAACCAGAAGGCCCGGAGGCCACGCCTGCTATGGCAGAATTCATTTAATTGGACTGAAAAGATGTCTCACCTGTGATTTTAACGCCATTGAAAAAAGGAAAATCCTGAAACGCGTCTGGCGTATCGAACTATTTGGGTTGCCGAGGGTACAACTTGCACGTCTGTAGCTGGCAGTAAAGTGTTTGGAGAAGCAAGTACCTGTGTGGCACTCTTTCTTGGGCAACTTTCGTTTGGATATATATATATATATATATATATATATATATCTATATCTATAGATATATATATATATATATACTTTAAAAAAAACCATAGGTTTCACACATGTTATAGTTAGCTGGACATTTCCCTCGTAAAAAAACAATGAAATTCCCCCGTTATAGTTAGTGCAGGCAACTATAACTCACGCGACCGCAATCCTCTGCTGATGACGTCAGATATTACATCACTGTATTTAGACACCTATTTACCCATGTCTTCTTCCATTAATCTTTAGCTATACATATATTACAAATATTTATTTTTCAGAAAGACACGTATTTAATCAGTGATGTAATATCTGACGTCATCAGCAGAGGATTGCGGTCGCGTGAGAGTCATGAGTGATGTCACTGACCATGTCATGAGTGATGTAATATGTGACGTCATCAGCAGTGCATTGCGGGCGCGCGAGTTATAGTTAGCTGAACTAACTATAACGGGGGAATTTCTATGGTTTTGTACGAGTGAAAAGTCCAGCTAACTACAACGCCTCTGAAACCTATGTTTTTTTCAGTGAATTTCTAAGGTTTTTTAAATGCTAATTTCTAGCTATGCCTACAGAGATAGGACATGTGAAGAAAGAAGGAAAAACGCACAGAAAGAAAAAAAAGAAATGCAGAAAGAAGCAACAGAAGTCCTCAAAGACGAAGAAAAGTGCAGGAAGAAGTATAACGTGCAGAAAGAACAAACAGAAGAGCAGAAACAAGTCTTGTTGCAAAATCATCCTGTACCCTCAACTTTTTCAGACGGATACTGGTGGTAACTGAGTCTGACTAACCAGTCCTAGAGCCAGTGCTATGTTAAAAGACACTCAGAATACAGTGAAAACACCTACATACACTAGGGCACACTATGTGTTGCGGTCCCCCTGTGATTAGCATGACCTCCTCTGTAAGCCCCTAGTATATAATAGGGCAGGGGATTAAAACGACCTCTTAAAACGCACCACAGGGCGTGTTTGAGCACGTCACCTCATGCCCCGTCCCCTCCCTTCCCCACTGTGTAAACACGCCCTGTAGCCGTTTTAAGTTGGGAGATTAAGTCCCCTTGAATCCTGAGGGTCCCTAGGGTCCAACTAGACCACTAGGTACCTCCAGTAAGCGCCACAGAGCTGCGTTGCAGAGAGGTGTAAAAAGTGGCACGGCCTGCACCACCTCTCTGCAATGCAGAGCAGTGGTGCTTACTGGAAGCACCTGGTGGGCTAGTTGGACCCCAGGGTCCCTCAGGATTGAAAGGGAATTATTTCCCCAACTTACAAACGCGCCACAGGGCCTGTGGGCGTTCTGAGTTGAGAGATTAAGTCCCCTTGAATCCTAAGGGTCCCTAGGGTCAAACTAGCCCACTAGGTACCTCCAGTAAGCGCCACAGAGCTGCGTTGCATGGAGGTGTAAAAAGGGGCGTGGCCTCAGAACACCTGTCTGCAACGCAGCTCCCTGGCGCATACTGGAGATACCTGTTGGGCTAGTTGGTCCTCAGGGACCCTCAGTATTGAAGGGGAATTAATTCCTGAACTTACAACTGGCCAGGGGGCGCGTTTGCAGAGTGCTGCAAGGAGGGGGCATGGCCTCCGGCGCGATGCCGGTCTTTTATTTATTTATTTTTAAGAAGGAGGGCTGTGTGGCCCCCTTTCTTTTCTAGTTTATTAGCCCTGGGGACCCCATTCCCCAGGGCCTGCACCCTAATTTTTTTTGTTGAAAAAAATTAATTTGGCCCTCCCAAGGCCTTAATCGGCCCCGGGGACCCCAACCCCCAGGTCATGGCCTTTTTTTTTTTTTTTTATTCTTTAGGAGGGGGGCTGTGTTGCCCCCCTCCTCAGGCCACTTATGGCCCCGGGGACCCCATCCCCCGGGGCCAGCCTTTGTTTTTTTATTTTTTTTTAAATAAATATATTTATTATGTTATAAAGCACAGCACTATGCCATACATATTACAATCTGGGATCCATATCTTTGTCACAGTGCATATGCAATGTTACACTACCCAGCACATATTTTATATTACAACTTTAGAGACTACTTAGGTTACACAACACTACCCTGTGCATATTACACTCCAAGGCGCATATCACATAGCAAGCGCTAGTGCCTGTGCTATCTCGCGCTCTCCAATGAATCTGTCATTGCGCACAATGTATTGCATATTATATTTCACGCCCCGGTTCATCTTATATCACACTTTTTGGTGCATAGTTTATACCATATACTATATCTAATTTTCATTTTCAATCGTGCTCTCAGGACTATGTTCTATATAACACTGCGTCCACCTACCCTTTTCATGGGCATTACATTTTGCGATGGGGGGTGGAGGGTCAGGGGATGTTTCTGCCAAGTGAGCCCGGAGTCACAGTCCCAAACGTCCTCTTCTTCCTGAATAAAAGTGAGATTATGGTGCATACTTGTTCATATTTTAAGTAGTTCGCAAAGACACACATTTTAAAAACAATAAAGTTCCTAATACCCACCTTCTCTGAACAGTTAGCTTGCTGCCCCATCACCTCCTCCCTATCCTCTGTTGTCTGAATCCATGGACTAGCCTCCTCCCTCCTGCCATGCATGGTCTGATATGCTGCCACTGCCCTGCATTTAGCATGATGTACCAGTCCACTCATCCTGTCCTCCATTACCCAATTCTATGGCCCATCATTGACCTCCTGCTTAGCCTCTGTGCTTTGCTTGCTGCCCCTATTCTCCTTCCCCCTGCCCTCCGATGTCTTTGTGCATGCCCCTGCTCCATCCTTTTTGACCACCATGTTCCATGGACCTGCCACTCCTTTCTACTCTGAGTGTTCTGTTGAGCTGCCACTCCCCTACCACCTGCCTAGCATTGTCAGAGGACTGTAACCTGTCCCTGCCACCTCCACCCTGCCTGTCCACATGCCATGCCCCTATCCCCTTCCTCCTGTCCTCCATGGTCCATTTTACTGCCACACCCTTCTGCCCTCCCTGGTCTGTTGTGCTGCAACTGCTCCTTCTGCCTGCCCCACGCGGTCTGTTGTGAGGCCCCTTCCCCTGAACTCTCTTGTCTGTGCCCAGGTCCTGACCCTCCCTTCTATCCTCCATGGTCCTTTGTGCATGCCCCTGCATCCTCCTTCTTGCCCATCATAGCCATTGTGCTGCCACTAACCCTCCCGCTTGCCATGCATGGTCTTCTGTGCTGCCATGGCCCCTCCCACCTTCCCTCCATGGTCTGTGTGTATGCCATCACAGTCTTACTGTTGCTCTCCATGGTGTGTCTTGTTTCTAGTGCCCATCCTGCCTGACCTCCATGGTCATCTTGCTGCTCCTGCCCTGCCCCCTTGCCCCCAGCCCTCTGTTTCCATGTGCAGACCCCTATTCCCTCCCTCCTGGTTTGTCGGTTCCATTGTAATGCCCCTGATCCGTCCCTCCTGCCCTTTATGGTCTGTTATGCTGCAGCTTTCTCTCCTGTCTGTCCATTATGGTCAGCTAGCTACCATTGCCTCTTCCCCCTCTGTTGTCTGTTGTCCATGTGCATGGTCCTGTCCCCTCCCTATTGCTTTCTATGGATTGTTGTGCTGCACTCCCGTCCCGCATGCCCTGTGTGGTGTATTGTGCTGCTGCAAACCCTGATGCCTGCCCTGTAGGGTCAGCTTGGTGCACCTCTCAATGTCCCTCCTGTCCTCTGTTATCCGAGTCCATGTCCCTACCCCAATTCCTCCTGCCTACCATGATCCAATGTACCATACTTGCGAACATTTTGAACTTGGTAAGAGGGAGATTTTGAAAAAAACTGGGGTATTGATTTTCCCCTTTGAGTTACATTGAAAAAGAGAAGATTGTAGACAGGAAGCAGATCAAGTAAAGCCCATTTGAGCTTAAAAACATTGGACGTTTCCTGGCTGAAACGGGTCTGTTGGCATGTATGGTTGTATGACCACTGCCGCTTCCTTCTGCCCACAATGGTCTATTATATTGCCACAGCCTCTCTTGCCAGTCCTGTATTGTTGGTTTGTTGCCCCTGCCCCCCTTTCCACTGCCCTCCATAGTCTGTTGTGCTGCCACTGCCCTTCCTGCCTGCCTAGTGTGGTCAAATTGTTGCCTCTGCACTCGCCTACCTGCCTTCAATTTTCAGAGTCCGTGCCCCTGGCCTCTGCCTCTCAACAGTATCCCAATGAACAACTAGATTGCTAACATTCTATATTTATTACAAAGTGTGGAATGCCTGACGTCATCTTGATGTAATCAAAACTGTAATGCCTAGAGCATTTCCTTTAGAAATTACATATATGAGAGGGTCTTATTTGCATCACAATTATGGTTAGTGCTCTAAAAAACTAAAATGAGGACATATTTTCTGAGTTTTCAAATAGCGACAAAGAACTTTTAAATTATTTGTAATCTTAGTTTTTTTATCCAGTTGACCACTTGATTAAATGTTGCATCCAAGGGGAGAGGGTGTGGTGTTACTTCCAGAGCTGCAGACTTTGCAACTGGGGAACCAGGTTGGAGTTTCTGCTTCAGCTCAACATTCTGTGATTCTGGTCAAAT
The DNA here is from genome assembly GCF_964204655.1 of Triturus cristatus. Lineage (NCBI taxonomy): Eukaryota > Metazoa > Chordata > Amphibia > Caudata > Salamandridae > Triturus > Triturus cristatus. Next base: position 879,606,416 of record NC_140589.1, read on the forward strand.
CACTTAATCTCCCCATGTCTACAACCAAAATGAATTTGATCTTGTGTGATGTAACCAATGTTCATGTAAAGCACTCCAATACCTGACAAGTCTGCACTATATACAACTGCAAATACACAAAAAATAAGTGTTTTGCACACTTCTGTCATTGGGCTACATTTGGGCTACATCTGGGTGATATTTGGGCTACATTTGGGCTCTTTTGTCTCTGGTGGCCATTTTAGGAGATTTATTTGTTATGAAGTTTCCTAATTTCCTCATTTACTGCAGTCTCCTCAGTAGGAAATGCTTTCAGTTTTTTACTTTGATTCCATCAAGAAGGTATTCAGATATGTCACACATTTGCCATAAATTCTGAATGTTAGCACTCTAGTTGCTCATTAGATCACTGTAGTAAAGCTACTGCTCACCACGGAAGTCTGCTGCTAGTATTAGAAGTGCATGTTTCAGTCTGCATATCAGATTTTTAAATGAAATAGAAGCGGATTTGAGAAGTCACTCAAAATGTGCCCTAATGTTTCTTTCTTCAGCACTAATCATAATTTCTATGGCAAAATGAACCCCCTCATTGTGTTCCTTTTTAAATTAAATGTTTTAAGTGTTACCAGTTTATTCCAATCAAGATGGCTTCAGGTGTGCCATACTTTTGTCATAAGTAAGACAGTAAGCGCTCTAGTTGTTCTTAAGAACACTCTGGGACATTCTGTCATTGGGCTATACTTGGGCTACATCTGGGTGATATTTGAGCTACATTTGGGCCCTTTTGTCTCTGGTGGCCATCTTGGGAGATTTATTTGTTATGAAGTTTCCTAATTTCCTCATTTACTGCAGTCTCCTCAGTAGGAAATACTTTCAGTTTTTTACTTTGATTCCATCAAGAAGGCATTCAGATGTGTCACACATTTTCCATAAACTCTGAATGTTAGCACTCTAGTTACTCATTAGACCACTGTAGTAAAGCTACTGCTCACCAAGCAAGTCTGCTGCTGGTATTCAAAGTGCATGTTTCAGTCTGCATGTCAGAATGTTTTTATGAAATAAAAGAGGATTTCAGAAGTCAAAATGTGCCCTAGTTTTTCTTTCTGCAGCACTAATCATAATTTATATGGCAAAATGAACCCCCTCATTTTGTTCCTTTGTAAATTAAATGTTTTAAGTGTTACCACTTTATTCCAATCAAGATGGCTTCAGGTGTGCCATACCTTTGTCATAAGTAAGACTGTTAGCGCTCTAGTTGTTCTTTAGAGCACTCTGGGAAGCTGCAGTAGAACACAAAGGAATCAACTGACAGTCTCTGCCCTTGTTGGATGTACATGTTTTACTGAGAATGTCAGACTTCATTCTTACATGACTGAGAAAGATAATGTGAATTTACAGAAAATATGCTCTCAGTTTAGTTTATAGATCACCTTCCAAACCTCTGTGGGAAAAGTATGAGAAAATAGTTTGCTCTCAAACATGATTCATGATATCACAGCAGAAGGCTTTTTCACATGGTAAAATCACCTAAGAACACACCACAATTCCTAAAATGAGTGTGGTACCATCAACAAATGATTTATAATGTAACTAAAGTCTTAAAACCTTCTATTAACTGCAATGCTTTTTAATGAGGTGCTATCATGTATATTGGTCCCAAGATGGCTGCCAACACTTCTTGGATGAAGTACTGACAGCCAATCAGATCTCACGATGAGATGTGTGGTTAGGCTCCGCCCAGATATGTATGTGTTTTTATTTGGAATTTCTCAGGAACTACTGAACAGATTGACACCATATATGCAAAAGGCACATGCCTGACCTGAGGACTGCCTCTTTGCCAAATTTCAAGTAATTCTGTTCAGCCGTTCGGGCTGTACCTTGGACTAAAGGTCCCTATGGAAAATTGCATGGGGAAAACGCGTTTTGGGACCCCCCTTTTATCTCAGCCCCCGCTTGACGAATCCCCCCCGAGACTTTCAGGGTAGGAGCGGAGCGGAGCGCCCCACCTATTTTGAAAATTTCGCGAGGATTCGTCAACCGGCGCCAAAGTTATTCCAAATAGAATGTTGCGGATTTCCTATGGAAACACGGTCCTAACTAGAACTATCTACTGGCGACCGCCAGTGGATAATATATATATATCTATATCGCAACAAGATACACTGAACAGCAACGTGCAGAGAGCAATAACCGCGCTGCGCTCCCAAATAGCGTTCAGGACTACTCTGCCACTGTCGGCCACGGGGCGGCTGGCCATCGCGAAGATGGTAATGTTGCCTAGAGTGCTGTATTATTTCACAACCATCCCGATATTTCTCACGGCGACCATATTCCGGGTCCTAGACACCCTATTGATAGACTTAGTGTGGGGTACGGGTAGTAGGAGAGTGGCACTTAGGAAATTGCAACTACGACTACTGCTAGAGGGGTGGGAGCACCCGATTTTAGAGCCTACTGTATGGCAAGCCAGTTGCAAGGGCTCTCATACTGGATTGCGGGTCGTGACCTGCAGGAAATTGAATATACGCCCAGGTTGTTAGCACAAGGTAAACTACATGCGAAATTACATGATGCATGCCCACTTGACGCCTCGGATTCCCCTCTATTGCAAACAGCATTAAAATACTGGGATCCTTCAAGAAATACACACGCCCATGCCTACCCTATGCACCAAATATCCCTATATGGTCACGCGGAGACAGATAACAGAATGGGAAGAGGGTGGGATAGCTACGGTTGGGACAATGTTTCAAGAGGGCACATTAATGTAGCGCACTGACTTCACAAATGCCAATGGCCTGTTGGATACTTTATTCCTCTTATTTGCAGGACTCTCTCACTGTGTGAAACGGTTTTGGGCCCCAACTGGGCAAGAACCGCCAACGAACGAACTGGTACATATGCTTCATTTGATGAGAAATGGCAGGCATCTAACGAAATGGCTTTATGTAGGCATACGAGGGACAGTAAGATCCCCACTGGAGGCGCTGTGGACCCGATGGGTGCTAGATGTGACAGGGGGCCTGACGGACAAGGAATGGGCAAAACTACTGGAGTATCCGAAGATAGTGTCCCGCAACGCGCGGTTTAAATTTATTCAATATTTGATTGCACAGAGAGCATACCTCACTCCACATAGACTCCACAAGATGTTTCCTGCTACTCCCTCAAAATGCCAGAGGTGCGTTGAGGAGGATTCCGGGTTTCTACATATGCTGTGGACATGTCCGGCACTAACGAACTATCGGACACAGATTGCACACGTGCTTACCGATACTGTAGGGTGGGGGGGGAGGTGTCAAGGGGTAGTCGATATAGGTTTATTTAGCAATGCAAAACGTGGGCTAAAAATGCTAAATGGTCTATTTAATGCCAACATAAAAGAAAGGTACACACTGGAACGTGTTGATGTTAACAGTTATGTACGTGTAGGTACTGTACTGACTATGTGCTCAAGTATGTACTAGCAGGGCATTTGTCGATGCAACGTTTTGACACGAAATGGATCCAAGATGGATGTGGGACATTGTATGTACATCTGAATAAAAGTAATAAAGTTTGTGTTAAAAAAAATCAGTTTTCTATAATGTATACTAGACCCAGTGAATAGTACACTGATTTACTAAAGGCCAACACATCAGTTATGGGTCACAAGAGGGAGAATACATATCATATGCCACTAACTAGAGCAAAATATGGTGACTGAAAATAATAGTATAGAAAGATAAGCATAGCTGGTTGTCCTGCTCTAATCACTTCTCATGCAATCACAACAACAGAGCTATTCCATTTGTCATACATTTCTTGCAAAATACACCAAGGGAAAACTTTCCTGAATGAGTGTCTGCATTTTTAAGTATAGACAGGTTTTTAAGAAGTCTTGCAAGTAGTAGTAAAGGAAGTTCACATTTTGGAATACTCTGCAGATTATCAAACAGGACGTTCTAGAGAAGCTGTTCATAGAAGTCAGGTCAACCTTGTCAAACTATCAGCAATCCTTGCACATGTCTATGCAAAGTCCAGGTCTGTTCCGCCCTCTCCAGTCTATTCTCAAAATTGCTAACTTTTTCACCTATTTTTTCTTGTTTGAGTCTGTTTATTGAAATTTGACTTACAATCAGTATATGCGGTTTGCACATTTGGTGATACAATTTGTACAGTATACAGTAGATCCTTAGAGCACGTCCATCATCTAGGCTCCGCTAGCCACAGCCCCGCCAACTTTTTCACCTACGGGATACGGCATTATGACCTACATGGTCTTATATACAATATTTTTCCACATTTTGCACTGTACCATTTACATATCATGGTTTCATTTATAACTCATATTGGAAGTAAACACTCCGTAGAAGTAATCAAACAATTTGTATTCATCTTACTTTTGTGTGCTTTCTGAAAGAGCTCCTTGTAGCCATTCATTTCTGATAGACTCCTTAAGTAAATCTTTGTAGTCACTCTGAAGCTGCTGCAAGGGCCTCAGCGCATTGTCCACATAGAGTGAAGCTCTGGTTGGCATTTCCTGATCAACAATGAAGGGAAACATTAAAAATACTTTAGCAGGAACAATTTTTTTCATTGACAATAGTTGCCTAAGAAATGCTCATTCTCAATACAGATTAACACAACACCTATCTCCAAATAGCCAGTCAAAAAAGTTCTCACTTATCACAGTAGGTCTTTCATAAGGTCCTGGAATATTTACTATTGCAGGAAGATTTGTGAATGGTGTTTTCAATTAACCTTTTTTTTTTTTTTAAACAGATTTTATTTGTCAAATTGCGAATACATCGCAGAGCTCTGTACCCCAGAGACAACTGCAGAATCAAGCCATACATTACCATGGGAACGATCGACTTTTGTGAGTGACATAAAAATGCATGACGAAATCATACAAAGAAATACACCCCCCCCCCCCAACAACCCCCTCCCTCGACCCTCCCCCTGAAGTCGCACAGAGTCCGCATAGTCCTGTCCACTGCCTTTATACAGAATGGAAGAGTCCTAGCATGATAACACTCACGCCCCCCGGGTCACACCCACCCTGCACCTCCACAGACCCACATGCACCAGAAACCACCCCAATGAATGAGCTTCTACTACAGCTGGTGGCTCCAGCCACAGACCCAGGTAATCCGCCCAACTTTTCCATATTTTTTAATGCTTGCGTGGGCATCCCCTAGCTACAAAAATGAGCTGTTCTAGCCCCATACAAAAGTCCAAACCATTCTTCCATGCGGTCACCGAGGGGGCCCGCGGCGCCTTCCATGCCTTAGTGATATCTCGTTTCGCCAATGTGAGGCCTAGTAGCATGAGGTGTCGTTTGTAAACATTAACCCCATTCCCTCCATAACGTGAAGCAGGGCCAGCCGCGGCGTACGCGGGAGCTCCCATACCAGGGCCTCCGAGAGGCAGGAAAACACCCCTCTCCAAAAACGATCCAAGGAAAGACACTGCCAGATAGTATGTATAAACTTACCCTCCTCTGTACCACATCGAAGACACTCCGGGGAGGCAATCAAACCCGCCGGCCACAATTGAGCCCAGGTAAAATAGACCCTGTGCAGGTACTTAAATTGGATGAGGATAAGGCGCATCGCTATGGCCGCTCCCCGTGGGGCCGCCAAGGCCTCCCTCCAATCCTCCTCCTCCAGCATTCAATTAACCTTTTAATACCAAATATACATTGCCTAATAAACCTTTCTGACAATAAGCCTATGAAAAGGTGCTGAACACTTGAGCATAATCTCAGCTTCCTTTTAGTAACAGGATCGGAATGTAAGAGCAGTCATGTATGGGAGGCAAACATGGTGGAGCAGAAAGTAACTAAACATACTGGGTGCCCAACACCAGACAGCCATTGTTTTGTAGCTGTGTTACTGAAAGGATCACCCCACAAAGGAATTAAAAGTGAATGGTATTGTCATAATCCATTAGTTGCCCTTCTTCCAGGACGTTAGAGTGAACAAAGCATTAGGCACTTTAATATTATGCAATTACCTATTCATGAAAAGAGCATATTTTAGACTAGGAGCCTAAGTACCTCATTTTTAATGTTCATCCAATTAATGATGTTAAACACACAGTCGCACTGAAAGATGACAGATGGCAATTGTATATATATTGTAATAAACGTCCAACATTTGGGAATCCAAAAATCACCTTTTTAGACAACAGTATTGAAAAGTGCCTTTCAAAACGTATTTCTATTACCTGTTCCTCCAAATAATATTTGAAAGGATTTTATAGCCATTCTGCAACTCTTTTTGAAACATAATTAAAAAAAAACCAACATGCAAGATATTGAGTAGAGCACACATCATGATAACGTGCCACGTCTTTAAAACTGTTATGGGTAAGTAACTTCCCCCTTAAAGGATGGTATATTTCTTCAGTGTTACCAGATGCAACTCAGCTAAATGCACTAACTAAGATACTAATTGCTTTAAAATACATGGTGCCGACAGAGTTGGTTCTGAATCCTTCTCTACTTTTAATATTACCAAACCAGGATTCCTGAAAAATGGTCTTTACTCAATGAAAATTAAAGTTTCATTGTATTATAGAGTGACAAGATCAAAACATCTGCCTACGAAAAAGATAGAGTTCTTACTCTTTAATGATTGTTTAATTAATATATAAAAGGAGTGCTCAGGCTGCTCAAGATTATCGAATAGCAAGACCCCAGTGATATTCTTCTTCTCAATCTTTATTTCGACAACAGTCATAAAAGTACAAACAATTGACAAAGATACAATAATTTGATAAAATAAATAAAACAGCAATAAACAATAGAATTTGATTAGAATTACTACAAAAATACGTATGCCAATTATAATATCCGCAAGACATGACCCACGCTTGTAAAACATGCCAATAATAGTAATAGTCAATGCAGAGTACCTACGTGAGGAATATAAGTTTTTAGAAGCCCTTTTCTGAGCAAGAATAGCACAAGCTAAAATACATGAGTTTCAGACAAAATTAAGGCAGGTTCTTTTTTTCCTCCACATAGCTAAGAGAAATGATGACATAGCAAAGACTATTACAGTAGTTAAATATTTTTTAAAAACACGATAAGCGTGCATACAATGCGTAAACCCCAGGTTTTTACAGAGAGGAACAATCCAAGACTTCCAGGACAGAAAAATAGAATATGGAGGTCAGTTTCCTGGTCCGCATCGTAACCAGGGCAATTTTTTGGAGAAGACGGCGACCATTTACTCGTAAAAGCTCTTATAGGTAAGGTGCCGTATCTCCACTGCAAATAGAGTTTTCTTGCAGAATGAGGTCTAATCTCGCTTAAGGCATCCTCAAAATAGTAAGAATCTTTAGTCATTAAAAAAGTTTGTGTTAAACAAGAAGATTGAGATTTCTGAATAGAGACAGTAAGTTTGAATTCATAATAAGAATTAGCCAAGTGCTTTCGGGAGACACTAAAACAAGCTGTCTCAGGATTTGACCACAGCTGTGAAAGGCCTAGTAGCCCCAATCCCTCCTTCACATACCTAAGCCAGGGATGATTCCCTGCTTTGGGTAATCCCATGACTTCCATAAATTCATTTCTATAGACCTGAAGCTCTGGGGTAATCCAAAGCCTCCGCCAAAATATTAAAGGTTTAAGGCCCAGTTCTTCATCTATGGGTCTAAGACCCAAATCAAGTCTCAATGGGAGTGAGGGAGAACTGGAGGGTAGGGCTACCAGTTGCCTTAAGAATTTACTTTCTACGGCAGTGATCTCTGGCCGACAATTAGTGCCCCAGAGGTCTCCTCCATAGACCAGACCTCCCCTTGCCTGTAATTTATATATTTCGAGGGGTGGGGTAGTCGGTTTTGCACATGATCTGTTAAAAAGTTTTATAATCCCCCTGACTGATTGGACTAATTTTAATTGTGCCCTAATTTGGTATGGAGCCCATGTCATTGTCTCATTTAGGGTAAGCCCCAGATACTCAAAGGTCTTAACCCTTTCCAGGGCGGTTCCCCCTATGCACGGATTTGAACGAGTTGTCGCTGGTGGGTTAAAAATCATATATTTGGTTTTAAGAGTATTGATTTCTAATCCCCGCTCCAGACAAAATGTCTCAAAGCCATCCAGGACTCGTTGCAACCCCATCGGTGACTTCGAGAGTAGTAAAGTGTCATCTGTGAACATTAATCGCAGGAACCCGATGGCCAGCAAGCATGGGGGCATCACTATTGATGACCTTGTTCAGTTGTGAGAACGCTCCGTTGACGTAGAGGCAGAACAGGGTTGGAGCCAACACACAGCCCTGTCTGACTCCTTTGACAACCGGAAATCTGGAAGTTAAAGCCCCATTTTTGCCACACCTGACTTGTGCAAAATTCCCCTTGTGCAAACGAATTATCATATTCAACAAAGGAGCGGGGATGCCCAATTGTGAAAGAACGGACCACAGTTTTGATCTGGGAACCAAATCAAACGCCGCACGTAGATCCACAAATACAGTATACAGAGAGCCACCCTCCACTTTGACAGTTTTCCAAAATAGCATGGTGATGCGGAAGATTTGGTCCAGAGTAGAGACATTCTTCCTAAAACCCGCCTGATAGGGGCTCAGAATGGAGAACTCCTCCATCCAGTCCAAATTTTCTGGGGTACATCTATGAGGCTGATAGGCCTGTAGTTAACCGGAAGCAGAGGTGAGCCCTTCTTAAAAATTGGAACTATCTCAGCTCCCAGCCAAGTACAAGGTATCGCCATGCCCTTCTGAACTGCATTAAATAGGGCCGTTAAATAAGGAGCCCAAACCGTCGGTTCATTTTTGAAAAGGTCACCGGGAAGTTTGTCCAGCCCAGGTGCTTTACCGGCTGGAAGATTGTATAATATATCAAAAACTTCTTGCTCCCTAAAATCATCACCATATTGAACAGTGATAATTTTGGGCGGTGTTGCCCCCTGGTCCTTATCATTGATGATAGTATCACTGCCATATAGGGAGGAAAAATGGTCTTCCCAGACGTTTGGAGCGATGTTGGGTGCTATCGCTGATAAGGGTTCAGACGAGCCCGTGTTGACAATTTGCCAGAACTTACGGGGGTCTTTTATTTTTAATGCAGCAGATAGATTATCCCAATTGTGAATTTCCCACTCCAACTTAGCATGGTGGATTAAATGCTTATATTCCAATCGTTTTTGTCTAATTAGCGCCTTGTTAGTATTGGACTTTACAACTTTGAGAAGTTCTGTTTTTAGTTTCCTACAGGCGGCATTATACCAAGAAGGTATATTGCCACTCCTTCTCTCTTTAGGCGCTATAGGATTGAAAACATTAGCCAAAATAGCATTTAATTCGAGATTTAGAACCTCAAATTTTAAAAAAGTTTCAGAGGTAGGGCTCTGCAATGGTAAGGAACCAACAGCTTCCAATACCGGGATTACCTTCTCATAAAGTTCTGGCAGTATCGCCGGATAATTGACTCATTTTTTCCACCTCAACCTACGCCTATTGCTGGATAAATGGCAGCCTATATCTGGGTCCTCGTTCATATTACATGGGACTTCAAATTTCCCTGGGGAGAGAAACTCAAGGATCAGTGGATTATGGTCACTATCTTCCCTTGTTTCTATCCTAAAATCTAAGACCTTTTTCCAAGCGGAACTCTCAACAAATATATAATCCAGCCTTGATTCTTGGCCAGGTTTGTTAAAAGTGCACTTAGCGGGGACGTCTGATTTAGAACGACCATTACGTGCCCTAATTGAGTGCTTTAAAGTTAGGGCCATAATTTGGACAGCAAGAGGCGACCATGACCTCGGAGATGGGCCCACAACTGGGGGAATTGCCCAATATTCATCCTCCTCCTGGGTATCGCTGTCCAACAAACCCGAAAGCGGCTCAAAATGACAGTTAAAATCCTCCCCAATTAAAAGGGTGGTACCCTGAGGAATCGTATTTAAAAATGTAGAGAGCTCTTCAATAGTGTCAGACTCCGCTGTAATGTTCACAGGTCTAGAATAGACATTAATCAAGGCGAGACGAAAATCATTTGGCCATTCCAGGGACACACATTGCACATCCTCTGATGACGTATCCATAACCGTGGCCTGACAGCCCAGGAGGGTACGCACCCAAATTGTCACGCCCCCGGATGGTCTGCCCCTACCGCTCCACCTTGCCGGGATTGAAAATGAAGCAAAGCCACTCCGATGATATTCATCCCTGGCCCAAGTTTCCTGAAAGAGGCATATGTCGTTTTTATCTATAAACAAGCCCCACTCAGGAGACATTATTTTATTGGCAATCCCTGCTAAATTCCACGACAGAAGTGTCAGAGAAGCCAGAGGAGGTGGCACCACCAGATTTAGCTCAACATTACCCTCAATAGGCGTTACATTCTCGACCCCATAGCCATTTTCTACAATCCCATTCTCCTCAACTTGGGAAATTGAGGCAGGAGAGACTCGGGGTAGAACCCTCTTAACTATATCTGTTCCCCCTAGTCCACCCCTGCTCACACATATGGATAGGCGCTCATTGTGGGTAATTTTGTTACTACTAATGGCACTGGCTATCAGCTGGCTCTTTGAATTAGGGTTACTGGATAGTCAGTCTGTCTATCTCGTTCAAGCAGCTGAACCTTTTATAATCCAGAAAATGCGGGGTCATAATAGAGTGGTGTAATTTATTTCTGAACCCTCTGGGAAGGCTTCTACCACCCACCCTCGCCCATCCCAATTCCAGTGCCTCATCAGAAAACCTAACATGTGGTGGGTAGAAAAAGGCCACCGGTAATGTCCGGATTAATGACTCATCCTGAGAGGGGGGACAGCTAAGAATGTAAGAAACTGCCCCAGGATCCCTAAAATTTACCACAACACAATCACCCCTAATACTTTTCTTAGATGTTCCCAGCCATGAGACCCTTCTAACCATCATAATCTCACCAAAAGACTGTAGAGGTAAGGATCTATGCTTATTTAACCAACTTACAACTTTATTCTTTAGTGAGACAAAAGATTCTTCTTTTGTATTGGTGAGTTCAGGAACTCCAGCTAGGACGACTGCCAGCGGGGCTGCTTCCGGAGGTAGATTTAATATCTGATCCTTCCTCAAACTATTGCCCTCCTGATTTTCTTGCTCTACATTAAGAACGGGCTTATCCACCACCAACCTAGAGGAAAGAGGGGGGTCAGAATATATATTCCTTTTTGAGGCAACTTGCACTTGGAGAGGGGAGTTTGCCAAAATTGGAATAGTTGCTGCGGAGTTGGAGTTAGGCAAACACTCAGCTATTGAGGTGGCAACCCTTCCCTCTATCCAATGCTCGATGGCCCTCTCTATATTTGCCAGCCTAAGATCTATTTGGTCAAATCTGACAAATAAAGGGTCCAGAAGAGATTTCAAAAGACTTGGAAAGTCTTGAGTTTGGAGGCCAGCCCTTACCTCAATGTTATCATTATTGGTCAAAATGGAAGGGTGATCTACAGAGGGGCTGTGGGCAAGGAGAGTAGCAGAAGAGATGCGTCCGACGCTGCGTCCCGCGCTGCGTTTCTGTAGTCCCGTTATATACGTCCTGATGAGGGGTCGGAGTCGCTTTGGAAGAGGCAGCAGCTGTGGGATGGTGGGCTGCTGGTCCTCGCAGTCCTTTGCACTATCAGCCCCAAAAACGGCAACACCAAGTAAGGCTCCCGCGAGTGGCTCCCGCGAAGCGGGCGCCGCGAGGCGTTTTCAAGTGTCCTGATGGGGGGGCGGAGTCGCTTTGGAAGAGGCAGCAGCTGTGGGATGGTGGGCTGCTGGTCCTCGCAGTCCTTTGCACTATCAGCCCCAAAAACGGCAACACCAAGTAAGGCTCCCGCGAGGCGTTTTCAAGTGTCCTGATAGGGGGGGCGGAGTCGCTTTGGAAGAGGCATCAGCTGTGGGATGGTGGGCTGCTGGTCCTCCCAGTCCTTTGCACTATCAGCCCCAAAAATGGCAACACCAAGTAAGGCTCCCGCGAGTGGCTCCCGCGAAGCGGGGGCCGCGAGGCGTTTTCAAGTGTCCTGATGGGGGGGCGGAGTCGCTTTGGAAGAGCCAGCAGCTGTGGGATGGTGGGCTGCTGGTCCTCGCAGTCCTTTACACTATCAGCCCCAAAAACGGCAACACCAAGTAAGGCTCCCGCGAAGCGGGGGCCGCGAGGCGTTTTCAAGTGTCCTGATGGGGGGGCGGAGTCGCTTTGGAAGAGGCAGCAGCTGTGGGATGGTGGGCTGCTGGTCCTCGCAGTCCTTTGCACTATCAGCCCCAAAAACGGCAACACCAAGTAAGGCTCCCGCGAGTGATATTCACTAATTTGTGCATCAAGCACACTCTTTCCAAAAGCAAGACTGTATTCACACAGTAAATAGTTGATGGCAATAAAAAGAAAGTGTGCTTTGAAAGCTAACTATAAGGAAGCAGACACGAAATGGTTACTTACCAGCAGAACTAGTTTTGCAGCTTTAAGAGTTTTCTGGATTCACATACTATGCATTATTCCGCCATCTAGTGGTTGGGTCCAAAATGTATTATTTTTTTCCCTTTCTGTGGGCGTCATCAACCACCATTTGAAGGTATGTCCCTCCCCTGTGTGACGTCAGACGGAGCCCTGGATGTTCCTGTGCGTAATCGTCATTTTCTGATTCCACTTGGGAAATTGTGTCAGGAGAGACTCGGGGTAGAACCCTCTTAACTATATCTGTTCCCCCTAGTCCACCCCTGCTCACACATATGGATAGGCGCTCATTGTGGGTAATTTTGTTACTACTAATGGCACTGGCTATCAGCTGGCTCTTTGAATTAGGGTTACTGGATAGTCAGTCTGTCTATCTCGTTCAAGCAGCTGAACCTATTATAATCCAGAAAATGCGGGGTCATAATAGAGTGGTGTAATTTATTTCTGAACCCTCTGGGAAGGCTTCTACCACCCACCCTCGCCCATCCCAATTCCAGTGCCTCATCAGAAAACCTAACATGTGGTGGGTAGAAAAAGGCCACCGGTAATGTCCGGATTAATGACTCATCCTGAGAGGGGGGACAGCTAAGAATGTAAGAAACTGCCCCAGGATCCCTAAAATTTACCACAACACAATCACCCCTAATACTTTTCTTAGATGTTCCCAGCCATGAGACCCTTCTAACCATCATAATCTCACCAAAAGACTGTAGAGGTAAGGATCTATGCTTATTTAACCAACTTACTACTTTATTCTTTAGTGAGGCAAAAGATTCTTCTTTTGTATTGGTGAGTTCGGGATCTCCAGCTAGGACGACTGCCAGCGGGGCTGCTTCCGGAGGTAGATTTAATATCTGATCCTTCCTCAAACTATTGCCCTCCTGATTTTCTTGTTCTACATTAAGAACGGGCTTATCCACCACCAACCTAGAGGAAAGAGGGGGGTCAGAATATATAGACCTTTTTGAGGCAACTTGCACTTGGAGAGGGGAGTTTGCCAAAATTGGAATAGTTGCTGAGGAGTTGGAGTTAGGTAAACACTCAGCTATTGAGGTGGCAACCCTTCCCTCTATCCAATGCTCGATGGCCCTCTCTATATTTGCCAGCCTAAGATCTATTTGGTCAAATCTGACAAATAAAGGGTCCAGAAGAGATTTCAAAAGACTTGGAAAGTCTTGAGTTTGGAGGCCAGCCCTTACCTCAATGTTATCATTATTGATCAAAATGGAAGGGTGATCTACAGAGGGGCTGTGGGCAAGGAGAGTAGCAGAAGAGATGCGTCCCGCACTGCGTCCCGCGCTGCGTTTCTGAAGTCCCGTTGTATACGTCCTGATGAGGGGTCGGAGTCGCTTTGGAAGAGGCAGCAGCTGTGGGATGGTGGGCTGCTGGTCCTCGCAGTCCTTTGCACTATCAGCCCCAAAAACGGCAACACCAAGTAAGGCTCCCGCGAGTGGCTCCCGCGAGTGGCTCCCGCGAGGCGTTTTCAAGTGTCCTGATGGGGGGGCGGAGTCGCTTTGGAAGAGGCAGCAGCTGTAGGATGGTGGGCTGCTGGTCCTCGCAGTCCTTTGCACTATCAGCCCCAAAAACGGCAACACCAAGTAAGGCTCCCGCGAGTGATATTCACTAATTTGTGCATCAAGCACACTCTTTCCAAAAGCAAGACTGTATTCACACAGTAAATAGTTGATTGCAATAAAAAGAAAGTGTGCTTTGAAAGCTAACTATAAGGAAGCAGACACGAAATGGTTACTTACCAGCAGAACTAGTTTTGCAGCTTTAAGAGTTTTCTGGATTCACATACTATGCATTATTCCGCCATCTAGTGGTTGGGTCCAAAATGTATTATTTTTTTCCCTTTCTGTGGGCGTCGTCAACCACCATTTGAAGGTATGTCCCTCCCCTGTGTGACGTCAGATGGAGCCCTGGATGTTCCTGTGCGTAATCGTCACTTTCTGATTCTTTTTTTTTCTCCTTTCTTTTCTGGTATACTTCCTCCTTGCTTTTTTCTTCCCCACCTGGTTGCATCATCTCCCATTTTCAGGAAGGTTGGTAGGTCGCATGTGAATTCAGAAAACTCTTCAAGCTACAAAACTAATCCTACTGATAAGAAACCATTTCCTTTTACAGTATGAATCCTTTTCTGGATTCACATGCTCAGCATTAGATTATATAGCAGTATCCCTTCCCATGGGTTGGTTGGGATGAAATGTGGAAGTGTTAGAAAACAGGTGGTGTAAGTAACTTTTGTCCCACCTGTGCCTCTTCGCTCATCTGAATGTATACACAATAAGATTTTGGAAAGGTATGTGGTGACGACCATATCGCTGCTGCGAAGGGTGTCCATGGGTACATTTGCTAGGAACACAAGTGTTGCACCCTTATTTGTTGTTGAGTGGGCTCTTGAGCGAATAGGCAGTCTCATCCCCGCCCTCGAAAAGCAAGTCTGTATTGTTTCCACAGTCCATCTTGAGATTGTTCCTTCAGTTACTGGGGAAACCTTGGTTGCTTTCACAAAGGAGATAAACAACTGGTTTCCTTTATGAAACGTCTTTGTTTCTTGCACATAGTACATTAAAGCCCTCAATACATCCAACGTGTGTAGGGTCCTCTCTGCCTGAGTCTTTGAAGAAGGATGGTAGCTGAATATTTTGGTTGAAAGTGGATCATCATCTTGGGTAGGAACTGTGGGTTGGTTTTGAGAACTACCTTTCTGTATTTGCAGGTATGGTTCCTGTATTGTTAGTGATTGTAGCTCCCTCACTCTGTATAGTGATGTGATTGCAATTAGAAATACTGTCTTGAGTAAGATTGATTTGTGATCAGTCTTGTGCAAAGGTTTAAACGGCTTGATCATTAATTGATTGAGCATGGTGTTTAAGCTCCACAAAGGTGCTGGAACGGATCATGGTGGTGCAATACTTTTAGCTCCTTCCAATAATCTTTTCACCACTGGTGATGTGAAAAAACAGTTACATGAAGTGACCCTGGTGTTTCCGGAAGTTCCCCATTGCCCAAATTTGGGATGACCTCCTTACCACCTTTCAGGTAGCCTGCCGGAACCGAGGGATAACCTGAGCCTTAGGAGGGCATCGCTGCCCTACTGGCTGGATGGCGACATCCCTGAGACCATGGCGGGGATAGCTCCCGGCCCCCTCTGCTTGCTTGCCCCCCTGGCGCCTCTCGCATATTGTGCTGCAGGGGGCTGCTGCTAGACATCGCCTACAGTGCGTCTACGGCGCGCGCGCAGGGCTTGCTGCCGCCGCCGCTTGAGAGGACGCGCGCGATACTGGGATACGGACACACCCGGGAAGATATGACCATTCCGCCCCGCTCAGACGCCCCCTCCTAGGCGTGGAGGAATACCTCCCTCACACGAGAGGATAATCTAGGACTGCGGACGCAGACACGGCGGGCTCTTGGCCCCCCTTCCGACGGCCCCCTGCCCCCCCCCCCCTTCTTCCCCCCCCCACGACCTGCTGCTCGGCGCGCCTCCCATATGGCCCAGCTATGCCCCGCTTGACAGCTACTGTCTCCTCCTACACTGCTGCAGAACGATCTCCACCTCCCCCCCTCCCCTCTTATTCTAGACCTCACCCGAGTTTTCGACCCTAGCCCTGACCCCTACGTTCATATTACACACACGGGGAGCAGTTCGGCGACTGGCTACGCTCCCTGACCGAACCCGTGTCCAACCACAGAAACAGTTGCTGGAAGCGTTACCCGACACCCCCGAGGCGCTGCCCTACCTTGCGCGCTCTATGTAGCACTGATGAGGCAGCACTGGCGTACACTACGCGCAGACGGCGGCTATGCCTGGCAAACGCGGAATGATCCACTCGAAATGTGCAGAGTTCCACGCCAGGCTTGCACAGGCACTCGGCGGCCTGGGGAGCGCACTGCTGAAGGGATAATAGAGCGCCATGCGCCGCGCGCATAGGGCTGAGCTGCGAAACGGCACACTGGGCTTGTCGGATGTACACGCTGCTATGTGCGTCTTTGTGAGCTATACTGCCACCTCCTCGTCGCGCTCCAGCTTACGCCAAGAGTAGGCCACCGGGGCTCCGTTGCCCGGAGACCAGGGCATTTGGTGGGGAACCTGGTGCCTTGCGCGATTCCCCCTACGAGCCTAGGGGCTAATTGACGGCGCCGCACTGAGGGCTGGCACACAGCGCCCTCCTCTCTTGCAGGCAATGCGCTTCAGATGAGACACGACGAAATACAGAAAAGCACCATCGACCCACTTACACACAATGTACATACCTGATTCCTATGCATATGTTCAACTGTTAACCGCCGCCGGACCTCCGGGTTGTCGGCTAAATGGCTGTGTCTCACCATCTGAACATGTGTATCTTTGTATTGCTGAATTGATGCCTTGGCAAAGGACAGTACATTGTCAATTGATGCAACTGCGGTTAATAAAGGTTTTAAAAAAATAAATAAAAATGAAGTGACCCTGGTGTAGGCTACTATTGCTGCCAGGTGTACCTTTAAGGATGAATAGGTTAACCTGGTGTCTAACAGGTGAGAGAGGTAAGTTAATACAGTTTCTTGTTTTGTCCTGGTCTCCATATTTCTGTTATTTGTGCACCAGTGAATACATCTGTTCCATTTTGCTGCATAACATTTTCTGGTGATAGCTTTCTTGCTTCATTTAGAATTTCCATTGTCCTGCTAGGAGTTTCAGATTACCGAATTCTAGATATTCAAAAGCCAGGCCGCTAGGCTGAGCGTTGCTGGCTCCGGGTGGTACACTCTCCCCCCCTGCATTGTTAGGAGATCCTGTTCTGCTTTGATTGAGATCATTTGTCCCCTGGACATCTCTATTAGGTCCGAGTATCAGGTCTGTCTGACCCACTGTGGAGCTATGAGGATGAGTTTTGTCCCTGGTTGTCTGAACTTTTCCAGCACCTTCGGTATCAGGGGAAATGGAGAAAAGAGTATACAAATCTCCCAGACCAAATTACTGACAGAGCATTCCCTTCTGACTGGTGGTGTTGAAACTTGGAGGCGAAGTGTTGGCATTTTGTGTTTCTGCGTACAGTTCTTAAGCTGGTCTCCCCCAGACCTTGAATATCTTCTCCAGTGTTTTATTGTTTTAGCTTCCACTCGTGGGAGCTGTTTTCTTGTCTGCATAGTCTGTCCTCCTCCATGTTCTGTATCCTGGTAGGTGGACAGTTTGTAGTGTGATCTTCTTTGGTATTGTCCATTTCCATATTTCTTGGGATAGTTTGCTCAGTGTGAACTATTTTGTGTCTCCTAGTTTGTTGAGATAAAACATGGCTGTTGTGTTGTCTGTTTGCATCAGTATGGCCTTGTCTCTTATGTGTGCTTGAAAAGCCTTCAGGTCTAGGAAAACAGGTAGTGGGTGTGTTTCAGCACATCTGTGCTGTTCCACTGTCCCCATACCTTTAGGTTGCCTGTGTGTGCTCCCCAACCTTTGTGGGCTGCATCTGTGGTGATGGTCAGCGTTGGAATTTTGAATGGTCTCCCTAAGATCAAATCTTTTGATTTCCACCATTGTATCTCCTTTTGTATTTCTGTTGTGACAACCACAAGATCCTTTTTAAACCAACAAAAGGACACTGTTCCTAAAGCAGGGTGCAAAAAGTCACCCGTGCATTTAACAAGGAAAAGAAATGTGAACAAAGAACGAGAAACCTTGGGTAAGGGGTACCCACAAGTGAGGGGAAAAAATATTTTCGTCCTCTGGTGCCCTCACACCCCTCAAGGGGTGTCATGCTTCATCGTCAGGCAGTTGCTCCTCTATTTCTTTTTTTATTAGAACCGATGTGCACACAGCTGTGGCACATTATGAGGCATCAAGTTTTACTGAAGTCCATATGTTTGGTTCATTTTGTTTCTCTTCCTTAGGTATTAATCATAAGCGGCATCCATCATACAGCTGTTGCCATACCGGAGGTATACAGGTTCCTGTCCCGCCCTGATTGAGATAGAGGGTATTTTATCTAATTTACACTGTTCACGTGCACTTAACCTGTTTGAATTATTGTGGTCCTGAAGAAGCGCAAACGACCCTGTTTGGGCGAGATAAGCGCGAAACATGTTGACCTATGACCTTTGACACCCGGGCATAGTGAGCCTTTGGGGCAATGTTTCACTTAGTGTTTTTTGGACTGTGATGGGTACAACAGATACATTGTCGCTGCATGTTGACTCTTTTTTTAACTCATTAACTATCTTGCACGCACATCCTCTTTTTTACCCCCATTGAACCCACTCCCCACACACCCTCATGCACCATCCGGCAGTCCTATAAAAGATCTCCGATAAAGTGACCCTTCGGGGGGCCCGTAGGGAATTGCAGCGGTGGCCCTACGAGGAGCAATTGCCTGATGATGAAGCATGACACCCCTTGGGGTGTGTGAGGGCACCAGAGGACGAAAAGTTTTTTCCCCCTCACTTGTGGGTACCCCTTACCTAAGGTTTCTCTTTCTTTGTTCACATTTCTTTTTCTTGTTAAATGCACAGGTGACTTTTTGCACCCTGCTTTAGGAACAGTGTCCTTTTGTTGGTTTAAAATGTATGCATTAGGAGCATGGACACTGGACCTTTAATAGCTCCTAGGTCCCTCCCTCTTTTTGTTTAATAACCACTAGATCCTCCCAACTCCCGGTGGCTAGTGACTATTTGTTGCGGATCCATTCCTAGAAGGGGTGCATGTGCAGTCTCACATGTATTATAAGTGGTATGTAAGGTGCCATCATGCCCATTAGTTTCATGACAGCCCCCACTGTCAGAGAACAACCTCTCTGGTAGAGGTCAGTTGCTCTGTGATCGCCATTGCGATCTTTGTTACTGGGTATGCTCGTGCTGTCTTTGAGTTTATAGTCTCCCAGGAACACTTACCTGTTCTGGTTGTGGTGACAACTTCTTGTGGTTTATGGTGAAGCCCAGTCATTGCAGTGTGGTGATCGCTATTTGAGTATCCTTTTGGCATATTTGTTTTGAATGTGCTTTTTCTAGCCAATCGTCCAAGTATGTGTAGACATGGACACATTGTCTTCATAGGTGTGCTGCTACCGCTCTTTGGAGAGTCGTCATCTTGAAGTGTTGCGTACAAATTTATTTGTTTAGGAATCGGAGGTCCAGGATTGGTCTTCGAATTAGATCTTGTTGCAGGACCAGGAAATAAAGTGAGTAGTTTCCTTTGTTTGCTTCCCTTGTACGGCTTTCTTCTGTAAGAGTTCCTTGACTTCTTTTCTGAGTTGTATGATCTCTTGTCCTTGAAACCTCTTTGGTTTTGGGGGAATTTGTGGTGGTTGCTTGATAAATTCTATGCAGTATCCGCAAAGTATCAGATTCAAAATCCAATAGTCTGAGGTGATTTTTTCCAACTCCTGTGGGTAATCTCCTATGCTGCCTCACTCTGGTGTTTTGTGGTGGCATGTGCTGTTGTTGGGCAAGTCACTTGTCTGCTGTTCTTCCCCTTCTGGGGGATCTGGCTTCCTACCCTTCCTCGTCCATGAAAGGGCTGCCTAACGTTTGTTGCGTGATTTGGTGTGAGCTGCCCAATACTTGCTGTTGGCCCCGGTACATGGAGCTCTGCCACAGGGCCTTCTGGATGCTGTTCCTCCTCTTCTGAAGGAACCCTTGAATTGTAGTGCCCCATTGCCTTTGCCGTCTCGTTATCTTTTTTGAGTTGTTGCAGGGATTCACCTACCACCTGTCCAAACAGGGCACCTCCAATGAATGGCATGCTAATTCTAGAGGCGTGTACTTCTGGTCTTCTTAGTGTGGTGTCCATACACATCTGCGTGCTGGCAGTGTCAACTGCGTCCAAGGCTGATTTGAGGCACGTGTTTGCAATGTTTCTCACCTCTTGAATCAATGCCTTGGCCCACTTTTGGTACTCCTCTGGGGGGGGTGTTGCATAAGGGACTCCATCTCCTCCCATTTCTAATGTCCATACCTGTTTAACAGGGCATTTGAGTTTACAATCCGCCATTGTGTTGCAGGCTCCCTCTCCATTTTCCTTCCCACCAGGTCCAGTCTCTCACTTTCTTTTTCAGGCAGTGGACCTGTGGAGATATGTACATTGTTTCTCTTCCTGGTAGTTGCAATAATGATTGAATCCGCAGGAGCGTTTCCCTAGATGTATTCGGGATCTTGAGTAGATGGCTTACATTTATTTTCTACTCTGGGTGTAACAGCCCTTGCAGTGGCTGGTTCATTGAATGCCTCCTTTCCCTAGCTCAATATGAAGGGGAGCATGGGAAAATAAAGGATCCTCTTGTTTGATGGCATTAAGGTCTCAGGGAGAAAACTAGAGTCTCCTTTTTCCTCCTCTATTTGGACACCAACTGCCTCTGTAGCCCTCTTCAAGAGACTGTTGTAGAGAGATAGATCATCTGGTGAAGATGGCCTCGAAGGGTAATTGTCCACACTTTCTTCTGGGGACTCAGCATTGAGGTCGTGCCACGAATCGTCCTTGAAGCCTGCAACTTCTTTAGCCTCCTCGAGTTTGTGGAGCTCTTCATTAGGTTCTGGTGTTGATGGGGCCTCCAAGGCAGACTGGTCGTCCTCTGTCTCGGTTCCTGGGATCCAAAAATCCTTCAAGGAGTCGTAGAACTTCTTTTTCCTTTGCAGCCATTTTTTGCCTCGAGCCTCCTCTTCTTTTTGACCTCACGCGCTTTCTGCATCGAGCGTCAGCGAAGGTCTCTTTTTTCAGCGTCGATGGGTCTACCGCCTCCGGAACCTTGGTCTTCTCTCTCACTCCCTCTTGAGCGAATGCAATTGTCATAGGTTTCAACAGGGTCTTACTTCCATCTGTATCCCTCGGTCGGGATCCGTTTGGCTCCTTGGGATTCGGCTGACCTTCGGTCGAGGAGTGTTGAGATGCCATAGCTGACTTGTGGGACTTATTGTCTGAGGGTTTTGAGTCAGACCTTTTGGCAGTTTTGTTACCTTAGACTTCTTTTCGGCATCCTCCGCCGCTTCTTTTTATTCTGTGTCAGCTGCATAGATCTCGAAGTCAAACTCCCCTCTATGCGCTGTCTCGACTTCTTCTTCTTCTTCTAGTCTCTGTTGTCCAATGGGAGACAGAGATTGCAGACCTATTGGGGGTCTCTCTGAGCAAACTTGTGGTGGCAGTTGGGCCAGAATTTAAAGCGGATGTTTTCCATGAACCCTACCTGCATTTACTTTCCGACCATGTGTCTGGTGCAGCCGGGTCACCCGTCGGGTGGAGAAGAGAAAGGTCCCTTTCTCTCTTGTTGATGTCCCTCTCGCGGTCTTCGGCAAATCGGTTGATTTTCTGCAAAATCTTTCAATTTCTTGAGAAAAAAGAATCTGAAGTTGACAACTACGCTCAGGAATATGCGGTGCGTCATCTGACGTAACAAAGGGGATGGACATACCACCAAATGGTGGTCAACAACGCACACACACAGAAATAAAGAAAAAAAAAAAGATAATTCCGGACCCAACCACCAGATGGTGGAATAATGCACAGCATGTGAATCCAGAAAAGGATTCATGCTGCAAAACTGTAGTTATGAAATCAAAAATCTTTGGAGAGTTATAAAGCACCTAACTGGAATAAACACACATTGCTCCCCAGAGAATAGGTGTGCAGCAGAGGTTTTAACTCAATACAGCACGGAGTCCTAGATTTTATTTTTCCAATGAATCACAAGTTGGACATCCGAATGATTAACAATCAAACATGTCAGAATATTGTTGACTAGCTCTCCTAATTTATCAAGACTTTAATTCTCTGGCAAACACTCCAAGCACAAAGAAGCATAAGTGGTTGTCCTCCTCACAGCTGCTCATACAGTGGTACCGCTAATCAATTCTCTTACTTCAATAGCCATAATTGGAGAACAGTCATACAGAGAGACACAGTGCAGCAACTACATTAGCAACTCAAAGTTATCATAATGTAGAGGTGTCAATGACCTAGTCACAGCAAACAGAAGGCATGGCCTTCATTAGAGTTGCATATGCACACCATGTAATGCTGGTGTCACCCACGGCTCTACTCGCAAGGGGCATTCTCAAGTCTGTGACACTCACCTGCCAGTTAAGACTAGTCAAGATGTGTTACAGCGTTTAGCCAGGCAGACCTCTTCATTTTTCCCTTTCACCATAATTTTATTTGCATTTATCTTTACGCTGAGAACCACAGTACAGATAAACATTTTATTACTAGATCCCTGTTGGTGCATTCCTTGCTCTAGTAATTTTATGTATCGCTTACCAAGAACCCGAACTCTATGGTGATTGAATTTCGAGATGTTCTATTTTTGCAGTTTATTTAAATACCACAGCTAATGAATATTATATTTACAACTATAGTTTTGTTTCCAACACTCTAGATGATGTGCCAGTGTTTTCGGATAAAAGATTTCACTTTGTGTGAATGAAATGAAAAGGTGGAGTCACAAGTGAGTTTGTTGCACTCAGGTTTCTCAGTTAGGCTCAATATACTGTTGAGATGACAGTACCAGGCTCTCTTAAAGGCAGACTTCACGATCTGTCGTGGATAACCCATCTGGATGAGTACATCATCCTGAGTGTTCACCCATCCATGGACATCCTGATGTTTTCTATTAAATGGGGCAAACACGTTAAGTACCATCTAGTACACTTGGCTGTCCCTACTGCCACTAGAGTAAACACAATTGACAATTCATGGAGGTGTTGGTGGGGGGGGGGGGGGGGGGGGGGGGAGGCACTCCAATCTATGCGCATTTCAACTGTGGCTATTCTGTGGTATACAAGAACACCACAAACACTAAAGGTTTTTTGCACTGGAACAATTGATATTACTCTAAAGGACTTCTCCTATTGTAACTCGACCAATGTAATTTCTTAGATAAGGTGCCCCTGCAACAAAATCTACATTGGGCAAACAATGCAACCCATCAAGGTCCTCATTGAACAGCACAGAAACTGGAGTCCTGTATAAAAATCAAAAGCTGATTCACTCAATACAAGTTGCTATATTCAACATAAAATATAAGAAAAAGGCCTATGTAAGATCGGTGTCAATTAGGCATGGTATCCCATTCATCATAGGAAATAGTAACAATATTTAAACAAACTAATCTTCTTCATTTCCAACCTAATTTTCACATAACACAATCAGCCCAACATATTTAAATACTAAATTAAAAGTAAAAATCAAAAATAACAAAATATTTTCCCTTTGTAAATGTAGTCCTCACATAATATATAAATCTAAGGTCAGAACAATCAAATACAGCCATCCTGCATAAATACATAGCAGATAAAAGCTGTTTAGAAAACAGGAAAACCCATTATGTTGTAAACATACTCTTGCACAGTACAGTAATTCAATCAAACATGGGCAAATGAAGAAATGTCAAACACAAGAAAACCCCACAGTTACAGGCACCATCTTGAAAGGGTGTTTCATTAATCAAAGTTGCAGCTCACTCAGGAAAGAAGTGATATATATCATTATATACTTCAAATACAGATCATTGAATCTTAAATGTGAACCTGGTTGTTGTGACACATGCACATTCAAGCATTGCTCTTTAGTTGCCCAAGAAATATTGTAGTTTGTGAGCTGTATTGGAGGTCAATATCCTCCATCTTCAATGTCATCCTCCAAATGGCATCCAGGCATTGTAACCATAACTCCCTATGCCCATTCCTAGGGTTGGGGTGAACCTGTTCAATCCCCTGGAATTGAAACACAAGACAATATATATATATATGGCCAAGGATTACCTCGAGTCATTGTTTATGACTGCTCTCACATGTTCTATATTGCTTTCACTTAGAGGCTTGATTGTGCTGCCCACATACACTTTTTTGCAGGTACAAATCAGAATATAGATCATGTTCATAATGTTCGTCTGAATCTTGCACTCCCCACTTCCATTGAAATATCTATTTGTATCAGCCCCAATCTGCATACAACACATCGTCCACATTTATAGAAACCTTCGGTCATTTGGCCTCATCAATCAATATGCCTATTTCTAAGAGGACAGCTTCGACAAATCATGTTCTTGATTGTCCTCCCCTTATGAAAGGTAATGCTCGGATAGAGGGTGGGGGCTGGGTGGTTGAGGGGTTAATCGAATCCTTAAAAGCATAATCATGAGTCAACATGCGTCAATGTCTGTTCAAGATCTGGCTTAGTCTGCCCACTTCCAGACCAAAACCTGTAAAAAACCTAATTATCTGTGTCTTGGAACTATACCTAGTTCTTTTGACTCGTAATGTGAACTCATGTTTCAATTGCAGGGCTTCGCTCCTAGCCGTCCTAATCAGGCCACGGTCATATCCCCTACTAAAGATTCTGGTTTAAATATCAGTGATGTTGACAGAGAATTCTCTGTCCACACAACAATTCCTCCATGCTCTAATCATTTCTCAAAATGGTATGGCTCTGATCTGAGAATGCAGATGTTAACTGGTACCATGCAAGACGGAATTACACAGAGCTCTTTTGTGATACACCTGCGCTTTTGTGATACACCTGACTTCGCAGCATCTGATCCTTGACAAAAAATTCAATGTCTAGAAACGTGATCGGAGTACCACTATATATCAAAGTGAACGTCAGATTGTAATCATAATTTATTGTATCAAGCCCAACGGCCTCCTGTAAATCCATGTATAAACCGTCGTCATCATTACATGGGGGAAAATCCTTCCCATCATGAAAACTGTCACATCTGAGTGGTGGCAAACTCTTGTCAGAATTGGAACCAAATAGCTAATGGAAATAATCTCTATGTTCCTGAGATAACTTAGGTAGAGCCTTACCTGACAGCCAGTTGTTGATTTGCCGCTGGTCCGGGACTATGCCTTCTTGGTACACTGCCCTCATAGCACTTAGCAGTTCAGCTCTAAGATCTTGCTCTGCCTTCAGTACCTTCCCCGTTCCTGCTTCCACTGAAGTGTCTATTCTATTCCTGGCCATCTCTGTCTTGGTCTTCCACGCCAGAAGTGCCCTGCTCTTCTTGCCATACTCAAACTGTTTCAATTTACTGGCATTTCACCTATGCCGCGTCATTTGCTCAAGGGCAGCCCTATACTCACCCGCTAAACTCAAGTTCATCCCTCAGATCATGTCTGACCATAAGTTGCACTGACGCATGGATCTCCCTTTCCTTCTGAGCAATCTTATTCAGCATCCCTCCATCCTGTTCCTAAACGCTTAACGACTAACGTAAGCAGCTTTAATTATGCAGCAGCTCAGGTATGCCTTGTAGGCATCCCAGACCATCTGACCACTGGCACTGCCACTATTACTCTGGAGGAAGACATTGGACTCGTTGGTTAAACTTGCTCTATTATTTTGTGATACAGCAGCAACATTCTATCTAGGGTCCACCTGCCACTGGGTTGTGAGACTGGAAGTCTTATGGTCAAATGGACTGCAGAGTGGTCTGAAATGGTAGCCGATAAGTGTGATACAGATTTAGTGAAATGGGCCAACGACCTATCAAGAAGAAAGTAGTTTATGCGGTAAGAGTGTCCATATTTCTTGCTGTAAAACGTATAACCTCTCTGTTTCCCCACCGGTTCTTGTCAAATGTCTACCAACCCCAAATGACGGCTCACATCTCTAATCCTCATTTTCACCATACTGGTATATCTGGCCTTGGATGTCCTATCCTATTTGTTATCTAAGGCCTCACTGAAGTCACCACATATGGGGAGGCAGACAGTACCAGATGTTGTTCTAAAATATTCAGCTGGCTGGGTTCATCACAGTCAGGCCCGTAGAACCCACTGCATGTCCACACAAACCCTCCTTTTTCTATTGTGGCCTGTACCCACCTGCTTGAACAGTCAGCCTCATGGGTTAATATCGTAATTCCCCATTTCTTCTTATTTAATATAGCCACACCTTTAGTGTTGCAAGATTGTTCTGAATACACTATATCCTCAACCCAATAACATCTCCAGAAGTCTTGCAAACACTCTGATTTCCTCGAGTGCGTTTCTTGGGCCTTCTGGCACATGCAAGCAGACAGGATCAATCCATGCCTTCTTTAAGACTTCTTGTACTAACCGTAGTTTCTTCGTGACCCTTAGGAGATTCACATTCCAGGTTATAATATCTACATCTACCCCCTGCATTTGTACAGTATCTCAATAGTCCTAAAGTCACTTATTAACACACAAAAAACTTCCCTAGGAATTTTTTTAAAATTATTTTCTCCAACATGCTCCACACCATTGTGGACCTTCCCTGAGGAACCCTCCCTTCTATCTCTGGCATTGGCATTACGCATTTAGGGCCTTGACCCCAGGGTCTCGCCAGCCCTTGTTCAGAAAATAGAAATAAAAAAAAAAAAGAGAAACAGATAGTACCTAACCCCCCTACCTTGTGACTATTAAGTGGATCTCTATTTTTTATTTTTAGGGATGGATTCTAAGCCTCAACTAATTATAATCCCACTATATACCCAATCTAATTCTAGAATGACAACAGTACTGACATTATAAATACGCCTGCAAAGCACACTGATCAGGTAAAGTCATAGCCTTATGCACTGTAGTCCGATTCCATGACGGTATAGTAATATGTAACAGAAAGAACACAAAAATCTAACAAGAGCCTTGAAACCTACATGGAATATTAACGGAGTTAGAGGTATATAGTACCGATTGTGAACCACCCATAGGTGTGATGGAGTGGGTGGGGGGTGAATGAGGGTGGGGGTCATCAGGAGGAGGAGAAGTGAAGCTGCAGGAATGCACAGGACAGTCAGGTGCATGAAGTACCTAATCAGTCAGACCTCTCATCGGCATCAGGGGGGTCCTGAGGGGCGGTAAGCAACGCATCTCATTGTGCCGTGATGGGGCATCTTCGTAAGCCCTGTATTTCCTTGTGGTGCAGCGCAGCCATCTCTGCCAGACCCCCCTGGACCGTCACACTCCGCCAGTATGCCACACCAGACAACAATGAGACCTTCCAGTGCATGGCGATGGTCCGCTTGGCGAGCAGTAGTGCCAGGTTAATGAAGCGATTAGCGGCACCACCCATTCTATGGCACCTGGAAAGGCTAAGCAAACTGCTAGCTATGCAATCTAAGTCCCCCCCGGCCTGTGGCATGCGAGTGTTTGGTGAAAACCTCCACCCATAGCGCTCTGACGGACAGCTCCAAAACACATGCACCACATCCGGCACCAAGGACTGGCAACAAAGGCATTCCGGAGACACAGTAGGATATATCATATGTATCTTTGCCGGTGTCAAGTAAGCTCTATGTAGTACGTTAAACTGTATATATTGAAAGCGGTCATTGCGCAAAACCTTTCATGAAGTCTGTCTCACTCCTTTTGGGTTTATGCACATCTGACCTTCCCTCCCAGGCTTGGCGAAGAGTTCCCAACAGGTCGTAAGTGGTTTAAGGGATGGCCCTAGTTAGCCATGTAATAAATCTCTGCCGGTTACCCTTTGTGCTAAGGACCTGGGTCAGGGTAGGTGTTGATGGTTCCGTATCTGTAACGCCCCACATGCACTCCAGCGTCAACATGAGTAAGAAGTCTGTGTGCCAGAAATTGGTCCGCCGGAAGACAGGTCTGCTCCGCCAGGAGGTCAAAGGGTTCCATCATGGAACGAAGATCCCAGTGTATCCACCTCTGCTGCTCCTTAAAGTGCCAATCCCTCTCTACCCAGGCTCGCTCGAAATTAACGGATAGAGCCCAGAGGGATTTCCGGAGCATAGAGCGCCAATGCAGGTGCAACCTTCAGCGCTCTACTGTGGCATTCATGTGCCACTCAAATGAGGGTGTTTGAAGACACAGACTGCACTGAGCCCAGAAGAAACAGTTCCTGTACAAGCCTCAACACCCTCTGCTCTCACCCAGGGCTAGGTGGTGCCCAGCCAGCCAATAGAATGGCCACTGGAACTTTGCTGCCAGGTAGTGGTGTTCGAACACTGGAGCTCCCAGTCCCCTACGCTCCGTTGTCAGTTGTAGTTTGGCCAGCCCTACTCTACATCTCCCCCCCAACCCCCCCTATTACACGCAAGGCAGCCCAACTCACAGTCCCAGATAACCTTTTGGTGCATGAGGGCATATTCATAGCACAAGTTGATGTTGTGCCTCGAGTCCAAACACCAAAGACCCACCTTGTGTGGATTGGTCCTGACATTTTATTTTGACAGTCATGAAATAGTTTGCACCCTGTAGTTTTAGGTGGGAAAATTTGAAACACTAGTTAAACCAAAGAAAAAGGGAGCGGAGCTCCAGGTCCACGTCCAAAGGCACAAAAAGAAAGGAACAGATATTAGTGGGCAGGGGTGGCGCTTATGTGCAGCTCCGCTCTGTGACTTCCAGGGCAGAACAAAGTCAATGCAGAAGTGCACAGCACCACCTAGATGCACGTAGAGAATACAGCTATGAAATCTTAAGGATCCATCCTGGCACCTGGGGAATATTGTAAAGGTGAAGAATCTGCAGTTAGATGTATTCATCAGAATGATCCTACTGAAGTCTCACTACAACTGTATGAGCAAGTGACGACTACGCCAACCCATCTCATGACTGTTCCAAAATTCCCATTGTCAAGAGACTATTTTAAGCAACATCTACTATATGAGTTACATGCATGTACACATGTTAATGTTGGATCAGGTCCCCTAACACAGTGTGGGATAGGCTACAGACATATAACACAGGATTGACTCAATATTGTTAATCAGGAATAGAATTTGCTGAAAGGGAGCAAGAAGGCAAATTCCAACAGGAGTTAAAAATCATCTGCCTCTAGATTCTAGAATTAGTATCATCCAACGTTCCCTTTTAGAATAACATTTTAGCTAAGATTGACAGGGTTAAAGGACAAATTAAAGCCATCCATGCTGCCAAGATAGGCAAAAAAGTCCAAATTAAAAAAATGAAAATTATTGAAGTTAGTGAAAAGTCTGACTACCTCTTAACTTGAATGGCTAAGGAGTGTGAGTTCCTGTGCTACATTTCTACAAGAAACATGTAACCCAGCATGCTGTTTCATGTAACCAGATTAGTTCATGGTCCGAGCTGGAGATTATTTACCTATAGTTGCTGAAGTATCACATTCTATCCCTTGAATAGCCAAGTAAGGAATTACTCTACCTAATCCAGAGGAAGAACTCCTGCAAACTTGTCTAAGTTGTTTCCAAAGTTGTTTTACGACACAGCAGCTAAAATGTTGATCTGTAGGAGAGAGAAGTGCACAAAGTGAAGAAAGCAGAGAAGCTGTACCTGTCCCTTCTCCACTGGGTGCTGACACAACAGCAGACTGGCTGTCAAATTACCAGTAACAATGCAACGCTCATCTTTCGGTGTCTTGAGCTCAGGGTCCAAAGCTTTAGAAATAAAAGTCTCAGAGCAAGGCCTATCCCAAGGGATCTGTCCAAAGGGATTTCAACCCATATAAGCAGGTTATAG
Source organism: Triturus cristatus (assembly GCF_964204655.1). Lineage (NCBI taxonomy): Eukaryota > Metazoa > Chordata > Amphibia > Caudata > Salamandridae > Triturus > Triturus cristatus. The sequence continues at coordinate 879,636,227 of NC_140589.1, forward strand.
CTCCCATAGCCTTCACTGACTTCCAGTAAAAGAAAATTCAGTTCAAAATATCTTGTCTCCTGTGTAAGGATTTATGCTAGGAACCAACTATCTGTCTGAAGGAGAAAATCAAGCACCACTTACAAGAAGGATGCACAGGTCTACCTATTTAGTTTTACTCCAGCAGACAGTATTCCTGCTATTCAGTTAAAGAGGAAGAACACTTTCTGTGCAACATCCAAAATTAGAAAGAGCTGGTTACAGAAAACAGGAAACAGCCTCAAAAGTGAGGGAAGCATAAATAAACTGTCTATTTACTACCCTCCAAATTGTTCATCTCTGCTACCAGTTAGTTCAGACTGATGTCCAGTGCCTGGAGGTGATTGGTTGCAAAAATTGTTTTCAAGTCACTCCAAGTCAAAGATTTAAAAAAAGCAAAAATCAAATCACACGAACGATGCTCTGTCAGCAAAGAAGAAAAAATCTACTCTATAAAATTATGTACAGACGCCAGAAATATACAAGCCTGTAGAGCTCGTTCAAATAATAGCAGGATAAAGTAAACTGACATAGTGCCCAATGACCTTTGAGTGAGATAACCTCAGGCTGTCACAGACCCGGGTTCACTAAAGATTATTTTGGATCGAAAACTCAAATTAACTTTCTAAAAGGCACAAAGTAAGTACCAATGTTATGCTCTGGTACATGCAGGTAGTCCAGGACGCTATGCCAGTAACCAACCAATGACCTACTGACTTTAAGCTTCATATTTGATCATGTTTAATTTGCTTTTATCTCAGTGATCACAACAATTGCATTTTGTTTAAGCAATGAAGAACAATATTTTGTACTTCTGGTCCACCCACTAACCTTATTGGTCCTTCTGTACTGCCTTGGAACATCCAGGGCTCCTTTAAGACAGCTGAAAGAAGACTCACTTAAATCCTGGCTAATCCGGTTACTTAGTATGGGCACACATGATGATAAAGAATTATGCGAGTCTTCCAATGCTCCTGAAAACATATGAAAGTCAATGTTATCAAAATTAGTCTGCTCAGACACAAACAGCATACAATGTGATATAACTTAATGAATGTATGAACCCTTTGCTTGGTGTAAACATCTGAGAATGCTTTACACTGAATGTATTCTTAATTTCAAATGTGAGCCACATTTATTGCCACAACTGCATGAAAACCCCATGGATGACAGGTTTGAAAGTAGTTCAACAACACTTGTAGGGAGCTGGGTTCATGTTGCAGTGCCCCCACCCACTTTTTGCCTGGCATTTGATGCAACTTTGACTTAAGTGTACTGGGTTCCTGCTAACCAGATTCCCAATACCAGTGACTTTTCCTAAAAATGTTCAATGGTTTCCCCCAATTGGCAAAACCTTTAGCACATTCTGTAAGCCCCTAGTAAATGGAACCCCTGAGACCTAGGGACTGAGGTACTAAAGAGGGTCCCTAGAGGCAGCAGCACAAATTGTACCACCCTAAGGGACCCCTCAACAAGCACACTCAAGGCTGCGTGTCTTGGTGCAGACAAAAGTGAAAACTCGACATGTCACACATCCCTGTGTGCCATGTCCCCTACACTGCGTGTAATATTTGTAAGTCACCCCTCCTGCAGCCCTGATAGCCCTAAGTCAGGGAGCTGAACATTACGTGACGGAATACCTGCATGAGCAGATATGCCACTTTGCTGCCCAGCCTATTACTGCCAGTACAAATGACCAGGGAAGCCATTTTAAAACATGTGCTGGACACTGGTGAAAAAGAGTTTCCCAGCTACATGATGGCTTCACTGAAGATAGGGATGTCTGGTATTAAACATTTCGTATTGATAAACCCACACTGATTCTAGTGATAGATCTACCAATACATGTACCCAGAGGGTACCTTAGAGGTGCTCCCTGAAAACCTACCAGCCTCTGGTGTGCTCCCTGACTGGTTTCTGCCAGCCTGCCACCTGAGACACTGTTTTGACCTCCTAGGGTGAGAGCCTTTGCTCTCAGGAGACCTAGAACAACAGCCTGTCCGGGAAGAGGGTGTAACACCCTCTCCCACAGGAGGACCTGCTGATTTGCCTTCCTAGGCCGGCAATCTTCAAAGAGCTGCCGCCTTTGAAATGTGAATCTAGCGCCCCCTCACAGGAGAGGAAGCCGACCCCCTTGTCCAGAGCTCCTTTGGCACCTGAACAGGTGTAAAAATAAGCTAGTCTGGTAAGCGTGCCACCTCCAGGCCAGTACCACCCCTAAGGTGGGCTAAACTGAGGTGGAAGCGAATTTTCAGAAGTACCCATCTTTGTGATGGCATACTTAGGAATTCTGGAACAGAGTTATGCCCACTCCCAACAAGAAGTAGTGATATAGGGGGCGTAGTGACCAAGGGTCAGTAGCCCATTGGCTACTACCCTACACCCCCCTAAAGCACCTAAATTGAGTATTTAGTGGAGCCCTCTGCACCAGAAGAGCAGATCCTGGTGACCTGAAGAAAGAAGATGGACGAGGAGAGTCGCACAGCAAGAACAGAACAGCCAGCAACTGACCTGGCGCCAACCCTGCTAGCCTGCCTGTTGACTTCCCCTATTGCACCAAAAGTTGACTTGTCCTGCCGCAGCGGAGTTCCCAAAGCCCAGGAGACCTGTAGGTCTTCTCCAAGGAACCAAGAAGTCCAGAGGGCCAGAGGAACTGTCCCCTGCATCCTGCAGACAGTCAAAGAAAGACCAAGAGGACTGCGGCCCCACCAAAACTAGATGCCGCCAAGCACCACTGAACCACTGAAGTGGGCCAATGGTGTCAGCGTGGTTCCCAAGCCATCAAGGTACAGAGTCCAGTATGGAGTACCTCCTCGTGGACTTCACGACGTCGCCTGCAGCCTCTGTTGGCTGGCCACTCAACAGCAAGTGTTACCGGACGGAGAAACCCAACATCCCAAAGACCCTCTACACCTGGACACCACCTACCGAAGAGAAGAGGACCAAAGGCGTTCCTAATATCGCAAGAACGAAAGCCATTCTGTTTTAACAGACTTGTCCCCAGTCCCCTCCTGCAGCCTCTTTCCACATTGACCGTTCTCCATTAGATAACATTGGGCACCCAACACTATTTGACCCCTCTGCACCCGGCCACCATATTGCCCACCACTCACCTTAACTCCTGGAGAAGAGTCCTGTAAGTCACTTACAAGAATGAATTAACCGCATATGATTTTTCCACCCATAGGTTAACATTGCAGAACTCAGAAGTGTCAACTTTCTTAACTGAAAAATATTCCTATTTATCGAAAAGTACTTACCTGAACGATTTTCTTCTGATACCTAAACATATATAATGATACTTGCTATTTTTATAAACTGGTGGGATCTTCTTTTTGAGTCGTGTGTCTCATTTATTGACCATGGTGTGTATTTTCAGATGTCTTGTACTCCTCTGTGTTAAGCCTACGGCGGTTCGACCACACTAGCCCCTTACAGAGCACCTTGGGATTGCCATAGCAAGCCCCCTGTCCACTCAAAAGGGAACCCCTGAATTCTTTACACAATTTATCTCATTTTGATATACCATATAAAGAGCCAGCTTCCTACAGCACTGAAAGTTATTCATGTATTTCCGGGCTACTCCACACGGTGTCACACCTTGCGTAAACTGAGACAACACGTGGTCTTTCTCGAACACCTAAATGTATTTAACTTTAATTTACTTTTCACAACAAAGGACAACAATACATTGTTAATCTAATAGGTGTACAGTAACAAAATATCTTCATGGTGTTTGAAAATACAAAACCTGAATTTTTGGTCAAACCTTTATTTTTCATTTATATGCTGTAGGATGCAAACTGATCAAGTTCTCAAGACCCATGTATGAGGCTTATAGGATACAACACATTTAAGCATGTGGTGAGATTTCAAAACAGGATGAGGCTGTAAATATAGTGACAACACAGACCGGTAAGTAACCTCATGCCCAAACAAGGAAGTTGTAGGGGGCCTGTCTGTTGGGCAGGTAGGAGTTAGAGCGATAAAACTTACTTTAGGATGTCTCGATTCCTCTTTGTCTGTAGGCTCATTCCATTATAGTCTTTCTGACTATCCTGCCAATGAGTAGCGAAATGTTACACTTTATGGGTAGAATACATAAATGAGAAAGAAAACAAAAAGAGAAGGCATCATTGGGCAGCCTGGGTCTGGGCTGAGTTGGGCACAACTTTCTGGCCATCCATAGCTTGGCTCTGGGATGAAGCTGCGAGAGCATTATATATGCAAAAGGTACACTTAGCTACTCCAGTCTATATCTGTGATAGATACATGACTCAAGAACACCTCTATTGCCCCGATGGAGTATAACTGGCAATGGGTGGAGGTTGGGTTCCATGTGGAGTACAAAAGTAGGTGATATAATTGCATTATCTGTCTAGCAACGGTGGTTGTAACAGCTGTTCAGCAAGAATCATTTCCTCAAAAAATTGTCAGATCTAAACCACGTCACTGCTTCTGTCACTGTAAAGTTGCTATGGGTCTTGTCAGCTGGACAGGCACACAGAAGTGGAATTAATGGAAGAAGAATCATCTCCTTGTTCAAACTGAATTCAGATAGAATCTAAGAAATAAAGGTGGGATGAATCCTCAGGACCATCATGCCCCGGTGAAATACTATGAGCAGGTGTTGGGTGCAAGGTATTGTCGCTCAATTATGCATCTGGTTGATTTTAAGGCCCACAAGAAAGATGACTTCCAGAAAAGAAGTGTCCGGTCACGCAAGGCCAGTGGCTCAAGGGATTTATGCATCAGCCTGCCTAGAATTTAGTTAATCTTTTAAGAGACCAAGAGGCACCTGATTACGGAGGAACAAATAGATCAGGCGCATCAAATGTCTTTTAATGCCTTCACTGGCTATGTAGAAGGACTCTTCAGGCATGTTTGGACAGACAGTAGTACCAAAGTTGCCTCTAGAAAACCCTTTTTCTGTGAAATGACAGGAAAAAGACATGACATAATTCACTGTGAAGGTGAAAGGGTTGATTATCTCAGTTAATGCAAAATAGCAGAATCTCAGTCAATTCTTCTTGTTCTGAGCTGAGGTAAAGGACTTCCTTTCACCTCCAGGACATCCATGTTCTATGTGCAGAGGCATATGTGCACAAAGGCTAACTCCTCAAATATAGTGTACTCAAGCTGAACTATAGTACAGATGGGTGCAGCACTTCACTAATAGGAGGCTTCTTCTCTGAAGGAAGGAGTGATGGGCTCTCTAATGTAGATGGAGCAGGTCAGAAAACCTGCCATGGCGTGGCCACATAGGAGTAAGTAAGATGACTGAACACCCTAAGCTGTCCATGATCCTAAGGGCTTTTGAGATCAATGGAGTTGAAGGAAAGCCTGTGTCACACAGAAGGCATATGTGAATGATAAACCCAGTCCAACATCATCTCCTAGCGATCCAAGAACCCTGTCCAATCAGGAGATACACTAATTGTACCTTGTATTCAGGTGAGTGGTGAAAGTGCCTGTGGCTAGACTACCCCAGGCCTCAGAGATGGGATCAAGTATTTCCTGAAAAACATGCTTGGGGCTGGAAATGTCTACTCAGGCTGCCCATTCTGGTGTAGTCAATCTCTAAAATGTGGGAGTCTAACTATAGTATACGTTAAGTAGAGCCCATTTTGAAAGGTCTACTGCCATGAAACAGATGTGGAGAGTGGGCATTCCCTTGCTTCCATACATCGTAGAGGGCTGTGCTATTATCTGTGTGGATGACCAACACGGAACTCACTACTCAAAAGTAGCCATGCTATTCTAGAAAGACTGCCTTTAGTTGCAACATGCTTATTTCATCTTGTCCCAACTCGTAAACAGTGAGGGAACATGGTAGCAGGAGTTCTGATGATAATACTACAATCCTCCTCTCTGAGGACACGAAGGAACTGGGCACCACTAAATCTTAACACAGTCAATACAATCTCCCCATGAGATTACGGATGTTTGGAGACGGCCGAGAGAAGAAGACACAGGATACCAAATTTGTCTCTCTGGATTCGCAGGCCTGGTCATTGGTTTATACGATCATCACCTCTACTGGCCTTCGATTAGAGCATATGCTGAGGCGCTGATGGTCACAGCAATTAATAACCATGGGATGTACCGGGAAAACCACCTCAAGCTGAGGAGCATCAGCATGCCAGAAAAGAAGCCATGTGGAAGGTGCAGGAGATGTTGAATTATAGGTCTCAAACAATGGCAGAACTTCACAGGAGAAACCAAGCACAGCTTTCTCCCTTGATGTTGCTTTGATGAGAAAATAATTTCAGCAGGGATAGTAATGAGCCCTCTAGCCCTCCAGAAAGTGAGCCAAAACTGGCAGGATCAGGTTACCAACATGGGAGCATGTACTCAGACCAAATGCCAACGCCTTGATAATTATTCCCCAGCATTAAATGGAATTATTTCCTTTGTACTTGAAGGAAGCCTATATAAAAGAAAGCATCCTGTAGAGTCACTTATCAGTTTTTCTTTTGGATAGCAGCCAGAACCTCGGGCAATGCTAACATTATGAACTTTAGGGGAGATGGGAGGAGGGGGTGCGGATGTGCTGCTGAGTCAGAGCTTAGAGAACAAAAATGTGAGAACTCTGCCTTTTGTCTGGACAAGGAAGAGGTGGATGTAATATACCTGCTGATTTCTAGGCTCGGGGCTGGCACCAATACCCTCAAAAGCAGGAGCTTCCTGGGCTCCTTCAGAGGTTTATGGGATGCCAATCAGGGCAAAGGTGGACTAGAGAGTGGCTGACTGTGCAAACTTGGTCAGTCATCACCACTCAGCAGATCTATGCATCAATCCTTATTTGGATCCAGTAAGTGTACTGCAAGGAAAGCCTGCACACCCCCACTGAGATGGTGAGTTCACAGGTAAGTCACTGCTGCTCCTTGTACTCTGCTGAGGCAGGGAAATCAGGCTGGTTCTACTCTATGAAGTCTCCTTTTTGAGTGTTGGTGTGCGGCAATTCTGCTGCTTTTTCAAGAGGCTGGGATCAAAAGAATGACTTTGCTTTGAAATACTGGCAGGCTGACAAAGAGCTAGAAGAGAGAAGGTGGTCTTGGTCGTACTGATTGATTGGCACGCAGCGATCAGGCATTGAGAGAGTGACTATTCTGTAATGTTTTTGAACATTTTTAGATCAATAATTCAAAGGGTTCTTTCAATGAAAAAAGAAGTTGATGACTTTTTGCCTTTGTCTCCAGCTTAATGTCCAACAGTTTTAGATCTCTGGTAGCGCGGTACAACAGCAATCTTAATTTAGAGGCACTGTCTAAAGAATTTATGCAGCACGCAAGCAGTAATCAACTGAAACCACAACAAAAGAAAAATCCCAAATCAATTGAGAAAAATAGAGATGATTTTAATTTAAAAAACCCGACAACAAACAAATTAAATCCAATCTGTAGAACCAGAGTTATGAATTTAAAAATTCTTCGTGAAATCTAGTGCCTAAAAGATCAGAGCTTCAACTGCAGGTACCTGGTCATGCAAGACCAGAACAAAGTCACAGGTTTAGGCCAATGCGCTGCAGCATGGGTGAGATACAAGAGATTGATGGGGCCTGGTCTTGGCTTACGTTCGGACTTAGAAATTATTTTGAAATAAATTCCAGAATGTAAGAATTTAGCAGGGCAAGGGACAGGCTGTTTCCGAGGAGTCATCTTTGTCGCTGTACGAAGTCTCTGTGAAGCTGTTGACGAAGGCGGGAAAAAGATCACAGCAGGAAAAGCTGGACTTTCAAATCTAGGAGGTGATCGTTGACGATAGGATTCTAGTCACCGTCGAGCCTGGTGAAGATTTTTACCTTCTGACTTCGACAACTTTTTGGAAGATGAAAAACTCCAGTGGGACAAAGCTGCAAACTGTAGCTGAAGAGGGCTCAACGAGGCTGGATACTGTTCCAGATGAACAGGATTTGCTGCTGCAGAGAAGGACCTAGCAGGAGCTTCCGCAAAGGCAGGCTGACTGGCAATCCACCTTGAGCGGATCGGCTAGCAAGTAGGTCTTCTGTCAGTTCTCCAGGAAGTTTTTGGTGTAAATGTTTTACAAGTCCCACATTTTAGGGATAGGCCGGAAAAGCACATCTAACACCGCTTGCAATGGTCCAGGAACTGGGGGGGGCTACCACTTGGGAGGTTAGGACTCACTCCAGCAGAGGCCACCTGCAAGGTTTAAGGCCTCAGGAGCTTGTTACGACCCTACAGCTCACACACAGGAGGCCAGCCAACTAGGTGGTGTTCCTGGGTTCAAGGTAATGGGCCAGTTCTCCTTCAAGCAGCAAGGCAGGCCTTTAAGCAGCAAGGCAGTGTTCTGGAAGCAGCAGGGCAGTCCTCTGGAGGTCAAGACAGACCTTCTGAAGTCTTCCACAGGTCCAAGAGTGTACCGAAGAGGTGTTCTGAAAAGCCAGTATTTATGGCTGTTCCCAGAATTTAAAGTGTGGGGAATTCTCTATGATGCCCCACATCTCGTTCTGGAAAGTTCTTCCCTTCCCCAAACCCTACCAAGTGCCACGCATTAAGTGTTAAACCAACGCATTTCGATAATTACCCCACATTAAAATGCGATGTCACGCAAATTCATAGGTCCTAGTTTTGCTCGGATCGCGCAAAAACCCACAAGACTCAATGCGGCTAGAATAAGAGCTGTTTAAGCTGATAACGGTTACTAACGCATTGTGTGTGGTAAAGAGCAGACCTGGCTTCATGATTTCGGCCGTACTTAGGATCATACAGGCTCATCAGCTTCTATCCTCCTTAGCGTGCCTCTCACTGGTACCGTGCATGCGAACGCCCAGCGCCGGCTCAGTGTACCGTGAGGCTTCAGCAACTCAGCTGCTGAGTGTGGACTTAGTGTCTGTGTTGTGCCTGCACATTGATCCATTCCAGACAGTGAACACAGCCCCCAAACTGATGTGAAGCAGAGTACCTTACGACTATGTGCCTCTTTATCACTGGCTCTCTTTGAACACTTCCCATTCCATGCAGAGGCCCCTCCTCTGCAAGGAAAGCACCCTGCATCTGGGAGCCTCATGGAGGAGCCCGAGCCTCTCACTTCCGTCTGCCAGCTCTCTGCTCTGACAGAAATTGGGGAGAATCAGCCGAGTCCTCCTGTATAGAGAGCCTTATCATACACAGAAGAGTGGGCGGGAGCACAGAAAGGTAGATGCAAGCTAGAATATGCACTGAGCGAGAGCTCACTAATGGATTATTTTTTAGCTTAATCAATTCTTTTGAACTTCGTTATAGTACCATTTTTATTGTGTACATCGTGTATTCAGATAGATGCAAGTTGAAGGCAGTTGCACAAAAGTCGTTACACAATGCTTAGGTGTTCCACTTTGTTAAACTGAAGCCGGCCAGCTTCCCTGTGGCAGATGAACCCTAAAATGCCTCATCATAATCAACACATTTCATTCATCATTGTCAAAGTGAAATGTGGGCTTCGGCACAAAACTTTGTCTATGAACATTTTAATTGTCTTTTATATTCACACTCTTTTAGGGCAGTTATAACTATTGCAGACTCCCTGCCTACACGACGTGCTTCACTTTGTTTCAAACACCGACACAACGTGTTTCAGGTTGTTTTAACCATTGTGCTTGGGTATCTCCAAGATGAGGTACTACTGTCCGGAAAGGGTAAATACAAAAAGAATTGAAAAATGCAGTCATGCTTTATTTCTGCTACAAGAAAGACTTTTGTGTAGCAATCTGTTGTTTCCTTCCATAATGGTGAGTGAAGTGCTTTGATTGGGAATGATGCAAACTTGCTCAGGAATCCAAACTACACATTAAAAAGGTACTCCATAGATATCTTTTTTTTAAAAACTTTAAAAATGCCCATGCTCTACTAGGATGACGCACTACCGAAATTAAGACCAAGGCTACTTCAGGAACTAATTAGTGCTATGCACATATCTTCCAAGTACGTCCATGCCATGTGAGACTCCTTTTGCGAATTCTGCCTTTTGAGCTTACAACACTTAAACCAGTGCAAGTATGTGCTTAAAATACCATCATAGAAAGTGTTGTAGCCAAAAAACACATAATTAGCTATGGGTCTTTCACATGACATGGGCTTGTTTGACTAAAAGAGCTTCATACCTTTCCTCCGATAACAATAGCGTCTGTCCTGCACTTCAATAAAAGCTTCAGCACTGATCTAGCAGCTGCCTTATCAGTACTGCCATGCTGTGACTGTCTGCAGCAGCCGAAATCCGAGAGTCAGCTGATTGCTGAGATCGGTGTTGGTGTCTCACGCCCTATAACAGACTCAGTTGGGGTCCAAAATTGGGTGTCATTTATGATATTTATAAGTTTCCCTCGTCTTCAGTGCTTGATTTTGCATGCGAGAAAGTGTCACTCATAGCCAATTAAATGTCACTCACAATTACAATGAAACTATGAAAATGTCACACATAGCAATCTGAAACCTTGGCAGCTATGTCCCCCTGCCAAGGTTCCAAAAAGACTGGGGTGACAAAAGACCAGGGACAGGTTCCTATGTGTGTGCTGGAGGCAAGCCCACTGAGGAATAAGTGGGGCAAGGAACAGCTCCACCTCAGCCATCCTGGCCGGATGGCCCATCATGCCAACCAACATCTAGCCCCCTTTTGTCTCACTTTATGGGAAGAATATACAACCCAACAGGACAGCCTTTCACAATCATGTAACCCAGGACACTGGTAGAAGGCACAAATGGTTAGGACAAGATAATGCCAACTTTATAAAAAAAAATCATTTTCAGAATTGTGACTTAAAATGTAACTTTATAATTTAAGAGGACTTTAATTACAATTAATCTGTTTAAACACAGCATTTCTACCTGCTCCCAAACTTAGGGTAGCATTTTTTAAATGTAATAAGGCAACCAAATTATATATAATAGGACACATAGGCCTTACAGTAGTGAAAAACAAATGTAGGCGTTTTCACTAGAAGGACATGTAAAACTCAAAGCCTCATGTCTTCCTTTTTAAATTCAATGCGCCCTCCCCTACTGGCTTTAATGGCCTACCTTAGGGGTGACGTGTATGTTTTAACAAGCATAAGCAAAGCCAATATATCTGTGTTGAGGCCAGTTGTTTGGCAATTCTTTTGTCATGGTTTTTGGATGCGTTATTGTTCGGGCAGCTACCGGGCCCTTATGAAATCTAAAAATCACACTAGCTAAAGGCAGAAGTGTTTTTCTCATCTCCAAATAGTACACATCACCAAGGTACACCCAGCACTGAAGGAAACTACCCTGTGTGTGGATGTGCTCCTTGCGTAACTCACACTGAAGTCAGTAAATGGCCAAAGTGGGCTAACATTTTGCCCTGATGCATGCTAGAGTAGGTGTAAGAAACATGCAAATGACAGTCACAGACTAATAGGTGAAGTCTGACTGAAAACCCCTATAAGTAACTATGATATACATACTTTGAATAAAATTGAAAGGTCTTGGCAAACACAGACTTGAAAAAATTATCGGTATGGCTTTGGTTGCATTTGAGAAAGAAGGGAAACAAGCATTGGTAATGCTTCGGTTCCGCCTATGTGATGAATTAAGACCTGTTTTTAGCAATCATCGTCGGGAGAAGTAAAGAGCTCCCTGACAAATAAGACGGGAGAGGAGAGGATGTGATGCAGTGGCCAGAGCTGCTGAATCCAGAGTTAAGGATCCCGTTTCGAGTCTCAGCGGGACAACGTCCAGTGACTCTATGCAAATCACTTTATCTCTCGGGTGATAAATTGTTATATAAATATGCTGCAAGAGTAAAACGCAAAAAGAGGCAAAACTTTCTGAAAAAATAGTTCCATCAAAGTGGATGTTAACAGAATTTCAGCTACGGGAAACTGATAAGAGAAGCAGATAAGGAACAAGCATTAGTAAATGCAGGAAAATATGCTACAGCCAATAGAAATGGAGGAAAAGATAGTATGCCCAGGAACCAATGTGAAGCCAGGAAGGAGAGGAGGTGGGATGCAAGTCCCTTTTTAAGTTTATATTAAAAAACAATAGATTTCTCAAGCACAGCGCAAACGCTGTGCAGGCGAAACCTAACAAGGAAGGAACGCAGACACAAAAATGGAAGGAAGGGAGGGAGGGGGCAAAAAGGGAAGGGGAGGAAGGCAAACAGGGAAGGAAGGCAAAAAGAAAGAAAGGATTGAAGAAGCAAAGAAAGAAAAATGAAGGAAAGAGTAAAGAAAAACAGGAAAGGCAAGAAAGAAAGGAAAGAAAGAAGGCAAAAAGGAAGAAAGAGAAAGAAAGAAAGGAAAGCAAAAAAGAAAAAAGCAAGAAAGGCAAAGTGATGGCAAAAAAGAAATGAAAGTATTATGGAAAGAAAGAAAGAAAAAGTAAAGAACGCAAGAAAAGATGCAAAAAAGGACAGAAAGGAAAGAAAGGAAAAAAGGGAGCTAGAAGGAAGGGGCGAAAGGCAAGAGCAAGAAAGAAGGAAGGAATGAAGAAAGAAAGGAGGAAAGAAAAAAGAAAGAAAAAGGAAACTAGGCAAAAAAGAAAGTGAAAAAGGAAAGAAGGCAAAAAAGAAAGAAAGAATAGAATAAAGGAATGAAGATTAAAGATGGCAAAAAATAAAGAAAGAAAAATGGAAAAGCAAAGAAAATAATGGAAAGGACCGAAAGAAGCCAAAAAAAAGAAAGAAAAGTGCAAAAAAAGGAAGAAAGAAGGCAAAAAGAAGGTAAGAAGGAAATAAGAAAGAAGATGGAAAGAAGGAAGGAAGAAGGGTGCAAAGTGTAAAAACACACATTACACCCCACCAATGTTTAAATACAGCTGTTACAAGTGTGCTGCAAATAAAACATGGCAAAGCTTGGTCTTCTGCCTGGGTAAAGTTTATTAAAGAAACCCCAAGAACTGAATATGGTATGCTGTGAAATAGCAGCAGTCCACTTCAAAAGAAATTTATAACAGCATTGGAAGGAGACAGGAACTAATGAAGCTGGAATGTGCCCTGTGCTCACTTCAAATGAGTCCTACTATCACATCAGGCAACAATGGCAGAAAGGGAACTACATTGTGTGTGGATGTCCATCTAGTGAAACAGAAAAATGCAGACACTCAAAGTGACTTTAAACAGAGGCTTAAGTAGGTTGACCCAATGCACCATGCTATATTCTGTAGTAGGTGGAAGCACAATTTGAATGACAACACCAGGCCATTAGATGAAGAGAGGTGGCTGAAAGCCCCTCTCAGTGTATAATACATATTATTTTAGTGATATCAAAAGGTCTTGACTACTACAAGACCTGAAAAAGGAGGTTCAGGCTTGGCAAAATGTTTATTTTGCCAGGTTGTATTGGCAGTTTAAAACTGCACCACAGGCTGCAACAGCAGACCTGAGACAGGTTTTAAAGTGCAACTTTAGTGGGTAGCAAAATGAGTGCTGCAAGCCCACCAGTAGCATTTAATTTACAGGCTCAGACTACATGTAGTACCACATACTAGGGACTTATAAGTAAATTAAATGTGCCAATCAGGTGTAGGCACATGTTACCATGTTTTAGGGAGAGAGCACAAGCACTTTAGCAGTGGTAAATTTCAGAGAGTCCTAATGCCAAAAACAGGAATTCAGAAAACAGGAGGGGGGAGTGGGGGGGGAGGAAAAATGACTGGGGGAAGACCACAGCAAGGATGTCAGGTTTAACACTACTTATAACTAAAGTGCGGGATATAAGTAAAGGTAGTAGCTTTGAGATGGTGTGTACCCTGTAACTAGCCTACATCTTGACTTCAGTGCCCCTTTAGTGTTTTTGGGAAAATTGACAGAATGAGCACTACTCTGAAAGAAGCAAAACTTGTAGCTAAAGTTTAGAGATCACGCCTTGCCAGTAAAGCATCACAACAACCCTGCCAGTCTGAAAATATCAAATAAACCTTCAGCAACTGATCAAAGAACAACACTTTGATTGATTTTGTTTTAAGTGAAGAAAAATGTTTACCTCGTACTGGACTCAGAGGTCTTCCATTCTAGGCATGCAGTGAAAATAAATCTAAATACTCTGAAGACAGCCTCCAAAGGCAGAGCTAAGACCACCCCTACTCACTGTCTGAAGCTGAAAGGTCCGCATAATATAGCTGGGATACTGATTTAATATTGATTTAAAATTGCTATACATTTCGTGAACCAGGGATTCTCAACCTGACTATGGTGAATAATTAAAAGCATGTAAATCTAGAAAACATGCAATAGTGGAGGAAATGCCGGCATGTAACCCTGAGCCCAAGAAACAGAGAAATCTATTTAGAGCATTTCAAAGAATATTTCATAGAAAACTGTTTAAAACACAACACAAGAATTACGATAAAAAGTATTTGGAGTAAATATCTTTATGATAATACATTGGTATTTGACATTGTTGAATGAGATATCCACACTGAAAATGTCAGGTAAGCACGATTATCAGCTGAAGCACAGACTCTGCATAACGTGGTATCAATCATTAGACATCATCAGTTACTATTTAAATTAAGTCATTAAAATAAGCATTTTACTTTCTTTCACAAATCCAAAAATGCATCATCCAACCTTTTATCCCGACGTTTTAAAAAAAATTTTTTTAAAGGCATGCCTTTTTAGGTAAAGTTTTAACCTTTACCTGATAAGATGGACACATTCTTGAAGTCTATCAACTCAAGCTTAGGTTTGATCAACTGCAAAATATCAGGAAGCTGAAAAAGAAAGAAATCTCATTTGAGTTTTAAGAAACATATGAAAATTGTCAGTTATGGCATATAATCAAATTAATATCAATGTGAAATTTTCTTAAAGGAGCAGCACTATAAAAACGTAATAACAATGAAATAATTTCACAAATGTATGTTACATTTTCATTTGCATTACTTTATTATGAATCTGCTCACTTGCATGACAATGCAAATGACAACAATCAGTGTTCCACTCTTAGGCCAAATTACAGTTCACAATCATGTATTTATGAAAATTAGGTAACTGTAAGGATCTTTGGATGCTTGAGAAAGGCAGACAAAAAAGTGACTACAACACTGCAAATAAAAATGAAAGTCTGAACCTAACAGGTTCTCACAAAACACAAGCATTCAGAAACAGAACTTCTTTAGATCAAACACTTCCGAAACCCCTTGAACCGCTTCCATCCATGTATCACCAATGTTACAATCAGCAGTTTAAAAACAAATCACTTTGAATTGTTCTTTAACTGATTTTATTTGAGGAATGTATGAATATTTACCTAGTTTTAAGAAACAATCCAGCTTCATGGTCTGATA
Organism: Triturus cristatus; assembly: GCF_964204655.1. Taxonomy (NCBI): domain Eukaryota; kingdom Metazoa; phylum Chordata; class Amphibia; order Caudata; family Salamandridae; genus Triturus; species Triturus cristatus. The sequence continues at coordinate 879,651,490 of NC_140589.1, forward strand.
TGAGTGTGGCCTTTTTCTCAGAACCGTACCTTCCTTCAAACTCTTCATCAGGGGTTGCAGCAAATATGCACTTAGTCCTGGTTTATGTAAAGATAGCTTCTTAAAGAGAGTCAGCCTCTGTGCCCACCCTCTAGCAAGTGAGATCACAATGTTTGTATCCGTGTGGGAATGCAGGTCTTTATTCATGCACTCCTAACTTGTTCAATTTAAGTACTACGACATCTCTTATCACCCCACATGCACAGGCATGATGTCGAATATGGATGCCCTTAAAGGCTGACCCTCTTATTGTCTCTTATTACAAAAGTGCAACATACGAGAGCCATGAGTCTATCAAATCAATCAGGGAATTGTAAGCACGCTACTCACCCGTGAGGGTATCAAGGGGCTGAGGGGGAGGGGTGGGGGTTCCGCAGATCTGTTTAGCCGAAGAGCCAGGTCTTGAGGGTCTTCCTGAAGGTGTTCAGGGAGGGAGCACGTCTGATGTCTGTCGATAGCTCGTTCCAGGTCTTGGCTGCAATGTGAGAGAAGGATGTTCCGCCTGCTCTGGCTCTGTGGATGCACAGGGTTTCGGCTAGTGCGAGGTTGGAAGATCGGAGGTTTCTTTTGGGTAAGTGGAAGTTGATTCTGTCGTTGAGGTATTTGGGTCCGTTGTTGTGTGGCATTTGTAGGCATGTGTGAGGATTTTGAAAGTGACTCTTTTCTTCATGGGGAGCCAGTGGAGACTTTGTAGGTGTTGGCTGATGTGTTCGTGTCGGGGATGCCGAGGACGAGTCTGGCGGCGGTGTTCTGTATTATCTGGAGTTTGTGGAGTAGGGACTTGTTGATTCCGTCATAGAGTGCGTTTCCATAGTCTAGTCTGCTGGTGATGAGTGCGTTGGTGACTTTCTTCCTTGACTCAGGGGGGATCCACTTAAAAAGTCTTACGGAGGATGCGGAGGGTGTTGAAGCAGCTGGAGGTGACGGCGTTGACCTGTTGGTTCATGGTGAGTGATGAGTAGAGTATGATGCCGAGGTTCTTGGTGTGGTCTGAGGGGGTAGGTGGGTGTCCGAGGGTGGTCGGCCACCAGGTGCTGTCCCATGCAGAAGGGGTGGTACCAAGGACGAGGACTTCTGTCTTCTCGGCGTTGAGCTTCAGGCAGCTGTTGGTCATCCAGACTGCGACGTCATGCATTCCTTTATGGAAGCTGAGTTTGGCAGTGATGGGGTCTTTGGTGAGGGAGAGGATGAGCTGGGTGTCATCGGCATAGGATACGATGTGGAGGCCGTGTTGTCGGACGATGGCTGCGAGGGGGGCCATGTAGATGTTGAAGAGGGTGGGGCTCAGTGATGAACCCTGTGAGACTCTGCAGGTGATTTTCATGGGGTCGGAGAGGAAAGGTGGGAGTCTGATCTTTTGGCTTCTTCCGGTGAGGAAGGATCGGATCCAGTCCAGGGCTGTTCCTTGTATGCCTGTATCGTGTAGTCTGGCGACTAGTGTGCGGTGGGAGACTGTGTCGAAGGCCACTGATAGGTCGAGTAGGATGAGGGCTGCGGAGTGGCCTTGGTCCAGGAGGGTGTGGATGTCGTCTGTGGCAGCGAGTAGGGCGGTCTCTGTGCTGTGGTTACTTCAGAATCCGGATTGGGACGGGTCGAGGACAGCGTTCTCTTCAATGAATCGTGTCAGTTTCCTGTTGACTGTTTTCTCTGCCACTTTGGCTGCGAAGGGGAGGAGCGAGATGGGCCGATAGTTCTTGAGGCCGGTGGGGTCAGCTGTAGGCTTCTTGAGCAGGAATCTGACTTCTGCGCGCTTCCAGTCATCTCGGAAGGTGCCTGTTTTGAAGGTGGTGTTGATGGTGCATTGTAGTTCGGGTGCGATGGCGGCCGTGGCTCTGTGGTAGATATGAGGGGGGCAGGGGTCGGTGGGGGCCACTGAGTGGATGCTTTTCATGGTCGAGGCAGTGTCTTTGGTCGTGATCGGTGTCCAGTTGGAGATGGTGGGCTGGCAGGTGTTTCTGGGGGATAGGGGGCCGTCTGTGGCACATGGTGGAGGGTCGATGAAGAAGTTTTTGATCTTGAGGTGGAAATAGGTTCTAAACTTGTTGCAGAGGTCTTGGGATGGGGTGATGTCTGTGGCTTCGATGCATGGGTTGGTTAATTCCTGAATGACACTGAAAAGTTCCTTGGAGTTGGCAAGGGTTTTGTTGTGGATGAAGTTCCTCTTGGCGGCTCTGATCTGGTTGTGGTAGTCCGTCATGGCGTCCTTGTAGGTGGTGTGGTTTTCGGTTGTCTTTGTGTTTCTCCAGTTGTTCTCCAGGTCGTCTGCAAGTGAGTATGGCTTCTTGGAGAGCAGTGGTGAACCGGGCGGCTTTCCTGGGGTGTTGTCTGTCGGGGTTGCGTAGCGGGACGAGCTAGCCTGCGCAGTTGGAGATCCAGGTCGTTTGTGTCAGGTGACCAGGTGTTGTTTCGGGTGAGGGTGGAGTTAAGTTGCTCGTCGGTAACCTTGCTCCAGTTCCTTCGTGGTGGGTGTGGGGCTGGTTTGGGTGCCTTGGGTTTGTTGATAGCGAAGTGTACGCAGTGGTGGACTGTCCATGGCAGCTGCGTTGTGTGGCTGAATAGGACGCTGTTTCCTGCCGAGAAGATGAAGTTGAGGGTGTGTCCTGCTCTGTGGGTCGGTGTGTTTACGAGTTGTTTAAGTCCGATGCTGGCGAGGTTGTCACAAAGGATAGTGAAGTTGGGGGTCGCTGGAGTTGTTGCGGTGGAAGTTCAGGTCTCCAATGAGTATATAGGTTGTTGATGCAATGGCGTGGGGTGCGATGAAGTCGGTGATGGTGGTGGCGAAGGGTGTTCGGGGGCCGGGGGTCTGTAGACGAGGGTTCCTCGGAGTGCGGCTTTGGGGGTGGTCTGGATCTGGAAGTGCAGGTGTTCGGGGCAGGGGAAGGTTTCGCTGGAGGTGGTGAGGCGGAGGGTGCTCTTGTGGGCGATGGCGAGGCCTCCTCCTGGGTGGGTGGGGCGGTCTTTCCTCTGGATCTTGTATCCGTCTGGGATGGCATTGCTTATGGTGGGGGCGAGGATGCGTTGGTCCAGGTCCCTGTTAAGAAGGCTATGTGGGGCGAGAGAGAATCGAGTAGGTTCCAGATTTCCATGGCATGTTTGTGTACGGAGCGTACGTTGAGGAGTATGCATTTTAGGGTATCGCCGGTGCTGCCATCGGTGGTGTTGTAGTCCGGGGTGGTGGTGAGGGTCTGGCAGCAGTAGAGGCAGGAGAACTGGCCGTGGGTCGTGTTCGGCGAGGCCTGTTGGCATTCTCTAAGTCTTCCAGGGTTGAGTGCGAGGAGGGTGGTGGTTTTGTAGCGATGGGTAGGGGAGGTCCAGGTGTTTCTGGCACTGGCCACGGTCGGGACGGGTTTGCCTTTGGTGCGCCTTTGCCGTGCCCGCTGCGCGTGTCTGCTGCGTGACCGCGCAGCAGCTGCCATTAAGTAGGGGAGGTGGTAGGGAGGGGAGGTGGTAGGGAGGAGAGGCTGGGAGGTGGGAGCGGGGGAATTCCTGAGGGGGAATTCCGGGACGGAGGGGCCGCAGGGGCAGCAGCGGCAAAAGGAACAAGCAGGCACAAGAAAATAAAAACAGTGGTGGAATGAGAGCAAGACACAGATGGCACAACAGGGAAAAATTAAGAAAAAAAACGGCAGAGAAAGGTTACAGTGTTTACAGGCACTCTGGTCCCAGTTGGAGCGGGCAGCAGGCGCAGGAGCGGGCAGCAGCCTCAACCCTCCCAAGGAGGAGGTCGGGATCTGGAGGCAAGAGACGGCACAGCGGAGCTGCGGGGAGAGAGTGGACTCAAACAGACTAAAGTGACTGTTGCAGTAAAGTATCTATAATTTTTCTTCCCTCTCAGCCTCCCCTTGTCTGTATCAAACCAGTACAGTTGTACAAATCATCATGCCTGGACAATGTATGTGACCCCGGACATAAGAAGCAGCAGCCGAGGTCCTATCTTCCCAATCTAGGTGTTCTTAATTAATGAAAAAATTGAATAGCTTTTGATAGAAAACGTTCAGTTGCCAATGTACTTGTAAATCGCTCAGTACATTGGGTTAAAAATATGAGTTTGAAAACACTTAATTCAAATTTATCTCATCGTCTCCACACATTATTTTGATCTGGACAAATCTTTATTTGAATGTCAGTAGTAGAATATTTCGGGCAAGATGGCTGAAACACAGCATGAGCTTTGTACTCTTCACTATACCACTATTCAGAATCAAATACTATGCTACGTTTATTAATACCTTTTCGGTTGTGAAGCAGCATGACTAAAGATAATAGATTTACATTCCCAATGTAAAGCAAACTGGGGCACAGTGCTTGACAGAGATTCTGCACTTACCGTCTCCATCACTATCATGCTTCTGCAACTTGCACAAGACAATTAATGCCTTAATACTTTTCAAGAATGTTTGGAGACTTTGGATATCAAGAAAACAGAATGGCTAAACTTCTTCTAAATGAAGAACTTAAATATCAATCTCAGGAGGATTAGGATGTAGTGTCAAGTCTACCCGAACAAAACACAACTTTGGTGACTTCAACTTTACAGTAATTTGGTGTGAGATTAGAAACGAAAGCAGGCCAGCTCAACTGCTTCTTGGCTTGCCCGGCAGAAGATGGAGAACCTCCAGAAATTTACAAATAGAAAAGATTTTGATACAGGCAACCTGCCAACCTTTATCCAGCTGCCATCCACAGCGAGTATGATAATACCTTACTCTCAATTTAGCGGTAGGTGAGCTGAGCAAGGCTTATCAGAGGGTGGTGTGAATGCATTTTCTGTACACACCCATACAAGACAGGAACACACACTCAATGACTAACTCCAGACCAATGTTTTGTAAAAATATTACTTTAGTAACTTTTATTTTAGGAACCAAGTTGAACCCAGTTATAAGCAGGTAATACTTTCAAAAAGGCAGCAGGAATACTTTATGGTCTTGGACGTACTTTGGCATTGTCAATTCAAGACAGTAACATTTAGTACCGGCACAAGATAGACAGTTGTAGGTAATCGGCGGAGTGCAATGCAATTCCAAGGAAGGAAAACAGTATTCTGCATCAGCAGTTAAGTACACAACTTGCATTACCAGTCTTCGGGGGTTAGTCCAACCCATGGCAAGGGTCTGTTTGAGCTGGGCACTACACAACCAGTGGCACTGGGGTGGCCGTGTGTGGAGTTCAGTATCTACGCCGCAGCGGTCGATACCAGCAAAGGTGTTCCGCTCTCGTGGTCAGCAGAGAACAATGGGGGTGAATGGGACTCAGTAGGCCGCCAATGCCGGGACCATCGCGCTCGTCAGCGAGCCACCGTAGATCGGAGCGAGGCACCACCAGCCCAGCAGTCGCGGTTGTGGGGATGGAGATGCACAGGGGATGGAGGAGTTCTGTCGAGGTTGGGCCGTCTTGGAGAGGCCACGGTCGAGCAGGCAGGGCAGGGAGAAGCCTGACAGGGCCACCTGGAGGAGGGAACAGGCTCTCGGCAACAGAGCTGGGATCAGCTTGGATCGTTGGGTCGAGAGGATCCCTCTAGGTCGTGGAGGCCGTCCAGCTGGGGTGCTTTCTTACGGCAGGGTAGTCTCGCATCAACACAAGTGTCGGTCCTCTACTGCTGCGGTCTTGTTCCTTTTGTAGTAGTGAGTCGCGTCAACACAAGTGTCGGTCCTGAACTACTGCGGTCTTTGTACCGGGGACTAGCGCCTTTAGCCCAAAGGGAGGCTCTTGGAGATTGGTTAAAGGCTGGAAGGTCTCTGGGGTTTCTTGGAGGCCTGGCAGGGTTTCTGGAAAAACAGCAGGTCCAGTTGTCGAACTGGCTATAGGGCGGAGGGGGTCTTGCAGGGTTCTGCCTGCAGCGGTTCAGTTCTTGGTCCAGCAGTTGACTTTTTCTGTCTTCTTTTAGTCCTTCAAATCTGAGGAACAAAGTTCAGTGTAGCCCTTAAATACTAAATTTAAGGGTGTTACTGAGGTTGAGGGGCAGTAGCCAATGGCTACTGTCCCCTAGGCTGACCACACGCTTTGGGTGCTCTCTTCTTTTGGTGAGAGGGGCACGTCCCTGTTCCTATTGGGCCTAATTCCAATTCAAGATGAGGAATCTCTAAGAAAGGGGTTTACCTCAGGTCCTGGCGACCCTAGGAGTGTGTCAAGATAAGTTGGACACTCCTACTCTGCTTACTAATTTTCCCGCTGTCCTGCTGCCAAAGGGGTATGGACAGGGGGATGGGCATCTCCACTAGTTGGAGCTGCCCAACACAGCACATCACAAGGTGAGAGCCTTTAAGGCTCACCGCTGAATGTTGCTGTTCTTGCCCGTGGGAGGTGTGGACCACCTCCACCGAGAGCAGGCTTTATTTCTGACCTTGGAGAGCACAAAGGCTCTCACCCCATGAGGTCAGAAACCTGTCTGGTGGTGGCTGGCTGGCGGGGACCAGTCAGCCAATACACAAGAGGTCAGTCGTTTTCCAGGGGGCATCTATAATATGGCCTCTGAGTGCATTTTATAATAAACAAACTTCTCAGTCTTCAGTAAAGCCAGCATCATGGAGCTGTTGAGTTCGTGTTGACAAGCTCCTAGCCCCTGTACTCAAAATGGCTTTTCTGCACTTACAATGTCTCTAATTAGCACAGACACTGTAGGAGCTCATGCAGCTATGCCCTCACCTGTGTTTATGGTGCACAGGTTTACAGATCCCGAGTAAATACAGGCTCTACGCGGCCCGCGTCTACCGGGCCACCGCGCATAGAGCCAGAACAAGTCATTGACTTGTAAGGATCGGTAAGCCACTGCCTCCGACTCCACAAGGCAGACAACATATGCGGTAAGGCAAAGTCACTAAATGTATTTTACCCTTACAGACTAAAGTTCCTTCATTGCTCACCGGCGCTCCGAGGAAGCCAAGTTACGACATCCTCAAGGTAATTGCAGTAGCATGTTATGTTTCGTCGGTAGTACTATTCACCATGGGTTTGTCTTTACAAAATTCTTGTAATTTTTAACGCTCATCGCATTAATCTTGATGACCAAATTACAATTCAGAACGAGCGCACGCCTTGTTAGACGCTCGGTCTGTGACACGGTCAAGCCGGTTTTGCTACGAACACAATTTTAATGCATTTAACTATTGTCGAATTGCTCACAATAGGTCTGTCTCTTTGAACCTCCATTATACTAATGTGAACACTGAATAACAATAAAGCAAGAACGCCGTGATAATGAGACACGTTGACCTTACTATTGTGAAGCCGATTTAGAAACACGCTTAACTTTGAGTACATTAAATTACAACGGTTCGCAAACGAACCTTTCTCTTCAATTACCATCTCATTGCTATGTAGCTCGATCATCTGACTACCCATCTCCATTTGAATGAGGGAAGCACAACCTTTACATGTATAACTTTGTACTGAATGCAGTATAAGCTTAAACAGATTTCAATATATAAAACTGTGACAGCAATCATCTTAGATACCATAGTACATATTAATCACTATGTTGAAACCATAGGGTACTTAAGAATTACTATTCTAGCATTCTTTTTTCTTATTTCAGTTTCAGATACGACAGGTCTGACTCTCAGTAAAGAAAAGTGGTAAGTTAACCACTTAATTTAGGAGCCATAATGAGCTCCTAATGAAAGCCTCAAGAAAATAGGAGAAGGCTGAAACATGTTGACCTATTGACCTATTAGTGCGGCAGACTAGTAACTGGGTTTACAAGCGCACCATTTTGTTATTTTTATTTTCCCACCTCACCGCTTTTCTGAATAATATTTTTTGTGTTAAAGTGACGTAGGGAATTTTAAACTTCACTGCACTTGTGCACATGCACACCCCCTTTTTTAATATCTGGACACTACTGGCAAATCAGTTGGTCTACCTCCAGGCGTAGGACAGCATATATACTATCAAAAAACCCTATGATGATGCTGTAACGGTACACCCAGGCGGAGAATCAAGATATACCGCCCATCGCCTGTGTACGTATGTGAGGGTTTTTTAACGGTTCCGCAAACGACTGAGACCCTGATTTCACAGGACAAGTGTTCCATCCTCCTCTCCCCCCCCCCCTTGATTTTTTGTACTAGCCATTGGAAGCCGGATGGATCACAGCTTCTTATTCCCTCTCCACATTGATTATTACACATACGTATGGTGCACCCTGCCTTTAGGCTGTGAGGCCTGCTAAAGGGGTGATTTACCCATACCAAAGGCAGTGCTTTGTGGGCATGGCATTCGAATTAAAAGAAGAGAAATGGAGGCTTAAGAAGATTATAATGGGTTTAAAATTGATTACATGGATAAAAAATAAGGTATATATGATCGCCAAAGAAGCCGGCGTTTAGCTGTGCGTCTGGTTGGGGGCAAGAGGTTGCCCCACTTCAAACACTTGTTGTTATTTCTAGTGGTATTTTGGCATGCCACATTACCATTCTGCACGCATTCTTGGAATATTTGGATACATATCATAAAACTTTGAACACATGGTGTGCATCCCAACCCCCATGATTGAACAAAGGGATGTGTGCCATGTCACTCTTCACTTTGGTCTGCAACAAAACACACAGCCTGCAATGACAGTGTGGGGGTGTTTAAGGTGAAGGAGGTGTAATCCATGCTGCAGCCCTCAGAGGCCCTCTCTGGTCACAAGGCACTTGGTACCAGGGGTACCTTTTACAAGGGACTTGCATGTGGCCTAGAGGAGTGCCAATTGTGGAAAAAAAGGTACTGTTTTGGGAAAGAATACAGGTGCTGGGGACTGGTTAGCAGGGTTCCAGCACACACTCAGTCAAGTTGGCATCAGGTATCTGGCAAAAAGCTAGGGGGTAACCATGCAAAAAGGAAACTTTCCTACACTGTCTTACTAAACCACAATGGGTGAATCCCAAGGGTATGATGAGCTTCCCAGGCATATTATGTGATAATGTGGCATGCAAAACAGAATCTATCCATCTGTAGCAGTAGTACACTTGATAAAAATAACAAGCCGATTTTTAGACTCAATACATGCATTTATTAAATACAATAAAAGCCAATATTTCAATTAGCATTTATCAGGACATTTGAAAGCTTGAGTTTATGGGAATTCGTGTTATTTTTGGAAAATAAAAAGCCTCCATTTTACAGCAGAATGTGAACTTTTCAGAAAGAGACACGTGGAGTGACAGGGACAAAATTAGCAGGTTTTATATTTATAGTTGATGTTGCTGTGGTATCTATGGTGAATATATGTCATTGATCGACTCATGTTGATTTCAATACTCATCGGAGGACATGTAGATATCTGCTGGTTCACACATAATGTAGGTGTGGTCCTTATAGAGTCCTGAATGCATGTTTATAGTCATGAGTCTGAACATTTGAGGGACCAGCAACTGGTTGCTCATCTAAAGTACTCAGTGGTAATTGCAGCTCCTCTTTAGGAGGCTGAAGAAAAGAAGTGCATCAAGCTGTTCATCAAGGGCTGCATCGAAAAGTGCCACTGGTGGTATTTCTCTGTAGTAAGGTGCATCTAGGAGAAGGGAAAGATTCATTGCTCGGCACAGTCTCTGGTGCTGATGTATTGGTTGAACAATTGCTTAAATAACAAGATAAGCTACTGGGGGCAGTTCCAGCTGTAAATCCGAGATGATTTCAGTTGGGCAGTTTATGCACCAGAAGAACAAGTTACTTACCTTCGGTAACAATATATCTGTAAGAAACATAGGTTAGTCATAGATTCCTTACCTTAGAATTACTGTCAGACTGGATCCGGAAAAGTTTTTCGTCAGCAGTACCTCTGCGCGTTGGAAGGTGGCGCCGGTCGGTTCTGCGTCCATCGCTGGCGTTGTGGTTGAAGGGATGACGTTGCTTTGACTACTTAGACGCCACCCTTGGCGCGGACGTTAGTTCTGTACACGACTTTCCGCGCCAGAAATGCAGAGCCATGCAAGACACTGACCACTGGTGCACAAAACTAGGGCCATGAAAGGATGTCCTTAACCCTAGAAATCAGTTTGCAGAACAGGGAGGATGGGTGGGGCGGTAAGGAATCTATAACTAACCTATGTTTCTTACAGATATATCGTTACCAAAGGTAAGTAACTTGTTCATCTGAAAGAAACAGTTAGTGATAGATTCCTTACATTAGAGTAGATACCCGAGCAATACCAACCCCGGAGGTGGGTCTGCAAACCAAGATCACACCAGAAAGTCCTAGAGAAAAGAACGGCCAAAGAAGTTGTCTCTCCGGACTTGGCTGTCCAGACAGTAATGTTTTGTAAACTTGTTCAGCGATGGCCACGTAGCTGCCTGACAGATGTCATTCAGAAGGACTCCTTGTCCCAAAGCCGTAGTGGCTGCCGTCGCCCTGGTGGAATTCGCGCATAGCCCCACTGGAGGCTCCTTTAATACACAAAATGACCCATCTAGAGATGGCCCGCTTGTGTACGGCCCAAACTTTCTTGGCGCCCACGTAGCCAACAAAGAGCTGGTCATCCACCCGGAACTGTTTGGTGCGATCCAGATAGAAGGAAAGTGGACATTTTAAGTACAGACGGTGCAGCCTCTCTTTCTCTTTAGAAGGGTGCAGAGGCGGAAAGAAGGTGGGCAAAGTGATGGTTTACCCGATGTGAAAGGAGGGGACCACCTTGGGAAGAAAAGCTGGACGAGTTCTTAGGACAACCTTGTCCGGATGTACAGTCAGAAAAGGAGGCTTGGATGAAAGAGCCTGGAGCTCACTCACTCTTCTGGCAGATGTGATGGCTACCAGGAATGCAGTCTTAAGAGTTAAGAGTCATAGAGGACAGTTGTGAAGCGGCTCAAAGGGAGCGCACATCAAATAGGTCAAGACCAAATTCAAGTCCCACTGAGGCATCACGAAGCAAATAGGAGGAAAGAGATGAGTAATGCATTTTAAGAAATGATTTACAACCGGGGACTTGAAGAGAGAAGGCTGATCAGGAAGCCTTAGAAAGGCAGAAATGGCTTAAAGATAGCCCCTGATAGTGCCCAGAGCAGAGCCCTGCTGGGCCAAAGAAAGGAGGAACAAGAGAACCTCAGAAAGAGGGGCAGAAAGGGATCCACAGCCTTTGCTGCGCACCATGCCACAAATTTGTTCCATCAGCAGGCATATACCGTCTTAGTGGAGGGACGCCTGGCTGCCAAGATGACATAACAGACTTCGGGAGGCAAGTCAAATGACGTCAGCTACCGATGCTCAATCTCCACGCAAGGAGGTGGAGGCTGGACGGGTTAGGGTGGAGGACCGTCCCCTGCTGCTGCGACAGAAGATCCTCCCGAAGAGGCAGTCTGATTGGAGGATCGATGGCCATGTTGAGCAGCTCGGGATACCAAACTCTTCGTGCCCTGTCCAAAGTGACAAGAATGACTTGGGCTTGGTCGCGCTTGATCTTTTTCAGCACTCTGGGCAGAAGTGGTATAGGCGGAAAGGCGTATAGAAGACCGCAACTTCACTTGCGACTAAAAGCGTTGCCTAGCGAGTGCCGCCTTGGAAATTCCATCGCGCAGAATTGCTGACATTGCGCGTTCTCTTTAGGGGCGAATAGATCTAACCAAGGCTCTCCCCACTGCTGAAAGAGACCTTGAACCACCTCAGAGTGAAGACACCATTCGTGATCAATAATGCACCTGTGGCTGATTCGTCCGCCCTGGCGTTCAGAAAACCTGCCAGGTGTTGAACCACAATGGATATGCTCTGATGTTCCAGCCATGTCCAGAGGCGGAGGGCCTCCTGACATAGGGTTCAAGGGTCCACGACTCCACCCCGCCCTGTTTGTTGCAGTACTACATCGCAGTGGTGTTGTCCGTGAACACCTGCACTACTCTTCCCTGAACAGAAGGAAGGAAGGCTTTGAGTGCAGGACGGATCGCCCAAAGCTCCAGAAGGTTGATATGGAGCCAGGACTCCGCCAGAGACCAGAGGCCTCTGATCTCACCCTCTCCCATGTGGCCGCCCCATCCCAGAAGGGATGCACCTGTCACCACTGTGTGTTCTGGTTGGGGAAGGGAGAGGGACCTGCCGTTGACCCAATCCTGGTTCGTGAGCCACTACTGCAATTGTCGTGCAGTGCCCTCCGAGATCTGAATGCAATCGGGCAGATTCCTCTGATGCTGCGCCCACTGGAACTTCAGGTCCCACTGCAGAGCAGACATAATGCCACCAGGCATGATTAACCAGCAGGATGCAGGAGGCCCAGCAGCCTCAAGGTCATCCTGACCAAAACCCGGGATAGAGGCTGAAAGATCGGAATCATAGCCCGAATATACCGGACTCGCTGCTCGGGAGGATAAATCCAAAACTGCATCGTGTCCAGAACCGCTCCGATGAAGAGGAGCGTCTGAAAGGGGGTCAGGTGTGACTTCGGCAAATTGATGGAGAACCCCAGCGAATGCAGGAGATCGGCCGTAGTCTGGAGGTGGGAGACGACAGCCTGGGGTGTGCCCGCCTTCAACAGCCAGTCGTTGAGATAGGGGAAGACTGGACCCCCTGATCTGCGGAGATGAGCTGCGACCACCGCTATCACCTTCGTGAACACCCAAGGAGCATTGGTAAGGCCAAAGGGGAGCACGGTAAACTGAAAGTGCTTGTGGCCTACTGTGAACCGCAGGTAACACCGGTGGGCTGGCAGGACGGGGATGTGAAAATAAGTGTCCTGCAAGTCCAATGCTACCATCCAGTCTCCAGGGTCGAGGGCAGACAAGACCTGCGCGAACGTCAACATCTTGAACTTCTCCTTCCGGACGTTCCTGAGATCCAAGATAGTCGCAGGCCCTTGTCCTTCTTGGGTATCAGAAAGTAGTGGGAATAGCAACCACAACCTACTTCTGGCGATTGATGGGCCTGAAAGGTCAGACTAGGAAGGTTTGGAGGCAGAAGCAGAGGGGGTTTGGTGGACTGGCCCGCGTGCTTGCCCCTAGAACCACAGCGGTGGTTCCCACATCCCTGGCCATGCAAAGGTTGGGGAACTTGCGTCTGCCTGTGACTCTGGGCAGAACGTGGTGAGGCATCCCTTCCGTAGCCACGAAAGGGGCGAAAAGCAGACTGCGCAGGGCGGCTGGAGAGGCCCAAGGACTTGGCCATAGCCTGTGAGTCCTTAAAAACGCTCTAGAGCGTTATCTGCTTTGTCGTCAAAAAGGCGACGGCCATCAAAGGGCATGTTCATAAGGGTGTTCTGGACATCCCCACAAAAGCCAGTCGATCTCATCCAGGGATAGCGTCGAAGGGCTACAGATGTGGAAATCGTCCGCCTAGAGTCTTGGCGATATCCAGCCCACAACGGATGGTAAACTTAGCTGCGTCCCTCCCGGCGGCAACAGCGTGGGAGAGTACAGTCCGGGCCTCCTCCGGACACTGAGGCAGTACTTGCGCAACCGTGTCCACACAGAGTGGGAATAACGGCACAATAGACATGCCGTGTTTACCAATCGCAGTCCCAAGCTGGCAGAAGAAAAGATCTTCTTCCCAAGATGATCCAGTTGCTTGGATTCCCTATCTGGTGGAGCGGTAGGGAATGCGCTCTTGGAAGTAGAGGATTGGACCACCAAGCTCTCAGGGGTGGGTTGTTGGGAGAGGAAAGAGGGGACGCCCGAGGCTGGGCAGTGGCGTCGGGCAATCATCCTATCCACGGGAGCCCCCGTGTTGGGCCTGGGTCAGGTGCCCAAAAGGACGTCGGTTAGGGCTTCATTAAACGGCAGCAGGGGCTCCGAAGAGATTGCTTGCGGTTGAAGCACCTCTCTCAGGAGGTTAGTCCTGACCACCACTGTAGGAAGCTCGAGGTGGAGAGCCTCAGCCACCCTACATAACATCCCTACTTAAAATTCTAGAATTTCCTCTCATTCCCCTGGAAATGTGTCTGAATAGTACTTTGACAAATCTACACTATATATATCCAGAACCATGCCACAGTCCGACCCTTGGCATCCCCTAGAATTTCGCTTTATATTTCTACGCCCCTTCTTGAATGGCCAACGAACCGTTGGTCCCTTAAACTCAACAAAATCCCTATAATTTTTCAAACTGGAACTTTATTTGTTTTTTGACTGACTAACATGACAATTAGGCGGCCAATCAACCTCCCCCGTCCCCTTCCCTATCCAAAATGGCGCTCCCGCACGAACCAGGCCACTTCCGGGTCCCGACCCGGATGTCCTTCCATGAGCCCCGCTATTTACGCTGCCTCCGCAGAGCACACACATAGAACTGAATCAAACAGAACGCTCGGACCAGGCATTTGCCAAGACTTGAGGTAAGCATTGCAACAAAGCTGATATTCCCGTCGGCTTTACCTCCTTCCATGAACTAAGGATATCTTGTTCTCCTTTTGATCCCCTCCCCTTAGAATCCTACGCTATTTTTTTAGCACATCGTTGAAACTTCTATTTCCAGTAATACCCGGTAAGCCCCACTCTGCCCTCCCTTGCCTCTAACGCTTAAATACCTCACTCGTCACGTATACCATCACTGTAAATTATAAATCTGCACGACCACATTACTCGTATTCTGCTATACCTTTAAAATTAAACACGCCCAGTGAAAACGCCTCTCTGATCACGTCTTGCTGTAATCACGTCAAGTCTTGTCACCACTGTATTATCAGTTTTTACTTAACCTCATCTATCAAGAGCACGCTAAACCTTTTACATATGTCCTCACAACACCGCGCCACGTAAATTTAAATACGTCTATCCCGTTTGGGACCACAATTTGCCGTGCTGCCGACCTCGACTTTTTGACAGTCGCTTTATCAGTTCACGCTTGGAAATACCTAGTACACGTTAATGAACTCTTTCGAATGGTTACGACCCCTGTAAATCCCTCCTTGATTACTCTATTCACGATCACGCGTACAACCAACCAAGATACTCACCTCGAGCATGTTATTGCCCAACAACCACGCCACCTGATTTTACCTGATCGCTGAATCACGACCACTTGGCTTTAAGCCTTTTCACTTTTCTCGTCGATCATTGAGATATCACCAGACTCGCCTTGCATGCGCTACGACCAGTTCCATTATAAAGACTAATTTAAATCCTCTCTCTCGTGACAAACCTTACCAACGCAATATCAACTCATCACCTTGATGCCCGTGATCCGGTACAAACCTGTAAATATACAACTTTTACTTATCTACACACCAAACATTAATGTTTTGTTGGCCCACAATGTGTCATATATACGTTTCGTTATTGCCGTTATTTCACCAATGTGTCACTTATACTATTTGGCACTGTTTTTTATTCACTCTCGTGTTCCATACTCTATGACTTGTCGAAAATTCATACCGTTACGCATATGTGGATCACATCACATTTACCTTGTATATTGATACAAACCACGTGTTTAATTTCTGTCTATGACCCTTACTGACATACCAACTGTATATGACAATGTCTCTGTTTATACACTCAAATGACTTGTGGCATATGGAACCTTTTGATTTCTTTGGTCTTGATGACCTCCAATTACGTCCTGCGATTCTCCTTTCTCTAATATGGACATGAACTATATTCAATATTGTATTGTATCCTATAATATGTCACACATTGTACCTTAAACTTACTTATTCTTGATACCTACTGTATCCATACTAACCCTCACGTGACCTCTCCAAATCATTAAAACAAACCCCCTCCCTTCTTTTCTTCTTTGGCTTTTTCCTCTTAAACGCACTATCCTTTTCCCTACTAATTCCCCGCTGTTAACCATTACTCCTAAATGTCTATCATACTGTTCTTTCTGCTTTCTTCTCCCAATACGTTTCCACATCTTGACTCACTGGCCTGTTTTCTCTTTAACTCTTGTGCTCAATATCTCACATGCATTCGCATATCCCAAATGTTTTTTACCTACCCTCAAATTGAACAGCCCTGAAGAAGCCCCAGGCCTAAAGGCCATGTAGGGGGCGAAACACGTGTTGGCTGTGCCACCCCTTGGTTTTTTCTCATACCCACTCCTATGTGTGAGTGCGAATAAAGGACTAGCTCACGTTTAAATCAACTTGTTTTGAATTGGAATTTGTTCCTCCAAGAATCAGAATATACCAATCTTGCCTAGACAACCCATCAGCACCCTACACAACACCACTGCATAGGAAGCTCCCTCGTCCGTAGCCACGGTAGGAGGAGACAACATGCCAAGGTCAGGGGAGGTATCAAGACCACTGGTATCCCCCAGGTCCTCTCTCCAGTCTAGTTCATACTCCAACTGGTCGGTCAGAGGGTCACCTGACCCCTCCCAGTCCTCCTCGTCCTCTGGGTGCCAATCTGGCCTGAAAGAGACCCCAGAAGTGAACAGGGGCACAAAAACCCCACTTGGCGCCAGATCCGGCATCGGGCGACGCCGGTCCAGCTCTGTGTTCACATCAGGATGGAGGCCGGGGTCGATGCCGCCTTGGGCACGACCGGCGTCGGGTGCGGTGCCAAAGGAAGCGGCGCCAGTGGAGGTGTAATGAGGTCAACGGGCGCCGATCCGGATCCAGGCCTGGATCAATGGTGGCCCTGCGGCGCTGTGGCCGGAGCCGCCGGCGGAGAAGGCCTAGAACCCCCAACTGAATGCGTGGGGCCCGAAGGTGCACCGGTGGAGTTGGACTGCCCAAAGATGGCATGCAACGCCTCGTAAAACTGACGAAGCTGGGCAGGGGGCGCTCCGGGAAGTGAGGGAAACTCTGAGTCGGCCCTTCAGGCACTGCACGCGGAGCCACGGGAGGGGCACTACCCGCATCCCTCGTCGCGCCAGCCGACCGACGGGGAGAAGTTGAAGAGCGACAATGCTTCTTCAACTTCTTCTTGTGCTTCGACTTACCTGAACCAAAGTGCGAAGACTTGGATTACGAGTAGTGATGGCTCCGCGACCGGTCCCATGACCTCCCTCGTGACTGGGACCTTGAACGGCACAGAGCCGACTTTCTGGCGCTCAAGAAGTTTTCGGGACCGCTCCCACAAAGACTTCAGAGCCATGGTACGGCAGTCGGAGCACGACTTGAGGTCGTAGTCGCGCTCGAGGCAAAAGAGGCACACGTCGTGCGGATCCACCGACATCAGTTGGGTACAGGAACCGCAAGGCTTGAACCCGGGCACCCTTACGTACACCAGGAGTCTGTAGGATTCAAAAAGACGTCAACAAAGGTCGGTCAAAAAGTTCAGTCAAAAAATGACTGGAGGTTCCACTGTCTCTGGATCTGCGCTGCGTGGCGCGGAAAAATAAAGAACCGACTTCAGCGCGCGAGGGCGGCGTCTAAGTGGCTACCGCGACGTCATGCCGGCGACCACGACGGACGCAGAGCCGACCAACGCCACTGCTGACGAAAAACTTTCCGGATCCAGTCTGACGAATGGGGGTAATTCTAAGGTAAGGAATCTAGAACTAACTGTTACTTTCGGATCACAGGTTTTACTCGGGTGTCATCCATTGTGCAATTGAAGAGAAACCTGTGCTCACTGAGTTCAGGTAGTCAAGCATGCCCCATATAGTGTGCTACAGTCTCTCTACATCTTTGTTGATTACCTTGTCAGAACAAAGAAAGATGATACCACAGTTGATTAGCAGTTTGATGGTTGGGAATCCTTCAAAAAAGCTAGAGAACAAAAAGTAACAAAAAAATGATGTAATCAATCCAAATACACCTTTAAATCCAGTCACCGGACCACAACCAATGTTCTTAAAAAGATACGCAACACCAGACATTAAAGATTAATTGAACACAGATTGCACGATATCGGCTAAGTGTGTCGGGTACTGCATGTACAACAGCCTTTGACTTTCTGAAGCAGTTCTGTCTGCAGTTTGTAGATTTCAGCCCCTGATGTCAAAGGGAATTCTTCTTGTAATCGCAGGCAATAGTTTGTTTAATAGTAAAAATGCATAGATTTCAGATCTATACTAGGCCATAGGATGTTTCTAATTATATTTCGACGTGGTGGGTACAAGGTCATTCCACAACACTGTATAGTTTCAGAAACCGTTATCAGGTATGGTTGGCCAGGTTCCAACCCACAGCAAGCGACATTTGTAAGGAATAAATTAATTAGGAGTTCGTGTTGTGTGTGGGGATAAACAGATAAAACACAACTTAACCACAGCATCAAAGCGCTTCGCATTCCATGCAATGATATAGTATCACATATAAGGAAGTTTCCAAGGGGATTCTTGCAGCATGGTGCACTAATGTACACAGAGTCATCTTCATTTTCATTTAAACAGATCTAGGAAAAAGGAAACCTCCATGCATGGAAAAACTGTAAATGGTGCATAGTTTCATACCAGCCAACGGATTTATATTTCTGGCATTCCTGAAAATGAAACGCTGCAATGGGTAGGGAAATGATACCGTGCATCAACCAGGTAATAGATGTGTCACTAACCATAAATGGTGCATCTTCCAGCTGTTCTATACTCAATAGTGTGTATGTGGATTCTTTCATGACATAATTTCCTGAGTAAGTGGCAAATTATATGGTTCAAATATGGCTGTTTCACTGAGAAGTAGCCAGGGCACATACAGGATCCAAGTGTTTGTAATGCCCAACTTAATTGTATAATTGCTCTTAATAAACTTGCCCATGTTGCAGCAAACCCAAGTCTTCTATTATGAGGTCTAGAGCCGAAACAGCAGATCGACTGGTAGCAGCAGTGGGGCCTCTACATTAAGGCCCATGGAGCAAGTGACAGTGGCGACACACCAGCACATACAAAATGGCGATAGACACAAAGTGCTGCTCCTAGGGGAACGAAATATGGTGCTCCTGGACACCGGACCTGCGATGCAGCACAGTGGTGAGAGAGCAGTGGGGTGCTAATCCCCCGCTGAAGAAACCAGGCAGCGTGCAGAGCGGAGAGAGGAGGAGCTACTGGGAGAGAGACCGGCGGTGTGTAGATGCCCCACAGTGTAGATGGTGTGACCCCGGCGCCCCATCTCAGGATCCTTGGGGCGGGAGGCCCCGGTGCAGCTCTGTCTTTCCATTCCCGCCACGGGGGCACTCATCAGATCGGCAGCCCTTGCGGGTCCAGGACCTCCTGAGACAGACAGCTCTGGCCATGGCGAAGATGTTAGATCTGCTGCCAACGGGCAGCCCCGGGTTAGCGGATGAAACAACTTTGGAAGAAGCGACAGGCAACGGCCCCCAGAGTAACTGAATAAGAGACACCCCCAAATTGCCTCCAGCGATGTAGGTAGGAGCTGCTGCATGGGGGCCTGATAAACCAAATCGAGGGTCCCACTGCAAGGGAAGGCCTCTAGTGGGAACCTTTTGCTTTCCTGTACAGGGGTGGCTCTCCTCCCCCTTCACCTCGCTACCCAGGTGGCCTACGTGGGAGTATCCACAACAGAGGGGGGTCACCCGGCCGAAGGGAGGTGTAGCTGGACGCTTGCTGGTGGTGGAGTGCTGTAGTCCCTGCTTCTATGCTGACAATCACCCCGTGTGGTGCTGACCTGGTGCCAACATGAACACTCACCACTTCAAAAAGGACAAAACGTTGAAGGATAGGATTAAAATACCAAGAAAAATAGGGGATATATAGGGGAGATCAATGGCCCCATACCCCATCTGCAATAACCAACATGATTCGGCCTAGACAATGCCTTCCAAGGTCACGACGGCCTTCATCAGGAAGTGGATCCCTTCAATTACTATAGTTTCACCCCTCACTGGGGTCTTCACCTCGTCTTCTACGTATTACATACAGGTCATCATTTACAGAGTTTACAAGCTAATCGCCAAACCCAGGACCGTTGTGGGGTCGTGGTCTTATCGTCACACTTACTCCAAAGACCGACGAGGTCCTGCCCCAGGCTGGGTCCACCGATGACCCTGATGAAGGCCGTCGGGGTATGGGGCCATTGATCTCCCCTATATATCCCCTATTTATCTTGGTATTTTAATCCTATCGAGGGGAACCGAGAATAAAGGTAACTTTTGGTATCCTCTGAGATAGTTTTACTTGCACCTGTCTGCACTTGATGATCCCTTCGTGAGAGAGCACTTTTCCCCTTATCTACTCTCTTATTTTCATACACTTTTTGTTTTCCCTATCACACTATACACTCTAAAAAAAATCTTTTGCGCTCCGTCCAGAGTGTTGGTCTGCGCCTGGACGTTTGATGTGGCCCTATGATGAAGCATGGCACTGCAAGGTGTGTGAGGGCAGTATTAAGAAAGGAATATGCTACTTACCAGTATGCATCTGTTCTTGGCATGTAGAGCTGCAGATCTACACACTTGTGCATAGATCGCCATCTGGTGTTGGGCCCGGATGTTTGCAGTTTGTTTTTCCTCTTGGAAAGTCTTTGGAAGTCACGAGGTCGGTGACTCCTCCTTTAGATCGTATTGCGCATGGGCTTCGGCTCCATCCACAGATTGTTTTTCGCCAGCAGGGAAAGATGGAGCGTAGTAATAACAGTGAAGATGCCCATGTGTGTGTTATCTAAATAAGATAAACTGGAACAGATGCAGGTAGCCGGGGAGGTGGGTGGGCGTGTGTAGATCTGCAGCTCTACATGCCAAGAACAGATGCATACTGGTAAGTAGCATATTCCGTTCGAGGCATATGAGCTGCAAATTACACACTTGTGCATAGATTATATAGCAGTACCCACCGTTAGCGGCGACCACCCGTATCTGTTGCAGTGATTTGAAACAATGTTTTGAGTACAGCCTGGCCCACACTAGCTTGTTGCTTAGTTTGCACATCTACACAATAGGGTTTGGTGAAAGTGTGCGGTGTTGACCATGTAGCTGCTTTGCAGATATCATCTAATGGGATGTTTCCTAGAAAAGCCATTGAAGCCCCTATTTTACGTGTAGAATGGGCTTTAGGGGGAACGGATATCGTTCGTTTTGCTTTGTGGTAGCAAATCTGAATGCATTTGACAATCCACCTAGCTATCCCCGACTTGGAGATGGGGTTGCCCTTGTGTGGTGGAGAGAAAGAGACAAACAGTTGTTTGGTCTTACGGAAAGGTTGTGTTCTCTCGATGTAGTAGAGTAAGGCTCGTTTGACATCTAATGTGTGGAGAGCTCTTTCTGCAACAGTTTGTGGTTGCAAGAAGAATACTGGTAGTTCTACAGATTGGTTTAGGTGAAAAGGAGACAACTTTGTTATGGTGCATTTGCAGAAACAGTTCTTGAATGATAAATGCTTGTATCTCACTGACCCTTCTGAGGGAAGTGATGGCTACGAGAAAAGCGGTTTTCCAGGTTAAAAATAGGAGTTCACATTTGTGCAATGGTTCGAAGGGAGGCCCCATTAGTCTGGTGAGAACGATATTTAGGTTCCACACAGGTGAGGGTGGCACTCTGGGAGGAATTATTCTTTTAAGGCCTTCCATGAAGGCTTTAATGGCAGGTACTCTAAAAAGTGATAGATGTTGCCTGTTTTGTAGGTAAGCTGCTATAGCTGCGAGGTGCAGGCGAATGGACGTATAGGCTAGATTACACCTTTGTAGGTGGAGTAAGTAGCCTATGTTGTGCTGAATGGAGACGTCTAGGGGATTGATGTTGTGACAATAGACAACAAAACGTTTCCACTTGGCGGCATAGCACGCTCTAGTAGTGGGTCGCCTAGCTTCCTTGATGACGTTCATACAGTCAGGGGGAAGATTTAGATAACCGAATTCTAGGACTTCAGGAGCCAGATCGCAAGGTTGAGCTGAGCTGGGTCCGGGTGTCTGATCTCTCCGTGGTCCACCACTGCAGAGAGCGATGGGTGCGACCGTCTACCAACACAAGATCTGTTAATTGACCCTGGGCCTGGTTCCATTGGCGCGCTAAGCACTCTTGGAGAGGACCCATCTGGAGTCTTGCGTGAGGTACTATAAAGATGCAAGAGGCCCTCATCCCTATTAGTTGCATAAACACCCGAGCTGGAAGGGAGTGTTGTGCTATGAATTTTGCGCGTAGAGCTCGAATGCTTGCAATCCTTGCAGGATTGGGGTAGGCGAGCGCTTTTGAGGTGTCTATAGTGGCACCTAGATATTGTTTTATGTGGGATGGTTGTGGATGGGACTTTTCGTGGTTTACCGTGAAGCCTAGCTGGTGAAGTAGCTGGATCGTGGCGTGTGTGTGTGTGTTGTACACACTGATTGTATGAACTGGCTTTTATCGTCTAGGTATGGCAAGACATGAATGTGCTGTCTTCGCAGATGTGCTGCCACCACTGCGAGGCACTTGGTGAATACTCGTGGTGCGGTTGTGACTCCGAACGGGAGCAATTTGAATTGGTAGTGTTGGCCATCCCCTACAAATCTGAGGTACTTCCTGTGAGCGTTGTGCACTGGGATGTGGAAATAAGCGTCTTTGAGGTCCAAAGTTGTGAGGAAGTCGTTTTGGGAAAGTAGCGCAAGTACCTACTGAAGCGTCACCATATGAAAATGGTCTGAGTGTATGTATTTGTTTAGGGGCCGAAGGTCTAGGATGGGTCATAGAGTGTCGTCCCTTTTTGGTATGAGAAAATATAGGGAGTAGACCCTCATATCTTGTTGGTTGGTAGGAACGTGTTCTATTGCCTTTTTGTCTAGGAGGGAGATTACCTCCTGCTTGAGTAGCAGTAGATGTTCTGGTGACATTGGGCGTTGTCTGGGTGGAATGTTTGGGGGGGTAGATATTCGTTCTAGGCAGTAGCCTGACCCAATTATTTGTGTTACCCATTTGTCCGAGATGATGGTAGTCCAGACGGGAAGGAAACCTTGGAGTCTGCCCCCGACCGGAGTGGGATGTTCTGGGGGAAGTGGAGGGAAGTCATTGGGTAGGCGCGGTGGCAGAGCGGGAGGTGTTTGTTTTGCCTCTGCCTTTGTTATTGTTGCCCCTGTAGCCGCCCCTTTGGTAACCCCTTGTGAAGGTGGACTGAGTAGGGGATTTGTATGAAGTGGAAGCGGTGTCTGAGGAGTAGCTTCTGGATGTGCTCCGAAAGGAAGAGCGGCGAAAGGAGCGTCTGGGAGGGTGAGATTGTAAGGCTCCCATAGATTTTGCCGTGTCAGTGTCCTTTCATTTTCTCTAGGGCTCATCCACTTTTGGGCCAAACAAATGCTCCTGGTCAAAGGGATGGTTGAGGATGGAGGCTTGTACCTCAGGTTTAAAACCTGATATCCTTAGCCAGGCATGGCGACGGAGGAGGACACTAGTATTGATGGCCCTAGAGGCTGTGTCTGCTGCATCTAAGGCACAACGTATGGAGGTGTTAGTAATTGTTTTGCCCTCCTGAATTAGCTCATTGGCCCTAGCTTTGTATTTATCAGGGAGATGGTGCAATATGGCTTCTAGCTCGTCATAATGGGCCCTGTCATACCTCGCTAGTAGTGCTTGTGTATTGGCAATACGCCATATATTGGCCGCTTGAGATGCAGTACGCTTGCCTGATGCGTCCAAGAGTTTAGACTCTCTGTCCGGTGGTGGTGCGTCGCCTGACGCTTGCGAGGTGGCCCTTTTCCGTGCAGTGGATACTTCCAGGGAATCTAGTGGCGCTGGCCCTCTAATGTAGGAGGGATCTGTTGGGGCGGCTTTATACTTCTTTTCAATGCGCGGGTTAATGACCCTGGCCCTAACTGGGTCCTTAAAGATCTCCGGCGCATGTTTTATAACACCTTTAAGCATAGGCAATATGGAGGTGGTCCTATGTGTGGTGTCAAATGTATCTGGAAGGAAATCCTCCTCCACTGGGTCGGTATGTAAATCTACCCCATGGTAGTGTGCCGCCCTTTGCAGTAAATGGTTGAACCCCAAGGAGTCTTCTGGTGGAGAAGGTCTGGAAGGGTAAAGATTGTCTTGTGGGACGTTAGGGATATCAGGGACATTATAATCGTCCCAAGGGTCTGGGGACCCTGTGGGAGTGGGGTCCCCTGTAGGTATATCTTGGGGCACATCCCCTATGTCATCGTATGGATCCCCTTGATCATCATCATCCGGGGTCGGGAATGATGAGGTGGGGGTGGAGAAGGTGGTGGGGGTGGAGAAGGTGGTGGGGGTGGAGAAGGTGGAGGAGGTGGTGGAGGTGGGGAAGGTATTCTGAAAGGGGAGGTAGCAGAGTCCTTCCTTTTTGGAGGTGGAGGCGGAGCAGGTTTTTCTAACTGTCTCTTTTTGATAGAGAGCATCAAATGTCCAGTGTTGGGATCCTTAGTGAGTGTTTTCTGTAAGGGATCCGGTGCGAATAGCTCTGGAGAGGTTGGTTGGTCCATCGGCGCCGAAGGTGTTGGGGCCGTTGGTTTCTTAGGTTTGTCGGTGCTGGTTCGTTGTTTGGAACCATGCTTGGAAATCTCCAATTGTTTAGTAGGCGCAGAGATGGATTTCGGCTTCGAAGTGTCGGTAGCCTTGTGTGCTTTTGTCGGTACCGAAGATGGGGTCGGTGCCGAGGAGCTGGGTCTCGACCCCGAGTGTTTCGGTGTGGGGCTCGGTGTCGAGATGGAGGCCGGTTTCTTTTTCGGTGCCGAAGAGTGTTTATCGGCTCAGACGGTGGGCTGGCTCGAGCCCGAGCCGCCCGAAGGCTTAATTGGCTTCTTTACCGGTCCCAAAGGTGTGGTGTGGGAAGCAGTGTCTTTGGTCTTGCTTAGGCCCGAAGGCAAAGGCGTGGCCGAAGCCTTTTTCGGTGCCAGCGAGGGGGGGGGAGGGGGGGTTAGAGTAGTACTCATGACCCTCTGTGCCGGAGTGATCTCCTCCACATCTGAATCGTCGGCTTCGGATGCGCTGACGAGTCGCTCGTCGGTGGGTTGTTCTGGAGCGTCGACGCCTTCCCCGAAGATGTCATCCGGGATCGCAGTCGAAGAGTGTGCCAATTTTTCTTCTGGCTCTTCGGTCCTGAATAGTTTTCTTGGACCGGAAGTATTTACACGCCAGTCTCGAGCCTCGTGTTCAGGGGAAAGGCAGAGATTGCACACCTCGTGGAGATCGGTGTGGGGGAATTTGGACCCACATTGAGGGCACTTTTGAAATGGAGTCCTTTCAATTAGCCAGGACCGGAGCTTGGGTAGGCCCGAAGGCCGCTGTCGATGACTGGAACCGAAGGTGTTGTCGATGAGAGGCGCGTCGAGTGGGGAGATCGCGATCGAAACAATATCGCAAATGGGGTGAGGATTACGCGTCGATCGGCGAACTGGAAGCTGTTCGGAATCGGAGCGCGAAGATTACATCCGAGCCCGATGGCGGAAAAAAACAATCGGAGGATGGAGCCGAAGCCCATGCGCAATACGATCCAAAGGAGGAGTCACCGACCTCGTGACTTCCAAAGACTTTCCAAGAGGAAAAACAAACTGCAAACATCCGGGCCCAACATCAGATGGCGATCTATGCACAAGTGTGTAATCTGCAGCTCATATGCCCCGAACATAAATCTTTTTCCTTCTTTTTTTTTTGTCCCCTTTCCTTGTTTAAACAGTATCAGTAGATAGTGAGAAGTGGGAGCAGGAATAGAACTTTTGATCTTGCTCTTTAGTTTTGTCTTCTTTTCTTAGTCCTTCTCTCTGGTGAGTTATAAGTCTTGGGAGGGGAGTCAGAGAAGGCTCATTCCCTTGTCCCTCTTTTTTGTGATTTCTAATCTTCAATGATTCCCTCACTACTACCCTCCAACAGTGCCTCTCATCTCTCAATAGCCCCACAGTCACATGTATTTGCTTTGTTTTATAGCACCCCTCATACCATTGTAGGGTGTCAGAGCACTTTACATTACACACAGAGAGACAATGAATCATATGCGTGTAAATCAGTGAAAAGAAATACATAATGCAAAGGGGACTATATCCATTCTGGTAGGCATTTTTTAAGAGTGCTTGGTCTGGAGAAGCACAAACTCAGGATTCAGAACATAACACAGGGGTTAGCATTGACTTTAATAATAAGGATTTATTTCTAATCAAACTTACCTTTTTAGCAGCATCGGGATAATGAAAGACTGGGAAAAATCATAACTTACTACCTTGTACCATGCAGTTTGCATGCAGCTCTTTGATGGCAGTTCATAGCTCACTGTTCTAGACTACTATTGGAACTTGTGAACTGCACCATAACAAAATAGAATCTCTGTGGCAAAAGCAGGAACCCACTGAGCTATGCACAAAACAAAATACTGTTTAAAAAAAAAAATGCATGGTAGACATTCTTTACAGCAGGCATATTAACCACCAGCGCTTCCTAAGATGAGTCAAAGTTACCACTAGACAAAACCACCATCTCTCTACAGCAGGTACATTAATCACCAGAGTTATCTTGACACATTTATTGCTGCCCAAAAATTGCTGATTATACAAGGAACTTTGCAGTGTTTTTAAAACTGCTGCCTGAGGACCCCCTAGGAATGTGTCACAGACCCCTGGGGGTCCGCGGACCCCAGTTTGGGAACCAATGACTCAGACTATAAAATACTAAGTAGGGTTCTGGCTACTCGCTTACACCCCCATATGACTGCCCTGATACATAAAGATCAATTCGGATGTATCCCCACCAGAAACACAGCGCTTAACATTCGGCGCCTTTTTGAGTCTAAGAGGCGGAGTCTTATAACATCGATGTGGTGACGATCTTCACCGTTGATATAGAAAAAGCGTATGACAGAGGCCTTATTTGTTCCATGTGATGCGTAAATTGGGGCTGGGTAATGGTTTCATGACCTGGACGGCGCTCCTGTATGCCGACTCCACTGCCAGAGTTAAAACTAGTGGGCTAATCTCAGACGCCTGCAACGTGGGAAGGGGAACGCTCCAGGGCTGCCCCCTTTACCCCCTCCTGTTTGCCCTGGCGATGGAGCCGTTGGTGGCGCGGGCCAGATCAGGGCGAGCCTATCAATGACTCAATGTGCAAGGGCAGATTCATCACATCGCACTATATGATGATGACATTTTGCTCTTTTTGGCTGATTCTGAGGAGGCACTTGTGGGAGCGAAAAACTTACTACAGGCCCTCAGTCAAGTAGCAGGGTTAAAAGTGAACTGGGCGAAATCTTGTCTATTTCCTACAAGAGGAGGCATAACAGGCCCACAAGAAACAGAGAGGGTGCCTGCCATACCTGGGCAGACAAATACACCACGCACAGGAAGACACCCTAGAGGGTAATATAGGGAAAGCCATCAGGGCAGAAAAAAGCAACTTCAACTTCTGGGGCTCCTTGCCACTATTACTTAAAATGGTCACTCTTCCGCGGTTGTATACTACTTTGGGACCTTGCCAGTCTGGATCCCGACAAAATACTTTGCTCAGCTCAGATCTATGATCACTGGATTTCTATGGGGCACTGGCAGGCGTAGAGTGGCGCTTGCTAGCCTTATGAGACCGAGAGCGGAAGGTGGACTAGCAACACCTGATTATGAGACCTATTATTTGGCGGCGCAATTTCAATGGGTAGCGAACAGTGTTGAGAGGAGGAAGAGCGGAGAGAGGAATTTGGGTTCATAAAACTACTATCTCACATCATCTTGCGACTTCCTGTCAGAACCACAACCCTCACCACAGAGCTTGACACGGCACGAAGGTGCTGGAACAGATACCTGCAGAGGGCTAAAATTAAACACCCGTATGCACCGGAAATCCCGTTACTCATGTGCACGGCCTTACCGCATGGAGGTAGCTGGCAGCAGCTGGAAATCTGGGTGGAACACGGGTTGACTAGCATAGGTGACCTATACGAGGAAGGGGCCATGATCCCGTTCAATGACCTGCAAACCCGCTATGACTTGCCTGGGGGGATTTTCGACTGTACACAGCCCTCACTGCGGCTATTCGGAAACACTGGGGAAGGGGACTCACCGAACCACACACGTCGCTGGGTTGCCAATACGTGGTTATGGCAGCAGGTACATTCAAGGCAGTGAAGTGTTTATACAGGCGCATGACGCGGGAAACACTACTCACCCTGACTGAACTGAGACTCAAGAGGCAAACTGATCTTGGGGAGGGTATCCTGGAGAAGACCTGGGTGGAACTGGTAGAAAGAGCCTGGGTGGAACTGGTAGAAAGAGCCTGGAAGAGTACTTGGAAAGCCAGGTTCCAGGTTCCAGTTAGTCCATTTTTATATTTTACACAGGGCATATCTTACCCCGGAAAAACTCAATAAGTATTTCACAACCCAAACAGCTGCTTGCCCACGCTGCAATAAAGAAGGCGCAGATTTTAAACACATGTTTTGGGACTGCCCGTTCCTGGGCAGCTATTGGGGGAAGATAACGACGATACTGACTGGACTGACTGACAGAGAAGTAGAACTGACCCAGAAATACTGCATTTTACAGTGGTTCCCTCACACATCCAAAAACAAAATCACAAGTAAGTTCTTAGACATGGGTCTACTATTGGCCAAAAGAGATATCACAGTGTATTGGAAAGCGAAGCAGGGCCCAAGCATAGCCAGTTGGAAAGCAGAACTCCTTAAGTGGGCCGAATGCTAATGAGTGATCAGACTGCAGATAGCCAAAAGAACAGGGAGCAAGAGGGCACTAGAAGCAGCGAGAGCTTGGGAAGCATTAGTGGTAGTGCTTTAATCCCCCGAAGACAATGAGGAAGATGACCCCATAGATGATCCCCCGGCAGACATAGGCTAGACAGCGGGCAGAAGCAGGAATCTCGAAGCCTGATGACTCGCTACCAGAGACGACATTCTGTTGCCTGGATGAGATGCAATCCTCTATAGGGACACACCAATCAATGGTGACGCCCCACCTCGGGAACTGAGCTATTGTATATTAACAGCCTGGATATAAGTGACACGCGGGGTGGGGGTGGGAGGGGTGAGTGCAGGAAGGGGGAATCGTTGGGAGGTGGGTGGTTACAGTCGGGACTGAATCCAAGTACACGTATAGAACTGTAAGGTAATGTCGAGATAACTGAACATACTGAACTGCTCAATCTGTGTGCTACTTGTTGCCATACCTATGTCCCAAGTTGGCTGATTGTACGCTTTTTGAATGACAGGGTTGTGTCACAACAACCCCTTGTACTTTTTGTCATATTCAATAAACTCTGTTTAAAAAACATAAAAATACAAATACGGCGGAGCTTCAATTCCATCAGACCGTTAGCACAGAAATACTCACTTGCAGATGACATATTTCCCTTGAACTTCCTTCATTGTGCGCCAAGAGGGGAGTGCCCCAGTTGTACCGTTATGTTTTACCTCCCCCCACCTATTGTTTG
Organism: Triturus cristatus; assembly: GCF_964204655.1. Taxonomy (NCBI): domain Eukaryota; kingdom Metazoa; phylum Chordata; class Amphibia; order Caudata; family Salamandridae; genus Triturus; species Triturus cristatus. The sequence continues at coordinate 879,680,614 of NC_140589.1, forward strand.
ATGACTCACCCACTGTAGTCCTCATTCCATCCTAGGACGACCAGGCTGGCCCTACGGTGTAGATGAAAGATACCTGACCCGCGTTCTAATCTTTGGCCCCACAACTTATCATAGTAAATGGTTAGAATACTCAGCTTGAACGCCCGAGGGCTTAATGCTCCAGTAAACTGTGTGCATTTTTTTCCATGCTCAGAGACTCCAACGGCGACATCTGCTTCATACAAGAAACTCACCTCCTTAAGATTGACTTGAAACGCATGCTATCGGAGCTACCAGGTAGACTCCTTTCACTGCGTATTATGGTTAATACTCACACATTTACTCTCGCTAACATTTATGCTCCGAATTAACATCAAGAGGCTTTCCTCCTGGATGCTGTGGGTTGGGTGATGGCTACCCCTGACGCAGACACTCCTATTGGGGGTTACATTTAGTCCCTGATGCACTTCTGGGCCAATCAGCTCACAGGATGGGGCAGACAGGAGCATTCACACTGACATGACTTCAGTGGCTGCAAAGCATGGGTCGTGGACGTGTTGTACACCAGCCAACGGTGAAGGATTACACTTATTTCTCAGCAGCCCACGAAACATATGATAGAATAGATTACTTTCTGACATCTCCACGTGTCACAGCAGCCACCACACTAGTCAACATTCTAGTGGCCGACATTTCTGATGACTCGCCTATTACACTGCACACCCCAGGTCCAAGATCACATCCTCGTACATGGTGCCTTAATCATAATCTACTGACATACTATTCGATTTTAACTGAACATAAGGACACCATTAGCACTTTCCACAGTACCATTAGCACGCAAGGCACCACCGTTGCCCTTCTCTGGGATACCCTGCAGACTGTGCTAAGAGGTAGCTTCATAGCTGTCACTGCCTGACTTAATAGAGATAGAAGGGACAAACGACTCCAGTTCCCACAAAGTATGACGGCAGCGTACAATATCCTGAAAGCAACTTAAGGCATTAGACATGGACAATGCAGATTATGTGCTTCTTCTCACTAAACAAAAATAATACGGGGGGGCAACAAAGCAGGGTGTCTCCAGGCACATAGTTTGCGCACTCAGGTGCCCTAACAGAGAAAAACAGAAATTGAAGGGTCACAGGGTGTATCAGGATGCACAAACTGCTCAAGAATTCGAGCACTTTTACTCTACCCTGTATTCGGGGAACACAGTTAGGGAGAAGCTGAGGCCTATCTAGCCCATGCACCCATGGACTGCATCTCCGTAGATGACACTCTGCAGCTTGAAAGTCCAGATGAGGTGCTCGCAGTCATAGCTCAACTGCAGGCAGGCAAAGCCCCTGGCCAGGAGAGCTACACTTCTGATTTCTACAAAAGATTTGTTTTGCAGTTGGCCCCCATCCTTGTCCATCACTACAACTCGTTTAGCATGTCGGGCACACTTACGGACACCATGAGAGAAGCCACCACCATACTACTTCCTAAGCCTGGTAAGGACCCACACTGCCCCTCACATTGTTAAATGTCGATGCAAAGATATTCACAAATATACTGGCAGTCCGCATGGCGCCTCACGTGTTCTACATCTCTTAGACAAAACCACCTGCGCTCTTACTCTCAGTCGACACCGAAAAGACATTTGACAGGGTACACTGGCAGGATCTCCAACTAATGCTGACAAAAGCAGGCCTTGGAGCTAGGTTCCAGGGCTGGATATGGTGCAGTTATACCGATCCCACGTCAAGAGTTAAGGGGCTGACATCGCGATCCTTCAATGTAGCATGAGACAAGGCAGGGATGCCCTTATCCCTGCTCCTTTTTGCCCTCTGAATGAAGCCGATCACAGTGCAGATTTGAATAAAGACCCCTCACAGCGGGCATCATTATGGGGCGCCAGGAACATAAACTCGCTCTCTATGATGATGATGTCATGTTGGCAATTACACAACTCTTCACCGCTCTGCCCCCACTCATGCAGGAAATAGAGGCCTTTGGGAGGGCTTCTGGTTTTAAAGCCAACCTTTAAAAATCACAAGCTCTTAACCTCACCATTTCACAAGGTGACCAACTCCAACTAAAGCAAGTCTTCCCCTTTCCATGGACAACCCAAGGGATCGCCTACTTGGCCTGCAAATAAACTCCACGCTAGCACGGACGTTGAAGTGTAACTATGCTGCGCTGCTCTCTTCCACCTGTACCTATCTACAGACCTGGAGGGGAGGTCCCATTTCCTGGCTGGGTAGAATGGCGGCAGTCTAAATGACCCCTTACCAAAGATACTCTATGCCATGCAGACCCTACACCTGTAGCCCCCCCCCCATGTCATTGGTGAGTTGCAACATCTAATTGAGGACTACATATGGGATAGTAAAAAGGCCTGTATGGCAAAAAACAAGTATACCTGGCTGTGGCGGAGGGTGGTCAGTGCATTCCCCATTTGGTGCGGTTTTACCAGGCAGCCCACTTAGACACACGGTAGAATGGAATAGGATTTACACTGAGAAACACTGGTGCCTCATAGGCCAAGCAGTAGTGGGGATTCACATTTGGAAAATCCCATGGCTCCCGAAGCCACACGGGCCGTCAGGGGTTTATATCTCGCAATGATAAGGGCGACCGTAGGAACCTGGGAAAGGGTGCAGTTGACACAGAAGCTATCCACTCGAGTATCAACACAGAAAATGCTGCCCTTTTGTAATCTTCTTCACACAAATATGTGGTAATAGTTAGCCTTGAAATACAAAATATGGCTTGTCTGCATCTCTCCAAAATACACCTGCCTCTCTGCATTCCTTCCCCAAAAGATAGCAATTGGCTGTAAATCATCAGAAGAACACACACGGTGTGTGTCCCCTATGGAAACACATTGACACTAGCTTTCAGACTCTCTCACCTCCTACACACATTTTTGTTTCACCAATCCTCAAACTCTAGCAGTTAATGTAACTTATCTATATAATTCGTTGTCTTCCTGAAATGAGCACAAGAACAAGTCTAGTTCAATATATTTCACTCTGTATGAAGGAACTCTTTGGCTAACTGCCCCTCTAAATTCAAAACCGAGCATGAAGTGGCTCTCTGTCCCCTTCCCATCCAAAATATTCAATGGGAGCACAAGCCCCCCCCCCCCCCATCTCCCACATTTAAGTTATTTACAGATAGCTGTGCATGCACTTTCCCTTGAGCTGGCAGGATAAAACAAGCATAGGAGCCCGAGAGAAGTAGATAGGGGAGAGGAGTAGGCCTAACAGCTAGGGCGGTTGTCCTCGAATCTGGGGAACTGGGTTTGAGTCTTGGCAACGACGCTGAACATCCTGGGATTCTTGGCAAATCACTTAATCTCTCCGTGCCAAACAAAAAAAAATGTTTAAAAATGAATGTGCCCTCATGTAATGCAACTGGTGCTATGTAAAGCGCTCTGATACCCGATACGGGTCAAGTTTGTGCTATATAAAACTCCGTAAAAAAAAAAAAAAAGTGTTTCCACTCTTGGATGTCATAGGCACACTGACACACCACTAGACCTGGTGCCGTTTCACCCAAGCTTGAGCTTTGGTTCGGCTTTGAAGACAGAAGCAAAGTCTTTACTTTAAATAATCTCCTTTGACAGCCTATATTTTTAACAGATTAGCCACAATTTTCGGCCTGGGTTCCTCGAGGTGCTTCATTGGTTATGTGATTTGTGAACTCTAGTAACAAGGTTAACTGTAGGATGTTAAGGCCTTGACCATAAAACTTTATTCATCACATTCACGTATCAAACTGACCTGATCCCGAAGTTTGTCAACATCTGCAACAATGAGCACCAGCTGTCGAGTTGAAATGAAGGTTGAAGCCTGCATTTCAGTAGAAGATCCACTGCCCTGGTCCTCACTAGTATATTGGTTTAATGAGGCGGAAGAATCTCTGCTACTGAGTGACAAAGGTTTTTTTTCTTTAGTGACATCAGTCGACGTTGCCTTCAGTGAAAGCTGAAAGATAAAATTTGTTTCAATAAAATCTCAGGTGAAAATCGCTTGCAACAAAGTATTGGGAAATGATGGAACTAGAGACCCAACTGTATTTTAACAGATCGGTTCAATTCAAATATTTATTATGTTTCAGTTAATAAAAAGTAGTTGTATTTACCCAGACCATAATACTTTCCTAGAATCACAAATAAATATTCTGAAAAGTCCATACTATAACAAAATATTCCAAGGTGCAAATTCCACTTTCGCCTTACAGTGAAAAAAGTCTTTGGAGTAAAAATAATAATGTAGTGATAATTTTAATTCCTTCACAGAAAACGTCTTTCCTGTGATTATTCTCTCAATAATTCCATCAGTAAACACACTAAGAAAACCCTTCTGCTTATTCAAGCAATCTTTATGTTAGATTATTAGCTGTCACAAGTTGATAATGAAGTGTGAATATGCCCTTTAATATTTTTACAGTTTTACTCTTACAATTTTTAAATTAAAACATTTGTTTATTTCCACTTAAAAATACTTATTGGCTGCCCCTTTCCTCAATGAAAATGTTCATGTGACATACTTTCTGCACTACAACAATGTAAATTGATTTAAAATGGCAACATAAAATGCTTACATTCGCAGGAGAAATTAAATATACACCAAATTTAACAGCATCCATCCCATACATAATCTGCCACAACTCTGATGATGTACAGCACTTTTTCACTGGCTGCTGCAATTGTATTTCTATTACATGCACTGAACGTTTTGCTTCTCGATTCGTGTTCCGTGATATTAAAGACAGACTGAGCAACTACCTTAGGTGTAACCCTATCAGTTATGTACTTTCTCAATATCTAACCCAAGGCCACATGCTAATATAATGCCTGTTTTGATAAATTCTAGTATGTCTTATATTACATTCAATGTGATCTTGCCACAAGGTAGCAAATGAGTGGGTACGGGCGCAGCTAGTCTCCTAAATCTCTCTAGGTGATCCTTAGAGGCGGTGGTTTAATTTAATTTAACAGCTAAACTGCTGCCCAGCAGTGGAAATCCAACAGTCATCAGTTAAAAGCCTATCTCAAATATAATCAATTGCATAGTTAATACTCATCTTGCTATTTGAGGGGCAAACTGGTCAAATTTCCTTCTTGGTAAAAAGCATTTCTTTCATTCATTCATTATTCATCCAGTTATTTGATAAAACCATAAAAGCCAACAACAAAAATACAATACATCTATAAAATACAATAATATATACAAAGACATAACGCATAAAATGAAGGCTGGGAGAAACTTGTGGAATTTCACTTCATGGAATTCCGTGGAGTAACAAAAACTCCACAAGATTCTGCGGAAATCTGCCAAAGGGCGGAAAATGTGCTTCACATTGCTCGCACTCCAATTTTAGCGCTGGTAGCATGTTCCATCCTGAACAATCAGCGTGACCAGCACCACACAATTTCTGAGTATATTCTGCTGCTTCTTGAGTAGAAAATCTAGTCGAAAAGAAGCCCGATAGCGTCGCACGCTAGTGACCGCCCGCGTCACAAAATCATGCCAGAAAACTTCCTAGTGACTGGAAATCCTGCTACGGGACGCCAAACCCCGCTCGGGATCGCCAGCTTGCTTGCTTGAGCCTCACGTTTTTCCCATTGTCATTGAGTTGCTCAACAGGAAAAAAATCCACCATGTGGCAATTGGTGGAATTTGGCTGGCACTCCGCATTACAAGATTAACACTAAGTCACCAAATTCCTCCAAATCTGCTTGTGGAATAAAAAATTCTGCCCAGGCCTAATAACAATCATATCAGAGATTGAATATAACAGTATACCTAAAAGATACAAAAGTCAATTGGGAAGGAAAGAATAATGACACTCACTTTTCTAATGTAAATGGCATAAAAACACGATAGTAAACATATTGGACTGTTAAAATGCTGCATGAAGGAACAAATTATTTATGTTGATTCCCTCAAGTTCCTTATTTTAACAGCACCACATAAAAAGCAGGCAATAAAAAACAAGTGCGCTGATCAGGGAGTAACTGCAGGTTTTACCTGATCAAATATTTTTTTCACGCAAATGTCTAGAACATGAACAAAACATTATAAAATGGAGAGTAGCCTGCTTCAAAATAGAGTCACAGATACAAAGTGCTGGAGAAAAAGTCCTTGTGCCATCCCCTGGGTACCGAACGTAAGGGTTAAAACATTAAGCCTGAACCTAGTTCTGAACAGAAGTGTTCATGAAGTGACTAATGTTAAGTATAGAGGGCATGGTGAGCAAGGGAATCTGACAGATGGTTTGGCTAGTTCGAGACTCTCTGTTGATCCATGAGAAGTCCATTAATGTATGTTTTATTCAAGCCAAACTAGCTTTTTATTTTCGGTACGGTCAAAAAATATCTGGGCGCTCCTGTTCCATAAAAGAATTCCTAATAAAAGATAACCATACGAGTCTGTTTGCGGGTCTAAGGCTAAACAATCCTTAGTTGGCAAGTGAATTAACTCAGTTTCTGGATTAAGCTTGACCGAAATCCAGCACAATAGTGAGCGCCAACGAAGCAGGGAAATAACCTTTTCATGGGCTATAAACAAGACGGAGCTATTAGAAAGAGATAACAATCTCCTCAATTTGCAAAAATGATACATTCGCGTACCCCCAAATGTCACTTCCATAAGAGGCTATGGTTATACATTTCGACTCATAGGTCTGTCTTCAGCATAGCCTCTAAAGACTTGAGACTTAGCCTAGTGACGAAGTCGAAAACAGAAGAGATTGACCTTGTGAAGCAATGTGTTCTTGATGTCAAAAGTTAGGTTCAGGAGTTAGAGGAAACAATAACAGTCCTAGGCAGAAAAAGGAGTAATCTTTACTAAATGTGGGAGAGTGGAAAAAGGACCTTTACAGCGAGCTGAAGAACAGTGTATAAAAGTAGGGGGTGCTGTAAAAAATATGGGCACCATGGCAACGACAGAGTAACGCTAGAGGAAGAGTGACATATTTCAGCAGCGACTAGGTGAAATGGGGGCTGCGCCTGTTCAAACAGGTTCTGGCATGCTGATTGGGAATATGCCATATTGCAAATTTGTACATTTGATGTTGTTGGCGGTTTACTGCCTTGTCTCTCTCTCGCATATCATTCCTGTGATGTTGAAACCCTACCAAGTACGAACATCAGTGAACTATACTAAATGTATTGTTCTTTACTTTAAACACTCAGGATTTAATTGTTCTAGATCCTATAACCATTACATGAGATTTTTTTTAAGTTGTTCCTGAGATCTAAAGAATCCATAAAAGTGAGAAATAAATCTAATACGTGCTGCAAGCCTAACACCATTCTGTAAAGAACAGTGTTGTCCACATAAAATAACGCAGAACTAGGACGCCTTCCAGCATATGGCATACTCTCTTTGCTCAAGACTAGGGTGCCTTCCAATTGATTTATATAGAAGTTGTAAAGGAAGGGAGCAAAAATACATAGAACTCCTAGATTTGACTTAAACGACTCTGAGCATTCTCCTCCTTAGCCATACCTTACTGAAGCATAGAGGTTAGACTGAAGGTCATGCAAGAAATAAAAAATATTAGGACGAACATCTATAGAAATCATGATGCTCCACAATTTATCACTAGTCACTCCAACAAAGCCATGGGATCAATTAACAAAATGCGCCAGAGGCAACAGTTATCGCCCTCGTTCCCTTTTTAAAAACAGGTAAAATTATGGACTGTGGCTATGACTTGGGAATGCATAACTTGCTGCACCGTTAATGGTCACTGTGATTAGAAGGCCATAGAGTGTGACATCTGATCTAATCACGTTGGCAGGAACACCATCAGGGCCAGGGGCTTTGCTTTTGGAGGATGTAGTTAGGGCATCTGTAACCTCCTTTAACAATACATGAAAGTCTAAATCGCTCATGGTTTTTTGATCGCGCTCGATACCAGGGTGGTGGGAAGATCATATAACCCCCAAATAAAAAAAAGTTACCCCCTACTTATTTGTTTTAGGTGTCGGTAAAGGGGGAAAGCACAACAAAGAAGAAACAATATCCAACACAACCTATTTATCTTCAACAGCTCTAGTGCACAGTGGGCTGACCTCAAAATAAATTCTAAACATTTGGTTTTAATAACCTTCGCGTTTTATTTTGTATTCATTTTTAACATTGATGAATACATACTGCTATACTTTCCAGTTTACATATCCAAAATATTATTTTCAGTTATTTTAACCATTAAATGATGAGGGTCCTGTAACTGTAACTAGTTAGCACAGTGAAGTCTCCCTTCCAAATGGCGAACCCACTTGTCCAGGGTGAATGTGCAAGCACATTGTAAGGCTCTCAAAGGACAAAAAATGGCCCGATTAAGAACTTCCTAAACAAAATGGCACCGTTTTTAAGACCACTGTTATGTTCTAATTTATCCCTTGCCTCTTGTTGCAGGACTTTTTCATATCTTTAATCAACTGGTTGTCAGTGGCTGTTCAAGAGGCAACCTCTGTTCTTACCCTAGGGTGTTTTTTGCAAATCACCAATCAGGTCCTGAGGGGATTTACAGCATGAGTGGTCAAACCACCTGCAAGAGTTTGTGCAGATGGCTTTCAAAGGGGTGATGAACAGCTTCTTCTCATTCTCACATATTGATTTAAAAAGAACCCACAAACCCCTATGTGTTGAGAGATAGCTCATGCAAACATAAAAATCTGAAAAGCACCATATCATTAACTTTTCATTTAAAAAAAAAAAAAAAAAAAACTCTAGGGAGAACTTTGACCCATCACAGTCTGCCCCTGATTAGTGGAAATCACCTCTATTCATCAATTGGGTAGCCAGATTAGGGGTTAACACGACAGTCTAGAGAGACTGTCAGCGGGTTGTGATCACTTTGAGAGTCCCAAATTACCTCATGGCCTTTAACCGAGAAAAGAAGTGGGGCTGAGACCAATAAAAAAAATCAATAACAGACGAGCAACCTCCAACTGTGAAAGTGGGTGATCGGCAACGGGAGCCCAGTCCCCCATTAAACAACTTATGAAAGATGCTAAATTCATTCAAAATACTGTCCACCAGTTCCCCCCAGCTCAGTCTGCTTATATTGTACATCAGAGACTGAAGCCTTGTGCTTAGAACGGTTACGGAGGTGTCCACATTTGGAGCCGAGATGCAAATTAAAATCACCCACAAGCACGATGGTAATGCAACTATTAAACCTTTCTCTGATTCGCCCCAGAAAGAATCTTTGGGAGAGCACATGCAATATCAACAGGCTAAGCGATTATGGGAAAGATAATAAAACAACAATCAAGTTGAGTGAGTTGGTACATTTTTACTTGATTTTACAGTTCAAACATAAAGCAGTCATAGTGAGTACCCCCCACCCCCCCACCCCCCCTTCGGACTCTTCTGTGGACCCCCGGGGACAGCAGGGGAAAAGATGGAGTAAGTTTGAGACAGCCCAAGTTTCCTAAAGACAGCTGATCTGGACACCTCTTAACAAGGTGTGCCAGCCTGCATCTCTTTTATTAGACTCAATGCCTGCTATATTCCAACCTAAAGAACTTAAAGGTGAGGCATCAAGGGTGTCAGGGAAGTTTATGAACTCAGCCATGACAGAGTAATTGTAAAGAGACAGAACATGTGTCCAAACAGGGAGTGCGTGCCAGTCAGTCATCATTTTCCATGGTGCACAAAGGCCCAAAGCGGTTAAATTTAGTTAAACCATATGTGCCCAGGTGTGAGGAGCTTTAACAGAAGAGTGAATGAGTGAAAAGTGGGCATTCAGCAAAAGAACAGGCTTGTAAAAATATCCTAAAGGGAGGGCCTGCATGCAGGTTTATGCACCATAAGGAGAGGAAAGGAGGTACAATAGGGGGGCTGGTTAAAGCTGACCACAATACAGTCTCCTTCACACTTTTTAGAGCACCTTCCAATCCAGGCACTCTTGACCATACTAATGTGTTGAAACAAAAAGGAGGCCTCCCTAGTTTTACAATCAAGCCAATGGACAACTTTATTCTTTAGCTGAAAAACAGTTTCTATACACCCTTCCTAAAACTTCAGGCCATTAGCCAACACCAAGAAAAAAGGGGTCGCACCAGGTAATAAAATGGGAACTTGTACCCCCTGCCACCTACACTGCTGGTCTCCTTAGGCCCAGCCTATACGGGATAAGATACGCAGGCCTCAACAAATCTACTCACTATGGCGAGTCAAATCTTATCAGCTATATTGAAGGCCTACTCGCCGCTTCTGGCTAGCTGACAAACAACAAGTGTTCTGTTCACTCACAAAGTGAAGGAGCATTAGACAGAGGCCAAAAGTCAGTTTACATCTACAATTGCTTTTCTTTCTCTGACTGCAAAGTTAGAAGATTTTGTAAAGTGAACTGTCTGACAAATGTGCTGTACAAAAAGCGTGAAATGAAAGGCTGCAGGATTCAAGGAAGGGAAGGGAAAGTGAGCTTGAATCGATGAACTGCTTAAGAGAGTTGACATGCATCGCATGTAGTTTGAGTGAGTCCACAATTTCAGAAATAATACATTCTAGCTTAGACAGCTGCTCTTGGAAGCGTTTGTCACTAAAGTTTCAATATAACATTGGTCAAGCAGAGTACAAAAACTTAGAAACCTTAAGAGTTGGGTTCCAACCACTCACAGGTTTGTTTAGCAGATGCCGTTTTGGCTGTCACGTCAGCTTTCCTCTTGTTCCTAATAGAGACGGTATTGTCTACTGGCTCCGGTGACTGTGATTTATAGACATCAGCGACAATAGTCAGTGAGTTTCTGCCCTCAGTCAATTCGAGAGCAGTGTTACAAACCATGTGTCTGAGCGACACCATATGGATTCCCCTCTTTACCTCCCTCAGATACTCCTTTATGGGTATTTATCCCTAGTTCTACCTCTGCAATTTCATTACTGACTGTCCGAAGAGCAGAAGTAACAAGGCTTATTATAGAGGATTTATTGCATAGAAGCTTTAAGGCATTTTTAGAGCCAGCGTTAGATAGGGTAATTTTGTTATCACCCATTGCCAGCTAATTGAGGGCGTTGAGCCAAGAGAGGGGGCCTGGTATGGTCTTGGTCAGGCACTGAACTGGGCAGATGGGTCGCTCTTGGCCCGATCTTCGCTGGGCATGTGCCCAAGTGTGTCCCGCGCTGCAGGACAATCACTACACTTATATAGCTCAAGGGCTGGCCTTTTCAAAAGAGCAGTTCAGCAGTATGGGTGATGTGGTCCAATCACCAAAGCGTCTTCAAGCGCCCTGCGTAGCGGCAGAAATCACCACTTTTATATAGTGCTACGAGTCGCCCCCTCCACCACCAAACAGTACCTCAGCAGTATGGGCAATGTTGACTTGTCATCAGAGAGTCCTCAAGCATCGAAGAATCTCTTAAATGTTGACGCTGGTCAGAATTAGAGATGGAGTTGAATTACATAGTTATCCTTGAAGATGCAAGTATCTTCCAAACTAAACGACTTAAAGTATGAAAATTGCCATGTGAAAGAGGGCCAGCTAATAAAAAGTTGCGACTGCAGAAAGTAGTATTTTTCTTACTAAAACTGCTGTCAAAGGAAACTTAATTCAAGAGAGACACAAACAACTGGAAATCCCAAGAATATCTACAAAGGGAACTTCAAACATTTACTCCAGAGTGGAACTGTATACTTTCCTCTTTGTGAGGCAGAGATACCACCACTGACAACGGTAGTAGTTTTGGCATATGTGCAGTTAAATTATTTTCTGAAACTTCAGTATAATACACAGAAGAGTTTCCATACTGACAGCCACTATGCAAGCTTCTTTCTTAGGTATTGGATAGGTAATAGAAGTGCTATACACAGTTATTCAGAGGAAGATGCAGTGCAAGCTACACTCACATGCACAAAACTGTTACAACAAAGGCAGCAATAGTACAAGGTACACTCACATGCACAGAACAGTTATAGAACATGCAGCAAAAGTGCAAACACCCTTTGTCCTTTAGAATCTTACAGTTCTCATACTGAATGACCTGAAAGTGGGTAATTAATATGACAAAAGGCCATGAGAAGAGCAATCAGAGTGTTGGCATGCAAAAACACATCTATAACTGAGAGAAAAAGAAGGCTGTGTTATGGCTGTACAGTGTACTTATGTCCAGGTAAGGCCATCTCTGAAGCAGTATGATTATTTCTGGAGGTCTCCTTGATTATTGCAGGCATTTCTTGAGGCCGCTTCTGATGCACTGCACTATCTCCAATTCTGGAGCATAGCTCTGGCCTACTATGTTCAGTCCTGCTGGTCACCTTTAGCACATGGCTCAGTTCAAAAACAAGTAGAGGGGAAAACTGATCTACATACCTCACCTCTTACTTTCAAAGTACTGCCTCTATGCAAAGGATACGTTTATGTAACTGAGCATTAACCTTTAGAAAGATGTTGACCAGCATGCAAATATTTTCGCATTAATTGAAATAAAGCAAAAGATAGAAAGAACATGCCTTGCACCACTTCTATTTAGAAATACCTTAATTTTTCAAGACATCTTGCAACAAACATGTAGAACTATGATAATGTATCTTCCAAATTAAAAAGGCGTACTTCATTAACATACAGAAATGTTTCATCTTAATAAATAGGATTATATCACTGCATTAGGAAGCATTTATTAAAAGTGATAGCTTTCAAGCATTAATTTACAAACATGTATGTCCACCGCCCTTACATCAACGCCATCAGTGAATCAACAGGCATGTTATGTGCACCCTTTTCAGTGGCTTAGGTTGTTAGTATACATAGAACAACATTATAGTTTATTAAATCAAGCATGAGAAAAGGTTTTGAATAACACATCCTGAACTCATTTATGTCAAGGTCCTCTCAAATGTGATAATGAAGGACAAGGAAGTAAAAATGGCACTTTTGCCTATAATCACAGAGTTTGATCAAGTGGGGAACACGGAACTGATCTCAGATTTATTATTTGGTTTGACATTGTGCAATTCAGCAACTATATGGGTATCTTTTTTCCTCTCTCTTTTTTACATCTAAATTAACGCTTTGCCTTTAATTCTTGGTGCATGAGGCGGCAGTGTGGGTGGCAGACAGAAGCCACATGAAGATTTAGTCAATTTTGGCTTGAGGCTCCAGGAGAACCTCGAGCTGAGCTAGAGTGCAGAACTCACTGTTTCAAGCTGTACTACTTCCTCACTACACCATATTTTAGTGCGAGGACTAGGAGACTGGGTGTTTTTTCACCTATGAGTAAAATCAAAAAAAAATTGCTGGATTACAGGCTTGTTTTCTTATCACATACGTACTACCAGTCTTTAGTTTAATTTAAGTTTTATCTAGCTCTGTAAAAAAAATAAAAGGAGCAGGGAAACATGTTTAGAAAATAATTACCCAAACATGCAGAATTTCCCACAATGAGAGAAAGAGATTAATTTAAAAAAAATGCCTTCTGGTTCTCTAGATTCCATCATGCTCATTATTGAGGTGTGAGTGGTTCAGACTCGGGGACTACTCTCACCAAAGAAATGTTACTGTACAACCTGTCCAGATTTTAAATACAGAGTTCCCAACCAGCATATTTTGACAAAGTAGTAAAGCCAGGATTAAAGGCCAAGTCTCCTTATGCCATGGCTAAAACTTTCCCATGTCTAGCAGTGGATGTTGGGTGTTTGTGTCTGCCCACCTCATTGAAGTGCCCACTTTGAGGGTGGGTTTTGGTCAAGGATTGTGTTTCATATCAGTTGCTATCCTAACTTAGCCTGCTTCTAAGCACTTCAAATATTTACAGATAAGACACTAAAGGCATAAAGGGGATTGTGAGCCCTAAGATTCTATTTCGTTCCAATGCAATAATAAAAGTACTTCCTTTCTACGCTTGACTCACCAAGGGTAACAATAGCAAACAGAGAAGGCTTACGATGGGGCACGGTAGAGGGACTGCGCTTAGGTACAGCGTAACACAGTATTGTCAAATCTATGAATCCTCTAAACACTAGGAGCTTAATTCAGATGGCAGTATGGAATGAAATACTCAAAATAAGTCCACAACTCACTATCCACACCATGCACATGTTTTGTGTCCCCCTACATCCACCTTACACCTCACTCACCCACATCACAACATGGGAAATATTTTTCCCCATGTTGCAAGGTCGGACGCTGTAGCCACTTGGCCACACTGCCTCCCATAAAAGATTGGCTTATTTTGGGCTTGATGTTCTTTGAGAACCTCAAGCTGAGCCAGAGCCAGGCATCCGTCTCGAACTTTAACCAGCTAACCCAGCTCTAATGTAAAGTAGTATTGTTCGCAAGCACTGATAAATCCTTGATAAAGTGGTTCACCTCGCCACATTCTTGAAAGAGCTCGCAAGTCTCACAGGTCCATGAGGGATTAACTTGTGCAGTCCAAGTTTACACTTTGCAATTTGGGATGTGCAGTCCTGATTTTATAAGGGGATACATAGAAATTCAAGCTCTGGAATGCAAAGCAAAGACCTGCACTAGATGAGCTGCTCACACACGAACCTTGAAAATGTGAGCGCCCAGCTATTATTTTTTAAAAGCTTTGTGGCCACAAATATGGTTTCAAATCTGGTTGTGCCCCTGGGACTGGCCATTCTAATCTGTACTTTTATCCCGGTGTGTGGAAGTTTTATTGTGGATTCTCATTTGAGTTCTCTCAGGTGATCTGTGGAGGGTAGGGCAGCAATGGCTCTTCTATAATTAGTGCGTTTATGAAAGAATGCCAGGGCCGCTGAACGTGGAGGTGCTGTGTACTGGATGTGTCAGCAATGGGGAGCTAAGCATGCTTTAAGGTGGTGCTGAATGTCGTGGCTACAAAACTGCAGATCCTCATCAGCCTATATTAACAGCAATATCTGTATAAGGGACAGAAAGAGTATGCAAGTGAAAACCCCTATAAGTTTCACTCTATTTTAGAGATGCTCTTACAGTAAAACTGTCTTTGTATGCATTTGTTATACACTAGAAAAGCATTGTCTCTGGTAAATGATTGTAATGTCTAAATGTATCTACATTTATAACCACTGATTTTTAGGAGCTGGGAAAACACTGGAAAATACCAACAGGAATTCACAAAAAATAAACACAGAAAACAGGATATTGTAAAAATATGCAAAACTTGGTTGGCTTCAGATGCAGTTTCTCTATCCTCTTTAGAAACATAATTTTAAGCTGAAGAAGAGTGGTAAAACTAGCAATGAATCAAGTCACACAATACCATTTAAAACGATACAAAATGTACCATTAAAAAAGCAAAACAAGTGACTCTCACTAGTAGGTATTTGTATATTACAAGAATGATCTTTGTGACCGCTTTTTATGTAATTTGATGATCTTACCTCATTGATAAAGACAGAGTACCGTTCTAAACACTGCAGCGTAAGCTTCCAGAAACGATGAGCCAGCAAGGGTATAAAGATCTCATCTGACCAACATTTCAACAGAATGTTCCACAGGACATGTGTCGAATGAAGACAGTAAGAGCTTTCAGCTAGAAAAGCATAAAATCAAAAATTGTTAATTTTCTTTGCTTAATAGTTAAGGTTCCTTATAGAGTTTTCGGGTCAGAGATCCTAAAACATGCACCAATGAAATCCCTTAGTATGACTAACCAGTAATATTGACTGCTTACCAAACTTCTCCACTATCTCTGCTGCTACTCATATTTGTCTAAGTGTTTTGAAGGCTTTAATTTTCGCCGTCTGTTTTTTCTATTATTACAGAATACATTCCCACTGCTCACTTTTCTACTCCTAGTCATACCTTTAATTTCTCATCGTACAACTGTCGACAACATTTTTTTATTTTCACTAGCTGATGTGCATCCTTCGACATTACAAACTTAACACAATCTCCAATTGGCCCTTAGATGAACAGCTTGAAAACAACAGCCTGAACTGTATTGCCAAATGATAGATGGACAAATGCAACAAAGAACTATTTTCATGTCACATTAGGAGGAACTGGACTGAATCTCCGATAGACTTACTGAATAGATTAGTTTAATGCAGACTTACTCAGTACGTATTTGAATAGTAAAGAGCCACTCCTGCGGTTATTTTGGGCTGCTGCCTCAGAGTCAGACTATATCAACTAGCCCTAACAATGTACAGGAAGTAAATTGTCATGTAAAGGGCAGGTTTGTTCAATGACTTAGCGTATAGTAAGGGAGACGACTTGCTCTAGGTCACCAATTAAACTCAGATTCTGGTTAGTTTTTTTGAACCATCAAACAATAGAATATTTGAAATAAGTTTGTGGCCTCAGTTTATTTTGATTGGACATGTGCCTTTTTATTCAAAAACACCACCATAACTGGCACCATATGCAAAGATGTTAGCAGTATCTTTAACAAACTAAAGGGCCAAAATAACGTTTTAGACCTTTGTTGATACATTACCACTAAAGAAAACTAATGTACTCTCCAGGACAATGCAGTCAGGCATGGATTTTCATAGACTTATTCAGTTTTTTGCACCCGCAACATAACATTTCCACCTACAATTCACACAATCGATCCAAACAGAGCCCAGAACTGAATAGGTTTACACTATTCAATATCAAAATCAATCTTTGATCACTGTTAAAATACTGCATTTTAAAAGATATGGAGTATTGAAAATTGATTTGAAGAATCCCTCAGTGGCTGGTAT
Organism: Triturus cristatus; assembly: GCF_964204655.1. NCBI lineage: Eukaryota > Metazoa > Chordata > Amphibia > Caudata > Salamandridae > Triturus > Triturus cristatus. The sequence goes on from NC_140589.1 coordinate 879,697,243, forward strand.
TCTCAAAATCAATCTTTGATCACTGTTAAAATACTGCATTTTAAAAGATATGGAGTATTAAAAATTGATTTGAAGAATCCCTCAGTGGCTGGTATTCGTTTGATAAATTATATGTGACTTAGCATTAAACTACCTTGAAATCCTAAAATTTAAAGAAAACCTTATGCAAAGCTTTTCCACCCAGGTTTTATAGTGTGTTTTCATATGATGGGAGAGCCCATTTCAATGAGTCTACCACACACTGACTATAAACCACAGAGCATTAACACTGGAATTCAGAACCGTAAAAAGTAGAAAATAAACACCACCGAACAGTCTTTACACAATCTCTCCCTTTCCCCTTACCGACCGTTCCCTTCTATGCTCATGGTTTGTAAAAGCTAGTTTGCTTGTTCTTTTATATCCAGCGGACATTTTGGCTAAGCAATATAATATTTTGTTGAAACTTTGATTAGCACATCAAAATACATCTCAATTTTTTCCTACCGTAGTTTCTGCATTTTTATTTAGCAGTACTTTACTCTCAGCCAGTGTACAAGGAAAATATCTGGCACCAGCTCAGGTGAGTAGGTAAACTTTCCTGTGTCAGTCAACTGCTCCCTTGCGTTAGAGCTCTGGCAAGTCCAGGGAAGACATGTGGTTGCGGAAAAGTACACTGATGAGCATCTTCTTTCCAAAACCAAACAACCTTTAGATATCGCAGTTATGAAAGCCACCAATGTGAAGAATGTTTTTTTCAACAGCCGCAATTTGTGCTCCAATAAAGGTGAGATTTTTATTGGGGGCTTGCAATAAGAGGGTTTTTTCTCAAACAGCCATCAAACTGAGTTTGGCAGGAATCGGACTCTAAAAATCTGTAACTTTGGTCATATTTTGGGGGCTTGCCCTTCAATCACATCTTCATGATTATCACCCTGCGTGAGTGTGTCCTCTTTACAACTCTAGCATCTATCTAAGAGGTCCTAATGAAAATCTGATCTAAAGAACGCTGCCCTGGTAGAAATATGGAGATTAATTGTACACGTTAGGTTTTTCCAATAACATGAATGTGTGAACTTGATAACTGACATGCTAGAACAAAACTGTTTTGTTTATGCTGAAAAAGAGGGGCTACAGCTTTTGAAAACCCTCCTGTCAAATGGCTCTATTTTCCCTTACGATTCACCACGGTTTTCAAATTGCTTCTACAAGGGATTTAATCCGGCTCCCCACACTTGAACCTTGCTCCCCGAAACTGATGAAGTTGGGAGGGGACGTTATTATTGCCTACCTTACAGTAATTCTCAAATCAGGCCATATTCTCTGGACGCTAACCTCAAAGTTGGAAAACGGCGGTTGTTAAGCCTTTGTTTAAGAAATTCAACTTGGATCCATCTGAATTGAAAAATTATTGGGGCCATTTCTTATTACCTATACCCGCTAAGATCTTGGAGAAACACCTAAATGCCCAGTTGATGACTTATTTGGAGCAACAACATCTGGTTCATTTTTCCCAGCATGGATATAGGAGCAACCATGGGACTGAGACTGCACTACTATCTGCAGACAATAACATCCGTACCATGGTTGATGATGGGTAGGCAGCGGCGCTTAATCTGTTGGATCTATCCGCGGCCTTTGATACCATCTCTCCCACTAGGATGATTGACTGCCTACAGAAAATTGGGGTCGCAGACCTAACTTTGAAGCTTTTGTCTTTCTTCCTGATGGATAGGCCACAGACAGAGGTGGTGGAGCAATTCTGTTCTGACCCCATAGCTACCTTCTGTGGAGTTCCGCAGACCTAATCCTTGAGCCCTACCTTGTTTAAAATATACGTCTCCCCGCTGGCTAAATGGATTAGGTCTTTTGGGTTGCAGGCTTTATCCTATGCTGATGACACAAATAAATGTGTCTATCACAAAGGATGTAGAGGCCTCTGCCACCAATTGTAACAACTGCATGCAGGCCGTGGCCACCTGGATGGCAAATAACTACCTCCGGCTGAATGGAGACAAAATAGAGGTTTTGATCTTTGGTAGACATCAATCTATTCATGGTGACCAGCAATGCTTGGGCAATATCCCCGACCCGTGGGCTTGGCAAAGAATCTTGGTGTCCTAGTTGACAACAATCTGTCTTTTAATCTTCAAGTTAATAATACAATATCATCTTGTTTTTGGGTTATGAAGACCCTTAGGAAGATATTCCTGTTTCTCTCTCTTCCTGCGCGTAAACAAGCAGCTGTGGTACTAATTATGTCCAGGATGGACTATTGTAATGCACTCTACCTGGACATAAACAAGACATCTATCGATAAACTGCAGCTTGTCCAAAATGCTTTGGATCTTCTTAAATATCACTCGGTCTCTGCTGCTATTCTGAAACTGCACTGGCTCCCGGCTGCTAAACGAATTGTTTTTAAGGCCCTATGCATTGTTCACAAGGCACTTCGCAATTCAGGCCCAGAGGGAATTAAACATCACTTTCAACAGTATGTTCCACTAGACTGCTGCACTCTGCCGATAAGAATCAGCTGGTTATTCCTAGGTTTAGGAGGGCAAGATGCGGAGGGAGAGCATTTACTGTGGCGGCATCCAAGCTTTAGAACACTCTCCCTCAATCTCATGTTTGGAAGCCCACCTTCCATTCCGTAAGGCATTCAAGCCCTGGCTTTTTGCCTTGTAAAGTCTTTCTATAAAACCGAGGAGTTTGCCCTAATTTCCCAAACACATCTGGGCAAAAGCATACAGAAGCAATAAGCAAAAAGATGTGTGGGGATCGATCAGTCTAATTACAAAGTAGGAAAAAATACATTGGTTTCTACAGTTGGGAGCCTAGTCCCCAGGTAAATTCTTTAAATAATTCAGACACACAACGAACCTTCCCCAATTGTTTCATCCATCACATTTTATGTTTTCTTTCTGAATATTTCACAAAAGCAAAAACATTAGGCAAAAAATACCACAATCAAAAACAGTTCACGATTCCTTCCTACCCATACACTCTAAACACGGTTGCAAAACAACACAAATATATATGCAATCCGAGGGGAGATAGTCCACTGTACACCAAAATGAGGGATACTTTCACCTCCACTCAGACCATGAAGTGTGTGTTTGTAAATTGAAAGATACAATTTTTAATCCATTAGACTTCTCTACTTCTTCTGGTCGAAGCATTTTGGCCCACTGACTCGGGCCTCATCAGGACATGAGCGAAAAAAGAAGAAATCAAAACCACTATGTTATCATGGCATGTCTGGCGGGCCCAGCTTTAGAAATGCTCTGCCTTGTAGGTCATCCGACAATACTTTCAATGCCCACGTTCTTCCCTTCTACATGTAACATGCGAGAGACTCGCTTCATCACTATGGGCACATTTTCTTGTGATCCACTGTTGGCAATATACAAAAGACGGCCACCCTTCTCATCATTTCTTTCGCTCTGCGGAAACCTTGAATGCAAAACTAGACTGGCGGCATCAGCAGGCTATCCGGATCACAGGCTTCTATGTCCACGCAATGACAGAAGAAAGAAAATATAAAATTTGATGGATGAAACAATTGGGGAAGGTTCGTTGACTGTCTGAATTTAAATAATTTAGCTGGGGACTAGGCTCCCAACTGTAGGATCTAATGTATTTTTTAACTACTTTGTAATTAGACTGATCAATCCCCACACATCTTTTTGCTTATTGCTTTTGTTATGTCTTTCTGGCATAGGGATGACGCGCTCGCCCCCTGGCAGAGTAACTGTTTCAGCGCCTTGACGCTCTCTGGCATATGGTCGCGCTTTTAAGTTGCCCAATATATCAATCAAATTCAGATTTCATCCAGGTACAAACTTTGTTAGCATAAATGGCTTCAAGAGCAGTGGAAAGCAGAATTACATTTCAAACACTGGGCTAACTGTAGAAATGTAATCTGCTGCTCTGAAACGTATAGGCAATTTAGAACCCATAAAAGAGCCTATCCATTTCAGAAGTTTACTGTAATCATAACGGTGTGGTTTATGGGAGCCAATGGAGGTTACAGCAGCTCCTGATCACCCCTTAATGTAATAAAGCAAGGTGGCAATCTTTAATTGTGAGCAAACCACACAAATTCTCAATTTGGCCTTCCCCATGACACATATCCCAATAAAGAGTTCTAACCTTTGGTCAAAACAAAAGTGGCCACGCATTGACAGGGGCATGTTACCGATCTGAAATGTACAACCATATGTACCTAAACCTCGGACCTTAATGCAGAGATTCAAATCACAATATTTTTTTGAAGGCCCACCTCCACTGGAAACACTGTAATGGTGAAATGTGTAATCTGTAGCAAGGTAAAGGTTTTATAATAAAAGTGTGAAAAACAGATAACCAACAACCTCCCCCCCCCCCCCCCCATTTTCTGAAAGAAAAGAAAAAACAACTAACAACAAACAGACTAGTTAAGAGGGAAACATCACACCACCACTGGATTAGAGGACACATTAGTCTTGTAAATAAAATAACATAATTGGCCTGATTCACATACCGCAATTTGTAGTACATTTTCTAGTACCACAAAACATACTACAAAGTGCAATTCACAAACTAAATGTGGAGTTCACACCTCAGCAATTAGCTATACTTATGTGTGCGGAGTTCTTCGCCCTGACTTCGGAGACTCTGCACACTTAAGTGTATGTTTTGGTAGTAACTGTGGGTGGGAAACAGGCTTACACCAAAAGGGGGTGGGACTAAGGAGAAGTAAGAGGCATTCGGGTAAAGTCATGGAGGGGTTTAGGAAGGAACGTCACTCACCCACACAAGAATAAGCCAATTACTATACTCTGGAGGTGGAGACATGACACAATTTTGTAGTATATTTACACTCGGTTTGTGAATACTGAAAAATAGAAAACTAACTCCAAACTGTAAATTACTCAAAAGAGTAAATCATCTGTGTGAATCCGGCCCCTCAGCTCCTAAATTAACCGTTGATATGGGATTTGCATAAGACCAAAAACCAATTCTCTGACACACTGATTCAATGAACAAGCAACAAGGAGCAGCTAGGTAGCTAGTCAGTTACCAATCAAACCGATATGTTGCGACAAACAAAATCACTTTTACCTGGTGCTTCTTCAAGAGTATCCAACAATGCTGCTTCTAAGCTTCCTGCTATCTCTTTGAACCTGTTAAGAAGAGCACATGTCTAAATGCGGTTTAAAGTGTAGAAGCATCTGTGCAATACAATATTGAACAACTTTCAACAGGAAACAACTGCTAGCCTAAACTAAGCTTTTGTTTTTTTAATATGTAGAAATAAAAAGCATGAAGGCGGGAGGAGTCTGCTTTATCTTGGCACAGAGAGCTGTACATCCCTCTTGCTACTGTCAGTTATTCATAGCATTGAAAGCATTTTAAGTGTTAAGCAAGGCTTGCGCTTTCCTTTAAGCGATTACAGGATCGAATGTTTGAATTGCATCTTTTACAAATGTTGTTTAACATTAAATTATACTTTAAATAGGTTACATTGATATTTCTAAAAAACCCATGTCAAGTTTTGTGATAATCCAGTCCCTGCAAAACAGCCTACACGTATTAGTATGATACAATAAATTTGAAACCAATTATCTCAAGAGCTCAGACTAACCTGTAAGCCAGAATTTCAAAGCTTGGTTAACTCAGCCCCCTTTATCTTTGCATGGCTGATAAAGTAAAGTGTTGGGAAGTACTTAATATCATTGAACTAATATGAGACAATGCAGTTTGTGTGGAGTACTTTGCAATTGGCAAATGTCATCAGAATTACAGTAAGTATAAAAGTCCTTTAGAAAACAAGTATAGTTCAGTCAAGCTGTAGCTAACCTGTTGATAACTCAGTCAATCTGTAGCTAACTTGATTGTTCTTTCATTTTGCAAAAAATCTGAAAGTGATGTAGAATACATAAAACTGCAAAAGTGCAAGTTAATAGGCTCCATTTTCATGTTGGAGTAAAGTAAAAAGCAGCACAACCTTTCTTTGGTATCTTTGTTGCAGTACAAGAACATAAATACTGCACATTCTGTCCTGCTTTGATATAATTCCCAGTTCCAAAGTTCGAAAACCGTTCCCAAAATCTCAAGAAAAGCATAATACGTATAAAAAGATACAAATAAGATAGAGAGAAAACATTTTTAATTGGTATATCCGGAATAAAATATGATATTAACAGTAAGATACAGCAAGAAAAGTGAACACCACCTTTAACACACCCACTCAAGAACTAGACTGAGCATGCACTCAAAAGAAAACTTTAAGACAATGATTCAGAGAAGTCATTATAATCCTAATGAATGCATTACATTTAATCAAGAAGAAAATAATGCAGTCTGAGATCCTTTTCTTTTGTTATTAGGGCCCTTAACAAGGAACAAAGTGGGCTATATTACAATACACAATATAACACTGAGCAATAAAAGCTGCAGTAACAGAAGAGAATCTAACCTTAAAGCATGATCAAAGAAAATAAATCTGTTTTCTGAGTCTGTTCAAGTTAGAAGGAAGCTGTGGACCACAATGTTTCCAATCAATGGAATGCTTCACTTCGAACAAAATCAGCTGTGACAACAATGAGACTTTGACCCCCCCCCCCAGCACTGTAAAAAGAGAAAAAAGGCAAGAAAAAAAAGTTGTTCAAAGACTGACCTTATCTGGAAATAAACAGGCAAATTCCATTTGTTATTAAAACTGTGGTAGGTAGGATGTGACCTCAGTCTTTTCACACTGGCCTGTGACCCACACTGTAGTTCAAATTTCCGTACAAATTCCATGCTTATGGTGTACTTCTGTGGAAGAAAGGACAGCCTGTGAAATCCATTACAACCCCCTGCTGAAATAAGCATTTGCAAAACTACCACCTGTAATCACAATGTGTTGACGCTCCCTGAGCTACGTGTATTGTATTGAGAGTTCCTCTCAACGCTTCTCATATTTACTTTATAAAAGCTCACAACATTATTGTTAAATACAGGTTCGATGTTTTAGCACATTGTTACGTATTTTGTAGTGCCACATGACTGCCATTCAGACACCGGCTTATTAGAGTTATGACCAAGTTGTTGCAGTTGTACACCTCTGCCAACCGGAACACATGGATTATGTACTGCAGTTTCCAGCCTCTGCTTTATTGTGTATGTATTTCAATCACTGTCACACTTCACAGCAAAAGATAAGGTATACAAATGTTAGTAACCCTTTTAAAGTTTATAGACTATTTTCCTCTTTCAACCAAAAAAACAAAAGTGGCTACCAGCGAGTCAACAATAAAAGAATATAATTAACCTGAACATGTTGTCACTCCCAGGCTAGAATCTTTTACCTTCGTTGGGTAATAAAGAAACACCAAACTCTATGTCAGGACCCGGAGGCGAGCATTAGGCTGGTCTCGCTTCACTTTTAATATATAAGATGACTCCAGTAGCCATTTTAAGATTGTAAATATTGTAAAAGTTTATCAAAAAAACTACAACTCCCATGAACACTAGGGAGTGACATCATAAAACAACCAATGACACAACAGTCCATTGTTTAATAGCCAGCGTCATCCTTCTAGATCCCACTTTCTTCGCTGCTCCAGCAGCAATATTATAAGTGCTTTACTCTCCCTTTTGTTTGTTTAATTGTTAATGTAAGCGCTGCGCGGCTCCAAGCTCTGAGGCCGATCCTAATTGTGATGATTGCTGTGATAATTGCTGTAATTAGTCTTTTGCCGCGGGAGCCTGTGGTGTCTGCTTCCAGCTTGCTGCTCAGCCAGTGTATGGTGTAGAATGTTAGCATGAGTGTATGATGTCATAGAGTGTTGAGTGCGTGCATGAATGTCAGTTGAGAGTAGGGCTGAGCAGCAAGCAGGCTGCTCCTGTTGGGGTTTCGTTCATTGTACCTTACTTCATTATTTGTTACCTAATAAACTACATGAACATACCATCCTGAATACGGACCATTCTTCCATTACTACACTGGCGACGATCTGGAGAACCTACATGCGTTTCCTTAAGGACTTCTGAATTTTGAAAAACGAAGCAACTGCAAGGTATGATTTTGTAACTACATATGAACTTTAAAGCTTACTGGCACCATCTTACAAACCCCAACAGTGACCTCCCACCGGTCGCCCTCAACACCTACGTGCCAGTCTCCTCTTCAATTCTTCCTTTCTGCCTACTGTAACTTACCAAGGAGTGTTCTTCCTATTTACGCGCATTAAGACTTTCAATACTGCTTTTACTGCTGCCCTGGAGCGTTATGCTACTACCTTGTGAATGCACTTTTTGAAACCAACATTTCTGTCTACCTTCTCCTTCTGCTATTTGCGTCCTGATGCCAACCTTCCGTCTTCTCTTCTGATTCCTACTCACAGCTGACTCCTCTGAAGTTGATGCCAGGATATATAGCGTTTGTGAGCAAAGATTGAAACCCAGCTGGTTTCGCAACAGCTACCGCTGTCAGCTGTGCGTGGTGTCAACCGTGGAATTTGGTTCAGCGTTTTTGATGTAGTTGCCTGCGGATAGTTTGGAACTGTTCTACCGTTTGTGTTGTGCAGATTATCATAGGAGATACAACGGTTGAGCTGCTAGTTTGTGAAATGAAGATTTGGATCTACTGCTATCTCCCCTAATGTGCTTCGCTTCGGCAAACCGGTTTTAACTGATGAATACAACTAAAAGAAAAAGTCATCAGCACACGCATGCTTTTATTGTTGAGAAGAAGGTTTACGGTGTTTGGAACATTAGCGGCGAGAACTTTAGTTATTTTTCTGGGTTGTGCCTTGCCTCCTGTATGCACCCTTCCTTGGCAGTTGAACCGCCTCCGCCATATTTTCAAATACTGCTCGAGCGCACAAACAGTCTCTCGCACTCTCACCGTCATTTCTGCTGCCTCCGTTTTCTCGTGACATCTACTGCATTCGAATCGGAGCTGCATTCCTTCCTCTATGTTCCAGCATGCATCGACGTGCCTGGAGCCACCCGGCGCGGCGTCGCGCTGCGTGCCTCCATTTTGCCTGGCACCACCGGAGCTCCTTGTACCTTCAATTGTGCTGCCAACCATTGCCAACCACGTGTTTTTTTCTCAAGCAATTGGCAAACTCGTCACTCGTCTTCACCTCCACATCAAGCACTACCCATTCCTTGCTGGATGACAATGATGAGGTGTTCCAGCTTGTAATCGGCATTTTGATGTACTTTCTTTCCAGTTGGTTGGACCCAAAGAGAAAAAGAAGAAATGAAAGGAAAACATTTTTTTTTTTTTCGTTGTCATGGCATCGTGGGTACAGCATTGTAGTTTCATTGGCCACGTAGCAGTGCCATCTAGCGGTCATCTAGCACCACTGCACCTTTTTGGAAAATGAAAAGTCCACGTTTTAGCATGTTAATTGCAGGGTACTTCATGTGTGGTGCATTTCCTTCCAAATCCGTTGTTCATTACACGACGCAAGATACTGTTCCATTCCGCATAATGCTCCAGCTCTACAATGACTACGGTGACCACTTTATTTGTTTTATCTCATTATTTTATTGGAACATAGTTTAAAGTTTAAAATGCTTATTTCTGTCATGAACAATTTTGCCAACATGCATTTCCTGGTGTTCTCTCATTTTACGCTGACATTCATTGTCACATATTGTTAGTATTTATTTTACATTTTGTTACAGTATTTGAGAGGTCCAGAATATCCAGGGTTTAGCGCTTTTGTTTTAATAGCCTACTGGCTGTATACTTCTCAATTCTTATTGGGAGAATCTAGAGTGTTTTTATCATAGTTTTATTGCAACGTTTATAGGTTTAAAAATTTCCATAGGGAATTCCTTATTGAGATCTAAGAGTGATTTTCCTCTTATGTTACGTGACTTGTCAGGTCACCAGCGTTATGCATCACAGTATGTTAAATTCCTATGTTGCGTGACTTGTCAGGTTACCAACACGGTTATCCATTATGGTATGTTTCCTTGCCATGTTGCGTGACTTGTCAGGTCACTTACTATGTTATCCAAGGGTTACCTTTTTTACAGGTGCCTTATCCTTCGTGATTCCTGTTTCATGATTCGTCAGGTCACTTACTAGGTTATCCAAGATGTTACCTTATTTTTCATGTTCCTTATCCTTCGTGATCGTCATTCACAATGTTTCTTCATACATTAGTGGTTACATTACTTTACGTTGCATTTCCTTACTGTGCCTTTCTTTAGGGCATATGTTGTGTATGTAATTGTGTTGTAATAGCTTATTTGTTAATTCTGGTATCTTATCTACATATTCTTGTTCTTGGGGATCTATGTCACTCTGTATTTTCATCTTACATGGTACCTGTACGTTGATTTTACATTGTAACGCTTTACTATTTTACTATTCTCATGTGTATTTTCTAATTCCAAATGAGTTTTCCTTACACATCTCTTATTCATTTGAGAGTGTTTTTCTTGTCTTTGGCTTGCACTGTCTGTTTTCTTTTGCTGTTTCTTCTTGCCATCTTCATTATGGTATGGCCAACTAGTATGTTAGGTGGTGATTTGGAGCTTCAATTCCTTTTGTTATGTGTGTTTCATTTCTATTGCTATGGTTTTGTTGTCCTTCCGTATTTGTTAGTTCTTTTTACCTTGTTGACATTTCCTACTTTTCCTCTTCTTTTGCGCTTCCTATTCATTTTTTTTTTTTGTCGTTCTATTAAAGGGGGAAGATGGGTGTGTGTTATTTGGATTATTCCTGTTATTCCATGTCGAAGTTTGCATTCCCTTTTTGCTTCCTTATTTTAGTGTTTATCTTCTCATCGTTAGTCTGCTTATTAATTCCATTGTTTTATGGCAGAATCCTCTATCATAATAATTGCAATATGTTCCCTTTTAGTTACTTTCCTTTATTGACATTCAGACTGTTTGTTTCTTCCCTTTAATGTCGCTATTATGCTTATTCTTTGCATTTGAATTTTTGGTGTTTTATTAAAGGGGGGAGAAGTGTGGTGTCTGCTTCCAGCTTGCTGCTCAGCCAGTGTATGGTGTAGAATGTTAGCATGAGTGTATGATGTCATAGATTGTTGTATGCGCGCATGAATGTCAGTTGAGAGTAGGGCTGAGCAGCAAGCAGGCTGCTCCTGTTGGGGTTTTGTTCATTGTACCTTACTTCATTATTTGTTACCTAATAAACTACATGAACATACCATCCTGAATACGGACCATTCTTCCATTACAACAGAGCCCTTGCTCCTACGCGGCTAATCTTGTGAGGCTCGTACGGTGTGCTGTCTTCCAACCGGCAGGAAGCCTGCATTATTGTCTCCGCGCAGCGTGTCCTTCTCTCCCCCACTTCCGATGGCCGGAGCATGTCAGCTTCAGTCTTTGAAGCGGACGGATTGTTCCGGCGGTAAATGTCACCGCGGGGAGGCTGAGAGGAGAGCACGCGCGTCTGGAGCTAAAACGGTCACACGCGAGCTGAAACTACAAAGGCTAATTAGTCAGTTGCACTCGCATAGTGGTTTTTAGGTCTTGGCTAGCGAAGGCTGTGCTTGCGCAGTCTCGCTAGCGAGATTTAATGACTTGGAGAAGAGGGGCTTGAACCCACCCCTCTTCTCCATTAGCTGGCCTCTTGAATGCTGGCCAGCCATTGGAGAAGAGGTTTGTCTCTCCGAACAGGCCCCGTCCTTTTCGGATTCGGGGGCGTGTTTTTTGCTACTTTTCTAATTTTCTCCTCCAGCCAATGGCAAGAGGAAAGAAAAGAAAAACACGCCCCCGAATCCGAAACGGCCGCTGCCTTTCTCCAAGGCATTTCTGCTTCGCCTCGGAGAAAGGCGGTGGTGTTCTGTACCTATGCATGCACTCCGACCATCTCTGGAGTGACTTGTATTTTAGGCTGGCTCTTCTCCGTTTGAGGCATGCTTCCTCCCCCACCTGTTGAGAACAGTCTTAGACGGCACCGCTTGCACTATCCGGGCAAGGGGCTAAGAGATGCGCTCGGAAACCGCGTCTATGTCCCATTTATAATCACAAATGAACACTTAACGCTGGGTATAAAGGTACCTTACAATGTACTCTAATCTATTTGGTTACCGTCCTCGATGCTCCACTTGATCCTTGGCGACATTGTGGGAACATTATACATCCTCTTTATATTAGAGGAAGCTTTAGATATATTTACTTTCACTCCAGCACCGCTAGATGCACAGTACTCTCAATAAAGTTCAATTGACGCTTCTAAGATGGCCGCCCTCCGCCGCATTTTAGCGTTTCACGTAACAACGCTATGACGATTTGCATTAATACGGAACACCAAGTAGGCATAACCACAGGAGCCAGAGCAGGGTTAGGATGTCCGCTATTTGCGCGCCACCCTTTTGTAAGTAGTGTCCTTATTCGTCTAAAATTGAACAGTTTATGAAGAGGCCGGTAAGATTGTATGACTTGTGCTTATGTTTAGATGTGTGCGGCTGCCCGCCTTTTGTTGATTTTATTTTTACAGAATCGAGCAACGAAGTGCTCATTTGGCAGACCCGTTAGCATCGGACCTCATTACCAGGGGGGAGTCAGGTTTGTGTGATGTCAGCCTTGAGTGTCATGCGATGTGTATCACACTACTACTGCGATGTCTTTCACGTTATGTGAAGTGTACCACCCTGAGTAAGCTACTAGTATGACACTAATCTATCTATATTTCTACATCGAGTACGTTTTTTCTCTGTATTGCTCGGTGGTCCCGGGATGATGGATTTTTCAACATTTGTTCACTGCTAGCAGCGGGGCTTCCAGAAGCGGACGTTTTCCATTTTTCGGTTTCTTTTTAAGGTCTGGGCTACTTTTAATTATCTGGCCTGTCTTCCCTGCTCTCACGTTTTGAAAGACGTGTAAGGAAATAACACTAGAACGTTTTTCTTTGCAACATTCTTGATAGAGGGGCTGTACCTCGTGAAGCACTGAGAGCCACCGAGTGCTGTTTGAATTTTAAGCTCGGACTGAAAGGGGTAAAGGGGCGGAAGTGGGTCAGAAGTAGCGATCAGTGCTCGCATTTGAGAGTGATTAAGCTATTGACATTGTAAATAACAATGCCGTTTCTTTAAATGTTTTAAACACAAAAACATAAACAAAAATAATGTCATGAGCAATGCCAATAGCTTTAAATTTAACAATGCCGAGACCAATGCTTGTTTTCTTGTTAAATGACGAGCTGGTGCCTGAAGGGATTAACACCCTACAGGGTAGGGCATACTTCTCATCATTAGAAGGGACACCGCAGGCCCTTTACCCCACAGAGTTATAAAGGGGGTAGTCCCTACAATTATTAGTAAAGCTAATACAAGTTGTCTTTAAGATGCTATATCACTCATTTAAGTGGTAATTCTTTTCCCTTAATAAATAATACCCTCATGGAGTACGAGGAAGCTGAGGATTATGTAGAAGAGGAAGAGGTTACTTACCTTCCTATTGATGACCAGTTTTGTGAGGTCATGGATGCAGCCATCCTGAGGACAGCGACGCAGGTGGTGCCCCCCCTCGAGAAGAGACTGGCGGCACTTCAGGCACAGTGTCAGCAACCCCTCAAAGCAAGGGAAGACCTTAATGGGCCCCGGGACCCCTACCTCCTGGACCCACCTTGCGTCCCACCCCAGAGTGTGGAAAAGCACAATTGTACAGACGACCCTGGAGTTGATTTGGATACTTTCGCACACCTTAAAAAGGCCTTTCTAGATGCCCAACCCATCCTTGACCCACAGACACCAGGCCCCTCGGGCCGTGTTTCACCGCCACAGACGGACTTAGGGGATGAAGGCGATTCACCCAACAATTCCGAGGGTAATGGCTTAGACCACGGCACCCGACACCTAGTTCCTTGGGAGGCTCAGACCCCCCTGCGAACACCAACTTGACCATCCACGAAGATTTACTAAATCCAGATGAACTCCTGCATCCTAGATCAGCAGAATGGTGTCCGGCTCTCAAGGTGGCGGCCTACATGGCCAGTTGGAAAGGAAGCCTTTGGATGAAGAAGTAAGGGGCTGTCTCAAGGCAGAATGTCCCCGCCCTGCCCTGGAGGGGAAGGTGGCCACAACACCAGAGATAGACGCCAAAAATGTTCACCTTTCTGGCAAAATTTGTACGCGATCCCAAGAAAGGAAATGATCGCTCCTCGCGTTCGTGTCAGGATAAACTCCTGGATGTCACCGGTCCCCTGGCAAAAATAATGGATATGGCAGAGGACGCCAAGGCCTCCGGCTCCTTCATATCCCCAGAGGTTCTGTCCAACTGGGCCCAACGTGCGATAATATTTCTGGGAAATGCAAACTGCGCGATCTCCACAGAGAGGCGCAGGTCACTCCTTATTAAGACTGACCCCAAAGTGGGGAAGCTCTCCATTTCGGAGGCAGGGACGATAGCCCAAGAGAATTTGTCCGTCAATCTATTTATAAAAGAACTGGGCAAATTTGTGAACACTTTCAACTCCCTAGACAAGGCACAATCCTCAATTAAAAGAATATTCACACCTCGTGTTTTTACCTCAGCCGGGTGAGGTAGGGAGCGCTCGTCCGGCCGTCCATTCCAAGCAGCCTCCAAAGGTGGCGAATCCAGGCGTGGCCAATGGCAAGATGCAGGAAAGTTTGGAATCCTATCCCCGTCGGCAGGAAGGCAGAGTCGGCCAAAGAGGCAACTTCAATAATACACAAGGTGAGAGTTCAGGATTCTATGGGAATTTCAATCATGGGGCGGTTGGCCCATTTTCAATCGAACTGGAGGAGGTTATCCTCAGATGCATAAGTGATACAGACGGTGGGGGGGTTTCCACATCGAATTTTATGGGACACCATACCAACCCCACCCGCCCAACACCTTGATTTTTCCTCCCGAACAAAGAATGCAAACCAGGATGAATACGACCTGTTGCAAAAAGGATCAATAGCTCCTTCGGTAATTCACCAGTGCGGGTTTGTCAGCAACATTTTCCTAGTGGAAAAGAGAGACGGCAGGCAGTGCACAGACCTCAAAGAATTCAACTCTTGGCTACTCTATCGCCATTTCAAAATGGAGGGTATACACCTCCTGCGAGACCTACTCCGAAACTCCGATTGGATGGTCCGCCTCGATCTGAAAGATGCCTATTTGGCGGTACCCATTTTTCCCCCGCACAGGCGATTCCTACAATTTTGATGGGAGGGCCAGGTTTTCGAATTTACTGCCCCGCCATTCGGCCTCTCCTCAGCTCCTTGGTGCTTCACCAAGCTGATGAAGCCAGTTGTCAAACATCTTCGGGCTCAGGGGATGAGACTTATTGTCTATCTCGACAATATCCTTCTTAAGGACCAATGCCCGAGGTCGACTTTCCAAACACCTGCAGATGGCAATAGACTTGCGGGAATCTTTAGGTTTTGTAATAAACAATAGCAAATCAGCCCTTGTCCCATCCCAATCCCAATCGATGGGCTTCGTGGTGAAGGTAACCGAAGCAACTCTCAGTCTACCAACGAGGAAGCTATCCAAAATTCACATCGAATTGCGGAGGACAATGTCCAAGTTCCACGTATCACTTTGGAAATTAGCGAGGACAGTAGGACTTCTGTCGTCTTCCATCCAAGTGATTTTTCCAGGTCCTCTCCATTACAGAACCCTGCAACGTCTGAAAATCGAGCACCTTCGAAAGGGCCTGTCTTACTCACAAATGATTCCTCTTTCAGCCGAGGAGAAAGAAGAGATGGGTTAGTGGTTAAGCCACATGGAAGCCTGGAATGGCAGAGCGATTTTCAGCTCTCCTCATAATCGTGTCAGGTGCCAGGGGTTCCGGATGGGGCGCGCGGTGTGGCAATTTCTCCACAGGTGGAAAATGGTCCTCAGTCGAACGTTCTCTGCATTCATTTTTTGAGCCCAGCTCCCATTGTCTCTGTGCTGTTCTCCTCCCAACATCCGATCTTATTTGGTAGCTGAGGTCCCCATATTTCAGGGAACGCTCCTTCAAGGCTTGCCCCAGCACTAGTGTAAGAGAGCAAATTAAACAACATTTTCCTTGGAGCCTTGCTCGCTGGGTTTAACCTAAAAGGGTCCATATGCACTCTTTGGATTTCTCTGTCCAAATCGATGTCTGGCCTATCGTGCAGTAGACCTTCCCCCAACAGTTTACAGACAAAGCCTTTGATGTCATTTTTTTCCAGGTTTTCGGGAATATTAAGGAGTCTCACATCGTTACGCCTGGCATGTATTTCAAGCCTCTCCAGGTCATCCTGCAGTGACTTATTCTGAGTTTTAAGATCCACGATATCACTGGTGTTCCCAGCCAGGGCAGCTGACCGAGACTTTACCTCACCTTCAAGGACTGAGGTACGTTGGGCAATACCATCTAGTTTCTCCTCAAGTATCCCACATTTTTCCTGATTGACCTTTTGATTACCTTCGGAGATCTCAAACTTTCCCAGGATATCTTGTCTCAGAGTAAAACGCAGATTCTCTAGCTGGTTTCCTTTTTGGGGGAGGGGAGGGACCTCTTGGGAGCCCTGATCCAACCCAGGCCCTCCATTGCCCTGCATCAGGCTAGGAGCCTTATCCGTAGCCCCCCTCCCTATTGTGTGACCCTGTGTTCCTTGGATATCACCTTGATTTTCCACCAATAGGGAGAAACGATTTTCCAGCAACAACGGTTCAGCTTGGAAAGAGACCTCAATAACCGTACTCCCTGCATGGAGGCAGCAACCTGCTCCATAATTTTAAAGTAAGACCTAAGTGAGGGGGAGGCTTAGGGAGTAACCGCCCTTCCTTTGGTCCACACCTCTTAGCTCTCACAGTCCCTTTAGACGCCTTTTTTACCGGGGTTACTCCCAGCAGTTCTATTACTGTAGGGTCCTTTACCTTTCCGGTTACGCTTTTCCTCTCTGGCGCCGTACGTAGATGATACCTACTCCTTGTGTGAGGTTGTTTTTTTAACTCACGAGCAGATAGACAATTGCTAGCTTTACCGCTACTAGGTGACTGCACCAAAATTCCACTAGGACATTCAGCCCCCCACCTCCTCATTCACCGAACTCATAGAAAGAAAAGGTACCGGGGTGGGGGGGTTCATTTTCCATCCACCCCCACTTTACCTTTCCCTCAAACACTGCTGCGGTGTTATCTCCTCTTTAGCTAGGCTTAGTGTCTGACCGGCACGGCTTGCTTCTGAGCCCCCGCAGACCACCTTGCAACATTTGCCATCAGGATGCACAAATCCTGTGCTGACTCTGCCACCGTAATACGGGAACCCGGCTAGAGCCTCCGCCACATGGGACTTCCGCAGGAAAGCCGCCGCCCAACACCAATTCCCCCTCAAAGCGCTGATACTGATGGATTTCGTAGCTGTGCAGATACGCATTTTGAGGGGACCTGAATCCGGTAAGCATACGCACTGCAAATGTATTAAAGCAGCCGATAACCGCTTCACGCCTTCAGGTGTCAGACTCCCTCACTCGGGAACTCCCGCGACTGGCATTAGCCAGCCGCGACCTACGCAGCAAAGGCGCCCAGGTGCAGATGAAGTTTCCTGGGATGTTGAGGACAATGTGGCGGAACAAAATGAATAATATCAAAGAGCCAGAAGAGGTGGACTCTTTTCTGGCCCAGATGGATGGTAGTGCATAGTGGATAGTCGAGACTTGGAGAATTTTAGGCCCAG
Source organism: Triturus cristatus (assembly GCF_964204655.1). Classification (NCBI taxonomy): domain Eukaryota; kingdom Metazoa; phylum Chordata; class Amphibia; order Caudata; family Salamandridae; genus Triturus; species Triturus cristatus. Next base: position 879,714,848 of record NC_140589.1, read on the forward strand.
CCAAAATGAGAGGAATGCTCCTATGAAACAGCAATACAATTGGGATTTTCAGTCACGCCTTTATTTTTTTCTCTTAGTAATTATTATTTCATTTTTTGTCTTGATTCCCTCCCTAAGCACAGGGGGTCACGAAAGGCGATCATCTAGCCTAGGGATAGGAAAGGGGGTTCCCCGAGGTGGGTGGGGGGAGGGGTGCACTGGGTGGAGGGGGCATGGGTAAAAAATTGAAAAATATGTCCTAGTTCTGTCATTTGTCCGTAGAGTTTCAGTGTTTGTGGGTTTTTTAACCTCTTCTGGGGTGGGAGCCGATTATGATGATAGGTTAAAGAGGGCATACGGGATCCGGGACAGAAAATGGAAAGATGAGTAGATTAAACCTGGTTAATTTTATATCTTGGAATGTTAATGGTCAGAGAAACAGAAAGAAGTGGGCCCGGGTCTCTGAATTCCTTAAGAATAGTATGGCGAACATTATTTTACTTCAGGAGACTCACTTGGAACAGGAGGAGTGCAGGTCTCTCTTTAATAAATTGGGCTGGGTCCAGGAAGTAGTTTGCTTCGACCAGAGAGGTAACTCAAGAGGTGTGGCTGTAATTATTAGAAACAACGCGGGCATACAGATACTAAGATACGAATCTGACTCCTCCGGCAGGTGGTTGGTTGCTAGTTTGATGATACAGGGAATGCCAATGGTATGTGCCAACTATTATGGTCCGAATGAGGATTCTCCAGAAGCCTTAGTGAAACTCGAATTTGGTCTTTTACAGGCTACAGCAATAATGGGAGGAGACTTTAATATAGTGCAAAATCAGACCCGGGATAGAACTTCTAAAGTTAAGTATATTAGCCCCCCTAGAACCTCGGCTATATTGAAGACCATGATCTGAGAGCTTAATCTGGTAGACATCTGGCGAAGTAAGACAGGGGAGGTAGGAGACTTCACCTTTTACAGCAAAATATATCGCCATCACTCACGCATTGACTAATTCTTGATAGTTCAGGACCCATTAGGAGAGGTAGAGGAGGTTAAACATCTTCCCGCCATTCTTTCAGATCATTCAGCAGTTTTCCTCTCCCTTAGGCTTCATTGTAAAATAGGTATGAAAAGATGGACCTTGGATAGGACCATTTTTTTAGACGAGGGGGTCATATCAAGTGTAAGGGATGAGGCTACTATATTCTTTCAGGCTAATATTGGCTCAGCTAAAACCCAAGTCATCTGGGACGCTTTTAAAGCTTTTCTAAGGGCACTGGGTAGTTCAGTAATGGTGGGGAAGAGGCGGACCTTGAAGCTGCAGGATGATGAACAGATTAAAGAGATCAAGCGCAAGGAACATGACCTCCAAAAGGCATCATCCGAGGGCTCTAGCAGAATTTCTTGTCTCAGCAAAGAATTAGAACTTATCCAGGCAGAATACCAGGGGCAACTCGACAAAAGATTGCTTGACAGGTGGAGAGTAAATAAGTTACACCATTTTTAGGTCTTGCACTTGCACCTGCATTGCAGTGCGCAGCACTGCTCGCGCAGCGAGAGACCTCTTGTAGTGGGTCTGAAAACGTACCTAGGAATTGCACACGCTCGTGCGTGTGCTTTTCCTTTTGTGGCACGCTATTGGCCTTTGCATGTGTGTTTTTTACTAAGAGAGCGCGCAATAGGCCAAAGGCGGGCGCATTGCTCCACTCATGGCCTATTGGTGTCTATTACGCGCACCAAAGGCCATATGGTTTCAATTATCGTGCCCAGACACGGGCGCGATAATTGAAAGCACGTTTCGCTGTGGCGCGCGCGCACCACTCGCGGGCGTGTTTGTTTTGCTTTCACTGCCACTTATTCTGTGAAGCAGGTGGGCAGACGGCATTCCTGCAGCTCCCTGCCCTTGCCCAGCATTACTGCCTGCTTTTTTGCACCCTGGTTGGATCGCAGGAAAGCTGGCTTGCACACTGCAGCGTGTGAGAGACTTGTGCCTTTTGTGGGTGGTCCCAACAGCTCCCACATCCACTCACTTCCTTGTGGAGCCGCCTGCTCGCCAAGCCAACCCTCCGCGAGGTCAGGCAGGCTCGCACGATATCACTCGCACCTCTATTTTTGGCAACACTTGGTCCGCTGATTCAGGAGCAATGCGACACAATTTGCTCCGTCCATCCCACAATGCTGCAGCACACTCCTGTGCCGTACCACCGCCCAATGCTCTCCCTGCGGACTCAGCGAACAGCTCTGGTGCAGTACTGCTCCCGTGACGGAACCCCGAAGCCAACGGTGCATGATGAGCTCCAGCAACGAGCAGGCAAGGTCCAACTACGAGGTTCCAACAACAAGAGGTCAAGGTATGGCTGTCCTGCACTTTTCCCCATTTCTTATCCTGGTTTCTTCTTATTTGTGGTTCGCGGTACGACTATTTCATATGGTGTGCGGCATGGAATTTATTTTTGTTCTGAAAAAAAATTATGCACTTGTTTTTTTATGTTAAGTCTACCACTGCAAAAAGTATGGGGAAAGACATTCGCTGCACAGTTCTATGAAAAAAATATTGAGTCTGAATGGTCATTTAGTAGTAAAATGTTCTGTGAAAGTCGTTCACAAACTGGGCTGCAGGAATGTTAAAAATCGGCCCTGTCCCTATTAGTGTCCACTGCTTACCGCACTCCACCGCGCTGCCAATCAGCTTTGACCTCAGGGTTTTGCCTCTCAGAATTGCTCAAAAATGGGACGCAGGCCAAAAAAAAATGAGCTGCCCTGATGAAGTGAAAATAGACTGAACTAACATGCCATGAAATGAAAGGTCAGCGCAAACGTGTCTTAATAGAGTGTCGCGAATCAGGTGCACCCTGTGAATGCAGCCGGCCTGTGCAGCGCGCATTGCCATGGCGATGCCAGCAACCCGTGAGGGCGCACTATGCGGGCACAGGCCAGCCTGCCAGGGACAGGGCTTTGAAGTCCTTTCAGGTCGCGATGGGGCGCTGTGAACTGTCGTGGATGGCTTGTGGGCGGAGCCTGTAGTATTTGTGTGTCTACACAAGACAATGCTGGCTGTGTGGGAGGATATAAAGGCGAGGGAGTCCGTCGGAGTGAGTTGTGATGTCACCTGTGTGTGCGTTATGTCACGTCTTTTTGTGAAGCGCGCTTCTTACTAATTGTATGGTTTCGTAGCACTTTGAGACTTTGTGCGCATTCTGTGAATAATAAGGGTCCCGCAGGCCTAAATGCAGCCAAGATAAAATGGGGCGATTGCTTCCAAGTTGAGAAGCAAAAAAAAACAACCATAAAAACAGTCGTAATGGTGATGCAGTGGGCTGCTTAGATTGGAACTTGGCGTCACTGCACCTGCGACACTATTGATAGCCTTGCCACTGCATGCATGCAATGCTGAGAGTCGCGTTAACCAAAATCAAGGTGGTTTGTGATCATTGTGTTGGGTGCAATGGCTTCCAGATGCCTGCTCCTCCTCACACTAGGTATTGAAAGGCAGACATAACTAGGGTGCAATGTGCCCTTCACATCCCTGAGCCTCGGTGTCACTACACCTGCTGCACGAATGACACCTGTTTGCTTCACACAAGGTTGCCTCAATGAAATCCAAGAAAACTAGCCCCTCTGCGCCCCTCCCTCCCCACGTAGTAAAAGACTTCCACAATAAGGGTATAGCTGGCCCTTCACCACCTGGCGCCGCTGCACCTGCTGCACTGACTGTAGCAGCCACCTTGTTTAAGGAAGAGTGCTGCATTGCAGTAGTTGTGTATTGGGATGTTAACAGGCAGTGCTGGGGAGGCGTGGGTGTGCGATGGGAGCAGCCAGGAAAGTCTTCACTGAGGGCCCTGTAGGTGTCCGTTGTAATGCTAACAAAACAGGCAGTGCTTAATGTGGAACTGTAAGTGTGTTTTGTGGTTATAGATGGAGGTGTGAGTTGTGGTTCAGAGACACGGCAGGGTGCAGTCTGTTGAGCTGTATGTGTGCGTTGGGATTATAGACGGCTCAGTGTATAGACCGCGTTGTCTGGTGGGCTGGAGTGCTGCGATTGTAGGCAGCTTAGTGAGGGGTTTGTGTCGTGTTTTTACACATGGCAGTGTTGGGGGAGGGGGTGATCGAGCGTTTATTGTGCTTGGGAGATAGGGCCGTCCGTCTGTTCGACTGCCCATGTGTGTGTGTTTGAGACACTGCAATGTTTTTTGTGGGACCGGTTGTTCGTTGTGATAGTACACAGGTAAGTGCAGTGTAGGCGTCACCTGGAGGTCAAGGTGCACTGGACTTGTGGGGTTTCTCCGGATCTCGAGAATGATTGGCGACTGCTGTGCAGGTGTGCTTTGTTGAGTGTGGAGCGGATGACCTGTGTATGTGGTGTATGGAATGAGTGTCGACGTCTCGATACGGAGGACAGAGTGACTGTGTTGCTGTGGGGGTTCACTTTGAGATGAGCGGACTGCTTGGTGGTGCAGCTCCTATCCTAAACCTAGATTTCTGCTTCTTAACTGTCATCTTAGTAGTTTAATGTAACCTAAACATATCATTTTTGACACTGCAGAAAACAGTGAATGTAAATGATGTAATTAACTTTGAATCAGAGACATTGACTCAGTTATACAGATGCATGGCTTTTGTATGGGAAGGAGGGACAGTGATGGCTTGGAATATCCAAATATTAACAGAACGTATATTTTCGCGCCGAAGAGCAAGAGTACCACAGTGCTGAATAACTGATATTTATTGTTTCCCAACTCTATGGCACTCGTCTTTTCAACCTCAGAAGATGAAAGGCTGAGTGGATGGATGTGCCGGGATTTGAACTAGGTTCCATTAAGTCACACACGGATCCCTACAATGGATGTATTAGTCCACAGAGCAACCAGCCCTGGATATTTTATGGGTTTTTTTCTCTACCTTTTTATATATTTTGCTAAACATCGATATACATGTATACCTCCAGGGACTTAACCTTAAAAAAATGTTTTTCCATTTTTCTTCAGAAAATTGTATACTGCTCTACATTTCAGAAGCTTAATACAGTCATGAAATACTTTCCATTTTCCTTTGATTCTGCAGCTCAGATTTAACAAGCATTTGCAATGCAATAGGTCTCACATTTATGCGAGTTTAAGCTATTGGCAATTCAAATAACAAAGCCCTTTATTTATGTTTTAAAAACGAAAACAAAAATAAAAGGCATTGTTATTTGCAATGTCAACAGCTCAAACTTGCGTAAATGCGAGACCTATTGCATTGCAAATGCTTGTTCATATGGTGAGAGGTGCAGCTCGCTTCTGGCCTGGAAAGGAAAAACTGACAAGTCGAGAAACTTAATCCGAAACTTGAGGGATGCTGAAACAGGAGCTCTATTAGACACTAACTTAGATTTGTGTGCTGAAGCTCGTAGGCAGTTGTGTAGATTATACAGGGATGATATTACGCCCAGTAAGGAGATTATAGATGCCTGGTTGAAGAAAATTGAGTTTCCGAGTCTAAACAACAACCAAAAGAAGCTTTTAGAGGTAGAGATCACGGTGGATGAGGTCCGTGTACAGATCCGGAAGATGGCAGGTGGGAATGCCGCTAGGCTTGATGGCCTCCCAGTAGAGATTTATTCTAAACTCCTTGATATCATAGTCCCAGTGTTGAAAAGTTTATTTAATGTCATATTTTTTGAAGGGGAAGAAGCCCCGCGGTCATGGGCTGAGGCCACTGTTACTTACATTTTGAAACCAAACAAAGACCCTCTGGCAGCGGAATCATATAGGCCAATATCTCTTTTGAACTCCAACTGCAAGGTGTTTTCGGGGATATTGGCCTCCAGGGTTGCCCAGGTCATCAAGGGGTTATTCATCTGGACCAAAGAGGTTTTATCCCTGGGACGCAGCTTCCCAGGGATAAAAACCCAGAATTTACCTGGAAATGTATTAGCCGTAGACGCCGCAAAGGCGTTCGATCAACTCCACTGGCCCCAATTGTGGGAGGTTTTAAAAATCTTTGAGTTTCCGCAGAACATGGTAAGGGCCGTTAAAAATCTATACAATATGCCTAGAGCCAGGGTGTTGGTTAATGGGATTTTATCAGACTGGCTTAATATTACACAAGGTACTAGGCAGGGGTGCCCCTTGTCCCCGCTTTTATTTAATCTTTATATAGAACCGTTTTCCTCCTTGATTAGAGCAGATCCTTCCACTCTTCCGTTTAAATCTGCTGGCTTGGTGGCAAAACTGGCCCTGTACGCTGATGATCTTATACTTTATACCATCAATCCAGAGGTGGCAATACCCAACTTAATGGCCAAGGCAAAATCCTTTGGCAGAATCTCGGGGTATAAGGTCAATAGGTGGAAGACTGAAATTATGGAGTGGAACCAGACTAGGCAAAGCCCGGGGACAAAGTCTCAAATGGGATATCTGGGGATAATAATTACGCAGAGGCTGGACGATGTCACCAAAGCTAACTGGGAAAAACAAGACAGGAGGTCGGGAGGCTTTTAGTGCGGTGGGCAAACCTACCCCATAACATATATGGCCGTATCAACCTTATTAAAAAGATTGTCCTTCCCAAAATTAATTTCCTTTTCAACTCTATCCCCTTACCTTTTGATAAAGGAGAACTACAGGGGAAGATAGACAGTTTTATTTGGTCCTCAAAGGGTTCGAGGATATCTTGGAAAAAGGAGGCTGGAGAGGGGGAGGGGGTGGGGGGGGGGTTGGCCCTTCCGGATTTAATTGCATATTGTAATGCATTCCATTTTAAGAATTTTTGTATGTTGACGAATAAGACCGACCAGTCTCCCATGGGAATACTCTCTGGGGCAATGTTAAGGGGATTGAGGGGTGGGCAGAGTCACTTTCTTTTTAAATATGAGGACCCAAAGTACTTCAAGAAGGTGAGGGTGAAGATTCTGCAGGGGGCCCCAAGAACTTGGGTGTTTTGCCGGGAAAAACAAGGAGTTCCCTATCACTCCTCTTGGGCCCCGATTTAGGATTCTTTGGGAACCCCCGTGTGTTTGAGAGACCAGCTTAGTCTGCCATTAAAATCTGCAGAGCTATCTAGTTGGGGGGGGGGGAATCTTAAATCTGGTTCATCATAGTTGACTGGGAAGTTCTGAGTAATTTTACCGGGAGTCAACTAACTAGATTTAAATATTATCAGGTCTCCTTCTGGTGGGCAAGGAAGATTTGGGTAGAGGAGGAAGAAGATTCCTGGCTAGGTCAGGCGATGAGAACAGGCCCTCTGAAAAAGGAAGTGTCTTTGTGGTATCAGCCATGGTAGAGGCGGATGACCACTTGGGCATGGACATCTCAAAGATTTGGGCTGAAGACCTAGCGAGTGAAAATGCTAAAGAGGTTTTGCTAGATTCTTTTGCGATTCTACGAGCAGTTGTGAAACCCGCTTCTCTTAAGCGTAACCATCTTTTTACCACACACAGGGTTTATTGGTCCCCAGCTAAGTTGTCAAGAGTTACTGGAATCCCGTACGCTTGCCCAAGATGTATGCACCCCTCGGCGGATGATATCCACATGTTTGTGACATGCCCAAAGATCACTGGTTACTGGATTGAGATGTGTAAATTCTTGGGAGAAGTAATTGGTCAACAAGTTGAGGTAAGCCCAATTCTTATATTTTTTGGGCTGTATCAGGACGTTTCAACACGAAAAAATGCTGTTATCGCCAGATTTATTTTCTATCTCGATCCTCCTGACGAGACGAGAGATCTGTAGGCTTTGGAAGTCTGAAAGTCCTCCTTGCTTTCCTGACTGAGTTAAGAATATAATCTCTACAAGTCAGTTTGACATGGCTTGCGATTCTAGAAGCCGGGAGAAAGTTTGGACATTGTTGGTCGAATGGAGCAAACGCCCCAGGAGGTCCGATGATTAGGACAAAAAATCTTGCTGTCATTCCTGGTTTCCTTCTGCTACGGGCACACTGGTGAAGGATGGAAGTGGAAACAGCATCTTTTTCTTGGATGGAAAGGCTCTGCTTCTTGGTTTCAGCAATCAGGATAGGAGCAAGAGAATTTGCAGAAGGAGGACAAAAAAAATTAAAAAAAATAAAAAGAAGAATGTTCTCTGCATATCAACTGTTTGGAGTGGTTGGCGGGATCCTTCGCGATCTGCTGTTGGACCAAACAGAAGGTGAACTGCTCTGTACTTCTCAAAATGGACAATGTGGCAGCAGTGCGCCACGTCAATCACCTGGGGGGGGGGAACGAGGTCAAAGACACTGTCGGACCTAGCCAGAAACCCTTTGGGAGTATTGCCTAGCCAATCAAATCTCCTTATCAGCGGAGCATCTTCCTGGGATCTCCAATCTGGTAGCAGACTGGCACTCTCGCCATTGGAGAGAAGTCAGCCTGTGGAAATTTAAACCACGGATTTTTCGACAAATCCAAAGCAGGTGGGGTCCTTTCTACATGGACCTATTTGCGACCCGGCTAGACTTCCAACTCGACAGATATTGCAGCTGGAGGCCGGACCCACAGGCGACTGCCTTGGAAGCCTTCCTACAGGACTGGAGCAAGGAACGACCTTATGCCTTTCCCCCTTCACCATGATAACGAGTTTGACAGCGCAGGTACACAGGCAGAAGGCGGAGGTAGTGGTGATAACCCCAATTTGGAGATCTCAAGTCTGGTTTCCAGTGAGGATGGAACTTTCTTGGGATTTTCCAATCCTTCTACCCCGGTTTCCGGATCTCCTCCGGGATCCCCAAGACAATCCTCACCTGCTGGTCCTAGCCAGATCTCTTCTCCTTATGGCCTGGAGGGTTACAGGCGAAGTTGGCAAGTCCCAGGCCTTTCGGTAGACGCTTCTTCCTTGCTGGCTAAGGCCTGAGCAGATAGTACAAACAAACAATACAAATCCTCCTGGTAGCGATGGTTATGTTGGTGTCATCAACACCAAATTGATCCCTTGGGGGCAGACGTTGTCCATGTGGTAAATTTCCTAGCAAATCGGGCTTCCCAAGGTTTCGCATATCGATCAATCAATTCTTATAGATCAGCAATTTCGGCAGGTCATTTACTTGTGGATGGTCACCCAGTCGGGGAACATCTGTTGATCAGGCGCGGATCGTCCATTGGGGCGTTGGGGCGTACCGCCCGCGCCCGCAGCTCCCTCGGTGTCTCTGAACTTAGTATACTTAAGTTCAGAGACGCCGGTGGTGGGGAGAACTAACTGACAATGCATGTCAGTCAGCATGACGTCGGACCGTGGGCGGTCCGGCGTCATGTTGACTGACATGCATTGTCACACGCCATGGAAAGGCAGCACAAGTGCGCATGAATGGGCATGGAGATTAATTTTTACTCCGTGCCCAGTCATGCGTACTTGTGATTTTACTGCCTTGCGCATGCCCATTAGGAGCCCCTGGTCTCCTAATGGGCAGGCGGCGGGCGTAGCTTAAGCTGTGCCCTCAGCCAATCCTGGCGCTGCTGGCATTGCCAGGATTGGCTGAGAGGGGTTGGCAGGCCCCTCCAGTACCGTTAGTGAAGGCGCCCAGGGGATCAGAGGTCTGAGAGTGAGGTGGCGTGGACCCGTGGACCGGCTGAGAGGTAAGTTTAAAAAAATATATATTTCATTCCCCCCCGTGCTCGACCCCCCCCCCCCCCGCGAGCCACGACTGATGATTTTAATTGTGTTCTTTTGTTATTTGCTTATTGTGATCGTGATCACTGATTAATACAATAATAACGTATTACTGCAGTATTAATTGAGCGCGTGCGGGGTCAGCACTTTTACTGCCCGGTGGCTATTCACTGCCCTAAAACAGAGATAAAAGGTTTGGAGCAACTTTGCACTGCCGGAGGGACCCCCGGACGCGGATCAGGCACATGGACAAACACACACATTGGTGAAAATGTTCCGGTGCGTCGGACATTAGCTCACTTCCGAGGGGGATCTCACAGAGGCACGGGGACTTAGAGTGTGAGAGTAGCGGAGAGGAGCTCAGGGTATCACGCTCGTCTCCCTACTCCCTGTGAGCTATAGCCGATGGTCTGCATGTCATGCGGGACGTGAACAGGCAGGCCAGTTTCTCACACTTGTATTTATTTAAGATGCGCGCATTTAAGCTATTATTACACAGCTTGTGTGTACAGGGCCTAATGTCTGATCACTTATATATGTGCTGCGCTCTGATGCCAAGACTGGCTTAGTTAGTAGTAATTGAAGCCTTGAAATACATTTTACGAAGTCTGTTTCTATTTGAGGTTGTGAAAATCAGATTTAACAGGTCAGTGGTGATTTTGTGGAATATGGGTTAGTTTTGTTTTGGCATCTTTGCATCCCTCTGAAAAGTGGTTCCTTGGGTCCAGGTTGAGTCTGCCCGCAGTCTCCTTTGATTCTGGACAAGTCACTTAATCTCAAAATGAATGTGTCTGTTTGTAATGCAATTGGTGATCATGTAAAGCGCCCTGATATCTTCTGGTCGAGTTTGCGCTATGTAAAACTGCCAAAATAAACGAACAAAAAAAAGTGCCTGTAGAAACCTGCTGCCAGCTCGCCCACATGCTGGGGTTGCCCACTACAAATGCTGCCTATTCTTGATTCCACCTAATGTCTCTCGCTTCCACCACCCAGTATTTCCTGTCTGTTTAACTCACTGATGGGTTCTTTTGCATCCCTGCTTTATCCCCTTGTCTCTGTTTTCTTACCTTGCTTTACTACCGTCTTTCTCCCTTTTTTGACTTTATCACCCTTGCTCTGGGCCAAGCCTGTTGATGATAAATAAGTTGCAGTCCCCACAAATAAAGCCAGCGCCCACCACCTGCAACCACTGGCGCAAATTAAGCACTGCAGACACTAATCCCACATGGACTCCACATGATACCCCTGTTCTCCAACCAATAAAGCCAGAACGCGCATAAGTAGCCATTTTGAAGGCAGGTGGTAGGGTTCAATATTTTGGTAACCCTTTAAACCCCAAATCAGACTTCTTTGGGAATTAATTTATCTTTGGGGCTCGCTGAAGTCTCATATTGCATGAGGTGACACACAGTGACCTACCAATTCAAAAAAGAAAACTCTTTAGAGGGATGGTCGAAATAGTAGCAGAGGTGAAAAAGATACAACGCCAAGTTGGAAGAGCTAGCCAGTGATTTTGCAAGAGACATGCAATGCAGAAGAAGCGGTGGTGGAAGAGACAGCTAGTATTTGAGGAAGAAACATGCAATGATTGTGGCAGAGTGATGGTGGAAGAGTCAGGTACAGGCAAAAAAGATGGTGGTGTTGGAAAAGATAGGGAAAATGAGACAAATTGTGATGACAGAAAAAGACCAGAAGTGGTAATGGAACAGACATGTATTGATGTTGGAAAAGAGAGTGGAGATGGAGGAGACTGATTATGTGATGATGAGACAGGTAGTGAGATGGTAGAGAAAGGTATTGGAATGATGAGACTGACAGTGGAAGAGACAGATAGAAACAATGGAGGGTAGGTTGTTCAAGCGCTCTCGCTACGCTCGCACGCCTAAGGGAAGTACAACAATTATTTTGCGCCCCACAACTTTCAAATGTCACCAGCCGCCACTGCTGTTGATCAGGAAACTGTTAAGTGGAATTAGACTTTCAGTTCCTCCTGAACCCAAGTATACATCTTTATGGGATGTTAAAGTCCTGTCCTTATTTCAATCTTGGCCTCGTAATAAATGTCTGTCCAGAAAACAGCTGTCGGCAAAATTGGCTATGCTTCTATGTCTGCTATCTTGTCACAGAGTATTGGATGTCCAAGCCCTGGATATAACAGGTAGAGTGTTAAACCCCGGAAGGGGTTTTGTTTCATATTTCTTGCAGAATGAGATGTAATTCTAAAACTGTTTTCCTATTCAGCTTTATATGAAAATCCTAAATTGTGTGTAGTTCACACTATTAAGGCTTATGAAATTGTGACTGAAGAACTTCGCCCTCATGGGTAGAAAGAATTGCTAATTGAACTCACTAAACCTCACAAAGCGGTTTTGTCTCCTACGATTGCCAGATGGGTCATGCAAGAAGCAGGGATTGATAGTTCCCATTTCGGAGCCCGCTCAGTCAGAGGGGCCATGGCCTCAAAGGCATTAGGCCTAGGAGCTCACCTTGAAGATATCCTCAATGCAGCAGACTGGTCAAATGATTCCACCTTCAAAATCTTTTATTTTAGACCAGTTTCCTCTCTGGCAAGCGTGGTGGTGGATAAGCTTTGAACTAGCCTAATCTTCGCCTCCGGGTCCTGACATAGAAGGAAAAATTTCCTAGATAACGTAAAGGAAAGTTTCAATTCTATTAAGGACACAGAGGCGAGGATTAGCCCGCCCTAAGATTTCTTGAAAAGATTCTCCCTGTCCCATTATTGAAGCAAGTTGAAGCGGTTACCGTGATTTATGATGCGAAAATCTGCTTTCACTCATGGTCTTGTTAACATAATTTTGAATGGTACTTTGTTATGATATTTCAGACTTCTTTACCGTAGCAAGTAATGGTATCCCTTTGTTGCAGGGGCAGATACTAACAAACAGGAGCAGTAAAAATGACGATTGACAGCCGTCGCAGGAAGAAAGAGGAATCTAGAAGGATGACACAGGATATTATATAATGGACTGTTGAGTCATTGATTGTTTTAGGATGATGTTACTCCCTAGTGTTCATGGGAGTTGTAGTTTTTTGATGAACTTTTACAATATTTACAATCTTAAAATGACTGCTGGAGTAATTTCACATATTAAAAGTGAAGAGAGACAAGCCTAATCCTCGCCTCCCTGTCCTTAATAGAATTGAAACTTTCCTTTACGTTAGCTAGGAAATTTTTCATTAATGACAAAACCACATTACAAGTCTTGCACGAGCGTGGACCGTGGATTAATAAACTATACATTTGTAGCTTTTACACTTGCCATTTGGTGCAAATGAACAAGTTACTTTTCTTCGTTAATCCTTTTTTAGAAGGATCTAATTGCAGATTAGTCACCTTTTAAATTGGACTCTGTAGGGGCCTCCTATCGCCTCCTGAACGGAAGGCAAGGAGCCATATATAGTTATCACCCAGGCATTCTGACCAGCGTTTACAACAAAACGATCTGCACCCGAGGTGTGGAGCATTGAAACAGAATCTGGCATGGAACCTTATTGTAGGAAGTTGGCTCTCCATATAGTGCACCAAAATGAGGTACACTGTACAGAGAATCCAGGCAACCCTTTCTGATTAACAGGGGTTAAATAATAATCCCATATGCTCTCATTGGTAGTGTGGGTGAGCAGTTCAAGATTATCAGAGGATAGCATTAAGCATTTATTGCACACACAGTTAGTAAACGAGACACATACTCAATAAAGAAACCAACACCAATTTACAAAAGACCACAGATTTTTATATGAATTTAGACACAAATATTATGGTAATCGGGTAAGTACTTTGAGTTATCAGTTTTTAAGTATAAAGAAATAAGAGGTAATGTTATCCTATGTGAAAGAAACATACTGCATACTGTCCCTTATCAACGACTTGCAGAACTGTTCTTCTGGACTTGAGGTAAGTGTGGGGCAAGGTCAGGTCATCTCGGTCGGCTGTTGGGCGTCCAGGTGCAGAGGTGCTTTTCTGTGTCAACTGACACTTTAAGTCAATGGGGAACAGTCCTCTTAAAAAGAGGCTGCAAGCAGGGATTGGGGACCAGTCCAGCGGACCCAAAGGGGGGCTCAGGTCTTGAGCATGCAGGGACCCCGTTGGTCCACTCAAACTCTGGCTGGGTGGCTCGTGTGCAGTGGAGCTTTGTCCGGCAGGGTTACATTTGCGGTTCTCGGTTTGCGGCAGAAAGAGGCTGCAGGCGGCGACTGGGGGACTAGTCTGGCCAAACCCAAAGGTGATCTCACCTTTTGTTGGTCCCAGAACCCTGTTGGCACTGTTGCCTCCCTCGAACTCGGGCAATGGGGTTTGGGCGCAGAGGTGCTTTAAGGCGCTGGGTCGCAGTGGTCAAAGACTCACTCTGTGTCTTGGTGAAGAAGGGAAACAGGGCAGCAGGGCTACTCTCAGTGCTGGCCTTGTGGATCCTGATGTCCCTCGACAGAAGGTCTGCCGTTGTGCTGTTGGAGTCCGGTTTGGACCAATAACAAGCCTTGGTTGCGGCAACTGCTCCGGTACCCAGGGTATTGGTGTTGGGCGACTCCTGTGGGTCCTGGCATCTCCAAACTTGGCAAGGACTCTATCGAACCTCCTGGAGCTCGAATATCTTCTCCTGTTGCGCAGCTCCTTCGGTGGGCCGATGGACGGCAACATGGTGGACCTGGCAGAAGCTGTTCAGTGCCTGCAGGTGCAGGGAAGTAGCTCTTCTACTCCAAAATAGATCTTTTCCGGTGGTTGAGGTGCTAGGCAGTCCTCCAAACGTTTTAGGGAGGATGTCCAGCTTTTGGTGAGTCGCCCCAGCGATGGTGGAAGTGCAAGCAGCCTGGTAGGCTTTTGCACCAATCTTGGGGGCAGGTCTTCCGTTTTCGCTCTCTTCGGACCTCCTCCTTTCTTTCTTGGTTTCCAGTAGTCAGATTGGATTTCCTTTTGTAAGGGGGCCACGTAAATTTAGGGCTGTTAAGGGGACTGAGGGGTAGTAGCCAATAGGCTACTTAATCCTGAGGTCACTACATCTCGTAGATTACCACTTCCTGTGGGGAGTGGGCATCACCCTGTCTCAGAGTTCCTAATTCTACCACACAAGATGGTGTAATCCTTTCTTTTGTGTTTTCTTCAGGCTGTCCACCCTAGAGGTGTATCCAGCCTGGCAGCGCAACACACCTCCTGTCTATCTAATTCACACGTCCTGGTGCCAAATGGGCCACAGGGGGTGGCATCCTCCAGGTCTGGGTGAAGCCAGGCTCGCTATCAAAGGTGGCAGAGGCTTTCAAGTCTCTGGCATTGTTATGTTGATTTATTAGCCTTCCTGTTGGAGGAGGTGTAAACACCTCCTGCCAGAGTAGGTGGCCTCTGATAGCCTAGCGCTCACCTCCTAGGGGTCAAAAACTCATTTGTGGTGGCAGGCTGGACAAGACCAGTCAGCCTGCACCCGAGGACTAGTAGGGTTCAGGGGGTACCCCTAAAGGTACCATGTGGGTGCATGTATTAATAAATCCATCACTGGAATCAGAGTGGGTTTATTAATACAAGTTGTTAGATACCAAACACCATATGTATCAGTGAAGCCATTATGTAGCTGGATAACTCGTTTTGACCAGTGCACAGTGCATACCTAAAGATTGCTTCCCTGTTCACTTGCAAGAGCCAGCATCTTGAATTTGCTCTTCTGAAGGAAGGAGATCAAGAACCAAAAGTCCAAATACGATCTGAGCCCACTGTCCTTCTTGGACACCCAGAAGAAAACGTTCTCTGGAACTCTATATATTGCTCCTGTGGTAATAACCTTACCTCTTTGGCATGTATGGAGGCATATTCTGCAGAGGTCTGAATGAAAACAAAAGTAATTGAAGCTGTGGATGGTGGTTTTGACAGAAGAGGATGTGGGATAACCACGATGAACGACATGCAGGACCCATTAGTCTGAAGTAACCACATTCCAGATGGACTGATAAAATCATATGCTCAACTACACAACCGTTGGAGTGTCTGTCAGGGCTGTCAAAGGCTCTGAAGTTGAAGGGCCAGGTTCCCAACTTTCTGTAAGCAGCTCAGCCTTAATGTCCATAGTTGGCAACTGCAGATCCAACATCTCTGATAACCTACATACACAAAGTTACAAAAGGCACTTTCCTTTGTGGGGGTTGGCCCCAATTGAGAGTCCTATTTAATCTCTGGGGAGAGATCAAAACCATTGGCATTTTGGAAGTCTAAATACATTTCATCATCAGTACAGTGAAAAGGCAAGAAATTGCCCGCATCCTCATCATCTTGGTCATGTAACTGAAGATCCTGTATACATAAGAGTCTGAGCGGAATAAGGCATTAAAGATATTGGCACAGAGACACTTCCGGAGTGGCCAACATTATCACTTGCTAAGCTCTAATAATGTCATACGGAAACACTGGTCGAGTTCTCACTGAACTCTGAGCTACTTCTGAGATCAGCATCTGGATTGGATATGGAACAGGCAACTCCGGAGCTGGGGCAGGTTCAGCCGTAAGCAGTTTGGCCTTTGTTAAGAGAGTGGAGGCACAGCCTGGCCACAGCTTAATAGGGTCAGTTGGTGCCATAGAAAGTTTCAACGTCATAGGTCTGACCGGGAGCGCTAGGCAAATCCATGAGGCCCGAAGGTGGTCCAGTGGGAGCACAAATCCGAAGGGGGTACCAGAATTTTCTAGAAAAACTACAGCATTGCCTCCTGTAATGCATCTACATGCTACACAGTCAAGGATTACCCAGGAAATTCAGGTTGCATCGTCTTCAGCTTTAGAATGGTGTCAAAGTTAGATCACGGACACAGAGTGGGCTTCGTTTTAGACTTACCAGAGGATGGAGACCTGGACTAGGACTCTGAGCGAGATTTGACCCGTGATTAGAATGCAACTGTACTCGCCTCATGTTCTCTGCAACATACAGATTTGTCTTTCACTCCCTGGTGTTAGTAAGCATCAGTGAGCATTTGTCACATGACTTTAAATCTTGCTTGCATCGGAGACAAAGACAAACGTCTTGTGGGAAGATCCTTTCCGTAAAATAACCCCCAAGTGTCAGACTGGACATGGAGAATGTTTTCTTAGCAATACCCCTGCATGTCGGTGGGTGGCGTCGGTCGACTCTGCGTCCATCGTCGTGGTCGCCGGGATGACGTCGCAGTGTCTACTTAGGCGCCGCCCCTGCACTCTGGCATCAGTTCTGACACGACTTTCCACGCCAGAAGTGCAGAGTCATGAAAGACACTGACCACTGGTGCGCAACAACTAGGGCCCTGCAAGAAAGTCGCTATCCCTAGAAGTCAGTTAGCAGAGTGGGGAGGATTGGTGGGTCGGTAAGGAATCTATAACTAACCTATGTCTCTTACAGATAAATTGTTACCAAAGGTAAGTAACTTGTTCATCTGAAAGAGACAGTTAGTTATAGATTCCTTATCATAGAATAGATATCTCTGCAATACCATCCCCGGAGGGACTGCGAACTAAGTTCACACCAGAAAATCCTGGAGGACAGAACTGGCAAAATAGCCGTCCCTCCGGACTTGGCTGTCCAGGCAGTAATGTCTGGTGAACATGTGCAAGGAAGCCCACTTGGCCACCTGGAAGATATCAAGAAGTGGGACTCCACGTGCCAATGCAGTAGTTGCTGCCGTAGCCCTAGTGGAATGAGCACACAGCCCCACTGGAGGTTCCTTTTTCGCTAAAGCGTAACAGACTTTAATACAAAGGACAACTCATCTGCAGATGGTACGCTTTTTGACAGCCGACCTTTCTTGGCACCCACATAGCCAAAGAAGAGTTGATCATCCACCCGAAAATCTTTAATGCAATCAAGGTAGAAGGACAGCGCAAGTTTTGGGTCCAGACGGTGGGGTCTCTCCTCCTCGGAAGAGTGCGGAGGTGGGAAAGAGGTGGGCAAAGTAATTGTTTGTCCTATGTGAAATGCTGTAACCACTTCAGGAAGGAACGAGGATCTTGTCCTAGGCACCACTTTATCTGTATGCACAGAGAAGAAAGGGGGCTTAGAGGATTGAGCCTGGAGCTCACTCACCCTGCGGGCAGAGGTGATGGCAACAAAGAAGGCAGTTTTCAAAGTAAGAAGCCTGAGAGGACAGTTGTGAAGAGGCTCGAAGGGAGCACACATAAGATAAGTTAGGACAAGATTCAAGTCCCACTGGGGCATTATGAAAGGAGATGGAGGATAGATGAATAATGCCCTTAAAGAATCGGTTTACAATAGGAGACTTGAACAAGGAGGGCTGATCTGGCAGCCGAAGGAAAGCAGAAATAGCTGGACGGTAGCCTTTAAGAGTGCCCAGAGCAGAACCCTGCTGGGTCAAAGAAAGGATGAACTAGAGAACCTCAGAAAGAGGGGCAGAGAGGAGATTCACAGCCTTTGCTGTTCACCTTGCCACAAACTTATTCCATCTACAGGCGTATACCGTTTTTGTGGAGGGACGCACGGCTGCCAATAGGACGTTACAGACTTTGGCTCAATCTCCACGCAAGGAGGTGGAGGCTGGACAGGTTCGGGTGAAGAACCGCCCACTGCTGCTGCGACAGAAGATCCTCCAGATGGGAGAGGCTGATTGGAGGACCGATGGCCATGCTCAAGAGCACGGGGTACCAGACTCTTCGTGCCCAGTCTGGAGCCACAAGAATGACTTAGGCCCGGTCACGCTTGATAGTCTTCAGCACTCGGGGCAGAAGTGGTACAGGCGGAAAGGCGTACAGGAGTTTGCATTTCCACTTGTGCCAAAAAGCAGCACATAGCGAGTGCCACATTGGAAACTCCAAAGCGCAGAACTGCTGACATTGCGCGTTCCCTTCGGTGGTGAACAGATCCAACTAAGCATCTCCCCACTGCTGATAGAGACCTTGCACCACCTCTAAGTGAAGATGCCATTTGTGATCTACCAGGCACCGACGGCTGAGTTCGTCCTCCCTGGCATACAGAGAACCTGCCAGGTGTTGAACCAGCAGGGTCATACCCGGATGTTCCAGCCATGTTCAAAGGAGAAGAGCCTCTTGACATAGGGTCCACGGCCCCATCCGCCTTGTTTGTTACAGTACCACCTGGCAGTGGTGTCGTCTGTGAACACCGGCACTACTTTCCCCTTGAAGGAGGGAAGGAATGCCTTCAGTGCCAGGTGGATCGCCCGGAGCTCCAACAGATTGATATGGAATCCGGACTCAGCCGGAGACCAGACTTCTCTGATCTCTGCCTCTCCCAGATGGTCGCCCCATCCCAGGTACAATGCATTGGTCACCACTGCTAGTTCTGGTTGGGGGAAGGGAGAGTGAGCTGCCTCTGGCCCAATATTGGTTCACTAACCACCACTGCAGTTGTTGTGCAGTTCCCTCCAAGATCCGGACTTAGTCAGAAAGATTCCCCTGATGCTGCGCCCACTGGAACTTCAGTTCCCACTGCATAGCCCACAAATGCCATCTGGCATGATCCACCAGCAGGATTCAGGAGGCCATGAGGCCCAGCATCCTCACGGTCATCTACTTCGAGATCCGGGATAGAGGCTGAAACATCAGTATCATAGCTCCAATATCCTGGACTCGCTGCTCGGGAGGAGAAGTGTGGCTCACTGGTTAGAGGAGGCAGACCTGGAAGCAGAGGTCAGCCCGGGACCAGGGTTCAATTCCCGGCTCGGCTGGGTCTTGAGTCCATAAATGTCCATGGACTCGATAATTCTCGCTCCAGTGCATACTCAATTCATGGGTTCACACTCTGCGACTCTGGGCAATAGCTTGCTTAATCTCCACATGGGCCCCTCGCGGCGGGATGCCTGGCTTTCACCTTGCGGATGCCCTGCTGGGTTATCTCACAGGGGAATACCAGGACGGGTTCCCTAAGCAAGCGCTTAGAGACCGCTTGGTGATTTGCGCTATATAAATTCCTGCACATTTACATTTACATAGGCCAGAAACTGCACTGTGTCCAGAATAGCTCAGATGAAAGGGATCATCTGAGAGGGAGTCAGGTGTGACTTCGGCACATTGATCGTGAACCCCAGTGAGTGCAGGAGGTCCACCGTAGTCTGGAGGTGGGAGACGACAGCCTGGGGAGAGTCCGCCTTCAACAGCACGTCGTCGAGATAGGGGAAGACTGGAACCCCAGATCTGCACAGATGAGCTGCGAGCACAGCCATCACTTTCGAGAACACCCAAGGGGCACTGGTAAGGCCAAAGGGGAGCACGGTGAAAATGCTTGTGGCCTACCGTGAACCGTAGATAGTGTCTGTGGGCTGGCAGGACGGGAATATGGAAATAGGCGTCCTTCAAGTCCAACACGACCATCCAGTCTCCATGGTTGAGGGCAGACAGGACCTAAGCCAACATGAGCATTTTGAACTTCTCCTTCCAGAGGAAGTGGTTAAGCACCCTGAGGTCTAGAATAGGATGCAGTCTTTTGTCCTTCTCGGGCACCAGAAAGTAGCTGAAATAGCAACAACTACCTACTTATGGCACAGGGACCCTTTCGAGAGTTTCCTTGGCCAAGAGAGCATAAACTTCCTGGCAGAGAAGCGCCAAATGATCCTCCGACATGCGATCGAAAAACAGTGGCATGGAGGGAGAGGTAGTCTCGAAGGGGATATAGAGGACACATTGGGTCAGATCATGTACTTTCTCTTCATCCAAGGGACACCATCCTGTCTTGGCTTGTCTTCTACAGCACCAGCAAGCATGGCAGATCTTTGACGGCTAGGAAACAAGGCCCCCTAGTAATTTGAGAATTATCAAATCTTCTTCTCGATGGGCTTCACCAACTAAACTAATCGCAAGAGGAAGCCGTTCCTGGTTCTGTAGCCCGGTCTCCAAAAAAGTGACATAAGCTATGGTCTCCTGGAGCTGGAAGTGATGTTGATCACAGGGGAAAGCAGAAAGGGAGAATATGTGGATCCTGTGAACCCAGAGAAATCTTTGGCCGCATTGGACATGGAACCCCAGGAGAACTTTGAAGAGCCAGCATTACCCACCAAAGTGAGAGAGGACCGAATGACAATCAGTACAAATGCAGAAGACTGGATATGTCACCCAACAATGGTCATCACAAGGGATGAAACATCTAGTAAAGGGACATGGGGTGCAAAGGGACAAATCATGATCACTGCTCAAAACTTAAAATAGCCCTCGCTTGGCACAGCTTTGACCCATTTGTTGAACACAGGCAAGATTGGCTCCTGGCCTGCTGGGCCCAGGGGGCTGCCCCAAACTCTCAAGGGGCACCTGATGTCAACCACCCTTGTTGTCCGACGTAGTTTGAGACTACCTGCTGGGTCCCTATGATCTATCATCTGAATTCTGCCCTGGAACAGATGTCCACCACCATTTGGGTTTACTGTTGTAACGTATTCTCCTTTGTATGTGTCATTTTGCATGTTACATAAAGTAGCTATATGAGATTGCTGCTCACCGCACTCTAGACACAACATTGCATTCATGAGTTTGAGTAACTGACAGAAGGTAAATGCTACTTACCAGTATGCATCTGTTCTTGGCATGTAGAGCTGCAGATCTACACACTGTGCATAGATCGCCATCTGGTGTGGGGCCCAGATGTTGCAGTTGTTTTTCTCCTGGAAAGTCTTTGAAAGTCACGAGGTATGTGACTCCTCCTTTGGATCGTATTGCGCACGGGCTTTGGCTCCATCCTTCGATTGTTTTTCGCCAGCAGGGAAATGATGGAGCGTAGTAATAAACAGTGAAGATGCCCATGTGTGTTGTATCTAAATAAGATAAACTGGAACAGATAAAGGGAGGCGGGTTGGTGTGTGTAGATCTGCAGCTCTACATGCCAAGAACAGATGCATACTGGTAAGTAGCATTTGCCGTTCGAGGCATATGAGCTGCAGATTACACACTGTGCATAGATTGTATAGCAGTACCCATCCCTAGCGGTGACCACCAGTATCTGTTGCAGTGGTTTGAAACAATGTTTTGAGTACAGCCTGGCCCACACTAGCTGGGTTGTTGCTTAGCCTGCACATCTACACAATAGTGTTTAGTGAAAGTGTGCGGTGTTAACCATGTAGCTGCTTTGCAGATATCATCTAAGGGGATGTTCCCTAAGAATGCCATGGAAGCCCCTATCTTACGTGTAGAGTGGGCTTTAGGGGGAACAGATAGCGTACGTTTTGCTTTGTGGTAGCAAATCTGAATGCATTTGACAATCCACCTAGCTATCCCAGATTTGGAGATGGGGTTGCCTTTATGTGGTGGTGAGAAGGAAACAAACAGTTGTTTGGTCTTACGAAAGGGTTGTGTTCTCTCGATGTAGTAGAGTAAGGCTCGTTTGACATCTAATGTGTGGAGAGCTCTTTCTGCAACGGTTTGTGGTTGCGAGAAGAATACAGGTAGTTCCAGAGATTGGTTTAGGTGAAAGGGAGAAATGACTTTAGGGAGGAATTTTGGAATAGTACGGAGAACAACCTTGTTATGGTGCATTTGCAGGAAGGGTTCTTGAATGGTGAGTGCTTGTATCTCACTGACCCTTCTGAGGGAAGTGATGGCTACAAGGAAAGCAGTTTTCCATGTTAGGAATTGAAGTTCACATTTGTGTAGAGGTTCAAAGGGTGGCCCCATTAGTCTAGTGAGAACAATGTTTAGGTTCCACACAGGTGAGGGTGGCAATCTGGGGGGAATTATTTTTTGAGGCCTTCCATGAAGGCTTTTATGGCAGCTACTCGAAAGAGTGATAGATGTAGCCTGTTTTGTAGGTACGCTGCTATGGCTGCAAGGTTCAGTCTAATAGACGTGTAGGCTAGATTGCATCTTTGTAGGAGTAGTAAATAGCCTATGACGTGTTGAATGGACACATCTAGGGAATCGAAGTTATTGTTGTGACAATAGACCACAAAACGTTTCCACTTGGCTGCGTAGCAAGCTCTAGTGGTAGGTCGCCTAGCCTCTCTAATGATGTTCATACAGTCAGGAGGAAAATTCAGATAACCGAATACTAGGATTTCAGGAGCCAGATCGCAAGGTTGAGCTGAGCTGGGTCCGGGTGCCTGATCTCTCCATGGTTCTGGGTTAAGAGGCTTGGAGAGAGGTGTAACTTTTGGTGCGGTACTACAGATAGTTTCAGCATTGTGGTGCACCACGGTTGTCTGGCCCAAGTTGGAGCTACTAGGATGAGAGTGAGGGAGTGTTGTTGTAGTTTGCGCACTACTAAAGAATGAGTGGGAGAGGCGGAAAAGCGTACGCAAATCTGCCTGAGCAGTTCATCCATATCGCATTGCCTTTGGACAATGGGTGTGGATATCTGGCGGCGAAGCTTGGGCATTTGGCGTTTTTGTGGGTGGCGAAGAGGTCTATCTGTGGATGCCCCCACATTTGGAAGTACGGGTGAAGAACTTGTGGATGGAGTTCCCACTCTGGATTTGTTGTGTTTGTCTGCTGAGCAGATCTGCTATAGTGTTCTGGACTCCTGGGACATGATGGGCTAGGAGGAAGATTTTGTGGGGTATGGCCCATCTCCATATGCTCTGTGCTAGTTGAGAGAGCTGCAGAGAGTGTGTGCCGCCTTGTTTTTGTATATAGTACATGGCTGTCATGTTGTCGGTGCAGACTAAGATGGCCTTGCCTGTGAGATGCGTTTGAAAATCCTTTAGGGCTAAGAATATGGCTAGTAACTCCAGATGGTTGATGTGGAGTAACTTTTGTTGCGGTGTCCACCTGCCCTGCATGGTGTGATGTAGTAGGTGAGCTCCCCAGCCGGAGGGCGATGCGTCCACTGTTAGTACTATCTGAGGAACCGGGTCCAGGAACGGTCGCCCTTTGGAAAGGTTTTTGGTGGTCCACCACTGCAGAGAGTGATAGGCCCGACCGTCTACCAACACCAGATCTGTCAATTGACCCTGGGCCTGGTTCCATTGGCGCGCTAAGCACTATTGGAGAGGACGCATCTGGAGTCTTGCCTGAGGTACTATGAATATGCAAGAGGCCATCATTCCTATAAGTTGCATGAACACTCGGTCTGGAAGAGTGTTCAGGCTGAAATTTGGCACGAAGAGCCTAAATGCTTGCTATCCTGGCAGGACCGGGGTAGGCTAGTGCTTTTGCGGTGTCTATGGTGGCACTGAGTTATTGCTTTATGTGGGATGGTTGCAGATGGGACTTCATGTGATTTACTGTGAAGCCCAGGTCGTGAAGCAGTTGGATAGTGGCGTGAGTGTGTTGCACACACTGGTTGTATGAGCTGGCTTTTATGAGCCAGTCGTCTAGGTATGGGAAGACATGAATGTGTTGTCTTCGCAGGTGTGCTGCCACTACTGCTAGGCACTTGGTGAACACCCATGGTGCTGTAGTGACTCCGAAGGGGAGCACCTTGAATTGGTAGTGTGGACTGTCCACTATAAATCTGAGAAACTTCTTGTGAGCGTTGTGAACAGGAATGTGGAAATAGGTGTCCTTGAGGTCTAAGGTGGCCAGGAAGTCGTTTTGGGAGTACCTGCTGGAGTGTGACCATGTGGAAATGGTTTGAGTGTATATAGCGATTGAGGGGTCTGAGGCCTAGGATGGGCCTTAGCGTCTCGTCCCCTTATGGTATGAGAAAATATAGGGAGTAAACTCCCATATTTTTTTGGTTGGTAGGGACTAGTTCCTTCGCACTCTTTTGTAGGAGCGAGATTACCTCTTGTTTTAGTAGTGCTAAATGTTCCTGGGACATTGGGCATTGTTTGGGTGGAATGTTTGGGGGGGGGGTAGATGTTAGTTCGAGGCAGTAGCCGGACCGAATTATTTGCGTTACCCATTTGTCTGAGGTGATGGTAGTCCAGACAGGGAGGACATTTTGGAGTCTGCCCCCGACCGGAGTGGGATGGTCTGGGGGGAGCTGAGGGAAGTCATTGGGAAGGGGTGGAGGCAGAGCGGGAGGTGTTTGTTTTGCCTCTGCCTTTATTATTGTTGCCACTGTAGCCGCCTCTTTGGTAACCCCTTGTAAAGGTGGATTGGGTAGGGGCTTTATAGGAAGTGGAAGCGGTGTCAGAGGAGTAGCCTCTGGAAGTGCTTCGAAAGGAAGAGCGGCGAAAAGAGCGCCTGGGAGGGTGTGATTGTAAGGCTCCCATAGACTTCGCCGTATCCGTGTCTTTCGTCATTTTTTCCAGGGCCTCATCTACTTTTGGGCCGAATAGAGGTTCCTGGTCAAAATGGTGGTTCAGAATGGAATCTTGCACCTCTGGTTTGAAACCTGAAATCCTTAGCCAGGCATGGCGACGGAGGAGGACGCTGGTGTTAATTGCCCTAGAGGCGGTGTCAGCTGCATCTAGGGCACAGCGGATGGAGGTGTTGGTGATGGTTTTGCCCTCCTGAATTAACTCATTGGCTCTATTTTTATATTTGTCAGGGAGGTGTTGCATTATGGCTTCTAGTTTGCCATAATGTGCCCTGTCATATCTTGCCAGTAGAGCTTGTGTATTTGCGATGCGCCATATGTTGGCAGCTTGGGATGCAGTGCGCTTGCCCGATGCGTCCAAGAGTTTTGACTCTTTATCAGGTGGTGGTGCCTCGCCTGATGCTTGGGAGTTTGTTCTTTTTCGTGCTGTAGACACTACTAGGGAATCTAGTGGTGCTGGCCCTCTGATGTAGGCGGGATCTGTAGGAGCGGCTTTATATTTTTTGTCTATGCGAGGGTTGATGACCCTGGCTCTGACTGGATCTTTAAAGACCTCCAGCGCATGCTTGATGACTCCTTTGAGCATGGGAAGGATGGAGGTGGTCCTGTGTTTCGTGTCGAACGTATCAAGGAGGAAGTCCTCCTCCACGGGGTCGGTATGGAGATCTACACCGTGGTAGTGTGCAGCCCTCTGGAGTAGGTGGTTGAACCCCAATGAGTCTTCTGGTGGGGATGGTCTCGAAGGGTAGAGATCATCCTGCGGGACTTTAGGAATGTCAGGAATGTTATAGTCGTTCCATGGGTCTAGGGAGCCTGTAAGAGTGGGGTCCCTTGTAGGTTGGTCATGGGGCTCGTCCCCTATGTCATCATAGACATCATCATTGTCATCATCCGGAGAGGGTGTGGGGGAATGATGAGGTGGGGGGAAGGAGAAGGAGAAGGAGGAGGGGGAGGTGGAGGGGGTGGAGGAGGGGGCGAGGGTATTCTCAAAGGGGAGGTAGCAAAGTCTTTCCTCTTTGGAGGTGGAGCTGGGGCAGGCTTGTCCAGCTGTCTCTTTTTGATGTTGAGCATCGAATGTCCAGTTTTAGGATCCTTGATCAGTGTTTTTTGCAATGGATCAGGTGTAAAAAGTTCTTCAGAGAGTGGTCTGTCCGTCCTCGCCGAAGGCCGTAGGTTTTTTTGTTTTAGAGTCTGCACTAGTCCGCTGTTTTGAACTATGCGGCTTTGAAAGGGCTGGTTGGTTACTCGGCTCCGAGATGGTTTTCGGCTTCGAGATATGGGTGTCAGTGACCTTGTGCTTTTTTGCTCGGTTCCGAGGACTGTGTCGGTACCGAGGAGCTGGTGCTGGTTTTCGGCGCCGAGTGCTTCGGTATGGAGCTGGATGCCGAGGAGGAGGCCATTTTCTTTTTCCGCGTCGGTGCGGAGGAGTGTTTCTCGGCACGGACGTTGGGCTGGCTTGAGCCCGAGAAGCCGGAAGGCTTTATAGGCTTCTTTTCCGGCCCGAAGGTGTAGTGTGGGAAGCAATGTTCTTGGTCGTGCCTAGGCTCGGAGGCGAAGGCGTGACCGAAGCCTTTTTGGATGCGATGGAGGGTGTGGGGTGGGGGTGGATTTCGGTACTCACGACCCGGAGTGATGTCCTCCACGCCTGAATCATCTAAACAATCCAAGGATGGAGCCGAAGCCCATGCGCAATACGATCCAAAGGAGGAGTCACATACCTCGTGACTTCCAAAGACTTTCCAGGAGAAAAACAACTGCAACATCCGGGCCCAACACCAGATGGCGATCTATGCACAGTGTGTAATCTGCAGCTCATATGCCTCGAACAAGAGGTTTTCTCTCTGCAGACTTGGTCTTACACTTGGGACAAATTATTGACCGGAGATCACAGCCAATGGCAGGCAGATTTGGCCAAGCCCTGGACCTAGAGATAAGGCTCACACACTCTCTTGAGCCGGGAGAGAAGACGGCGGTCTTATATGCTTGAATCTGAGACATCGTATCTTAAGTGTTACATAGCCGTTCTACTATTACTGCCTCAGGGGGAGCCCCCAGTTGACCCTCTACATCCCATCTACCCGCGATATTACCCCACTGGCATTGCCCAACACCACCTAGATGCCCCTCAACCCAATGGGACATCTCAACAATTGAAAATAGCCTCTCTCAACGTAAATGGACTGACACTTCATTAAAAGAAAGAAGATACTGTCCTACCTCAAATCTCTTCATCCGGATGTGGCCCTAGTTCAGTAAATGCATTTGACGTGCATTGAACATGACAAACTGAGAAGGGATTGAGTGGTCACAGCAATACACGCTAGTAGGACAAAAGACGCTCCTGCATGCCCCATCACCCATCTAGACGATAGGACAAATGGAGTGGCCATCCTGATACACAAGTCCCAGGCGTCACATAAGCTACAGACTTGGAAAGAACCCCGGGTAAGTAGATTTTCATCAAATTAAAGATCTGAGGTGACTGGACCTGTGGAAGATTAACTGATCCCTTCACATTATTATCCAAACGTCTCCACTCCTGTGCTACAACTGAACTTGCGATGAGGGAGTGACTGGAACCTGACACTGGACCTATATCTTGGTAAGTCTGGGAACCATACTGTCAAACAACCCTGGGACAAGTTCATCTAATCCGACATCATTAGCCACAATGCTTTGGTAGAACCCTCACGCATGAATCATCGGCAGGATAGGAACTGATGACAGCAGCACTGGCTCCTTAACTGATGGAGGCTTTCATACTCTCGAACATCACCTTTAATGACCTAATCACTGCTGACTTAGACTTTAACTTCTTGCAACCACCATTGGCCCCATAGCCCATGAACACAACTCTTTACAGGGACTATGATGAAAAATGCAGCTTAGGTCAGCATCAATATTGAGAGAACACTGACACAGTTTCCTCTACGCAAATGCTATGGGCAACCAGGAAGGCCTGCCTCGGGGGAAACATGATGAAGGACTCCGTAGACTTTAAAAAGAGCTGTGTGGCTGAACGACTCAGGTTTACAGCCCTTGTGCACCAGCTGACTATGGCATAATATTTGATGCCGATTCCCACTCTTCTCACAGACTTACTAAAAGCCAAATATAACCTGAATTCTCATTACACGGCACAAGCAGAATTGCCACTCTTTAGACTCAAACAGAGGCACTATGAGAGGGGTAAAAAGGGACGGCTGCAATTGGAGCAGGCACATTCTTGCGGCAAGATACTGGATACCAGGACCGCTCATGACGTACTAGTCATTGACCAGCATGACATCCTCTGGCAAATCACTACTCTCTATGAATGCTAATATTCCGCAGGAACAGAGGACGTCTCACAAGGGGAACGGGAGATTATGGGCAGACTCCCTTTTATGACGCTTATACAAGACCAAGTCACTACCCGCCGGGGCGAAAAAAGTGATGAAGAAACCGCAAAGGCAATCGACTCTATGGCAACGATGAAGAAGTTGGGAGACGATAGTCTCAATAGAATTTCATAAAATAACCAAATCTTTGACGGTGCCAATACTAGGCAAACTGTTATGGCAAATTTCAAACACTAATGCTCCCCTACTGAAATTTAATAGGGCACGGATCCCTCAGATACCCAAGCTAGGCAGGGACGCCCTCAATTGTGCCAACTACCATCTGAAATCCCTTGTAAATGCAGACATGAAGGTTATAGCAAAGATCTTAGCCACCAAGCTCAAGACTTACATTCCTCTTTTAATCAATCAACCCCTCACAGGTGGGTTTCATGTTGGGTCGATCTTCAGCCAACCATTTGAGAATGCTTTCCCACATCCTATTGCAGGAATGACAGGACTATGTCTAAAAGATTCGTATTTCACTCGGAGTTGATAAGGTGTTCAATCATGTGGAGTTGCCGTATTTGTTTAGAGTGATGGAGGCAATGGGTCTAGGGAATGCATTCTTTGAAAAAGTTTGCCGATATTTCAACTGTCCCATGGCTTCAGTGACATGCAGGCGTTTCTCCTCACACTTCTTTGTTATCAGACTGGGAATGAGAGAGGGTTGCCGGCTCTCCCCTATGTTATTTTTTATGGCAATGGAACAGCTGACGGCCACCATGCACAATACACAGAACATCTGCGGGATACCAACAGTGGTGGACGAGCATAAATCCTTCTGTTATGCAAAGGACATATTGGTGGTCCTCGCCAATGCATCAGAGTCTGTACCGGCCTTAATGAATGTGATTAAGACATTATCTGGCTTTTCGGGGCACAGAATGAATTGTTTGAGAGTGGTAGGCTATGCCAATAACATTGACAATCAAGAAAACATCATTAGGGGCCTGATCGTTCACTAGGCAGCCCACCTGTCTAAAGTATCTTGGCTAGTGAATAGTGGCCTAACAAATGTAGTATGAGATAACCTCATTCCCATCATTAACAAAGTGCAAACAGAGTTTGCAAACTCCAAATGTCCCACTGGGGTAGAGTGCAGATCATTCAAACAAATATGATGCGAAAATTTAATTACATATTTGGCATGCTATTCATGAGAATTCAACAAGCTCATGTCCGGGACACGCCCTTTCACTGGCTGTGCACCATGATTGAAAAAACACAACTTGGTTCCTTAAAACACACCAATACACGCCCTATGGAAGGACTACTTCTCCCATGAGCACATAGTCAGACAGAAGACCTCCCACGGCCAGCAAGCCCTGTTGCTGGCCGTGCACCACGATTTGAAGCACACAACTTAAAAGAACTTTCACCGCTTCGGTCATTCGTACCAGCGGTCCAAAACAGTGAGGACATAGGTAACCCTGTGTGGTGTACTTTTTGATGAAGTGAGTGGGGCGTTATGGGTTAATTTCATCTCCTCAGTTCCCCGCCGGTTTAACAAGGGTTTAACAGATGAGATGTGCGGATTACCAACAGCACTGGTCGGTGTGCGTGAAAATGGTTGTTTCCCAGGTCCCCTAGTGGGAAGCTGAAAAACCATCACAGTAGGCATTAGCACAAACCCAACCAAAAGACTGACACCACTATGTGACAAATTATGTGCATGGTTTGGCAAATGGCTTTTGTATTGATTAATGCAGCAACCAGGAGCATGACCCAGCCAATATGTATGCGGAGTGTGTGTGTGTTGGGTAAGTGGGCATGGCGCTACATGGTGGCAATTAGTCTTTTGGTTTAGAGTCTGCAAATCCACTTGCTATTTATGTGATCCCAACCATTACGAAAAAAGCCCACAGATTTGTGCAATGACCAGGAGCATAATTCGGATGGCTTCATGCTGAACGAAAAGCATGTGGGAGAGCGTTGACAACATGATGTGGCTATTTGTCAATATTAAATAGAATGGCACATTAACAGTTTTTTTCCTGGTGCTGCTACATCAAATTCATGAATGATGAGCGTGATTGGATGCGTGAATGAGATTGTGTGTTCCCACTATTCATGGTTACTCACCACAACAAGTTGCAAAAATATTCTGGCATTATTTCAAAAACAATTTCAAGTGAATGAACAGAGTTGAAGATACAGATTGCTCCTACAGAACCCTATTCATTTCACCATATTGGATGTAGGCCGCTATGCATTTCCCACTGCAACCATATATGTACATTTTGACTTCATTGATTAACAAACACCATAGTATTAAGGGGCAAGCATGGCCCCTAGAGAAAAGGTACCAGGCAGGATTGGATCATTATGTAGTTCGCTTTAATTATGTATGCCCCACAAAGGAAGTAATGTAGTCAAGGTTTTTCTAGGGTCTATAGGAAGTACTATGAGCATAATTTTACTCTCTGCCAGAAAGAACTAATGTTTGTCACCTTAAAATTAGTCTGTGACTACAAAGGACATCACACCCTCCGAGACCAGGAAGCCGGTATCCCTCTAAGTCTAGGGTAAGGAATAGGTTTGTCCACTCACTAAGACTACCTGCGTTCTTCACACTACAAAAGTCATATGTCACTATTACATGTGCGCTCGTGACGGTTACCCTGCCCTCCCACTCTTCACGTTTTTCTGTTTGCAGTGGTGAACCATGACATTGCACTTGCATGCCCACCTTTTCAATTGTCCATTGTAATAAAAGTATATGCTGATGTACGAAAGTCTCTCCTCTTTTGTATGTACTTAATCTTAATTTCTTCCTGAATGGGAGTGTGTAGAACATTAGACACAGGTTCCAGGAAGGAATCACCTGGCTGAAAAGCTAGCTTACACCTTTTTTAGTATTCTATTTAAGTCACTATTAGAGCCACAAAACCTAGTTGAAGGGATCCACCAGCCATAAAGAATGCCTCAGACCTTTTAGGCTACCATCATTGGGCAAAAACATTAGCAGATGCGAGACTGGTCTGAGCCATGGTCCTCAAATTACCCGCACCGGATTGTTTTTAGATATACCTGTTGTCCTCTTGAATAAAAGGTAACAACCGAGGTATATTTTAAAAGATCTGGATCCCGCCTTTGTCCGGTCGTTTTTATTTAAGAACTCCCTCCTTCCTTTAAAATCTTCAAGGAAGTTGCATTTGCCCTGGACGCACTGACCTACCAGGGTGGGGGGAGAATGCCGACAACGAAGCATGACACTAGTATGTGTGTGAGGTTTCTTCTTCCATAAAGGATGACTTTCTTCAGATGAGCGGCAGAACTCCTGTGACATCCAAACTCTAGATTCCTGACTGTTCCTATAATATTAAGAAACAGTATACCTTCTTGGTTTCTCTTTACTTTCCCGGCGTTACCGTTGCTATTATTGTGATTTAATTGGTTCTCCGAAGTAACGTACGGTGGCCTACCCTCCACGCTCCTTATGTGTTATTGATTGACAACCAAGAAAACATCATTAGGGGCCTCACCATTCACTAGGCAGCCCACCTGTCTAAAGTATCTTGGCGTATACCCGAATAGTGGCCTAACCACGAAGTACAAGATAATCTAATTCCGATCATTGGCAAAGTGCAAACAGAGTTTGCAAACTAGTCTAAACTCCAAATGTCCCACTGAGGTAGAGCGCAGACCATTCAAACAAATATGATGTGGAGAAATAAATTACATCTTTGGCATGGCTGCCCTTGAGAATTACACAGGATCTGGTGTGAGAGATTGATCAACTTGTTAGGAATTTTGTGTGGTGGGGCCGTAAGCCTCATCTCAAAACCATTAAGCTGTACTCCAACACCACTGCAGCAGGGCCGTGCCTCCCGCAAACGGAGTCCTACTGGTTGGTGTTCCAGTTGGCTCATACCTTGCACATGTTAAAGCCAAATAAAGAAACCCCTATGTGGATCATTTTAGAAAAACACACACTGCAGACAAAAAGAGCTCTCACAGCTTTTCACACTGGAAAAGCACAGTCTGGGCCCCATGACAACCTTATCATACATACCACACATTATGATTGGCGACATACACGGATTGGAACTTCAATTATGGTCAAAATAGGGGGAGTGGAAATTGACAGGTGGCTGTGATGGAAAAGCGAATACAACACATAAATGACCTGCTCCACGAAGGATATTGGATTCCGTTTGCAAATATTGACTACTTCCCTCTCAACATTGGAAGAACCGCCAACTCACCTATAGCTTACAGAAAACACTGGGGATGTCACCTTATGATTTGGAGGCTGACCCTTTATTACATTATATCATAACCTGGAAACACTATATAGGGGTCATGGCGGGACTGTCACATTGACAGACATCCTTTTTTCTCAGCAGAATGCCTAGAATCTCTGCGGTTGATGGTATACTAGGTTGGACCTTTCAAAATTGAGGAGGATTGAAGTGAACTCCTTGAGGACCATGATAGACTGCTGCGGGAAGCTAAGGTGCAATACAGTCACCTGAAGGTCCTCCACCAATGGCACTGGACCCGGGCTAAGCTTTATGGGGCACATATGCAAGCGGACTCTAAGAACTGGAGATACTCTGCTCCAAAATGCAATATAGTGCACATCCTGTACGACTGCACACACCTTTTGGAGTATTGGCCTGGGACATGTTAAAGGGCGAACTTGGGATAGCGTTGTTACTAATGAGCCAACTGGCTTTGCTGCATTATACGCTAGCCCTTCCAGAATTTACCCACCACATGAAACAATGGATCTCCATGGCCCTGGCTGTGGGGAAGGTAGAGATCTTGCACCACCATGCCGCCCTGTTACCGTACTTGGCTAGGTGACATGCATGAGATGGCTGCCTATGAAAGAAAATCACATATAAACTTAATGACCAAATGCAGAAATTCGAGGTGGTCTGGGGCGCCTTCTTAAACCTGTAACCACATCTGACAGAGCACAATACAACCCAATGATGAAGCGACACAACCCGGATAACGTACTGATTTCCATTCTCAGGGGACTACCACATGGCTCCGATAGTGCAGGACTGGTCCGCAGTACTTCACCTCAGCCCAATTTCTAGGGTTAACATATCCAAATCTCTGATGGCCAAGGACAAATATTGAGTAATACTGGTGGGCCCGATACTAGGAGGTTGGAGACTAGTCCATGCACCCACAGTGGGGTGGGGGAGCATGAGGGATGGAGGCTGCGGAATGGGGCACTTTTCTTTCTTTCTGGATATACGCTGGGAGCCGTAACTTAGTGCATATTTTAGGCATCTTGTTTAGTACGATGATGGAGACTGCTCCAAAGGGGGGCGGGGGGGTAGAGGGTTCCTTGCTTCTTTTCTTTTCTTTCCTTCTTTCTTCCCTTCCTTTTATGTTCTCCCCTTTTTCCTTAACAGGTAATAATAATCTTGTTCCCCTCTCTCCGTTGGAGAACCCTTTATTTCAGTTGTACTTCTCTATAATGGAGATCGATCATACTGGTATCTTTGTCTGTTATACAAGTTTTGTATTGTGAAAAACCAATAAATAAATATAAAAAAATGAAGATCTTAGCTGAATGGGTGCAGAGAGCAGTTGGTATCCGGGATAACACAAACTGCACCATGTCAACAGAACACCAAAAAGGATAGCTTCATAAAAATCAATCCCAAACTCATAGATATACCATCAGTGAAGACAGCCTGAGCTGGGGTATAATTTGTTTTCATTTGGAGTGCTGTTTGGAAAGTGAGGAACATTTTATTATAGAAGTTTCTGGAGCCAGATATTTAAAAGTTATGTATGATACTTTTAAAGTTATTTTTCTCCTCATTAGGAGTTGTTAAACACGACATACAAAGAGGTAATGAATCATCCAGGAAGGACAATATAAACTGCGCTAGCTTTATGCCTCTGGAGGTTATTTACTGTACCTATAGCTACTACAAGCTTAAATTGCTTTAAGTGAGCAATGTTTTGAATTAGCTTAGCTGGGATAACATGCTTTTGCCACCTGCCTTGAATTGCCAAATCATGCAGAGACTCTAGCATAAGAGGAAGCCTTGGTTTTTAGGAGTTTTACACAGGAACAGATGCATGGGATTATGCTACTAAAGTTAAACGTGTGACAACTAGTTTGGAAGCCTTGGAGCAAGAATGCTTAAGAAAGCTTCAATTGTGTGAAAGTGTTTGCATGGCATGTTGATGGAATGTGTGGAAATCATTTTTGAAGCAAATGGAGCTTTTTTATAAATGGTCTGTCACTGTTTAACACATTTGAAGTTCTGAGAATCTGCCTTATATTCATGTGGTTTATTGTTCTCTTTCTCAGTGTGTCCTGTGCGTGTAGTGTCATATGGCCTTTCGAGGCTAGTGTTGGAGGCCAACAAGTAAAGCAGCTCAGTATCCCAAACTTGACAGCTTTATGTGGTGGAAGTCATGCTCATGTGCACAAATTTATGCACTGCATTGTAACAGAAAGTGCATGAAAAATGTGAGAAATAACAGATTAGTGGACTCCGAGAACAACAGGGCAGGTACAGGTTGCAAACAAAATAGTGAGCAGAAAACTAATCAATAAAGAAAACAAAAAAGGAAGTGAAAAGAGCTATAAAGGTATAAAATGTCATTTTTAGTACAACAAATAGAAATAAGATTTGTTTCTTGCCACAAAATAGTTTGCATTGGTGCCACCAGAATTGCTACCATCATTAGTTGTGTCTCATTGAAATGATCTGTTATAATCATGACCCTACAGAGGACAAAACACATTCAAGGCTGTCTTTTTAAGACTTCTAATTCAAACAATTAGACAATATCACTTGTATTTACATAGCAATCAACAGCTTACTAAGTACTTCGGTAGTGTGCAAACTTTCAGCTAGGATAAATGACAACAAAACTATTTTCAGAAAAGCCGTAAAATTATTGTTCATAATTCTGTATGTCACGGATTGTGAAACAGTATCAAGAGCAGGAAATCCAACCATTTTATAATGCAGGATGGAAGTACATACACAGTATACTAAACATAGATTTTACCTCGTGGAAGATGTCCGGGTTGCCAGGGTTAAAAAGTGATGGTAACTTTCCTTCTATGCCTCGCACTATTTCAGGCCACACAGAATTTACTAAGAAGTCATATCCAGGCACAATATCTGCTTTTTCACTGTAGAGAAAATAGATATTTTCAATTTAAACAACTTGTAAATAAATATGTTAGGAAGTAATTTCGACAGATTCTCTCTTAAATATAATAGGCAACAAGAGCATTAAATGGTTCCTGACCACTATATTAGGGGTTACTCTGAGTGATGTATAAGTTACTAATTCCTTGAAAACCTGCACAAAAGTAAGGTCGTACTCTAAATGTGGCACACTTTTCCAAATTGTGTTTTAGCTTCAACTCTTCACCAGTGCACTGCATTACCGTGCTTGTACTTGAAAAGTTGACTAGGTGGAGTTTTAAGTAGGACAGCTGTACAGTTTGTCTGCTCTACAAAGATGGGAAGATATCCAAACAAGCATTGAAAATGCAATAGGTCTCGCCCTCGTTTAAGATAAAGCAATTCTGTTTCCAATTAGGTGGCTTTTTAGCTTTGCTTCTATTAGAGTTTTTCAAACTTTCATGTACATAACATGCATATGTATGCTTATATGTATATGTATGCATTTATATTTATATAGATATGCAGATATGTATATATATATATATCACACACACACACACATACATATACATAAATGCATGTGCATATATACGTATATGTGCGCGTAGAGAGTAGTAGAGAGAGAGAAAGGTAGAGAGTGAGTAGTAGAGAGTGAGTAGTAGAGAGTAGTAGAGAGTTAGTAGAGAGTGAGTAGTAGAGAGTAGTAGAGAGTGAGTAGTAGAGAGTAGCAGAGTGAGAAGTAGAGAGAGTAGTAGGGAGTGAGTAGTAGAGAGTGAGTAGTAAAGAGTGAGTAGTAGAGAGTGAGTAGTAGAGAGTGAGTAGTAGAGAGTGAGTAGTAGAGAGTAAGTAGTAGAGAGTAAGTAGTAGAGTAGAGAGTAGTAGAGAGTGAGTGGTAGAGAGGAGAGAGTAGTAGAGAGAGTAGTAGAGAGTGAGTAGTAGAGTAGAGAGTGAGTAGTAGAGAGTGAGTAGTAGAGTAGATAGTAGAGTAGAGAGTAGTAGAGAGTGAGTGGTAGAGAGGAGAGAGTAGTAGAGATAGTAGTAGAGAGTGAGTAGTAGAGAGTGAGTAGTAGAGAGTGAGTAGTAGAGAGTGAGTAGTAGAGAGTGAGTGGTAAAGAGTGAGTGGTAGAGAGTGAGTAGTAGAGTAGAGAGTAGTAGAGAGTGAGTAGTAGAGTAGAGAGTAGTAGAGTAGAGAGTAGTAGAGAGTGAGTAGTAGAGAGAGAGTAGTAGAGAGTGAGTAGTAGAGAGTGAGTAGTAGAGAGTGAGCAGTAGCATAGAGTAGTAGAGAGTGAGAAGTAGAGAGTAAGTAGTAGAGTAGAGAGTGAGTGGTAGAGAGGAGTGGTAGAGAGTAGTAGAGAGAGTAGTAGAGAGAGAGTAGTAGAGAGAGAGTGTGAGTAGTAGAGAGTAGTAGAGAGGTAGATAGAGAGAGGCTCTGAAGATGAAACCACGCCTCTGTCTCCGAGGGACATCTGTGTCACTGCCCCAGGGCAGCAACTCTAAAAGAAAAGAGCAGAAGTGAAAGCACAGCGAGGCCAAAAAAGGGAGGGCAGGGTTGCTTAATGAATGGGGGAGGAGATGGGGGGGGTGGTTATTTTTTCACTGAGTACAACTGTGCCTTGGCTGGGGTTTACGTCGAATGACGCGGCTCGGGAGTAAACACAAACAAGCCCCACAACGGTACCTTTATGTGCACTAGAAAATGAGGGAGAGGAGATAAGTAGAGAAGAGAGGGAGGAGAGAACAACAGAAGAATGAGAGAGAGAGAAAATGAGGGAGTGATGGAAAGGAGAGGAGGAGAAAAGAGAGAACAAGAAGAGTGTGAAAATGAGGGATCTAAAGGAGGAGATGAGAAGAGGGGAAAAGTGAGACCGGCAAACGTAGAAATAGAAAGAGGGAGTAAGAGGAAAAGAGGAGAAGAAGAACGAATTGCAGAGGAATGAGGGAGAAAATGGGGGAGTGAAGGGAAGTAGAGTTGAGGGGAAGAAAAGAAACTGCAGAAGAAGAGCGAAAAAATGAGAAGAGGTGAGGGGGAAGGAGGACACAGACGAAGTACAGAGAAATGGAGAGAGTGAGGAGAAGGATGGGGGAGTAAGAAAATGGCAGGCAGAAGAGAGAGGTGAAAGAGTAAGTGGGGAGGAATTGATAGTGTGATGGAGGGGAAGAAGAGATGAAGCAGAAGAAGGAGAGCAGGAAGGTAGACTGTGTGGGTGTAGAGGAAAGAAGAAATAGAAGAGAAAGAGAGAGGGAGGGAGGGAGAAAGAGAGGAACAGAAGAATCAGAAAAGGGGGAGCAGAGATGAAGGCAGAAAAAAAGAGGACGACAAAAGGAGGGAGTGACGGGATTAAGAGATGGATACAGAAGAAGAGGGCGAGCAGAAGCGAGAATGAGGAAGGAAGAGATTGGTAGACGGGAGGAAGGCTAACAAAAATATGTGAGTAGAGAGGAAGGGAGAAAAGGAGTGATGGACAGGAGAAGAGGGGAAAAAGACGGGAAGAAAAGAGGTAAAGAAGAAGTGGTGAAGAGGGGTGTAGGGAAGAAGGAATAGAAGTAGAAAGAGAGAAAGGAGTGGATCACATGGAGGGAAAGAGCAGAATAGAAAAGGTATGAGGGGCTTGAAAGGGTGAGAAGAGAAAGAGAAAGGAAAAGAGTGCCTGAGACTCAGGCAGACATGAGAGGGACAGAGGATGTGAATTCAGAGGCAACCGAGAGGTCCATGGAGAGAGAGAGCAGAGGGTCCAGTAGCAGAGAAGAGACAGTCTGGGGGACTTAGAGAGACAAGCGAGGGCCTGAGAGACTTTGGAAGGCACATGGCCAGGGACAGACCAGAGAGAGAGGGACATTCATGAAGTCAGGGAGGACTTGAAAAAGAGCAGCGAGGTCAAATGATAGAGAAAAAAGTCCCGGTGACAGAGCAAAGAGGGTGAAAACAGAGAACAGAGGCCAGTGATAAACAAATAGAGGGTCAGTGATAGTGAAGAGAGGGCTAGTGGGAGTAAACAGAGCCTTTTAAGGGGAGAGAGACCCATTGCTATGCTGGATGGTTCTAGAGAGTGGAGAGACTAAATGAGAGAGCGCCGAGGCCAAGTGACAGAGAGAGGGTCAGTGAAAGAGTAGAGAGGCCCGGTGAAAGGGTCGCAGGAGAGCAGAGAAGTAGATTGTTAGAGAGGCCACGTAAAGGAGCAGAGAGGCCAAGTGATAGGGCCTGTGGAGAGCAGAGAAGCACATTGACAGAGAGGCCATGTAACGGAGCAGAGGCCAATGAATAGGGTCTGAGGAGAGCAGGGAAGCACGTTGACAGAGAGGCCATGTAACGGAGCAGAGAGGCCAAGTGATAGGGCGTGGGGAGAGCAGAGAAGCACATTGACAGAGAGGCCAAGAGATGGGTAGGGTGAGGGTCTGAGGAGAGCAAAGAAGCACACTGACAGAGAAGCCATGTAGCACAGCAGAGAGGCCAATGGATAGGGTCCGAGGGCAGCAGAGAAGCATATTGACAGAGAGGCCAAGAGATGGGTAGGGTCTGAAGAGAGCAAAGACACACACTGACAGAGAGGCCATTTAGCGCAGCAGAGAGGCCAATGGATAGGGTCTGAGGGCAGAAGAGAAGCACATTGACAGAGAGGCCAAGAGATGGGTAGGGTCTGAAGAGAGCAGAGACGCACACTGAAAGAGAGGCCATTTAGCGCAGCAGAGAGGCCAAT
This sequence comes from Triturus cristatus, assembly GCF_964204655.1. Classification (NCBI taxonomy): domain Eukaryota; kingdom Metazoa; phylum Chordata; class Amphibia; order Caudata; family Salamandridae; genus Triturus; species Triturus cristatus. Next base: position 879,753,727 of record NC_140589.1, read on the forward strand.
GGATAAAGTCTGAGGGCAGCAGAGAAGCACACTGACAGAGAGGCAAAGAGATGGGTAGGGTCTGAGGAGAGAAGAGACGCACACTGACAGAGAGGCCAGGTAGCGCAGCAGAGAGGCCCTGGCGCTCAGTGATGGCGCAGACAGGGCTTCGGGCTCATGCAGAGTCTGAGCTCGCACCTGGTTGGGGTGGGGGGGGGGGGGGGAGGGGTCTGCCCCGAAGTGAGGCGCTCTAAGTGAACACGCAGGCCTCGCAAGCACTGAATTCTCCGCGCGACGTGTGTATCCCGTGCTCACATCTTTCCACACTCATTTACTTTGCCATTCTTCTTCCGATTTGTCACCCCTGCCTCCTCCCTCCGGCCCCTCCACCCCCGCTCTCCCTGCTCCCTCCGGCCCCTCCACCCCACCCTCCCTCTGCCGCCTCAAGGATTGGATCAGTCACTCTGCACTGGCTTTTGTACTGAGCCCTCGCGTGGGACTGCGCTCCCGTGCCCCGCTCCAGTGTTGGGGCGGGAGAGAGTGGGGCTGACAGGGCAGGGGGTGGAGTTCCAGCCTCACTTGTCTCCGGATGTTTGGGGGGGCATCATGGGGGGGAAGCTTTCCCCACATCAGAGTAACTTTCTCTGATCTTTGAATCCCTTGTCCAGAGCCACAGAGCACGTGCGCATCAGGGGCCCAAATAAACTACAATTACAACAGTACAAAGCGAAACAAATACTGCACAATGTACACAACAAGTTAAAGCAAAAGAAGAATACGCAAATTGGAAAAAAATAAACCCACATACATGTTGGGTTCACAAGTTATGGTGAAAGGGACGTTGAAAAAGGAGCAATAAATATACGACGCATAGATAAAAACAATGCTAAAGAAAACAGTTCATTAGCGGAGACATTTCCATAACCCAACACGGCTGGAACGGGTGAATTACATAGAAAAACTTTGAAACCATCAGAAAAGCAAGCGCTTGCCATTGCCTTGTCCTCCCCGTGAGCCTCTGAGCTCCGTGCCTGCTTCACAGCTATTGTGAAGACTTTACTTATCTGCTTGTTAAATTAACAAGCAGATAAGAAAAGACTTCACGACAGCTGTGAATAAGGTGAGCCAGTCCAGCAAAAAGCCAAAGGGAGGCAACCTAAAACCCTACTTTCCAATGGGAAGCCAGCGTTTAACAAACGCTGACGCTACCCAATGGACATGAGGGGCGGGGCTCAAGTTCCCTTCTCCAAACTAAGTTGTTTACTATAAGTCTCTAGGTGACGAGCGCATGCGCTCCAACGCCAGGCGAGACCTAAAAATGGAATCTTGCAGAGGACCTCTAAGGAACATCCCAGCTCCTTGTTACAAATAGTTTGATTTTATTATTACTTTTTAGTTTGGGCGGTGCTTTAAGAGAACCTTTGTTCCAGAAAGAGCATGAGGTGCAGTACACAGAACAGTAGGGTATTAGATTTCTGGTTGAAACCCTATTCTGAAATCAGCAAGGTGTAGTAAGATGGTCCAAAGTGGACAGAGAAATATACATTTTGGATCTTAGTAGAAGGACACTCTAGATGTGTGTTGCACATACTTTCTTTACAAATACCTACATCTTGAGACACAAAGAGATAGGAGTTTTGGACAGAGTTAATTTTTGGGGGTGAAGTACCAACATTTGAATGAGAATAAACTTGCCAAGTATTCAAGGCCAGCAGGTTAGCTATTACATAACATTGGCTGCTAAAATAATAATAAACATTGAGGAAAACTGGACAAAATTAGAAAAATGAAATTGTTAAGCATTATATTGTCACATCAATTTATAAGGTGTTCTTCAAGCTGAATAACATCTTGAATAAACTGTGTACTGAAAGAACATGTTTATTCAAACTTCAAAAGCATGCTTACCTTGAGATAGCCCCGCCTGTCACTTCTCGTAGGAGACGACAGTGGTGAGGGACAAAGTCCAACAGCTTATCATACATGATTTGCAGGCCATTTGGATGAGACTGGACGTACTGCTCCACAATAACCTTGAAGGAAAAAAATGATTTATTTTTACCTGAACAGTATCTGAGGTATCGAGGTGTGGAAAGAAATTCTAAGACCGGGACAGTTTATTAAAAGTCTCAGAACATGTAACTGCCCTTTCATACACAATCAAAGATTTGGCAAATAATGCAGCTGGTTAAGTTGGCTTACTACAAGAATCTTGAGAAATGTAGATGATTAAACCTAACCATGTCTCCTACAATTACGGTGGACTAAAAAACAGAATAGTAAAATATTGTATCTAGAAATGTGTGGTTAACATGCATTTAAATACATTTTTCAACGGTGTTAGCCAGTTTTTTGTGTTTAAGTTGCAGTAGACCTTCTCTTCTGTTCACCATTTTTTATATTTATTTAGCTTTTTGCAGGGTGGAGGATATGGGGTGGGATGAGGATCATCGCGCACCCCAATCTCCCCCATTTCCTCTGTTCAGCTGTAGGCCTCATTTTTCCCTACTCTTTCTTGTTCTCCATTTTTTTTTTTATTTGCAGGGGCATACCCATATTTTCTACTTGCTGTTACAATCCTTCCTTCACCTCTACTGCCTATGTGCTCTCTTTATACTCCTCCCCGACCTTTGTGCCCGCTTTCTTTCCATTCACCTTTTTGCAGCGCCAATGTGTTTTCTAAGCACTTGCACTGAAGTTTCTTGTTTTCTGGACAGCGTCACTCCTCAGTAAGAAGCCCCTCCTGCTGCCCTTTAATGCAATTGGTCATTATGAAACATTTAGGCATTTAAATCAACATGTAATTTTTTTTTTAACGAAACTGCACCTTCTTAAAGTGCTTAATGACTTTTTGTATCAATGAACAACTTTGTTAATATTCTAATGTTTGACTTTTTGATAGTAATGAAAAAGTAACTTACCTACGTAACACTCTTTCTGGTGGATACTCCATGTTAGTGCAGATTCCTCACCTTTTGAGCATCCCAAGGGGTCAGAGTAGATCTGAAAAACGTAAACAGCGGTGCCCTGTCCACCAGCAGGTGATGTCGTGCAGATTTCAGTTTCTTGTCTCTTTTCCTTTCAGTGCCCTAAGACGCGTTGTTGCGGACAGTGTGCTGATCTTCATTGTAGGACCTTTATAGAAGGCCACTCTACAGAATGGGAGGTTGGAGGTCACTGAGGAATCTGAGAATATACAGAGTATCCACCAGAAAGAACATTACCGAAGACAAGTAACTTGTTTTTCTGATGGATACTTCTAACTGCAGACGTGCTGAGATGATTGTGATAAGGAATACTGTTTCAAGAGTCCTGTGGAGCAACTGTGCATAGGTTCAACAGGTGTGTACATCAATGATTTTCAAGTTAGAGTTCACAAATGGTTTTGGAGGAAACATGTGTCAAACCTTTGATCAAACACATCACAGCTGGTGATTTAAACAAGGGTGATTGGTCCGGTAAACACAAAAAGGTCAGGAGAACCGAGACGTAAACTGTCACTCTATCAACTGCAAGACCTTGCTAGGCCAACAATAGTCCAAACAAAAGGACATCAGAAAGTTTGGCCAGAAAGGGATTGGTAGTCTGAGAACCACAACAGACAACACATTTATCGCAGCATAGATGGACTTCATAAAACAGCATCCGGAAGAAAGGATGAAATCCACCCCCTCAGTGTAACAATCAAACGCGTTCAACTGCTTCTTATCAATATCCATACATGGAAGTGTACACACTGGAGATTCGGGTGCAGTACTTTCTTGCTGAGACAGGAGATACTCCTGAAGTGGTAACCATAATGGAGGGCAAATGCTCAGATGCACCACATTTTCCTGGCCCAGTTGGGTCAATCAACATAACTTGGCCCGGTCCTTCCTGATCATCTTCAGTACCAGAGACAGGAGAGGTACCAATGGGAATGCATTTGGGAGTCCGTCATTCCATTCAAGCTGAAATGTGGCTTCTAGCAGTGCTGTGGAGGAAATTCCAGCATACAAAACTGCAGACATTTTGCATTCTCTCCGGTCATGAATAGGTCTAGGCAAGCATCTACCCACCGACCAAAGATGACTGCACCACTGGGTTGTCACAGGGACACTTGTGGTCTACCAGACGACACCTGCTCAATTTGTTCCATTCAGGTGGTTGGCGAACAGAAAGATGTTCTTATGTTCCAGCTACTCCCCAAGGCATAGTGCCTCCTGATGCATGGAGTTAGGACCCCATTGTGCCCTGCTTGTTGCAGTTCCTCATGACAGTAGTGTTGTTTGCGAGAACCTTTACCAGCCTCCCCTAGATAGACCGCAGGAAGACTTTTTGGCCCTAGGGATCACTCGCAGCTCCAGCAGGTTGATATTGAGCCATCTAACTGCTGTAGATCAGCGGCTTCTGAGTTCCATGTCCCCTATGTGGCCCCACCAACCTAAGCAATAATGTATGATTCACCATCAGGGTAGGGAGGAAGATTGGTCTGGCACAGGTTATGTTGGTACCAGTCAGCCACCACTGCAGATCCTGACCCATCTCCTACCTCATTGAATATGGTGCCAGGTAATCGGCTCCGATGTTGAGCCTACTGGGACCTAATATTTCAATGCAGAGCCCTTGTGTGCCATCCTCATTAGGACTAAGGACTGATCCCAAAACATCCAGGACAGTGGGAGAAAAGCCCTGAACACCACTGTCTCCACTACTGCCCCAATGATTGGAAATCTCTGCTCGGTAAGGCTTTCAGGTGTGATTCTGGGTCGCTGATGGAGACCCCAAACAATTTCAAGGAGTTGGTTGTTGTCTCGAAGCAATTCATGAGTGACTGCATTGAGCCATCCATCAGCAGCTAGTCGTCAAAGTAGGGGACTACATGCATTTCTGGCCTCCAAAGATGGGCAGCAGCCACCACCTACAGAGTTGTGAAATCTGAGGGGCCAGAGTCGGGACTGAACGGGAGCATGGCAAACAAATTGTTCTTGGCTTACCTTGAACCACACCAGTGAGAAAAATACATGTCCTGGAAATCGAAGGACACGATCCAGTCTCTTGAGTCTAGAACAGAAAGAATTTGAGTTGCGTGACCATCTTGAATTTGTTATTCCGTAGGAAGACATTTGGTGGGCGAAGGTTCACAATATGCCGGAGGTCTCTTTTCTTTTTTAGGACAAAGTAGCAGCAGAAATGGCATTCCTCACCTTTCTCCTAGTCTGGTAACTGTTTGGCAGCTTCCCTGGGAAGTAAAATATTTTGGTACTTAATGAGGATTGTCAAGAGGTCCTCCTATTTTCGTTCTGATATGGGAGGAAGAGGTGGTGGGGAAGAAATGTAGGTTAGAGCATAGCCTCTTTTCATGATATGCAAGACTCATTTGTTTGCTGTAATGGATCTCCTTTTGCACGAGTCTTTGGCTCACCTCTGCAAGGTTTGTTTACACACCCACGTGTGACACAAGTGAACTTCGTTCAAAGCAGAACCGCTAAATAAGAAAAACAGGTTAATATAGCCCACAGAACGCCACCCAATGGATAATTGAGGAGGTGTCAATGCTTTTGGGATACTAACAAAGAAAGTAGTAATCCAAACAATCGTTCATGATTGATTTACAATCTCAAGAGCAATAGAAACAGAATATGTATTTCAACATATTTATTTTAAAATAGTCATTTTAAATTGCTGGGATCCAGTGCACATAATATTTGCCGAATCACAGAAGATAAAAAAAGAACAGCCAAGCTTTTCACATAACATTGAAAGCAGGAAAAAATCGTAACATCACAATTCATAGCCCGTAACACCCTCTCTGTGCTATCTCTAAGCACCATGCTAGTTCTAGAAGAAATAAGAGGCCTGAGTTTTGGAGGTGGTGCGCATACCTAGACAACAGGGTTTGTTGTCTGTGTGGAATAGCTCGTCATCTATTTGTAACACAAGGGTAAGAGCTATGAGATTGCGTCAAAGCGAAAACACAGTCCTGGTGCCAGTTCATGAAGGCAGAATGGAATGCTTCACAGAGCCTCAGGGAGTCTTGCTTGAGGCTAGTTCAGTCAAGATAGATCTGATGCCATGCTCATCAGGATCTACAATCTGCTTCTGGGACCTGGGTAAAATGTCTCTCTTGACAAGTGGTCAAGCGGCTGTCCTTTTATACTGTGTCTCATGATAGATTAAATTTCCAACATTAGTTTAGGAATGTCTCGCTATACTCATATACATCAGTGGATGTACTAATAAGTTACAAATAAATCAATATAGACTACATTGTTTGGGTTATGGTTGTTATTTAACCTTGAAACAAAGGCAACTGTCCCAGACTGATGTCACACTGTTTTTTTTTGGTCTGTGTCATGGATAGGAGGATATGACAAATTTAGAGGTCAAATAGATGCAACATATTTACAGTTTCGCAGTAAGATAAAGGCCACCATGTTTTAGAACTAGGAAGTTAAAGACTGCCATTTTCCAGACAGGCCTATGACAAAATGGAGTCTAGGCCTCCACAAAATAAAATCTGCATTTATGTGTTCAAGAACCTAAAACTAAAACAAAGAAGCCTATAAGCAAGTGATTAAAATAAATAAAATAATAGAATTATGGAGGGAAACAGTCACATGATGTATGACATTCTTGGAATAATTTCTAAACTAAATAGTCACTAAATTATCATTGAATGTTCTCTTTTTTACAGAAAAAGGCATATGCCAATAACTTGCATTTGATGAAATAGCAATTCATCACTTGCTACCTGTTCAATAACTTGTCTTCAAACTGAAATTAAAAGAGGTCTCTGTACTGGAAGACAAGATCCTTACAACATTCTACAGCCAGGAAGGAAATGTTTAATCCTGCCTCCCACCGTCTCGCATAAACTGTTGTGGGTAAACTAAAGTGGCTTAGTAGCATTGGAGCAGGAGAAAGGAACTGGAGGACTGGTGTCCTTACTGTCCTGTGTGGTGTCTGCAAATGCCACAAATGTGGCCACGAAAGGACTGGGCTATCTGCTGTACCACTGGTTGGGATGGCCAATATTGCCTGTAGGCTAGCCCCTTGGAATAGCCACTGATTTTTCAGACTTGATCTGAAAATAGTTTTGCAGCACCATTAATCTGGAACAGCTAGCAGTGACTCACTGGTCTTTAAATATTTCCAGCACCAAGTCCCCTTTTTACCATTAAAGGGCATATACATTAAGGATGCCTGCACATCAGCCAGTGCAATCAGTAGCATCCAGGCCTGCATGGATTACATACTTTGCTGCATCCTGCCCATCATGTATCCTCTATGTCAGAGAAGCTCCAAGCACCTTGGTCTGGCGACTACTGCTCCAACAAAGCATGTGTGTACCTGCCAAGAAAACAAACTGCACTTATGGACCTAAGGGACAAGCTTGCAGGAGAAACATTTGCCAAATGCACCGGTCCTCCTAGATTCCCTCTGAGGGATTGTTCAGGAAGAAATTAGGATTATCTTGCTAGTGGAAGCCTGCACAATAAGGCTCTCGGGTGTAGAATGCGAAGTCCGGATCACTGGGCACAGATCTATGTCGCCAGGTTACTATACAGCGGAGTGTCTGACAAGAATAAGGCCCAGACCAGGAAGCCATCAAAGCATCAGTGAGGGCTTCATTAAATGGTAGTCAGAGTTCAGAAATGTTGGGAATGCTTGGAGAATTTCTGTCCAAATTGAGGGCAGCTGCAAATTAAGCACCTCATCTGCCCTTCAGATCACCACTACAAACGAGGCACTTTCTTCTGTTGGTGTCCCTTATGGTAAGCTAATTTTCAGAGGAGGTGTCTACCCCACCGGCATTTTGAACTATTGTGTGCTTTCAGTACCGTGAGGTGGGAGTAAATAAATAAGTATGTTTATTGTTTGATTATTTAAAATCTTTACAATAAATAACAATAAAGGTACAACACTAGTAATGGTTATTTAAAATATCAATAAAACCATATATTATAGATTTAAACAAAAATGTGTACACCATCAAAAAACAAGGTGAGAAAATGAATTAGTCAAAGAAGACTTTGGAGAATGGTGAGGCAAATTGGGTAAAGGGTCTTTTTTATTGGCATTGTCCACTTAGGTGACTATTTCCTCAGTCAGGAAGCGGTTACCAGTCTATTGTCAGAGCAAGTTGGGGCATTGCCCCTTGCAACGTTTTGCTGTCTTTAGGAGTGCTTTTTGCACACCATAGATGTACTTTACTTTCCTGGCAATAGAACTTGCGTCTAATGAGTTGAAGCAGGTCAGAATAGCTTCCCTGCAAGTTGCGCACCCCTTGCTGTTTCCATTGGGGGCGCAAGGTTTCCAGCTAATTTCTAGTGTGGTTGCGCAGAGGCAGATGGTGTGAAGCAGGTTTTCAACTGCCAAGCCACATAGCCTGCAGGCCATGCCACTTGCTGTCCTCATCCAAGACTTGATAAATGGTAGCAACGAGAAATCGCCCAGTCAACAGAACAAGAATTGTTTCTTTGTCTTGGGATTTAGAGCTTCCGCGAAGTACTGCTGAGGTCTCAGGGATGTACAGCCGTTCAGTACTATCCAGGCATGATGGCATTTCGCTAGGACTGCCTTGTCCTCTAATGATGCTGAGATTTTAGACGATTTTGATACTGCCTTTTTGAATTGGTCTTGGCTTGCTGAGGTCAGCCACAGTTCCGCCAGGCCTAGCGTTTCAATAGTGTCATTAAGATATATGAAAAAGGTGAACGTGGCTTTTTTACAATCTCATCCCAAACGTAATAGTTGATAGAGTTGGGCTCTGAGGTTTTTAGCTTATAGCGGCAAAAGCTGCTCCTCTTGTTTGAGACTGCTTTTTTAATCCAAACTCGAGCCGGATTTGTGTTGGTGAGGTACTTTGGGGGAGATGAAAAATGTGCCTGTATATGCGAACTAAAGTTTTGTCCATGACCAAAGTGTCTCTGCCTCCCAGTGCTTCACCCCCATTGGCTAGGGTTGGTCCTATTTTTGCTTTGGCAGTTTCAAGAATCGGGATGTAGGAGGGCCCATTTAGATGTCTGAACAGCCCTGCCAGGCCTGCTGCGAGGGCCATCCCTTTCCTTTTGATCTCCTTTTTATGAGACTTGAAAGAATCATCACAATCAAAGGAAAGGCAAAGGTATTTGTAGCAGTCCGTTTCATCTATTCTGCTCCTCCTGGTTAGACTCAGCAAACACCTCTGTCGATTTCATAAGACGCTTCATCCCGACTCGTGTTCTGCTTAGTATCATCACGTCGTCGGCATAGAGGACATTGAATAGCTGAGCAGACCCTAGTTTCGGGGCATGAGAGTTAGTAGAAGTAAGTATTGGCGAAAGATCAGCAAGGAATAAATTAAATAGGAGCGGTGCTAATACGCACCCTTGTTTAAGCCCTTTGGTTGTCGTGATGACCCTTGAAAGTCTGTCTCCATTCCCCAGTTTGATTCTTACCCAATTGTTGGAATATAGGGTTTCTATCGCTCTCCGGAGGTAGGGTGGGATTTGCCAGGTCTTTCCCATAGTCTTTTCCGTTCTACTCAGTCAAAAGCAGCCTTAAATGTAACATAGGTAAAGGGGAAGCTTTGAGGCTCTAGAGTGTTTGAGTATGAGCGAAAGCGCCATTATTTTTGTTATGGTTCCTGTGTTCCTGGTGAACCCTGTTTGGTTGTGGGGGATGACAGAATTCGAATTGGCCCAATCCTGGAGGTGCTCAAGTAGTACTCCAGTGTAATATCTGGCCTCGTTTTCAATCAGGGATATCAGCCTGTAGTTTCCTAGGTCAAGTTTGTTCCCTTCTTTTAAAATTGGTGAGATGTTGGAACCTCTCCAGGAGGGTGGGATTGGTCCCCCATTTAGGTTGGGATTTAAAAGTGGACACATTGCTCTTGCCCATTTAGCCGCGATGGCTTTATAGATTGCTTGGGGGATCTCGTTTGGCTCTGGAGCCCCGGTGTACCGCCCCTTAGTTATCTGTCGCTCCACCTCTTCAAGCTTAATTTTAGTGGTCCTTGCCTACCTGGCCCCCAGTTAGGTGCCAGTAGGTAATCCAGTCCTATGTTGTCTGATCCGTCCTCGTGGTGATTTAGATTTGTATCTGCTTGAGAGTTAAAGTGGGCTAGAAGTTCCTTGCATTGTTATGCTTGACGTCCCAGATAAGTCTTGCCCAAAAGGTGTTGCTGTTTTCTCTTTTGATTGCCCATATTGCACACCATAAAGCCTGCTTTGCTCCTTTCAGGGTGACACTATTTAGTTCATTTGAGGTGTTGCATTGGACTGCTCTCAAAGCCTTATTGACTTCCCACTTTAGATGTTTAAGCCTTACCGACCTATACGAGTTGCGGTTAGGTGAGAAGGTATATCCAAGCTACCTTATTCTGAGGTTCACTTTGGTGGCAAACTGCTCTGTGTAAGTGGTAGTAAATTCAACCCATTTGTCCGTGATTGAGCCTTTGAATTGTTGTGATTTTTCTAGGTAGCAAGTTGCTTCGTGTTCCAATCTTTTGATTGAGTTCAAAGTCCACTTAATTCTTTTTAAGTTAATTGAATTTATGGTTCCGGCTATGAGGTACAGTGAGGTGGTAGTAGCCCATCACTATCCTCTTTACCATCAGTGTCATGAGGGAACTTATAAATTTCTTGCATGGGGTCAGAATCGGAGCCAAAAAGAGATTGGAACCTCTGTTGATAGTTGCATCACGGTAAAGGCACTGGGTTAGAGTCAGACACTACAAAGACTGATTGAAGTTTCGTAGCCCAACACCAGTTGAGCTAAGCCAGATGTCAGTTCGGGGTCCGACATGAGAGTTCACACCTGGCCTGTTGGTGCCAGTAGGGTCAGTATTGGTGTCTTGCAATGGAAACAGGTGTGGATTTCAGGACTCATGTGGCAGTCTGTCTCATAATCAGTACGGTCATCTTATACAAAGGGCAACACCATAAGTACTTGTAGGATCGAGATAGGGCTCAATAACTGTAATATCACACAACCTTCCTGCTCCCTGAATGAACTTTTGCGAATGAGTGTAAGGTCTGAGTGATGTGCATGTTTGAGATATTAGTGTGGGTCTACAGACAATGAATTGTGTTTTAACATTACATTATTCACAAATATATCAATGTATACATTGTTGGCGTTATGTTTAGGGGGTATAGATCATTGGTGGATGTAGCTCGAATTCGAAGAAATACAGGTTGAGCGCGAATTTCTTGAGAAATTTCCTTAGTTGGTACTTGCCTGGTAATGGGTCCCAAAAGCGACAGACTGCGTAAGGGAGGACCACTGGCAGTAATCGGACTAGAGGCCTCTGTAGCATGGTCTGCTTGTAGGCTGCTATTTGCTGCGGGTGGACAATGGACCAGGGAACTGTCACCCGGAAAAGCTGAGGAATCTGTTCCGGAAATTGGGAATTCGAATGGGTGTAATTTTCATCTGGACACCCTTCTCTTTTGAGCTAGAGTGGTAGGATGGGGTCCACTATGTCTTTTTGTGTTGATGCTTGGACTTCAACTTACCCGAATACTTTGAGTGGGAAGTAGATCATTTGTGGGAACAGCCTTGATAATGGAACCGAGACCAGGCCCGTGACTTGGATCAGGAGCAAGACCTGTAGTTTAACCAGAACCTTTTCTTCTGTTCTGAAATGTAAAACTTCACTGCCTACCCGTCCCTGTCCCAGATCACCTTCTGGTGCGTGAGAGTATACTGGTTGCACAACTTAAGAATGGTGACTGTATACCTGGTACCAAAGATGCACCTTATGAGTGTCTTTGACTGAAATCGGCTTCCAGCAGTCTCTGCAAGGTTAGAACCCTGTAGTTTTTGCAGGGGACATAGTTCCCTCGCACATTGTCTAATAGTTTTGGAATTGCGTCTGAGATCAACAAAAGTTTGGAACGAAGCTTTGGAATCGTGTTAAAAGGTGAAGAAACAAAGGAACTTATGTCAGTGCGCATGGGTGGTGCAGATATCTGACCATGCTCCGTCACTTCACGGGCCATAAGGTGCAGAAACTGAGCTGTTTATGGCCACCGGCCAGTGTGCAGGAGCACTGCTAATGAGATTTTCCAGATCCATTCTGGCGCCTAGAGTTAATCAAAAGCTGAGGAATCTGCAGTTAGAAGTATACCCCAGAATGTTTTGGTTTATATATTTTATTATAAAACACAATTTGAACAGTTTGAGAAAATTAAGGGAATATTACGCCTAGCACTGATAAAACTCAGTTCCCTTCCTCTAAGGGATGATGTTTCTGCACAAAGTGAGTTTAGTTTAGCAGTAGCAATTTAAAAGAAGATGTCCTATTTCAAATTCCATAATCCCCCTGGGATTTAATGCTGCTTCATTTTGATTTTCAATTAACACAATTTTCCAAGAGTTGAATTGATCAAAAGATTTAAGGTTAATCCTTCCTTAGCTCATCCGTTTTATGGTGTATCCCGTTACTTCACGGTCTGTGTATTTGGGGCCAGATGTACGACCGTTTTCTGCGGTCGCAAAGGGGTTTTAGGCTTGTTTGCGACCGCAAAAAACGTGTGGCCCATGTACCAACCCTATTTTCTGAGTCGCTCATCAATTAGCGACTCGCACAATAGGGTTAGCGACTCGCTATTAGGAAGGGGTGTACCAAGGACATCCCTTCCTACTAGCGACTCCAAAACCAATGTATGAATGTTTTGCAACCGCAATTGTGGTAGCAAAACACTTTTAGTTTACCACCCTTCTCAGAAAGGTGGTAAGGCATTCGCAAACAGGAAGGGGTCCCCCTTTTGAAATGTATACACAATTATTTTTTAAGGGCAGGCAGTGGTCACAGGGACCACTGCCTGCCATTTAAAAATAAAACTTCAACGTTTCTTTTTTAAATGCATCCCGTTTTCCTTTAAGGAAAACGGTCTGCATATGAAAGAAAAAAAACAGCTTTATTTAAAAGCAGTCCCAGACATGGTGGTCTGCTGACCCCAACAGGCCACCATCTCTGGGAGTGCTAGACATTCCCAATGGGGTCACAAATTGCGACAGCCTCAATATTCATGAGGCATGCAATTTGCGACCACATTGGGAATCGCAAACAGTGTCTCACACACTGTTGTACATAGCATTTTGCAACTCGTAATTTGGCGCAATTTGCGAGTCGCAAACTGCTTTGGTCGTCGCAAAATGCATTGGTCGTACATCTGAACCTAAATTCTTCAAATTATTCAAGTTTAAAACTCAAGACCACTTTCTACATGTTGGGGTAGGCGGTCCTAATATTCTTCATTAAACAGGCCTTTTACGTGCCAACTGTAATAGAAAAATACAAGTCACGGATGTATTTATCATATCATAGGCCAAATTTAGTAAAGAAAATTGGGAGAAGATAGTTGAAAATCAAAATGAAGCATATCAATACATAAATTAAATTATAAGTGAATCTCAGATAAAGTGAACAAAATGTATAGCTAAGCTAGAACCTATCATTTTTTAAACAATCCAGTGAGGGACTATCCTTAACCCAAGTCCTGCCACTTAAGTTAAAGTAAAGAATGACAAAGAAAAAAGGTACCATTACTTTTTTCTTTTGAATTTGTATGGGAGGATTTATACAAAGATTATTAATAAATCATTATCTAAACCGATTAATTCCCTTGATTCAGGCATTCAAATTGTTTTTTTCCCTAGATATTGTACCATTTCAATTTGGCCATAAAATTGCTGAATATTGCCACAGTTTCAACAAAAAGCTTTGTATAGATGCTGATACCAAACAAACATCTGACTGGATCCACTGTCCAGGTCTGTGGGCATAATATTAGTGTTATATCCTGACTTCATGGTTATGCATGCCCTGCCTGTAGAATCCTACAGTAATGACATGGTTTTGAATGTTGTCAGTCAAATGAGTCACAGTTGATTGGGCTGAGCTGCCTGCTGGCTGCTCCTGGTGGGGTCTTACCTTGATCTCTATCTGATCTACTTATGGTCTCTTTGTGATCTTGTACCATCTTCTAATAAACCTCCTTTTCATCTCAACTGCGTGGACTTGATCACTACAGAATTTTGGCGACGATCTTTAAAGAACCTACTTCTGTCACCTCTACAAGGACTTCAAGCAACTTAAAAGAAAGAACCTTCTGCAACTCAAGTCAAGTTACCAACTGGCATCCTGACCCCACCAGTGACCTCCAATCGGTCGCCCACAGCAGTCTGCCAGTTGTTCCTACGTGTCTGCGCAAGTGCTGTGCCCTCAGTGAGAGTAAGCCAGTCAACATCTTTAATGCTTTCGCTTTGTGCTGTGCCTTCATGTGAGGGTAAGCCTAATAACGTCTGGGAAATGCTGTGCCTTCAGTGAGGGTAAGCCTGCTTGCCATCGTCTACGCTTTGTGCTGTGCCTTCAGTGAGGGTAAGCCTGCCTTTCAACAACGTCTGTCTTCAGTGCCACGCATCATTGTCTACACTGTCTGGTAAAGAAGTATGCTGTTTCATATGTCTGCTAGCCAACCTGTGATGGAGACTGCCATGCCCACTTCATTTTACACTCCTTACATTTATTGATGTTTCTTGCGCTTCAACCTTTGACAACTTATTGTAATTTGGCTTACAACGTACAGCTGCTGCCATTCAACAGAAATCTGGTTTTCTCGCACTAAGGCAAGCTGTCTTTGTTTCACGCTGGAGCTTTAACTCGTTTTCACATGTATCTGGAGAGTTATTTTTTTTGAAGCTGAGATTTATGGTCACTGACAGCGTATGGGAGCAAGCGCAATCTACTGAGGCTGCCTGTGTATTCTGACTGGCTCTACACAAAAGGTTTTTCTCCCATTGCTGCGAGCACTTTGGTGATCTGTGCGTTGCCTCTAATTACACGGTCGGCGATAGTGGGTTTTGGAAAGTCACTGCCATCTAATTACAGGTCAGACTGTTTTTTTTATGTCTGCTCGTGTTTTCATTTAAAAATTAAAAATGGGCATTTTCAAAGCGCTTTGGCAGTCATTTCAGTTATTGCAGTTGTCTTTGTAACATTTAAACACGCCACGAGGCACTTCTCACCTCGAGCCTTGGTCGCGTGGTTTTCCTTCAGCTGGTCTCCCAGTTTCCAAGGAACTTCCTCTATGACGATTCCTCTTCGTGTCATTACTGCTGCTTGGCAATTTTTAAAGCACGCTGGTGCCGTAAGCCACCCTGCAGTGCGTGACACAGCGTGCCGCCATTTTGGGTTTGTCCCAACACCAGTGTACATCGTCGAAGATCTCAACCATGTTTTTGGTGCCAACCATGTTGTCCGTGTTTATAAAGTTTCATTCAGTTTCAAAGGTGTCGGTTGGCTTTCCATTTCAAACATCGTTGCAGCTCTTGCAGTTCCTTCGCTACAGGTACTATTTCTGCTTTAACACTTGGTGACTCCTACGTGTTATCATATTTGGGTTGCTGGATGATTTCACAAAATGTATCTGCTTTGCTCTGCCAACCACGTTTTAGATCCTGATCGAAACAGCACTTCAACATTAACAG
Source organism: Triturus cristatus (assembly GCF_964204655.1). Taxonomy (NCBI): domain Eukaryota; kingdom Metazoa; phylum Chordata; class Amphibia; order Caudata; family Salamandridae; genus Triturus; species Triturus cristatus. The sequence goes on from NC_140589.1 coordinate 879,769,168, forward strand.
TGACTCATTTTATCCTTGTTTATTCAAGTGGAACGTGCTAATTTTCGAAACTGTGGACTGAGTTTTGTTTTTGCGCAGCTATGTTCTTCTGTTTTCTTTGCCAGAATTTCGCTGCCATCTAGTGGCTAAATTAGTTTGGAGACTTTTCATATTATTTACAAGATGACTTTGACCACGCATGGCATCAGTTATGTTTCTCGTTTTGAAAGACTGCGGTTTTTTTCTTCAAGATGTGTGTGTGTTTCTCTGACATGTCATATGAACGATGGTATCATTCTTCATGTTGGGTTCTCTCACCACCATGACGGCACTCCAGTAATGTGTTTATGCATGTTCTCTTTACAGTTGTAAAGGTTACAGTCTTTTTGCAGCAGTGCGGGTTCCTACCCATACGCTTTCTAATGTACCTGTCTACAAGGTGCGTCTATGCAAAGGTTGCAGTCATTTTGTATTAATCAATTTGCGGGTTCCTACCCGTACACTTTCTAATGTTCCTATCAACAGGGTGTGTCTATGCGAAGGTTATATTCTGCGTCAACACCTCATTGCTTGGGTATGTTTGTTTCTATCCCCGTGACAGGCACTCCTGTGACTGTTACATTATATTTCGTTTATGGTGCAATTTGTTGACATTCAAATGTTTTACTTGTACATGCTCAGTGGGACCATTTTCTCTCACGAAGTCACATGTACGTTGGCAGCAATGTTATCTCTTTATACACCTGACTTACGCAAGCCTGAAGTATTTTCAAATTGTAACATTGTCTGGTGCACAACATGTTTGCCTCTACATGAGGTGTTTCAAATGGGGTACATTCCCATCTTCTACAGTGCACAACATTTATTGTCTTTACCCGTTGTTGGGTATTAGAGTTTAGTCTCTTCACAACCGTGCACAATATATTTTAATGTGGAGTGTTTATTGGGTTTTATCTCATCAGTTTAGTGCACAGTGTGCACCCGTTCATCACCCGTTTTTTATATTTCCTTCACAGGGTATTTGGGCTTAATACATTTATCCTACATAGGGTGTGTTTGACCCCTTGGTGCACAACTTTGTTCTACCTCCCTCCAGGGAGCTATGCATGGGTGTAATTAAATATATGTGTTCACACCCATACCATAGGGGTATTAACGCTAGGTTTTGTTCTGATTTTATTTCCTATCTTTTTACACTCAAGGCGACTATGCATAGGTAAATGTCCCTTTGCAACTCATGTATTTTACTGTCACTAGAGATATGTTTTGGGTGTACAGTTTACAGTCCAATTTGCTCCACGCAGGGTGTACGTTATGGGCGTCAGTCCCATCTGCTTATTTGTGCATGAATCAATCAATCTGACACACTGTCTGGCGAAGAAGTATGTTTGCTCATGTGTGTACAAGTCAACTAGATTTCGTCATATGCAGAGGTTATTTCTTCATATCAAGCATTCTTGGCATTTGTTTTTTTTTATTGTCTACTTGATTTTGTGTTCCTTGTCGAGTGAAGTGCTCGTCTAGACTTAGAAGCCTGCTGGATATTGTGTATTCAACCGAGTGTTGTGTGTTCAATTGTTACAAGGGAAATACATTTTCTATAACGTTTTGAGTAATTGTTTTTCAGCGAGGCTACATGGCAGTTCAACCGCTGTGTTTTTTTAAAAACTCCTCGTGCCTCTCTACCACGCACATTATCTCGCACTCAGCCATACAGAGCTTCTCTTGCCTCCGTGGTGTTTGTGCACAACGTCTAGGTTTCAATCCTGGGTGTTTCGTCATCGGTGCATGTGCACCTTAACAGACCTTCACACAAGGTTCATTGTTTGGTTAATATTTTGTCTCATAGTACATTATGTGTACATCCACTATGCACAATCTCTTGACCTCTCCGGAGGTGTGTTAGTTAGGTTTTTGCATTTCATCCCGTACGTAACATATGACCTCCAGTCGAGGTGCGTCCTAACTTGGACATTACATTACAAGACGTATACATTCACTACAATGCACGTTCTTATTTTACTTAAGGTGGTTTTTTTTTAAGGGGATTGACAGTTTGTATTGGTTAATAAGTTAGGAAAAGTCACACGTACATGTCTTATTTAGTAAAACACACCAACCAGCTGGGTTACTAGGTGATTGAAAGACAGCACCCGAGTATTCTGTCTATTCAGTATTACCTTAACATTTATATTAAGAAGTGTATTGTGTGGGGTGGTATAGTGTTTGTATCATCTTCGCAAAGTCCTCATGCATATTTGTAATATTTTTTTTTATAGTGAACTATGTTTTCTACTGTTTCTGCTCAAATGCTTATATGCACCATATAGATACTGGGGAACGTTAGGCATGTTTATGTTTTGTCCCTTATGCTTTGGTGCCTTGTGTTTTCTAAAGCTCGGGTGAGTAGTCGCTCACCGGCGTGGGATCACCGGTCTATCTTCATCACTTTTGTCCATGGACCCTAGGTATACGTCAAGTTGGTAAACACCGTCAAAAGAGTCCATTTCACTATTCTGTTTTCACTTTCATGGAGGATCTATGTAAAGGTTCACCGTCAAGAGTCCCTTTTTGCATGCTTTTTGCTTCCCTACTCTAGCTCTGCATTGTGTTTCAGTTGTACAATGATTTTCTTGGATTTACATTGTGAGTTCAAGGACCCGAAGTTCTCACTTTTGGAGTCCATTGTTCATTTGTTATTTTCACATTACAGTCTGTTTTCACCATTTTTTTTCTTCATGGGATTGTACGATTAGTTCAGTTGTTCTACATTGTACGTTTAGCTATGGGTCTTAGTCCCTTTAGCACATTTATGCATTATATTGGAATATTGTTGTTAACGTTCTCCACATGCTGTTCAAAGATTCTTTGGTCATGATCCATATACTGTCTTGACATTGACGAAGTTGTTTTTTGTTATTGTCACTTGTTCCCTTGTCCTTCCTTTTGCTTTGTAAAAAGGAGGATGGGTTGTACCTATTTTCTTCGCTTCATTCTTCTCTTTACTTTGATATGTTCTATACTCGCTCGCTCTCCCCTTTCGTTTTCTTTCCATTTTGCTTTTCTGTTTTTCCTCTTTCAGGTTTCTTCTTCCTGTTTCTGTCATGGTTGTTCTTTTGTTTATTTGGGAGAAAGGGTGGTATGTTATATCCTGACTTCATGGTTATGCATGCCCTGCCTGTAAAATCCTACAGTAATGACATGGTTTGTAATGTTGTCAGTCAAATGAGTCACAGTTGACTGGGTTGAGCTGCCTGCTGGCTCCTCCTGGTGGGGTCTTACCTTGATCTCTATCTGATCTACTTATGGTCTCTTTGTGATCTTGTACCATCTTCTAATAAACCTCCTTTTCATCTCAACTGCGTGGACTTGATCACTACAATTAGCTACCTTAAACAAGTGATCTACTTGACTTCACCAGAAAAAAGCACCTTGGACAGGAGACTACTGCTTCCTGCGAATTGTAAAAGTACTAATCGAATTCTAAAATTTGTCAAGTGCAATTATTTCAACATTGCCAGTCTTCTGTAAAATGGGTTAGTGAGTTTTAAAAGTGACCTCGCTCGAGCTAGCAGAAACCTCATTGCACTGTTGATAGAAGTAACAGCAAAAGAACCCTAACTTGACTCAGACTAGGAAAAAAAAAGACTACTAAGTCTCAGTTAGTAACATTATTGTGGAACACGATGAAAGACATCTTAGAAACTTGAAGACGTGCTGCGAAGCTAAATCAGCCTCAATTTGAAGTAGACTACTTTTATTTTTTTAAATGAAAAAAAAATCTTTCCTTTTTATTTTGAAATGACAAAAAATAGCACAGGAAAGAAACACTTTACCAATCACAATAGTGTTAAAGAATGTTTTGCTTTACAAAGGATAGGAGCATTCATACATTCTATACTGAATATCCACATTTCAATAGGACCTATATGTGCAGAGAATAGCAAGATGTATTTTCCAAATACCCATCCAAATGTCTTTTGTTTTTTTAAAGAAAATAGTTATTAGTTTGGTGGTACATCCGAACCAAGTTTGACCATTTTGCTGAGTGATTCATATTGAATGCAGTACTGGGAAGATCAGTATTTTCATGGTCATATGTTGGGAACAGTAACACACAAATGTATGTCCTTCAATGAGAAATGAGGGAAAAATGTGGGTGCCTAGGAGGTCACACCGTTGCACACACTTGGGGGCCAATCTGTCACGTCAGCAGAGTCTGAAGTCCAACATTATTAAACAATATTTGATGTCTGTAACACCTCTGCATTTTGAACGGTTTCACTTGCCACACAGAAAAAGATTAGTTTGGGGCATATGGTCCTCTAGTTCGTGAGAGTGTAGGGCAAGCTAAAAATCAAACGATGTGGATGTGCGTGCAAGTCAAGTAAAACTGTTAATGAAGACTGAAAAGTAAAAGGGGAAGGGGCACTGCTTGCATGCCTTCCTTGCAGCTGGGAAAGAAGTTCAATGTTAGAGTGCTGGACTTGATAAGGGCAGGTGGGCAGAGAGAGGGTCTAAGAGTTCTACGGTAGAGAGATGAAAAGATTTTCCACAATTGGGGGGTGCCCAGAGAAGGAGACTGGACTAGAAGATAGAGTAACAGCAAGGGTAGCCGAACCAATCAGGATGGGGAAGGAGGCATTAAAGGAACCTGCGACTAACATATGTTGTTCTCCATTTCCACTCATTGACGAGGAGCTGAGCATATATTCTTAAGAGGGATGCTAAAAAAGCGTGTATAAGCCACTTAAATGCTTTATAGCTGTTAAAGGATTGAATAATGATTAGAACAAAAAGTACTAAAATGACATGACATGCTATTAAAACACAATATTTACCAACGGTTCTTCTGTTTGCACTATTCCTTTTTTTTCTCCAACACAATAATTACTAGCATCAAGACTACCATACTGCTGGTCACGCAGTGTGCAACTGGCCAGAAAGAGTGTTGGGCATTACAGAAAGCACGTTCTAGGAATGATTTCCCTGCAGTTATTTCAATTGTAAAGCTCACTGTTCTTAGTTCCACCTCAAATTTATGGCACACTTACCTTCTTTCGTATGCAAACATTTAAAAAGATAACGATTATGCAAAGGATTTTAAAAAGTTTACAATATGGAAATGCATCAGAAATTGTTCTATTAAATGCAGATCCTATGGGATACAATTGGTCAGGTATTTCGCTGATGTATTGGAATGAAATCACTTAAAAGCACTGAAATATAATGCCATAGAGCACGCCCTCCAATTCACACTAGGAGTGGTGACATATAACCTGCCCTCAGCTCTTCTCAAGCTACCAAATGAGCTTGTTTTAAAAGTGCCATTGGACATTCTCTGAATTGTGGAATCTCCAAAAGCTTTCCAGCTGCTAATGACAGTTTTGGCTCCTTGTGCTACCCCTCACAAAATCAGAGGTTCTTATGGTGTTTTAGAACAGTTATGCGGTTGAGAGTGTCTAGATTTAGCCATTTTAAACAATGATTTTCAGTTTGTGAAATCTAAAATAAACATCCTACAGCCTGGGACGCAGTGTGACCTACCTCATCCATGTACGGTTTTACAAGCACCTGACCAACCAGTGCTTCTGCATCTCTTGTTTTGTCAATTGTTGCGTAAGTCCGCAAGCAGTGACGTATTATGTCAACATTGGAATTCTGAAGGCCTTCCAAAAGTAATCCTTCCAGTGACTGCTGCAACACAGCTGTGATCCCAGCAATACGCTTCAAAGGGGAACAGAACACATATGACATAAGTAAAATAGTACCGATCCATTGTTCTACATGAAAAAATGTAGGCTTCCATCATGCATTAATAGCTTTGTGGTACGCAATCTTTGTAATTATGAACGCTTAATGAGAGTCAATGACTGGCAGCTCAACTGTTACAGGGTCTTAAAATTACCTCAGATAGACTGTTCCTGAGGAAAGCTAGGCTAGATGTAGACCTCCCGCTCAACTATTGCCTAGCTCCAGACTGGAAAGGGTATTCAATTCCCAGTTGTCAAGCACTCTTACAGCCATTAGCTTATTACATATTGCCAAGTAAAGTTATAGGATAGAACTCTGCTGAGCATGGAAGAGGACCACATACGAAAGACATCTGAGCTTGTGTTTAGTATGGGACTTTGTGCAATACCATTTAACAACTGAGTCTCAATGCACAAAGAACAAGCATTTGCAATGCAATAGGTCTCGCATGTGCGAGAGTTTGAGCTATTGGTATTGTAAATGATAATGCCTTTTATTTATGTCTTTACAAAACCTGCAAGTGGTGTGTTAACACCGCTTGCAGGTTTTGTAAACACATAAATAGAAGGCATTGTCATGTACCATGCCAATAGCTCAAACTCTCGCAAATGCAAGACCTCTGTGGCACCCTCGCTTTAGCTTTGAACATTGCAAGCTAAAGCGTGGGGCCGCGATTGCTTCAAAAGTAAATAGAAAAAAATATATTTTTCTATTTTGTTACTTTTGAAGCAATTGCGGCACCCGTGATTTAGCTCAAAATGTGGAAAGCTAAAGTGTGGGTGCCGCAATTGTAACAAAAGTAACCAAATAGAAGGAAAAAATGGTAGCCGTAAGCTTTTTTTTCTGTTTATTTAGTTTGGTTACACTGACGGCACCCGCGCTTTAGCTTTGAACATCTTAAGCTAAAGTGCGAGTGCCGCGATTGCTTCAAATGCAAGATTAAGGGCACTTTAATCTGTTGAAATGGATGTCTCTCTGAAGAAATGCTTCAAAAATCCCAAAAAGAATTTTCATATGTTACTTCTACAACCAGCCTTGAGCTTAGTGGGTTGGCCTGAATGATCATTTTCTTGTTTTATATGGTCAGAATTACAACAAGCATTTGCAATGCAATAGGTCTTGCATTTGCGAGAGTTTAAGTTATTGGCATTGTAAATAACAATGCCTTTTATTTGTTTTTAAAATCAACACATAAATAAAATGCAATGTCATTTACAATGGCAATAGCTCAAACACGCGTAAATGCGAGACCTATTGCATTGCAAATGCATGTTTCTTCTAACTATTTGTTTTACCTGAGCCCAGCTTTAACCATGGCTTCCTGGGTTTGAGTGAAATGTAGGCCTTTGTCACTGGAATATGCTGTTAGTATTGTGGAAATATTACTTTCGTTCTTAGCCTGGAATCTATGCACCTGAAATGTTGAAGTTCCTTTTTGTGTGAAAGCAAGGAAACTGAACAATTCAAATAAATTAAGCTGCTCACAAACTACCAAAGTTTTAGTAGTTTTGAGATTAATTTGTATTCATCCCAGTTTATCAGTTGGGGTGTTTCCCATCTGAAAATCGTGGTTGCCGGTCTGGTAGGTACACAAATAGACAGCACAATGAGATATTGATACTTAAATACCCACAGAACCAGATACGGGTACAAGTGTAACCACATTGTAAGAGGAAAAGGGCAGTTTTGTGTCTACTTTGGATATTAATCCCCGGATGTCGATTACGTTGCACAGTGTCAGGTAAGTTTGAATAGGAATGCTTGAAAAATTATCCGAACCACTGGTAATTACTTGGTAACTCTTTCCAGACCATTCTTTACCTGCTCACTGTGCCATTACATTCTGGGATCAACCACATGGAAATCGAACTTGGCCCCAATTGTCAAGGAACGGGAAGTGCATATCAAGGGCTAATGGTATGCTACAGAACAGAAGACCTAGGGCTCTGAATCTTCAAATCTCCGACCCATGCTAGGTGAAGTTCTATGCCTGGTTTGCTTGTTCATTGCTTTTAATGATGCATGTTTCACATTTTTTTCATAGCTGTACTTCTGCAGGAGGTTTGTGCTATGAGAACTAATGTCTGTTTTGTTTCTCTGTTTCGCAGGATGTCCGAAGCACCCTGAGCAGGTAAGTCTGGTTTGCAGTGACCAGGTTGGCGTACTGAAGGTCACTGGTGAGCTTGCATACACTCTGGACAGGAAATGCCATGGGACAACTTAATATTCTAATTATAAGCTTTCTGTCACAGGTCCCCAAATGTGTTAACAGACAATGGAGCACCAAGTACAATATTGAAAACCTTCCAGACCTCCACTAGATTGCTGACAAACCTCATGGGGATGACAAATCTCCAGTGTTCTAGAGAAACTCCACTCAAGTTGCTGAAACTTGCCTTAATTTTCCTGAAACTTACTTGTAGTGCACTGGAATCCATAGTCCCTAAAAGCCTGCACAGTCATTCATCGGACTCTCCCTTGTCAGACACCTACATTCCTCAATATCCTATTCTAGTATTTTAAGAAGCCTTTGTTTCCTTTCTTTAGAAGCTTGACTCCAGTGGGATGTAACCTCCTTCCCATTATCCTATTCTTCTCCATTTCTCTTTAACATTCCACCAATACTCTGTATCCTCCTTTAAGATTAAATATGTCACTGCTTTAATCCCGTGTAAGGGTTCTACTCAAAGGCACGGGGACCCTTATTCACTCTGATCTTATGTCTTGAGACAGACATTGAGTTGCTATCGCAGCTAGACTTGAAATCTGCCTCCTGTATTTTCGGCATGGCCAATATTTTCATGTCAAGACGGTTGGGGGAAAATAATCGGGGTATATGTGACAAATAACCAGTATTTCCCCGAAAAAATACAAACAAACAGCACATAAAAGTAAAAAAAGCTTCTAATATTAAAACAAACTGTAAACCCTTGGAAGTGATTTTATAACTGAGGCAGAATTGCCATGTAAAAAAATACAATGGAATTTACAGAAAGTCTTCTCCAAGTACCAGCTCCAGGCTCTTCGTGATCTTAAAAAATGAGAGAATAGCCGGTGTTCTTTGCTTCTCTTGGGAATATAGGAATCCTAATCATAGCATAAATGCATTTGCACTACTCCGAAGAATAAACGCACGGGTGGCCGCTGCCAGACCTGGATAGTTCTTCTCTAGACAGAAAAAAGTTACTAACACCTTAGCCTGAGGTATTGAATTATTTGTTTATACAGTTACGTTCCGTAGGTGTGCATAAGGTTACCAAGAACACCGAGATTGTGAATGGCGTGTGAGAAGTACAAGTAATGAGTGAAATGCACTATTTATTCTTCTATGGGCAAATCACAGAAGGGCACGCAAGTAAATTTCATGCTTCGTTAGTAGCGAACAGTACTGCACCAATATATAGAGGAGTATTTGAGAACAGAATAAACAACACCCCAAAAGACAAGCATTGAAAGCGTGCGTCATCGCGATCGCTCAAAGCGAAAGTGATCGCGATGACGCACAAGTTTTCAAAGTGCTGCTGAAGTCTAGTGCACGGTCACGTGAACGCAAGCGCTAGGCCAGCCAGCAGCACTTTGAAAGCTCACACACAAAATGTCTCTCCGAGCCAGCGCATGGGCTGGGCTCAGCGAGACCTATTTAGGCCAGCCAGCAGCACTTTGAAAGCTCACACACAAAATGTCTCTCCGAGCCAGCACATGCGCTGGGCTCAGCGAGACCTAAAAAGCACCTGTCTACCAGTCAAGGATGGTGTTTTCTCATGTAGATACATACAGAGGAAAGTATCAGGGGGAGCCTTTGGATTCATCAGTATTATGTGACAACATACACACATGACCACTTGCAGGAAACAGCAGACCAATACTCTTTAACGTTTGTAATCACATCACACAGCAATTGTCATTCCTCAGCCTAATTTTTAGAAGACCAACAACACTATGATTCTATAAAACAAAAAATAAATGTGAACTGGGAAGTGAGAAACCACATTTCTGAACCCACCTATAGGACAAACATCCATTTATCTACCAAGGGTCCAAAACAGTTACAGAATGGCTGTGATAAACTCAAGTACTTGGGAATGCCACATAGATCTGTACAGGCTGGTGAAGATCCTTAATTGTGAAGAATACTTAAAATAGTCCACACATTGTTGGCTGAAGTTACCAAGGCATCAGGACAGAGAAATACTTGATCTTGCAACCATATCAGTGGGACCCCACATCAGGTTGGTTCTCAGAGATAGTCACTTAAGCTACACTGAAGCAGAAACGTAGGGCCTTGAACTAATATTGCAAATACCACATGATGAGTCTGAGGAGCCTCTTATGAGTAAACTATATAGGGTAGTGCAAGCATTTACTAAGCTCATGGAGCACTACCATTCTCCTTTCGCAATGCCCAGTAAGATAAGAATTAGCGCCACAATATTTACATTTACTACAAATAAAAACGTATAAATGCTGAAGGCCTTCAAGTCAGCAGAAAGTATAGTTATTCTTCCATATATGGTGGTAGTAGACTTTGTTAATACATTAGCAGATTTGACAGTTGACATTAATACATTGGCAGTTCCCACCAGATCACAACTTGTTCCACCCGAAAACTCATTATGTGCATTTACCATACTGTTACAAGGTGATCATCCCACTACACCATTTTCTTTACTGAGCGGATGTACATCAAACTCTTCTTCCTCCCCCCACATCCATAATCTAGATCCAACAGCATCAACACACTTCTTTCCTTCTTGATCCCTACACATACTTTTGTTGTACTTAGACAGTTTACTGAAATACCAGATCTTACTATCATTTCATTTTGCAGAACATGCATGCACATTCTTCACTTGGAGCGGTTTAGAAAATGTACTACATCCCTTCCGAATTTTCCAATCTAATTTCACACACAGCCAATTACCACTTTGAAGCCCAACTTACTGCACGCTGTGCTTTTTGTCGTAATACTCTTTTATAAGTCTTCCGTGCCTTCAATAGCTCTAATCACCCAAGGAGACCATTTCCTTTGGAGCTCTCAGGACATCCATGCAGTGTTGTCCTTAGTGAAAGGCTCCTGTCCTTTCAAAACTTAAAAAGGACTATAACCAGTAAGAGTAATTCTGTAGGACAAAACCAATCTACTAGTTTCTCCCAATCCTTAACAGCATTTATAGGAACTTGTATGCTTCCCACAATCAGCCTGTTGAACTGTTCCACGGCCCCATTTCCTCCAGGGTAATATACTTCCATGTATTTTGCCTTGATCCCATTTCTGGCAAGAAGGCTTATAAACCTCTCTGCCATGAACTGCAGACCATTATCGCTCAACAAGGATTTGGAATACTTTCTCTTAAAAAGATCTTTCAAGGAAGGAACTCATGACAGCAGAATCTACTCTAACTTGAACATCTATTCAGGTCACTTAGAATACAAGCCAAGAAGAACTATATTTGACTTATATAGTCAAAAATTGGATCCAGAATATCGACAGCTTCCCAGGAACCTTCTGGAATTTCCCTAGAACCCAATCGAGGCCTGAAAACTGTCTGGGACTTATCCGCATTCGCACATTGTTCATACGACCTCACAAACGTCTCCATGTCCACATCTACTCCAGGCCACAAGCACGAAGCCTTTTTTTCTTTTTAACAATACCCCAAGTGCCTTCATGCAGAATACCCAAAATACTTTGTCTAGGTAGGCTCTCTCAATAGGAACCCAAGACCAGAAATTGACAATTCATCCTTAAATTCACAGAACTTCTTGCACTCTTCTCCCAGTTTATTCTTGCAAGGCCATCCCTGCACAACACGCTTCATTAATCTACTCCGCATCTAATCTTCCACTTAACCATGCAACCAGTCCTCCTTCAAAATGGTTTCACTGTCACCGTTCACCATTGCTGCACTGTACTCACCCCATTCATTGGACATTTCCTACTGCAAATGCAGCAGAGGCCTGCTCAAATAATCTCCTACCTTGTTCTGAAGTTCCAGTAGATACTCAACAACATAGGTACAATTCAACAGCCTCCTGGACATCCTAGCTATGCAAGGAGTCGCCTTCACTGATCCTTCAGGAGTCAACACTTTGATCAACAGCTTGTGATCTGTGCGCAAAGTAAAATTTGAGCCCAACAAGTACTCTCTAAATGTTTCTGCCTCTCTTGCACACAACAACATTTCTTTCTCAACAACCAAGTATTTCTCCTTAGTCGGTGACCGAGAATGTGAAGCGAATGACACTGTGCTCTCTACACCATTCCCAGAGACTTAAGATAAAACTACCCAGAGATCACTAGCATCAGTAGATAGTAAAGTGCGAGTGGTAGATTCATATCCCTGTAAGGGAACTGCAGCACAAATATCATCCTCAATTCTCTAGAATTCACTCTGCGAATTGTCATTCTAAGTGAACTTCAAACGTTTCTTCAAAAACTCTCAAATTGAAAGTTCTTTCTGCAAAATTCCTCACAAACTTAAGAGTTGAATTGAGACAGACCTAAGGAGGAGCCCTTACACACATCCAATTCAAAGAATAAAACAATCATTCAAATAGATTAGAAGTCCAAATACTTTTGTTTTCAAACAATGTCCTTGTGTAAGTGCCGTCCACAAAGGAAACTCAGATGTTGATTAAGAAAGGTTTGTTTCAATCTTTATTCTTCATTCTAATTCCATTAAAAACAGACAGCAACAGCCCCGCCAATACATTTCGCCCCCATCCCCGACTTCATCAGGGCAGGGGAAACAGCATAAATGTGTCTGAATAATGTGATGCATGTGAGAAAGTGCCCTCTTTCTTGCATGGTATGCCACCACTTTTTGCTGAATTGCTGTGTGCCCTGGGCTCCTGCTAATCAGGTACCCAGGGCCTGTGTTCCTTCCCTAAACCTGCATTGAAGCCTAAACCCAATTGGCATCTCTGGCCACATGTCAGCCCCTGGTAAATGGTACCACAGGTACCCAGGGCACTGTGACCAGAGAAGGCCTCTAAGGGCTGCCGCACTTATTGTGCCACCCTTAGAGGTCCTGTGCCCTGATACTCACACACTGCCTTTGCAGGCTGCGTGTCTTGGTGCAGAACAAAAGAAAGTCGACATGGCACACATCCCTGTGTGCCATGCTCACAAACCACTGCCCTGGCATACATCAGTCACCCCTCTAGCTGGGTGCCCTATGCCAGTGGTGAGGGTACAGGTGCATGAGCCCTGTACCCCTACAGTGCCCAAGTCCATTCCTGGGCCCTGTAAGTGCAGTGTTGCCATTAAGAGTATATGGTGCTGAGAGTTTGTCATTACGAACTTCACAGCACCATGATGGCTACACCGAAGACTGGGAAGTTTGGTATCAAACTTCTCAGCACATTAAACCCACACTGATGCCAGTGTGGGATTTAATGTACAATGCAAGACAGAGGGCATCTTAGAGATGCCCCCTGAAATTCGACCAACTTCTAGTGACCCGACTGAGTGGCTGCGTAGGCTGCAACCACCAGACATGTTTCTGGACCCCTGGGTCGAAAGCCTGCTGCTCTCGGGGGCCTAAATCAATGCACATCCTGGGACGAGGTGCCAATGCTCCTCCCCCGGAATGGGCAGGGTTCACGAAGGAGAAGCTTCAAAGGGATGCCACCTTTGTGAGCCTCTCCAGACCATTTGCTACTTTCAGCAACTGGTCCCCACTGGTACTATCCCCCACTTAGGGCGGGAGAACCGGCGGGAAAATCAAGTGAGGAAGGGAGGTGTGCCCATCTCTGTCAACTCCACTCCTCAGGTGGGGGAGGCGAGGTGAAGCACAACCTCGAGTCCCTGCCATCTTGAGGATGGGGGACCATGCCAACCAGGGACAGGCTCCTGCCCCCCTACCACAGGAGAGAGGCAGAATAGGGGGCGTACCCACCCCAGGGAAGGGACCCATTGGTCCCTACCCTTTACCTACCTGTAACACCCCTAAATTTAGTATTTAGGGGGCACCCTGATCCCTACTTCCTCAGATTAGAAACCACAAGAAAAGAAGATCAGAAGAAGGACTGAAGAGCCGTGCAGAGCTAACAAGAGGACGACACCCACTGACATGGCCCCAGCCCTATCTCCCCTCGAACCTGCTTTTGCGAAATCCTGGCGTGTCCTGCAGCCAGCAACCTCACAAACCCCAGAGGACCTGCTTGCCTTCACTTCCAGGACTCTATCTCCTGAGAACACCGGACGTGTTTAAACTGCAGCTTCTGGTGCCAACCAGAGACCGCGAATCCAGCACACTCTGCACCTGCCGACCCCGGCCCGAGCTCGGGTGAACCAACACCACGAGGAGGTCCCCCCGGCGATCCTGACCCGAGATCTGGCGACCCCCGACCTGCCTCAAGCCTCCTGACGACGCCTGCAGCCTCAATCCAGAGGACCCCCCTCTACTGCGACCAGAGCGGGTAAGAAAATCCGAAGTCAAAAGCCACCCCTGCACCCGAAGCCTCACGGCCTTGTGTGCCCAGACCAACGGTGCCTAATCAACCCACGAAATCCCAACTTACCCCTCAAAGTGGTGGTCGCAGCCAGAAGATCCTCGTCCCCGAGCCTGCAGTGTTTCTTTGTTCCTGAGGTTCTCCATTGAAAACAGGGCATCCAACCACAAAACAGCACCCTGCACCTGGCCGCCCTGGTGCCGCTGATGGTGCACCTTTGGTGCTACTTTGGTCCCCAACTTGCACTGAGCTAAACCCTAGGAGCTTTGCTCCCAAAGGCGGGGGGCCTGCTAGCCAGCAGCCACCAACCGGAAGCCCCCTATCCTCCATAGGTAACATTGGGCCTCAGCACTCTGCACCCGGCCGCCCTAGTACCACTGAGGGTGTAATCACAGTTCATCACTGCCCCAGAACCTTAACTCCCACAGACGTTTACTTACCTGAAAACCGATAACCTATTTTTCTTCCATAGAATAACATTGACAATTTTCTTCGAAAAAAAATGACTGTGTGGAGTTTTGAAAACTTGAAATATTCCTTAAAAAACGAAATAATACCCAAAACGCATTTTCTCAACTGTTTTCAGGAAATGTCCAAGTGCTGAATCTAGGCATCCAGCACGGAGTTAGAAAAAGTATCGTAAAAGTTATGTACCTGCAATTTATGGTAGAAGCCCATTCATTTCAATGTACTGCTCCAAAAAGTTTCTAAGTGTGGAGTTTTGAAATCTGAAAATATTCTTTAAAAATCACACAAATAACAAAAAAGCATTTTCTCAACTGTTTTCAGGAAATGTCTCAGTGCTGAATCTAGGCATCCAGCACTGAGTTAGAAAATGTAACGAAAAAGTAACTTACCTGCAATTTATTGAAAAAGTCCATTCATTCTAATGTACTATACCTGCTAAGTGTTGCAATCTGCTACATTATCTGTAAACCAAAAACAGTATAATTTCTACTGCATTTTTGAACTGTATTACAAACAAAGTATCATATTACTGCAAAGTATTTATATGCTTACCTGTGCCAAGCTTGCTTGGTTCTAGAAAAATAAAACAGTGTATATTTTTATACAACAATAATTGGCCTTGAGTTCAGTTCTTGAGTGTGTACATCAGATTCTTAACCTGTCCTCTGATACTGCCTTACTGCTCGACCAAGCTACCACTTTAGAGAGTAAGGTTCTATCTAACTTTAACCTCTGCCTACATTTGGGGACTCTTGGACTCTATACACACTGTACCTCACCTTGGTGCAGTATATGTAGAGCCAGTTTCTTACAATGCGCTCATCTGATTCTGCTTTGTGGGCGGCACTTACACAAGATATTGTTTGAAAACGAGTGTGTTTGGACTTTTAGTCTATTTGAATGGATGTTTTTTCTCTGAATTGAATAAGTTTAAGGCCTTCCCCTTTGGTGGCATGTTATATTGGTTTAGTAAAGGATGTTGTTGGGCAGTTCAACCTCAGGGTTGCAGCCCCACTTTTATTAATTATTTGTACCAAACACCTGTGCAGTAAACATTTAACAAGTTCTGCCACGTTTGTTGGGATTAGACCTAAGAAGGACTTTACATCACCCCTATATGTCTGAACAGGAGCCTCTCTAATCAACTCTATGGTTTCTTTCTTAAGTGAGATCCCAGCTTCACTAACTTCATGTCTTCATGTCCCGAATAGTTGACTGATTTTCTACCAAACTTACATGTTCTCAACTCCCCTGTTTAGTCCTCAGTCTCCCCACAATTACTAATCTAGCATCATGTTCCCTTTTACTTCTTCCCATCAAGAAGATGTTATCCTGGAAATAAATCCCACCTTTACAATCAGAATCGACTCAATGACCTTACGTTCCAATTCCTTGGCAACTTCATCGGTAACACAATGGGATGTTTCTCACTTTATGACATACCGGTTTAGCATGGTCTTAGAGTACAATGTTCTGTACAAATCTTTTAAATTTGCCATCTGTACCAAAAAAATAAAAGTCAGGAAAATCTTCCCTAAACTTCTCACCCAATTCCAGTTCTGACTCCTCTAACAATAACACTTGATCCTTGCTATTAGGTACAACAGGATACCAGACTGCCTTTGATCAATCCAACCAAGAAATGAAGGCACCAATGCGGCTACATACAATTTTCCTTCTATTTTTCTTTGTCTGAACTCAAAGATCAATGGCCTGTAACCTAACATGAGAATAGTTTCTCCCTTGAATGTCACGGGATGGATATCGGAGTCAGCCAAATTATCATCCAACATCCACAACCTTTTCTTTTCACACAGACTTATTAACAATAGTATAAGGTGACCCAGAGTCAACCACTATCAACATTTTAACATCATTCTATTTCTATAGGACCGCTGGCTTATTTTTTGACATGACATCCAAATTTAACACAGGACATTCAATGCATAACACCCCTTTCGCATCACTAACCTCACCGTCATCAGAGTGGTCAGAATTAGATTTTTCAGATACCTATTTTACAACTGGATTTACTTCAGTTTTTCTTCCTACATACCTTTGTAAAATGCCCAGTCACCCCCACAGTACAAGCATTTGGCCTTAAAAGAAATCACAGCAGAATGAACCTTGCGATTCCAACACACTGTAACTGCAAGGTATGCATGTCATCATCAGCAGATGGCAGATAGCAATGAACAAGCAGCCCAGCCAACAAGCTGTAACTGCAAGCTGAGCTTGTCACCATCAGCAGTTGGTCGAAAACAATGAACATATGTCGCGGCCCAATCCAAAAATGCTTAACAATGACAGGATGGGTGTGAAACTGCAGTCGGATCAACGATGGCTGCAAGTCATGTCATGCCCACAGTTTGCGTATAGCACACAACATCCAACAGGTCACTTGCTCTTTGCCAGGCGACTCCACCCAAATCCTGGTGAGATCACCTCACAAAGACCTGGCAATCCAGGGTTGCTGGACACAGGCTCTCCAATGCTGCCTCAGCAAAAACACAGCGAACTGGAAACTTCAGGCGCTGCAGCCACCCATTACCATGGCCACTGAACGATCCAGGAAAAAAGCAGCAGCACTAAGGTAAGCTCCTCGTCTCATTGCCAAACTGAAGTGAACACGTGAAGCAGCATGAAGGTAAATCCAGGTTTAATCAGAGAGGAGGCACTAACTTCTGCTCACAGCACAGCACTCATTCAATTCACACTCTTCCCTGCATTCCAGAACATTTACAATACTATGGTAAGTGGCTATGGAAACTGGACAGTTCAGATACCTCACTGAGGTCTAGGTTTACAAGTGACAGGCACTTTACTTCTTCATAAAAGGAGTCCCTGTTGTTATCTCAGTAGCTATGAAGACAACCACAGAAGACGCAGAGGGAAGATCCAGGTACATAAGGTAAGACTTAGAATGCAGAGCAAAAATTACCTGTTCAGAATCATGGGTATTCTCATTGAATTCCTGAACAGTTTATTATTTAAGCACATGCGAGATATGCTAAAGCATATTTTTCAAATACATACAATTTCGATTTGAAAACCTAATTCTTTTAAATATGTAATATATACAAAAATGCCATTTTAACCAAATAAATTAAATAAATTAAACTGCCAAACACCATCTGGCAAAAAAGTCCCTAACTGAAAAAAAAGCAGCAAATGAGGTTTCCCTCATGAGAGTAAAAACCTTTTAATAATTACAGATGCTACATGTCCCATCTAGCAGAGCATATTTTGGGAGGCCGGCTTGAAGAATGACCTTATAAGAGCCCAGCACCATCGATGGTCTAAAGTATGGGGAGAAACATTAGATGACTATTAATTGAGAGAGAAAACAGATATTGGAGAAAAAGGATTACAAGAAAGCAATTTTCTATTATCCATCATGAAGTGTCGATATCAGACTCTGCATCAGTGCAGTACTAGTTGGCAAAGGCAGGACACTGTCTCTCAGTGACAACCCTGCAAGTATCTGGAGAAGGCACATTTCCTATTAAAGTAGCAAAGGTTAACATGTTGCCAGCTGCATGAGCTCTGTACTTACTCTGAGAACAATCAACTTTACGGTAAAACAATGATTACTGAGACTATCCACCTGATTAACGTTTATTTTGAGGGTGGAAATCCTATATGAACAGGATCACAGTTAAAAAATAACTGCTTACATTTTTATTATGCCATTGGCTTTGAATAAGTAATACCATATAGCCAATTTGTCGTCCAATATGTATAAAGATCTTTATGATACAGAGGATGGACTCTGGAAGAAAGTCAGAAGGGATACTGACGGATTAATAAGGAAATTGGAAATTCACTTTTTCAGAAAAGAAGGATGAGAAAAAAATATCTTGTTGTGATAAATCAAAGTACAAGGTTAGTCGGTACAAAGATACTGAAACCCCCCCTTACCCTTCTATCAGTGGGGAAAGCCACTAAGAAAGTATCCTTCCGTTATAGATGTTGGAGATCCACATAGTGTAAACACTCAAAAGGTTGTTTCTTTAACTCGGATAACACTATAATAATGTTTCACAGAAGTTCAATAATGTCCGGAATGGGGGAAATCTTTAGGTCGTAGAATTGTGAGAAACAAAGTGTCAACCCCCATTCGGGAGGCCTTAGGGCAAACTAGGGATACTGGGAGTCAGTCACTGGGTCTGGGTCCACTTGCCATAGAAGTACCGGGTCAGTCTTCCTATGGCTCTGCAAAGTGGGCCAAGTGCAACCCCTTCAGCACTTGAATAGCAGAGGTAGTGAAGGCAAGCAGTTACAGGTTTCTCAGAAAGGTAGTGTGGGGGAGCATCAAGATCACATTAAGATCACATTAAGATCACAACAAATCACCCAGCAGTGCAATAATTGACTGTCCAAAATTATCACTCATCTTTTATAAAAAAAGAAAGTACTTTAATGCACTCAAAAATGAAACACTACACCACTAGAGGATAGGTTATTAATCGACCCCCATGAGAGCAAAGGCAACCTCCCTAACAAATAAAAAACTTCTATAAAACTTGCGTTATCCAGTAGACCCCCTGAGGGGAGCGTGGGAGATAGACGTTGGACTCCTGGAAGACGACGATTGGGAACAGGTGATCCAGAGCCCCAGGGAGATCGCGATAAGGGCCTGGTTTAGGCTTATCCAGCTGCGTGTCCTGCACAGATCATATGCATCAAGAACGAAATTGCACAACATGGGCGAGGGGATATCCAGATATTATGCGAGGGAGTGCGGGGAGTTTGGCTCCTTCTTTCACATAATCTGGGAATGCAGAAAGGTACACAACTACGGGATGGACATTATGTCACGAGTAACAAGTTCAGAGATCCCAGTGGAGCCCCGCTGGTTGCTTTTATGTGTGACTGGCGAGGACAAATGGGCGAAATATACATTAATAAGGCTTAGAATAGCAGCAGTAGTGGCTAAAAGGAATATCGCCCAACTTTGGGGGTCCAGTCGGGCGCCAGATTGGAGAGACTGGGAAAAAGATATGGACTGGAGCGCAGGAACGGAGAAGGTAATATACCTAAGCAGGGGCTACCCCCACAAATGGAAGAGAGTATGGGGGCCCTGGCAGAAATACCGGGGATACTAGACTACTAAGCTACGGAAGCAGGGTGGAGGGAATGCGGCATGCACAGAATGACCCAAGGATTGCAATACGATCCATATAATTGAATGACCATCCATTGAAATTGAATATGTATTGATTCTGTCAGTATTAGGGATATGCAAGTCATGCTATGATGTAATGAGCATTTGTTATTAAAAGATTATTTTATTTTTAATTAAACACTACCCACTACAATATGATGGTACAAATTGAAACCTGGGATCGGTGGCTCCTCATCAAGTGGATATGTCCCTTTTCTACCACCTTCCATTAACTAGGTATAAGATATGGTACGACAGGTTTCAGGCGCAGGTGCAGTGCTACCCCTCTCGTTCAGAGTTTGTGGACTCAGTTTGAGTATTGTCTTGGCATGTAAATCTCACTAATGCCAGTCCTTTTCTCCTGCAGGTTGATGCCAGGACCCGCAGCATGCACCAGGTCCCTCTTCTGCAAGAAATACACAATGACTGAGAGAGTGTGTAGATACTCTGATCCAGTCTTTGGAAGCAGCAAATGCTGATGCTTCTACCCAAAGTATGATATGTGGCAGGCTCCAGTGTTACTAGCAGTCTTCAGTCATTAGCAGTCCCTCTTCTGTGCACAGGGTGTGACTTGCGGCATCTGGGATCATGGGGCCACCATACACACTTCTAACTTCAGCAGTGCAGCTCAGATACCACTCACCACGAAGGGACAGCTACTTTGTCCACACAGGTACAGTCAGTTGTCACAGTGGCGCAGTATGCCTTGGCCACATATCCCTACTTGCAGCAGCATTGATTTTCTTTGGGCACAAATGTTCCGGGTGAAAGAGAAGCAGTTTGCTCAGGCACCATTCAGGACAGTGCCATGGTACAGGATGCTTACAGGGCCGCAGTGGCACTGTCCAATCGGACATACTTTGGCAATTCCACAGTAAAGCCGCTTCAAGCAAGAATCAACGCTCCAATTCAGATGCACATCGGTTGCTCTCTCTCTTGAGTCTGCCAAGTTGAATTGGCCTCTAAACAACAGCACTCATGATTTGGTGCTGCTCTGCTTGTTCAGATAATATCAAAGAGTTTGGATGCTCAGTCTGGGAAAGATTCAAATCTAACCAATTGAAGGAAAAGACTATAAGGGGCTGCCTTCAACTCCAAACTGCTTAGTAGGGACCAATCACTTCTCTTGAGCCGCGACATTATCCATATGGGAACCCAAAAGCTGCAGAGAAAATATGTGATGATTAAGTCTTGACGTGGTGCAGAAAAAGGAACTCTGAAGCATGTGCTTCCTGTTGTACAGCAACTGAATCGATTGGACTGAAAGTCACTTTGATCTCAGGTTCTATTGTTCCTCAAAACATTTGTACAAAATCCTCATGCGTAACTGGGCATTTGGCAGAAGTCCTATGTAAAATCTAATTAAACTCAAAAGAGATGATCTGTCACTCATTGGGTTTAGAAGTGGACTGAAGGTGCGAACAATTGTCCTGAAAAAAGCAATAGTCTACTCTCTTAAAAAACACACTCCGTCTTTGGGTCTGGAACCCCTCTGCAATATTGGATAACTCGTAATGGTGATGGTTTGCCAATGTTGATGTGGAGATATTGTTTTTAGTGTTAGTAGATACCGGTTTGCTGTCAACTTTTTGAGGGGGAAGAAAAAAGGCTTGAAACTTTAAATGATCCGTATTTTTTAGATCTGCTGTTTTAAAGTGTACATGCACTTTCATCCACTAGCATTTTAAACCTGCCCTGCACTAAAATAGAAAACAGTCAATACTTATATGTAGCTTCTTTGGATAAGCAATGTGCTGTTACAAGTATCCATATGCATTACTATAGCATTTGCACTTTACTTTTGAATTACATGCAGCTCCAAGCATCATATGCACTAGTTTAGCACCCACACTTTATCTGTTGATCATAATCCATATAGGAAGCCCCAAAATTTCGAATAGTAAGCTTAGCTCTGTACTGGACCTGACCTAACCTATTAATTGTCTTGTGTTTTTATTAATTTAAACACAAATGTAAATCTAAATTCTCCTGCAAATGCCCAAAGATGCAATTAGAGATTGGCACCCACCTAATTTGTGTTTCAAGATGTGTTCTTCACGTGTATGTATGAATTGTTTTTTTCTTTGTATCTTTTATGGTTTTTTAAACCGAATAAAGATTATTGGATTGATGTGGAGATATAGTACTTGCAGAAATGTATTTTAGCTTCAGAATTTGCTTCAGTTGCCAATTAATTGAGGTATGAACAGATTAAGATTCCCTGGATATAAATATAATAAATTACAACCACTAGGCATTTAGTGAATGTAAAGATAGCTGACAGTAAGACAGACAGATGGACTCTGTACTGGTAATAGTTCTTCCCAAGCCAAAATGTGAGGAACACCCGTCTCTTCTACAGGGTGTATGTATACATCCTGTAGCTATATGAAACACATCCACTCATCTCGGTGAAACAGGGGAAGATCCTGAACATTCATCGGAAAATGAATTCCGGAATCCTTTTCTGGCTGATTTCCTTCAATTCAGATTCTGGTTTAAGACCTTCCTTTGGACAGAAAACTATCAAGTCCTAGTGTGTCTGTTTTTTCAGAACAATTTCAAAATCTTAAGCAAGACATTCACCTCCTCTGCCAGTCAATCAAAATGAAAAGCATCCACCACCCTTAGAAAAAAGAATATATTTGCAACCTGTTCTAGCACTTCTTAGACTTGGCTATCACCAATTGGGGTCCCTTAAACGGTTCTGGACTAATTGCTGCACTGGGCATAGCCTAGAGCACTGCTTCTCAACCATTTGACTTCTGCGGCCCACCCACTATCAGCCTCATGCATCAAGCCCAAATCCAGTCGGTAAAATACCGATTCCTTATTAGCTCCCGGTATTAAGTAAAAAATACCCAATCCCAATGCATCAACCCAAAAGCAGAAATCGCTATTTAAGGAATCCTTAAATAGCGATTCTTTAAATAGCGATTCTTTAAATAGGGATTCCTTAAATACCGATTCCTTAAATAGCGATAGCATTTAAGGAATCCCAAAGTGAGATTCCTTAAATGCAATGCATCAAAGTTAAAAAATTAGCGATTTCGCTAATAGGGGGAGCAAATTACCATGAAGATGAACTGCATGGTAATTTGCAAAAACTTTGAAAAATGCACTTTTGTGCATTTTTCAAAGTTTCATGTTGCGCACACACATGCCCTTAGAGCATGTGTGTGTGCAACATATGTGCACATATCATTTTCAGG
Organism: Triturus cristatus; assembly: GCF_964204655.1. Classification (NCBI taxonomy): domain Eukaryota; kingdom Metazoa; phylum Chordata; class Amphibia; order Caudata; family Salamandridae; genus Triturus; species Triturus cristatus. The sequence goes on from NC_140589.1 coordinate 879,792,205, forward strand.
GGTGCAACAGGGTGTCCTTTTGACACCCTGGCACCCTTGAAAGTGCTCCCGCTATTAGCGATTCGGTAATACCGAATCGCTAATACAGAATGGCTTTACATTCATTCCTATGGGCCTCCAAGCCCATAGGAATGAATGGGTAGGTATTCCTTATTACCGATTCGGTATTACCGATTCGGTAATAAGGAATATTAAGGAATCGCTATTTGAATAGCGATTCCTACATGCATAGCCTTTTGCTATTCCTTATTAGCGATTCCTTATTTTTCGCTAATAAGGAATCGCAAATGGCATTGTTGATGCATAGGCCCCTAAATCATTACTGGAATCCGGGGACCCCCCACTGAATCATTACTGGAAGAGAGGACCCCGGTCTAAGCATTGTCGATGATTTGAACCGCAAAACAATACACTAAAAATACAGAAGAAAGCATCAAACAAATAAACAAATTATGACACATTTTATTATATTTGCAAACAAAAAAAGAAGTTTGAGCTTTTCTAAATTCTGTTTGATGCACCTGCGCTGCTCCCACGAACCAATTTGAGGATACCAATTAAATTTTTTGCCACTAATTTCAAATTCCTTCACACTTACAGTACGTTCAAAAAATGTCAATTGTACATTTATCTTCTTTATTTATATGCACTGTATTAATCTGTTTATATTATTTAATTTTCTAAGCAGTTGCAGACCCCTGAAGGAGGCGTCGCGGGCCCCCAGGGGTCCCCAGACCACAGGTTGGGAATCTCTGGCCAAGCATGCAGAGGACCTTTATCTATGTCTCCATCTCCCCCTTTTCCAGAGAACACCTCCTACATTTGACAGACTTGCAATTCACCAAAGTTCAAGGGTAGTGGGAGTGACATCACACGCCTTTGGACATGCCTCCCCTTTTTCTGCTGGCATCACAGGAAGTTACAACACAAAACCTATAGCTCTGACATCATCGCAGAAGGCGACATCATATGACCGCTGACAGAACTGTTGCAACATGGAGGGGTGTCACATGACAATTGGCCCAACATCATTATAAAAGTACAAGATACATAGAAAAACAGAGAGTGTAGTAACCTGAAGAGGGTATTCTGTTTACCAGTCATATACTTATGAGGGACTTGCATGATGTAATATGGTGCAGCCATGATAAGACATGGATACAGCCCTGAACCCAGAGTCATTATAGATCTGGGGTACCTTTGTATATTTTATCCTAAATATAGTCTTAATTTACAAATAATAAGGCTCATGCTCAAGCACAGTTCAAGAGGTTGTGTCACAGCCTCATATGCCCAGACATACAATTAGAACTGTCATATGATCAGTTAAAGTCTCAGGTACTCCAGTGCACCCTAAATAGCAAAGTTAAAGTCTTTAATGCCGAATGAAGTGTCAGATGCTTGCTTCAAGTCCTCAGATTATAGCTTCAGAGGACAGCATTTTTTGCCGGTGTACCTTTATCATCCCCTTTTGTTTGTTGAACAGTAGCATGGTAAAGTATGTATGTTAGTCCTAAATGAGGACCGCGCAATTTCCTTCAAATACCCCCACATGTTTAGAGCAGCACAGTCATCAGCTCATATGCTTTAGACAGTGCAGATACCATAACTTCTACAATTGAAAAATCCAGCACTGCCAAGAGTCCAAACCCGCGCTGTAACCATATCAATATACTGATGCCACTATAGCGATCCGAGCAAAAAGAGCTAACGATGGACGGAATGCTGAACAAACCAAACATTCACCCCTAGTCACAGATCAAGGTTTAATCCATGATTTCTTTTTCTCACCACGCCACCCAGTTTGGACCCAGGCCATATGCAAATTAGTCTGTCTTGATGCCCATGGAAACAGTCCGGCCCGAACTGCCAGGCCAGGTCCTCCCTGGACCGGTAACAAGAATCCTGAGACCAGTATCGGGTTATCACTTCTCATAAGCCAGGCTAGCTTGAAACGAGTGACACAGTGAGCACAAGACTCACGTCTGGGCATACCATTGCCACTCAGAGTGACAAAAGCAAAAAACAATAAAAAATGGACTTGGCATTAGGCCCAATAACACACTGCTGGTTTTAGTAGGTCTTCTTTACCTGTGGTTTCGGTTATTATTTCAGTTAGTTTCCTTGTACTGGATGATTGCAGGGCACTTCCAAGTCATGTGGCAGAACCCTGCATCCTATCACACAAACATATATGCGCCATAGAGATAAGCAAATATTTATTTTAAAAAGTTAGCATACATTTAGAAATGTCTTGCATGGAGTGTCTGGCACCATCTCTATGACTGGTGAACCATGTTATTGCTAGGACAGTGCCACCGGTACCAAATTGTGAGTGAGGCAAAGAAGGTGCTCCCGAAGGCAACAGCTAACTGACATCCATAGAGAAACGTATATGGTTCAGTGTGGCGTATTTTGCTGACTTTGTAAGGAATTATACTTGAGCAGGACTTGTCTCACAGAGTAATCTGCTGATGTTGTCTGATCACATCCAGGGCAGACCAAAGCAAAGCTACATGGGAGTACCCTGAATCCATCCCATACACCAGGGATCTACCTCTGAAGGGAATAACTGTTTAGCATTAACAGGTAAAGGCACACTTGCAAAGTTTGAGTGGGTCAGATGAGAGGCCAGAATATACCTGAAGATAAGATTTTATTTTTGGATTCCTTACCAACCAAAAGAAAACCAATTAAAGTTAACACGATCAGTTTTGGGTGTGTAGGCACATATGCATACATTCTGAATACGTCATTAAGTTTAACAAAATATTAAAACTATGCATGATTGCACAAACAGGCACAATTTTTAAATGAGTACCACTTACAGGTCTCACTTTGTCCAAAAGAGGCATGCCTTTACTTTGAACAGCATGGAACTGCAGCTGGTTGAATTCTGTAGCAATTCTTTCCAAAATCTGTCCAGTCAAAAGAGGGCTGTAAAATAATGGACAAAAGTTTGTATCCACTGGTTGTTTTAGAAAATGTACATTGGATTATCTGGCATTACTGTTTTGAAGTTCCCCTTGCATTTCTGCGCATCAATTGATTAAGATTTATAGCAGAAAAGAGTCCATAACATCTGATCACCTTATACAAATATAGAAATAACACCCTAAAATTGAATCTTGTGCATCTTACATATGCAAAATAGTTTAGATAAAAAGGCAATTAAGGTGAACAGCTTTACAGCATAATTCCGTAACAGACAATCCCATTAGAATGCCCACCTAAATTAGGCTTAGCAGCAACTCCCGTCCCTACATTCGAGTCAGTCATTCCATTCATCACCATGCTCTACATATGTAGCTTTATATAACAATACATCTAGGAGAAGAAACCACACCTGAAATTAATAAAGAGAATTAGCAAAGCCAGTACATTTGGCAAATAACTAAGCGCTTGGATGCATCCATCCAAGTAGTCACATATTGATGCACTCAGTCACACATCCTTGCACTCACATATTTAATAACCAATACCATACCACGCAGACTTACTTTCATTTATGAGCCAGAACTATTGGCTTTGTTACTAGTTTTTGAGAGGTGCTGGGAGTGCATCTAGTACTTTGTGACTGATAATCTGTGAAGCATGTGAGATTGCTGTTGGTAGTGCGTACCTACTGGTATGGGAAGGGTGTGAGAGTGCTGTCAGTAGTGTAAGACTGCGCGTCTCAGAGGTGTGAGTGCTGCCTGCAGCGTGAGACTGCTACTCTGAGAGGCAAAAGTGTGGTCAGTAATTTGAGACTACTTGGTGAGAGGTGTGGGAGTGCTGCTGGTAGTGTGCGACTGGTAGTGCGCGAGGGGTTTATGAGAGCTGTCAGTGTAAGAAAAGTACTCTATGTGGGGTGTGAGCACCCCCATTAGTGTGAAACTGCTAGTCTACGAGGGTTGGGTGTGCTTTTAGTAATAGAATGAAGTCACTCCGTCATGCGCTGGGCTCAGTCTTCCCAGACGTCGCCTCCATCCCGGAGTCTTCCCCCCTGGAGGATAGAGTGCTGGATGGCCACGTTCCGGATAGCACGATCTCCCTCATTTACAAAAAATTGATTAATGACCGCTCGGGCCTGCTGACCGGCCTCCGTGAGGCTTGGGTTGCCGACGGGCTGGAGTTGGACGACGAAGACTGGATTTCCGCGGTGGCCTCTCCGAAGGAGGTGGCCATACCGGCTCGCCTTCGCTTCGTCCAGCTTAAGATACTCCACCGGGTTTACATGACGGGGCCAAGGCTTCTGCGTATGGGTTATGCTGAGGATGGGTTGTGTAAGCGTGGGTGTGGTGCTTTGGCGACTTTTTTGCATATTTTGTGGGAATGCCCGAAGGTGGAGCGATTCTGGCGTGGTGTGCATGAGGTCCTGCGTCTGGTTACGCATGTCGCGCTGTTGCCTGAAGCGAGGAGATGCCTGCTGAATGTGTGGGAACCAACTGATTACTCGGTTCCGCAGACGCGATGGGTGACTCTGGGATATATGATAGCTAAACGTGACATCGCTCAACTGTGGGGATCCCAGCGGCCCCCGGCGGTGTCGGCCTGGAAAGAACATATGGATTGGTGCATGTTCCGAGAAAAGGTGGTGTATGTGGCGAGGGGCAAGCCTGGGGCGTGGGTGAAAATATGGGGCCCCTGGAACGCCTACCGCGGGGGTATCTGCGAGCCACCACTGCTGCCTGCTGCCTCACCGGCTCCGTCCCCCTAGTTGACCCCCAGCCCCGGGCACAGAGTCCCCCCAGTCCTGGACTTGTTTCCCTTCCCCCTCTTTAGATTCCTGTAGATGGTCGGGGTCCCTCATTTGAGGAGCACGTGTGGTTACCTTCGATTGCGGGTTGCCTTGCGGGTGTGGTTTTTCTATATTGTTGTGTTTGTATAAAATGAAACCGTATTGTGGGCTTAGAGTCATGTGGCCCACGTCGTTGCTGCCTCCTGATTTACTTCTCTGCAACGCCAAGTGCCCTTTTGTAAGTTCGTCAGGTGCTCCTGTCACACTAGCGGCCGGCCGGAAGGTTGTAGGCCCATACTTGTATATACTTGATATTGCAATAAACGGTTTCAAAAAAAAAAAAAAAAAAAGAATGAAGTCACTGTCAGCCTGTGAAGGGTGCGAACGTGCTGTTATTAGTTTATGACTGCTTTTCTGTGAATGGTGCGAGACAGCTGTCTACAGTATGAGTCTGCATGTCTCATGGATGTGAGAGGTGTGAGTGTTGTCTGTAGAGCGAGACTACTGCTCTGAGTGGTAAAAGAATGCTGCAGGTAGTAAAGATCGCTAGTTTTTTAGAGGCTGTAAGCAGTGTGATACTAGTAGTGTGTGAGGGTACTTCTAGCAGTGTGCCACTGCAACTCTGAGGAGCAATAAAGTGCTAATAGCGGTCTGCAACTGCTAATGCTAATTTAGTGGTATCAGTGCTGTCAGTAAGCGTGGCTGTTCGCCTGCAAAGGATATGACAGTACAATTAGTAATATGTAAATACCAGGTATGACCGCTTTACTGAGTGGGTGGCTGCAAGTCTGTGAGGGGTTTGAGAGTGTTGTCAGTAGTGTGAGACTACTACTATAGGAAGGGTGTGAGGTTGATGTACGCAGACAGCTATGCTGTGTGGTGGATTGAGAGTACTGTGTACAGTATGAGATAGCTGCTCTGAGACGGGGGTGAGAGTGCTATCTGTAGTGTGACTGGAAGTCTGCAAGTGATGTAAAAGTCTTGATACTAGAATGCATCTGCTAGTGTAAGGGCCGCGAGAGCTGTTGATAGGGCACGACTGCTACTTTGCGAGGAGCGTTACTGTGTGGTTGATAGTGTGTGACGTATATTGAGTAAAGTGTGTAAGAATGCTGCTAGTGTGAAACAGCTACTCTTCTGTGTGGGTGTGACTGCTGTCAGGAGTGAGACTTCCAGTCAGTGTGGATTGTGATATAGCGGTTTGGAGTATGAGACAACTAGTTTTTTAGGGGGTGACAGGGCTGCCAGTAGTGTGAGGTTGCCAGTCTTAGAGAGGTGTGAATGTGTTTTTCCAATGTGCAGCTGCTAGTCTGCAAGGGGTGTGAGAGTCCAGTTAGTAATGTGTAACTGCCAGAATGAAGATGTGATTGCTTTAGTCCGTGATTGATTGCTCGACTGTCAGGGGTTTGAGAGTGTGCATGGTAATATGAAACAGCTGCTGTATTGTGGATGTAAGAGAGCCTTGTGCAGTGTGAGACAGCTACTCTGTAAAGGGTGTGAAAGAGCGCTGCACAGGGTAAGAGCTACTCTGTGAGGGGGTCTGAGAGTTTTGCCAATTCTATAAGACCTCTCGTGTTTTGGGGGTGACAATGCTGTGAGTAGTGTAAGAATGCTAGCAGTGTGCGTGTTTAGCAGTGGGTGACTAGTTGTCAGTGATTGGTGTGAGATTACTGTTGGTGCTGTTTAACTCCTAGTTTGATGGGTGTGAGAGTGTTCTCTGCACTGTGACTGACACTATGTCAGGCTTGTGTGAGTGCCATCAGTAGTGTGAGACTTCTAGTCTGCGTGAAATGTAATAGCCCTGCCGGTACTCTGCGAAACTGCTGATCTGTGAGAGTGTGGTCAGTAGTGAGAGACTTCAGTGTGGGGAATGTGTGCAAATGCTAGTGTAGTATTTCCCCTTCTGGGCCAACTTTGGTTCTCCCTTGTTTATTCGTGTTAGCTGCTTTAGGCTGCCTTTGATTCACAGCCATACATAATAATTGTGTTTTGTGACATGATAGTATTTTAGAAATATGATGCGCATATTATTTGTTATTCGGTGACACTTCTTGGGATTCAGTCTGAACATTTCATACATGGTCGGACAACATGGTGTACTATTTTTTTGTGCCCGGTCAGCAACATCTCCTAACAGTTTTAGACACAACACAGTAGCACTGCTGCAGTTTTCAAACACAACAGTTCTTATAATATAAAATAAACTGTGGAGGTTAGAGGGGAGAATTCCAGCAGAAAGACCAGTTTACAGCTATGATGCGGACCATCTAACCAAACATACCAGGAATGGGGTTCGGCAATAATCACAGAGATCACTAATATATCCCTTTGCTCACACAGTGAGGGGAAATCTAGATAGATATACTAGTTGCCATGGTCAGGTTGTCCGTTGTTCACAGTCTGTTAGTAATGTAGATTATTTTGCTCAGCTGTATCTGTTTACTAATCGCAGCAACCATGCATCAAAATAGACAATAGTTTCAATAAATATATTGTAAACCCTCCTTTTTGTTAGGGCTCACGCCCTGCGTTGCAGTGCGCAGCACTGCTCGTGCAGGCGAGAGCCCTTTTGTAGGGGGTTTAGAAACGGAGCCTGGAATCGCACACGCTCGTGCGTGTGCTTTTCCTTTTGGCATCCGGGATTGGCCTTTGAGTGAGTGTTTTTCTCAAAGACGGCACGCAATAGGCCAAAGGCGGACGCATTGCTCCGCCCATGGCCTATTGGTGTCTATTACACGCACCAAAGGCCATGTGGTTTTAATTATCGTGCCCAGACACGGGCGCGATAATTGAAAACACATGTTCGCTGTGGCTCGCGCGCACCACTCGCGGGCGTGTGTTTTTTTACAATAGCGATCACTTTCGCGATCGCTTTCAGTGCCGCTTGTTGCCTATTGTTTCAGTCTTAAATGCCTACTTGCTCTAAACTTGTTAAAGTAGGAACAGTATTAAACCTGGGATTAGCCATATTATTGCAGACTGCAATTATCTGTTCTTTATGCATTTTTAATGAGAAAGCACAGCCAGCAGAATGATTTAATGAGCTCAGACTGGCTTTTGGAACGCTGCTTTCGCTGTGCAGACCACCATCAACAAGAAGTAAACACAGGAGGTTTATGTGGAAGGCACCCGCCGAGTAGCAAGAGGGAAGAGGGGGTGTATCTGGGTGATGGCCGTCGCTGCCCTTCTTGTTCAGAAGGCCTTGCTGCTGGGCCCGGAGCGCAAATATCTCATTAAATTCACGTGAAAGCAATTACAACAAGAAGGGGCGAGGGGTATGGCCTACTAAAAAGCATATTAAAGGTTAAATTAGCGACACAGGGCTTCGGGGTTGCATAAGGAAACTATTCTTTGTTTCAGTGAAAAATCTAAAAGAATTTGCAGCTGCAGTCATCTGACAGCAGTCACTCCTCCGTGGCTTTCAAGGATACTATTGTGAGAACAATGTAAGGGTAACAATTAGTAAAGTGGCACAGCATGGTTTGGATTAGTCTAAACTATTTTCAGTCAAGAGCTGTCTGACCTAAGCTCGTGGCTTCAAGGTAATGAGACATCTTGCCATGAGACTCCATAGTCACAGTGTGAAATACCTGTGGGTCCGCTCAGTTCATCAATCTCCCAATGTCAATAAATCCTCTGTAATTCATCAGACACTGCACTTAACTATCACCACTGCCAAACATACATATAGATCATTGTACTCAAATCCGATGTTTTCCTATAAGACGAAGTATTGGAGGAAACATTTGCGCTATGTCTCAAGTCAGTACTGCTGCCCCATTACGCCTCCCAAAGCTACTGCCTAGTTCCTTTCTCCCACATTTTGCCCTATTCCCTCCCCTGGTACCACTGACCCAATCCTTCCTCTCAGTCATTCTGTCCTATTCCCTCCCTGGTGCATTCAGTCTGCACACTGCTCTCTGTTAGTTACCGCAGATGTAGCCTTCCTAGTTCTAAGCAAGCGCATTGCTGACCTTTTGAACTTTTAGTTTTTGGTAGTTTTACTGGCTGTCACACCACCATTCATTAACATGCAGCAGACTCTTGTTTGTGCAGTTTAAGTTTGCGGTGAAAATGTCCACATATTGGTTCTGCAATAGGTGTTGCTTTTGGTATTGTAAATAACAATGCTTTTGAATTTTTTTTATAAAACGCATTGCCATTTACAATGCCAATAGCTCCAAAACTCGCTGTTGCAACACCTATTGCATTGTAATGCGTGTACAGCTCTCAACATCTTGGAAATAAAATATATATTGCATTAACATAAGTGTATGCTATTAGCATTAGAAATCCATTATATTTATGTTGTTAAAAAAAAAAAAAAACATTAATAAAAGCCATTACCATTTCCAATAGCTCACACTTGTGTAAATGCGATGCAATAGATTTCGCATTTACAAAACTTTTAGCTATTAGCATTTTTAATTACAATGCCTTTTATTTATGTTTTACAAAAGAAGAAAAAAAATGTTATTTACAATGTCAATAGCTCGAAATAATGTCAGTGCGAGACCTATTGCATTGTAAATGCTTGTCTTTCTTCTGTTTACTATGGACAAGCATGAGTGAGAACAAAAGGTGATTATCCGTTTCCACGGTTCCCTTGGGGACTAGAGATTCAGTTTCTTAGTTTGCTGAAATCACCTGCTACTCTGGAAAGGTTAGGAGGGCGGGTGAGGCACTGTGAGCTAATCGGATTTGGGCCTACAGGTACTGACGTTGTAGAGTCCCTACATTCAGACGTCCTGTTTTACCAAATCACAATTCTATCTCCAAACAGAATCCCTGCAACACCAGTTTTTGAAGGGTTTTAGAATGGTCCTGGTAGAGCACAACTGCTAGTCTGAGAGTGTTGTTGGTAATGTATGAATGCTAGTCTGAAGGTTTGAGTGATGTTGAGTCTCTGAAGGGTATGATAGTGCTCTTAATAGAGTGAGACTGTGACTGTGCACAGTGCGACAAGGCTATGCTGTGAGAGGTGCGAGTTTGCCATCTGCAGCACCATTGATACTCTGAGTGAGGTAGGAGTCCCATAGGTAGTGAATGATTGATAGTCTGAGAGGGTGTTAGTGCAGTCAGTAGTGCATGACTGCTAGCCTGTGAGGGGTGTAGGATCACTTCCGTTATTGTGACAAGTCTTGTGTTTGAGAATAATTACTGTCAGCAGTGTGAGACGGCTACTCTTTGACGGATGCGAGTGCGATTGGTATTGTGAGACTGCTAGTCTGAGAGTGTTGTTGGTAATGTATGAATGCTAGTCTGAAGGTGTGAGTGATGTTGAGTCTCTGAGGGGTATGATAGTGCTTTCGATGGAGTGAGACTGTGACTGTGCACAGTGTGACAATGCTATGCAGTGAGAGTGCCATCTGCAGCACCATTGATACTCTGAGTGAGGTGAGTCCTGTAGGTAATGTGTGATTGATAGTCTGAGAGGGTGTGAGTGCCGTCAGTAGTCCAAGACTGCTAGCCTGTGAGGAATGCGAGTCCTGTAGGTAATGCTTGATTGATAGTCTGAGAGGGTGTGAGTGCCGTCAGTAGTCCAAGACTGCTAGCCTGTGAGGGATGCGAGTCCTGTAGGTAATGCTTGATTGATAGTCTGAGAGGGTGTTAGTACAGTCAGGAGTGAAAGACTGCTAGCCTGTGAGGGGTGTAGGATTTCTTCAGGTATTGTGACAAGTCTTGTGTTTGAGAATAAGTACTGTCAGCAGTGTGAGACTGCTACTCTGTGACGGATGTGAGTACGGTTAGTCTGTGAGGTGTGTAACAGCACTGTCGGGAGTGAGACCAGGCGTTTTTGGGGAGTGTGAGAGAGCAGTCACTAATGTGTCTTGGGGATGAAAGAGCGTGACTATTACTGTAGTGTGAGACTGTTCTGTGAGGAGTGTGCAAAGGCTGTCAGTAGCATGAGATTACATACGTATGATGGGGGTAAGGGTGCAGTCTGTAGTTGGACTGTTACTTTGAGTGATGACTGTGACCTAGGATAATGGGAAAAGAATCTCATGGGCCTTTTGTTCAAGTACCCATTTTAAGAAGGGTATTGTTGCAAGGCAAGGTTCACCTGGATGTTGAATCGGTTGAAAAGTAATGTGAAACCAGGAGTTTTGTCAGATGCAAACGCTACACTTTCTGGGGGGAGAATCAGTTCTATTGATAGCCATCACTGACAAGAAAGCTTTTATGAGAAAGTAAACAAAACCTGACATTCTTTAATTTTTTCAAAGGTCAACAAGGACACCATGAAGCCCGTTTGAATAGGACATGTTCAGAACTAATCATGGGCCAATTCACAAAGGAACTTCACAAAATTCACAAAAAGATTCCTTGCATGTGTAAATGGATTATTACTGTGGGGTGATTTCTCTGCCACAAATGAGGCGAAATCCATTATCATAAACCACACACAAGGGTAGGAGATGGACGTTACAAGGCGTGCCTTCAAAGTTTGTGCATGCCCACATACAAGTATGTTTGCAGGCATTCACTAACTGAAATCAAACCCTTCCCATACTGGAGATGGTCAGAAAGTTACTCCATCCAATGATAGGTACAAAGAATGGACTCCGAGATAGCTATGTTTGTAGGGGAAGGGTTCTCGCCATGGGGACAACAAGGCAACCAGAAGTTGCACTCATAATGATCAGCTCAATATTTATAAGCAATAGCAACTACAGTAGAAGGGAGACAACTCTTCTGATACCAGCTAACCCCAGCATCCAGGGATTTAAGCTGTAAAGAGGGGAGCTCGCTTGCACTCAGAATGGGACTTCAAACCCACACTGGTAGTATTCCTTCAACTCCTTACTGCAATTTACTTAGCTAATTTAGACGGTAAGGTGTTTCCACTCTCAAGTTACTCATAAGAGTACATCAACCAGACAGAACCTCTACTTGGTGTCCCTTTTCATAAACTATTATAGCACCTTGGCACTAAAGTCTCTGACAAGCAACATAAACACTTATAGCATCTCTGTTGCAAGTATTTAACTCCTTAAACAATTGATAGCTACATATATGATGTCTCCTAAAACTCTAAGTGTTTATTTTTTTCTTTGATCCCAGTGGGACTTAACCTTTTAAGTGTGGGCGTCGGCCATTGGCCAACACTGGAGAGGTGAATTAAGGCCCCTCTGGTGCGCTGTACCAGAGGGAGTCCTTTATTTATTTTTTACATCAGGCTACTCTGGAAGAGCTGCCCGAGCTTTTTTTCTTTCTTTCTTTCTGCAATGACGATCGGCACTCAGGGCACACTGACATCATTGCAGTAAAATTGAAAGTAAAAACGGGCCAATGCGCTTGTTTTACTCTCTCTGAATCAGTGCTTGGGTGCTCATCTTAGCAACCCCAGGCATTGAATCTCACAAGAGAGGTATCGTTGAAAAGGGAAGAATCTGCCCTTTCCAATGGTATCTCTGCCCAGTGGATCCCTGCTCAGAGATCGCCACAGGAGGGCGATCCCTAAGCATGGATCTACCCACTAGTCACCAGCGATAGGGGAAGCGGCCCCTTGGGCAAGGGCTCGTGCTCCCCCTTGCCTATTTTTATATTGCAGTCTTTCTTTTAATAGAAGTCCCCACGCCAGAGTTTCCATTGACCTTGGTTTGATACGTTCCAGTCACGGACACTCGACCAGCCATATAAGTGGGAAGAGTTTTTATTGGCACAAGTGGGGTAACGATGGGTGATCGGAATTGTGGGGATTCTTGAAGTTTCCATCTAATCAATTTAAGGAAAACACGTGTTTGAGGCAAAATTTGAGGTTTGCATTGCACTGCTGGTAAAAATAAATCGCATGGGATCCACACAAGGCACACCACCCTGGATTCCCCTAGTTGTCTAGTTTAAAAATATTACAGGTTTGCTAGGTTTATCTAGGTGCTGGCTGACCTAGGGCTACCCACTCTAGAAAACAAGCATTGGCATAGCCAATAGGTCTCGCTTTTGGGACCTTATAAGTATTTAGTTGTGCAACTGTTACATGGCTAAACACTTATAAGGTCCCAAAAGCGAGACCTATTGGCTATGCCAATACTCGTTTTCTTTCTAATCGCGGCACCGGTGCTTTACTTTTAACATTAAAAGTAAAGTGCGGGTGCCGCGATTATAGCAAAAGTAAAGAAATAGATGTTTGTTTCTATGTCTTTACTTTTGCTATAATCGCGGCACCGGCGCTTTACTTTTAATTTTAAAAGTAAAGCACCGGTGCCGGGATTAGCAAGCTAAAAATGCTACCGCCGGCCACAGCTTGCAGTGCATGTGCTTGAGCAATGCGCGCGCAGCAGTAATCACGCCATATGGCGCCTCTGCTGAAGCACGCGCCCGCGCACATGCACTGCAAGCTGTAGCCGGCGGTAGCATTTTTTAAAGCCCTTACTAAAGTCTCTCCGAGCAGCGCATGTGCGCTGACTCAGCGAGACCTAAAAAGGGTCAGTTGTGAGTGGAAAAATGTGATGTATCCATGTTGCGTGTCGGGCTGGTTCCTGTCGCAGGCATTAGGCCTACCCGCACAAGTGAGGCACCATTTTAATCAGAAGACATGTGGGGGCAAGGAATAGTAGGATATTTGTAATTACCAATTGGATTTCGATGCATTTGTGCCTTCCGTATGTAAGCCAGTTTGTAAGAAAGAAGACATTTTGAAAAATACCCTCTACATCATATGTTCGTAAAGGTACCACTAATTCAGAGATGTACAAATAACCACTGCTCCTAAACTCCATATCTTGTGCCCACATCAGACATACATAGGTTACCTTGATATCTATTGTTCACTCTACATATTTCACCATATGAATTGGTCTATATACTCTGTTCACAATGAAAATGCATTGTACCGTGCAGCTCAGTTGTTGGCTCTGGGTACCTTGGGTTCTTGGAAAAGGGTCTAGCGATGTTCAGATATCTACAAATTAGACACGCCTTACCACAGCTCTCCCAGACATGACAGCTATCCCAGACTCATCCCCTCTGGAGGACAGGCTTCTTGACAGACCATTGCTCACCAAGGCCATCTCACTCACATATAAAAACTATGCAACAATCTGCCAGATACTTTCCACAAACTTCGGGAGAGATGGCAGCTGGACTTGGGGCCTATTGATGACGTTGAATGGCAGGCTGCATTGATGTCTCCTCGGGAGGCAGCCATAACACTCCGCTATAGACTCAAACTACAAATCCTACATAGGTCTTACCTGACAGGAAAAACCCTGCCAAGGAAAGGCTGTAGGACAAATGCACTCTGCCTTCGAGATTGTCAACAAGACGCAACTTTTTACCACAGAATATGTGACTGCCCGAAAGTCAGGCGCCTATGGGAGGGTGCCACAGAACACATCCTAGAGGCCCTGGGGAAGGAACACACCCTTACACCTCGGCTGGGACTCTTGACCATATGGGAGCCGATAGACCTTACAGAAATCAAACAACAGTTCATGACATTAGGCTACACACTGGTCAAGAGGGAGATAGCGAGGAAATGGGGAGTAGCGAACAGACCCTCACTCCGGACGTGGATTAGAGAATATGATAAATATATGACTGCGGAAAAAGAGGTGTTTAAAGCGAGAGGGAGCCCTAACGGTTAAGCAATTGGCATTATAAATGACAATGCCTTTCATTTATGGATTAATAACGAAAACAAAAATAAAATGCATTGTTATTTGCAATGTCAATAGCTCAAACTCGCATACATGCGAGACCTATGGCATTGCAAATGCTTGTTTTTAAAAAGCTATGGCGAATGACTTCACCAACATGAGCATTTTAAACCCCCAATCATTTAGACTATGACGGGTTTTTGTCACGTTTTTCAGTTCTAGTAAGGATATATTCTACAACGTCCGTAATTGTAAAAAATAAAATATTATCCGCTTCTGCGGCAACATTGATACGCTTTATCTGCCACGATCAAAGAAAATATTTGGGAGCAGCGCCACCTTGCGGACAATACAGGAAACTACGTCAAATGTATCTATAAAGCAGTCACCTAGTCAAGACCTTCTCCATTTGTTGCCAAATCCACTGAGTTTTGACAGAAATATCTTAATCGAAGCAACCCACGATAGAGCAATCTCTGAAGCTTTGATTTTGTTTTAAAGCATCATTTTATTGTATATCCATTGCAATATAGTGTTCCTGGCAGGCGTTTAATTTACCTGTCTGCTTCTAATCGACACGGCTATGAAACTTCAAAATGCACCAGAAATCACTGCAGGGGAGAAAGGAAAAAACACAGGTAGCCCCGAAAACTGATTCATCATCTTAACAGTGCTTTGTTTTGAAGGTTATGAAATAGACAAGCCCTAAAAAGACTTGACTCAAAACAACTCGTTTATTTATTGGCTTGTGAAAATGTGTAGCGTCCCTGAGGGGAGCTCGCCAGGAATATGGAATTGATATGCTCATCGCCCAGAACAAGTGCATCTCCTATCCTACACTGGGCTTGGATAACTTTTGATAGTTTTTCCAGTGCCAACTCGCAACATATCCTGACACGCAGTACAATTCAACACAGGATTGTCTGTTTAAATAATTTACAACCTTTACATGCCAGAAACGCCAATAATCAACTGCTTCACCGTCATGAATAATTCTGAACAAGAGACAAGAAAACGAAGGTCTCTGCATTGATCTGTAAAGCTCTCTCTCCTGCACCCTGGAAAGACGAGGCAGGGGAAAAATAGACCGGAAATTAAACCTTTAACCAAGATAGAAATCGGACATCACTTTAGGAATGAAAGACTATAGCAGTGCTCAATGTGTGTCCATGGTTTCCGGTGCTCAGCACCGGCACTTGTTAGTAACAGGTTGCTTCGATGTAGACAATATTGTACCTCAGCCCTGCACATCACTATGTTTGCCTGATTAAACCACGATTTCTCACAAGGAGTCTGCGCTCCATATCAGAAACAGGGCAACTGCAAGTCATGTGAGACAGTGACTCCATTCATGAGCCACAAATGCACCAGTTACCCTTTAAAATCACAGGCTTTTCCCAACCAGATCTAATAAACCGATCAGAAAAACTGAAGGCTCGTTAACTTGAGAGTGGCAAAATTAGAGACAGGGAGAAGCAAGTATCTCAAGCGCCACGATACATATATATCTAAAGTGTACTAGAAAGGTTGCAAGCTCCAGTCTTTCTCTTCTGGCCTTAGGTTCAGTCTGTCTGTGTCCCACAAACCTCCTCAACCATAGAGGGTACGCCATCACCCTAGTTTTAGACCAAACTTGATTAGAATGAGCATATTTAAATACAATGGCCAGCGGTTCACATAACCCTTTTGAAATAAAATGTAAATTAGCTACTTAACAATGATTTCAGCGGCCTCGGACTATCATCCTGATTCCTATCCTTGTCGATTTTCGAGGTGCAACGCGTGCGACGACGCGCTGACTGCGCCGCCGCTTTCCCGAAGTCTTAGCCCGCCCGGATGCCGGAGTTCTTGGTGCCTTTGTTCCCAGCCCTGGACCCTTGCTTTACTGTGGCCTCGGCCGGCCCCCTGGAAGCGTCGCAGTCACCGGACCCGCTGGTGCAAATCTGAGCCCGAGGTCCCGATCCCGCCTCACGACATGTACGGTCGCCAGAAGAGCCGGGAGAGAGACGCCCGGACACCTCCTGTACCCTGCACCTGACGGGCTGGAGCTAGAGGGTAAGCCCCGGTGTGGCGGGTCTCCTACCCCGCTCTGTGGACCACGCTGTGGAAGGCTGCAGACCCCCTTCTTCTATGGTCTAGTCGGCTGCAAAGAGAGCCCGAGGGAGGGGAAGCGACTGCTGGCTTTCACCTGTTGCGGCGCAGACCTGTTGGGAATTGCCTCCTTGTCACGATCCCCCCCCCTGGCCACGGTACCGTTCAACGGTAAAACATGGCGCTGATTGCCTGCTCGCTGCTGGGGGGTGATGCTCCGGTCTCGCCCGCTGCCCGCTTCGCCCTCCCTCTACCAGACTCCAGCTCCCCAGTGCCGTCCCGGATTGCTGCCGTTGTGGGGACGCAGCTTCCGCTGACATACGGCTCCGTTCTGGCTGCCCTGCGGGACTTTCGTCTGCAATTGTGTGTCGGCTTGCAAACGCTGAGTGAGCGGTTCGACTCTACACTGTCTGCTGCGGGCCGTGAGCGCCCCGTTTGTGGTCAACAAGACGTGAGTCTGCCAGTGCTGTGGTCCTCCTGCGGGGAAGCAACGACTGGGTATAACGGTGCTACACTGGTGTCTGCATTTTGCTTTCCCGGCGCTCAGGATCAATCGCTCTCCTGCTCAATGGCAGATACTTTGTTTCCCCGGTCATTGCTGCCTGCTTTGTTGTTGCCTGCCTCACCGTGCCCGCAGGAGTTTCCAGCTGAACTACACCTGGCGACCTCGAGGAACCGTTCACGGTGGCCTACGGCTCCTTTTATGTGGAACTCATGTACTTTACAAGCCAGGTCTGGATTTTATATGGTGTACAAGGGGACCTCAATAGATGATCGGCGGCCATTTTGTGACTCTACTTCTCCATCCTCTCCCAAGTGGCCATATTGTCTTTGTCTGTTCGGGATGCGGGGCATTCACGAGGGGGCGGGTCTAATCGTACGCCCGCGATCGGGCCAGGGCTAGACTACTTTCTATCATCATGGCTTCACGGCCGGGCTGGACCGGGACTGGAATTGTCTACATATGTTGTGCGCACTCGTCGCGATCTGTCTGCCTTCATTTCCTTGGTGTTACATGCTATCTTCACACGACCGCCTTTGGGTGTAGTGGGGTTTCAGTGTGTGGCGGCTTGGTTGGCCGGTGGTGTCGGGCGCTCCGAGGATACGTGGGCTCCTCCTCGCCTCCTTTCTTCTTTCTTCTCTTAGTTTCTTTACTCTATTCCTACTTTCTCTCTCGTCTATATTTCGGGTTCATTGGGCGACAGGCACTATGCTGGGGGGGGGTAGGCCATAGCCTCCGCATTGGTGTAGGGTGGGGGGGTAATTTACTGTTTCTTTTTAGTTCTATGGGCCTCTTTCTTTCATGTCTCTGCGCTATACTTGTTTCGATTCGGGGTCCGGGTGTGGGGTGGATTGAGTGGGGGCGGCTTTTAGGGGGTGCGTATTTACTACTGTGATGATCCTGTTATCTAACTGCATCGCCTTACTGTAGGAGATTTTCTATGGCTGTTTTAATGATGCTGCTGCTCTCCAGTGTATGAAGCCGACTTGCGGACTCGAATCTCCTTGTTTCTATCCTTCACTGACCCTTTTTCTCGATAAAAGTTTTTTTGAAAACCTTAAAATTAACCTTCACTTCTCCTTCCCCCGGTGTCAAGGATCCCTCCAGTGTATGACTTCTGAATCGTTGCTAATCTTGACCTTGACGCACAGGGGATGTATTGTTTGTCTCTGTGCTCAACCGTATCGTGGCCGGCCTGATGGTTGTAGGCCCGTATTTGTTCTTTTACTATGCACAAATAAAGGTTTTAAAAAAAATAAATAAAAAAAAAAAAATAATAAATCACAGTAGAGCATATTAAATCAAATAAAATAGGTTTTGTACAAAAAAAAAAAAAAAAAAAAAAAAAAAACAATGATTTCAGCAACCCTACTTTCGCATTCTTCATCTGGCCTATGTTGTGTAGTGTCCCGAATGCGTTTTTGAGGAGTTTGAAATAAGCATGTTTGTGCATCAGGAACAAGTTGCGCTCACCGAGGTGCGGTGTGGTCCAAGTTCTGTGTAGGAGGATTAGGATGAGGAGGAGTCTGGTTGCAGAGTTCTGGATGGTTTGTATTCTTATCGTGAATTGCTTGAATATCCCAGTGTAGAGGATGTTCTCATAGTCCAACTTGCTGGTGACTAGGGTGTGAGTGACATTTTTCTGGTTTTGTTTGGGAGCCATTTGAAGACTTCCTCAGCATCATTAGGGTGTGGAAGCAGGATGCAGTGACAGCTTTAAATTGTGCGGTCATGTTCGGCTGTGGAGGATGATGAGGATTCTTGAGGTGCCTGGCGTGGTTGCTGGGTGTGGGTCTGAGTTCAGGTGGCTACCAGCTTGCATAAGATCACTAGTTTTGTCTGTGTCGAGCAGTTGGCTTTCATCAAGTTAGCAACTTCGTTAATGCAGGTGGTGAACTTGTTTCTTGTGCTGGGGGATCTTGTCGGAGAGGGACAGTACGTGTAGCATGTTGTTAGCATAGGAGAGAATGTTGATGATGTGTAAGCAGAAGACATTCGCCAGCAATTGCATATACGTTGAAGAGGGTGGGGCTGAGCATTGAACCTTCAGGCCCTCTCTAAATGAGTTTTCAGGCTTCCAAGGAGTGAGGTGCCAGGCTGACAGTTTGTATTCTAGCCGTTAAGGAGCATATCCAGCTGAACGCGGATCCTTGGATTCCCATCTTGTGCAGGTGTCTGATGAGGATGGGGTGTGAGATTATATCAAATGCTTCAGAGCAGTCTAGAAGAAGGAGTGCTGTTGTGTCTCCTCTGTCAAGGATGATGTAAATCTTGTATGTGGCATTGATGAGTGTTGTGTCTGTACTGTGTTGTAAGGTTGAACAAGGCCTGCGCACAAGTCTCCATTTTAGTTACACGTTTAAACTGGACATCTTTTTCAAAACAGTAACTTTTACATGCCTTGCACTTACACGATAACATACTTGGAGATGATTCTGCTTGCAGCACATTTCTTGGTAAGCATTTTATCAAGTCATTTGGACACTCTGTACAAGGCTAAGGAACATTGAACGCGATGCCTTTGCATTTGGTTGTCCAGTTGGAGACCGCTCCAAGTCTCAAGACAAACATTTACATCAGGGCTGCACCTCTCACACTGTCAATCAATCAATCAGGAGTTTGTAGAGTGCACTACTCACCCCTTAGGGTCTCAAAGTGTTGGGATGGGGGTGAGTGCAGCTCCGTTCGGGTCATGCGAAGAGTCAGATCTTGAGGTCATTTCTGAATTGGCGCAGTGTCGACTGGAACAGTGATTTTATTAAATATATACACACCACTTCTGAGCCAAATTAGGCAGAGAAGCACTTCTGCAGATTATCCTGGAACGCTGTGTCTGTGACTGAGATTCAGCCCTGCTGATGCTAACTTTTATCCTGCAAAGGATGGTAGTCTGCTCAACACCAGATCAGCCTCTGGATACATTATACACAGGTATGGGGGTGTTGGTTTGTCCCAAGTGATCTGGCAGAGGGTACTCACACTATGCTCTCGATAGTGTAGATAGTGTTGCTCAAACACACTATGCTCTTGAAAGTGAAGGTAGTGTTGCTTAAATGTGAATTTTCCTTGAAAAGCACAGCCAAGAGGAGTTTGGCAAAACAGGAACAGTTGGTTTAATTAAACACTGCGGCTGGGAGAAAGTTACAGAAGCTGGTCGGAGGACGGTCTCAAAGTACAATTGATTTGAGCGCCATCATGTACATTTCTTGGAGCATCATAAAACAATTTATAGATCCTTTTTAGGAAGAGGAATGTGGGCCTAGCCATGGAGTCATAAATTACTCCCACCTGACAACAAATGCAGGTAGGTCTCAATCTTGCATGGACACGAGGGCCAGTGAATAGCATGTCATGATGTTGGGCATGGGGAGTGCGTGATCACTGGGTGTGCTGTGCCCTGATTGGCTGATTGTTCCTAACGTCATATGGCATCTAACTTTATGGTGTTTTGGGAACGCCCTGCCCTTCGCCCATATGCACTTTATTGGGGCCAATCTCCCCGGACCATTGTGGTGTCACTGCCTATCTGTGGGTTTAATCTGGGTTTTTCCTGTTCACGTGTTTGTTCTGCTGGTTACTTGGCACCCCACCTGTGATCTGACAATCAGTTGCCTCAGGGCTAGATCGCAGGGCCTGCCTAACCATGTATATCTGACTCTGAGTTGATGGAGATGTCATATAGGGTGATTTCGACAACAGTGATAAGATTTTGTTTTTATACACACATTTATCATTGCGTACATCAACATCAATGCTAGCAATAGTATTAGGTAGGGGTATAAATATAATCATAATCACACTGAAATGTTATAAATGGTTGTATGGTTTATCTTTTTCATCATTCTTGTAATGCTGATTACAATACTTTGTTCCATTCTACTAATAATTGCAGCTCACACTTTTTACACAATACAATTGTTTCAGTAAATGTTTGAAAAGCCACTTTGTATCCTTCTTGTGTCTCCCTTGAGAACGCCTGAGTAGCAACGAAAGGGTAGATCGGTTTCCACATTTTCCTTGGGAAATTACAGTGGTCATGTTCTGAGGTTGCAGATACCATCTGGCACCCAGGAAGGTTAGGGGGTTCATAGGGAGCATTGTGAGCTACCTAGGAATTGGGCCAACATACTCTGAAGATATGTGTGGACTCTGCCCCCATATTCTGAAGGTTGAAATGTCCAATACACAGTCTTACTTGATTTGTAGGAACCATATGACATGGTTGTCCGAATGTTGCCTTGGATCAGAAAAGATCCACCATGGCGCAGCTAGTCAGATGCAAAAGAAACAATTGAAGTAATTGCTGGACAATGTAAAAATTCATCCCCAGTCACAAGGATCTGGGTTTAATCCATCATTCTTTTGCCCACCACACCACCCCAGTTTGGACCCAGTCATATGCAAATCAGTCTTGACCCTGTTCATTATGGGAACAGTCCAGCCCGAACTGCCAAGCCAGGTCTTCCCTGGACCGGAAACAAGCATCCTGTGACCGGTTTCAGGGCATCACCGTTCATCAGCCAGGCTACCTTGAATCCAGTGGTGTAGTGAGCACGAGACCCACGTCTGGGCATACCCTTCCCACTTAGCGCGACATATGCAAAAGAAACAATTGATGAACGGAATGCTGGACAATGCAAACATTCACCCTCAGTCACAAGGATCTGGTTTTAATCCATCATTCTTTTGCTCACCACCCTAGTTTGGACTCAGCCAAATGCAAATCAGTCTTGACCCTGTTCCTTATGGGAACAGTCCAGCCAGAACTGCCAAGCTAGGTCTTCCCTGGACCAGAAACAAGCATCCTGCTACCGGTTTCAGGGCATCACCCTTCAGCAGCCAGGCTAGCTTGAATCCAGTTTTGTGGTGAGCAGGAAATACACCATTGTGGTTTATGCTACTGTTTCCGAAGCATAACCCTTTCAGTTTCTACCTACTTGCCCCTTAGGAAGATACCTCAAAGACAATAAAAGTGCATACACTGATAATCTATAGAAGTTTGCCTAACATAAGATGGACCTTGCTACTGCATCATCTGAAGTGTTGTGAAGCTTATGCAGGACATGCATTCTAGAAATATTTACTTTGGTATCCCAGGGTTGTTAAAAATGTATACAGACATATGTTTCATGTGCCAATTCGTACCCAGAGGGATGGGACTGAAGGATCTTTGATGTATCGAACCAATTGGTAGGAAAGTAATTGTAGGTGCTATAATGTAGGATTACGGCAAACCCATCAATGATATTATTCTTCCCATAGTTACCCCGAAACAAACACAAAGCCGAGGCACTTATCACAGGTTTGTCCTACTTCTACACAAGCCTACTCTCAAAATGCAAGTTAAAACGCAATGTTTTCTGTTTCCTTTGGTTGGCTCAGTTTCCCTGCACCTGCACCCCCCCCCAAGATGGAAAATATTTATAACATTAGATACAAAGCATCTTATACCTGTTTGCTTCAACTGAGGAGGTTTCCTTTGAACTCTGAGTGTTTAAAATGGTTTCAATCTTCTCAACCGATCGAATGACCTGAATAAGTCTCAAAACGCACATCTGTAAAACAAAGTAAGAACATTTTCAATAAATATCCATAGTAAGATGTATTTTTCCCCTACCTACCAATCCCAAGGGCAGAAAAAAGGAAAAGTTCATACCCAGAATCTAATGTGTGGGTGGGTAATTATAGCAAATTTGATACTGCATTGGTCAAATACTTTAAAGTTTTATTTACAAAGAGTCTCAGAGCCTCAGTCACAAACTTCTTACATGTCAATTCAAACAGAGGAGCACAACATATGGATCTACAGATGTAAATGAAGAGATCAGGATTTACAGAATCAATATCAGCAGATATGTATGCCTACAGATGAAACTGCGGATAATCCGCCTGTGTGGTAGAATACCTGCAGTAATAGTTTAGTGTTATCAACAGATAAGAGTGTGTGTAAGGAGGGAGGCCTCAAAGTGTAGTCAACACCCAAAATCCATAAACTTGTGGCCATTCAAAGAGTTTGCATGTTGTTTGTTACCCTGAATATACACATACATACATACATTCCTGCAAAAGAGGTTTGTATTAGGGAAATACTTTCCCTGTTGGAAAAGAACACGCACCTGTCCCAATTTTTTGCGTGGCTTGCGTGACTTGCAAATTTGTTGATCTCCATTTCTCATTCCAATACTTATTTGCCTTAAACATCTCTCAGAGTGTTCTTTCAGCTTCCTGGTCAAACCAGAGCGGACTGGATTCTAGTGGGGTTAGTCTTCATCCAGAGCCCAGGAGTACCCACTTCAACTACCACAGCCTCAATTCTTGAATATTCCATACTTGTTTCCATCATTTCCAGACTTGAACCTCATTATCACACATCAGATGTTTGCATACTTTAATTCACTTTAAATCACGGTAGTTATTTTACTTAAAATATTCAGATTTCACTTCTTTATTCTATTCAACTACACCGTGGATCATCTCATGGTTTACCTTCCTCGCACCAATACACATACATTGCAAAGAGGTCACTTTGAGGCCCACAGGTAACGCAAATGAAAATCTCACAAAATAATTTGATGACAACCTAATGAGGAGGTCTCGCCCATCAAAGAAATGGGCCTAAGCCAATCACATAGATATCTCACACTCAACATAATGGGAGAAGTTTTACCTCCTGGTGTGCTTGACTTCTTGTTAAACCTGGGCTCAGGAAACACCAACATGCAGCATAGGTAGCCAATACTTAATCCTCACTTCTATCGCGCTGAATTTAGCATTAAAAACACCATCAACAATGACCAAGTATGTCTTAGCAAGATATACAATGGAATGAAATTCAAGAACGTTCTCGCCAATGACACACACCTTACTTGGTATTCAAACTGGTAAAAATGGGAAAGTAAGAGCGGACTTTATAAAAAGACCAGAACAGAATTTACGGCCTGCAATCCGATGTGATTGAAATGACCATGCGTAGTTTTAAAGGCAACAGTCTGAACTCTCAATTGCTTCTGCTCTGCCACATTTAACAAGAGCACACCCTTACCTTGCTCTTTTTATATAGCTTTATGGCAGGTTTAGAAATTACATTATATCCATTTAAAATTACCATACAGCTTTCCCAAATTACCTGCACCATTATAATAGGAAAATGCTCCTGGAAGTTGTAGGCTCCTGAGTCTCAGATAGTTACCTATATTGCTTGAGAGGATAGTAATCAAGGTCAAACACAGGATTCTAGCATAGTCCTCTGATCCAATGCTTTTGAGGTGAGCCTCCAATCTGTTCAAAATGGCTGTCTGTGATTCAGAGTATCTATTCCTAATCATCACACCCCTTTCTTGACAGATGGGTCAGATTATAAACAGATTTACGAGTCAAGGAGCATAATAATGAGAAAGACCAAGTTCAGGTAAGAAACAGTGGGTTGAAGGGTCACTAAAAGCACACGTCCTCTAGTATCACTGAACCCTACACAGATGCTCTTGCCAAGGCCAGTTCACATATTACCACTCACCAAAGTAGGTAGTGGGGATGTGTGACCTTGTACTTTGAGCTAGTCACAATCTGTTTCGTATTGCACAGTTTGCTCTTGCCAGGGCATCAGCTTAGAGAATTTAGCTAGCCCAGTCTGCAAAGATGTTGAAATCTTCTCTGTTTACTGATTGAACCAAGGGACACATGGCTGAGGAATCTTGTAGGAATTCACTGGTAGATCCTAACTAATATACAATTGTCTTGATTGGTTTTCTCAAAGCATAGTGGAATGAGCCACATATGGAATGAGATCTGAATGTAAGGTTTTGCACAGCAGCTGTGAACTTGTTAAGTTATACCAAATGTCATGTATATCCTGAAAACCTTTCTTGGACCAATGCTACTCTGAGAAGAGAATGCCTTGCACCAAATTCCACCCTTATATGGCCGAACTTCATAGAGATAATAGATCTGAGAAAACTACCTTTCAGCTATGTATTTTTACACGACTTCAATTTTTGCCAACGTATACAAAGCACTATTATTATTCCAATTTTGTTTAGGTTCTCCAAGTTGGTGATTCAATGACTGCAACATGGGATCATTTATGGAGAACACATTATTGTGATTTAGAGCTCGCGATCCATATCATTGCATATGCTCTAACTCTATGCAGAAAAGAGTGTGCGCAAAACAAATTATTTGCTTGTTCAACAACCTATAAAGCCTCTGGCTCCTTCACATGACCATCTAAGCACGAGTCTATCTAGTGCCTAGGTATTGCAGAAAAACATGACTTTCCTTCTAAGCTCAGGCTCCATAAAAATCGTTTGGCACATCTCAAAGATAGTATTGGAACAGTGCACCTATTTATTGATGCAAACACCGATTCGTATCAGAAACCATGAGCTGCTGAAACATCTGCTTTCTCAGAAATCCTGAAGAATAAAAGCAAACGTTTGTGCTCACAAGGAACACTTGGTGACTATAGAACTGAAATACTCAGTGTAAAAAAAAATAATATATATTATATATATATATATATATATATATACACATATATACATACATACATACAAACGTAGAGTCAGGTCATCAATGAAGCTATCTAAAAATAACAAATTGTTAAGCTAAAAACGTGTTAAATGAAATCTTTTAGGACAGTAAAAAGCTGTTCAAATGCCCACAGCATGTTACACAAATGACAGTTGGTGACTAATATAATCTCTCAGGTAGAGAACATTTCAAGTATTGGTTGGTGTGTGCATGCTAAAGGCCCATTCAATCAACAA
This sequence comes from Triturus cristatus, assembly GCF_964204655.1. Classification (NCBI taxonomy): domain Eukaryota; kingdom Metazoa; phylum Chordata; class Amphibia; order Caudata; family Salamandridae; genus Triturus; species Triturus cristatus. The sequence continues at coordinate 879,817,885 of NC_140589.1, forward strand.
CAAATGGTAGGTATCTGAAAGATAGAAGCGAATATCTTCAATTTCTGAAAAGAAACAAGGGTGGGATTTTTAGAACCCCCTTAAATACCTAGTAGGTCTCAAAATTAACTCTGGATTTTTGGTTGCAATAAATTACCAAGGAAGTGTCATTAGAAAGACTTTCTCTCAAGAACAAAGACTGTAAATACATTCAGGGAGTTGTGTCACTGGCCAACATACTGAGATGGGTGCTATGCATTTGATCGGTTTTGGTAATGTTTCATACAACACAGGGCTTGATGTATGGTAACATAATCCTGTTTCGTGCATTAGAAGGTATGAGAATAACTAGCAAACAGGCCTGTACTGAGGAGAGCTTGCTAAAACAATGCAGACTTACAAAGTTTTATATGCTCAATTTCCACATATTTTTCTTGTTTATAACAGGCCAAGGAAGGAATTTTCCACCTGGCATGCACTTCAGCATAAATGACCATATGTTGTTCCACGGAGACAGAATCAGAACATACACAACCACAGTCAGCTTCCTCAAGCCAAAATTGGGGCGTTGTTTTAAGTGACCTGTGTAACAAGTGTACAAATCGATGCAAGAGAGCCCCACCTCATTCCATGGACCATCACATAATTTAACAGGGATAAAAGATACTGATGATTTGGGTGCAGCCGCTAGGCAGACGCACCAGTTGTACAGGTATACTGACAGGCAGTTCTTAGACTTCAGGCCTAACGGTATAAAGGTATGTGGGGGCTATAAGTGACTCAGCATACACCTATATAAATATAAAATGTGTAGCAAGTGGTACGGAGACCTGAGAAGACTTTGGGCAGCATTTCCAGCACCCCCAAAAGGACTGTGTTGCTATCTACTGAAGGACAATTATCCTGAAACACGTGTCTAGAGATACACAGCACTGGCTGTACCAACAAGGTTGAAAAACTAAAGCCTGACAAGGAATTTAGTGGTATCATGCACTGCATTTACCAAGATGCATCGCGGCAAACTGAGTGCTGAGATGTGAGGCAGTGTGCGCCCACCCTCCTCCTGTTCAAAACTGCTCCCTTGAGCGAATGAGTGGACGAGCTCTGAATGATGCACCTGCGGTCAGCGAGTGGTACAGAGACCTGAGGAGACTTTGGGCAGCATTTCTAGCACCCCCAAAAAGAATGTGTTGCTCTCTACTGAAGAAGGACAATTATCCTGAAACAAGTGTCTAGAGATACACAGCACTGGCTGCGCCAACAAGTGTGAAAAACTAAAGCCGGACACCGAAGTGTTATCGTGCACTGCGTTTAGTATGACGCATCAGGGCAAACTGAGTGCTGAGATGTGAGGCAGTGTGCGCCCACCCTCTTCCTGTATACAAGATTAAAAGTTGTAGTTAGCTGTTAGTAATTTAGGTAGACCTTTAGACGAATTGTGTAGGGTTGTATTATGAAATAGGATTGGTGTGTATTTGGCATTCATTTTAATAACGATTTTATTCAAATTATTAATTATAGTATTTATTTATAGAATTTGTAGGAGAACATTACATAACAAAGAATAATCTTATTAATAAATACCAATACCTGTGTGTGAACTGATTTCACGATTTGAGAGGAGGCTCTGAAAACCCAACTGAAGATGAGAGATCTCAGACAGGTTTGTCTGATTCCTAACATAACCTATTCCTATGAGCATAAGTCAGTGAGCGGGACAAGAGACATCTGTCAGCATTTATCTTCACTGACATGGCTGCAGTTTTCTTTTTGGACTTATGAAATCTAACAGGTCTGAACCCAATAATTTTGGGGAACATGAAAATAGAGTGAAACAGCTTCTAATATAGGTTAGGTTGCTTAACTTCTGCTTCTTACTTTCAATGTTTTTATCCCAAGTGTGTCATAATTGTGATGTAAGGACATTTAAAAAATGTTGTACACTAATACTATTATTACAGTTAGTAAACATTTACTGATAAAGAAAGTCCTTAATTAAAAAAAATTATTTCAGGGGCGTAGCCTAGCAAGCCATCATGGCGGACGTGTGCTAGGAGAGCTCCGTCCAGCCTGAATTAATAGCCCAAATAAACCTGCCTCTCCAGTCCACTTTCGCACCCAGACTGTGCCTCAAAAAGAGCGTGGGCCGGCGCTGCACCTTTCTGCCGAGTCCCGGCTCGAAAAGCAGCCTTGAACGGCGCGACGTCGATGTCAGCCTGGGGTCGGCCCCGTTATCGATGGAGCCCGACGGCCTAGTGCGGAAGCCGGAGTTCTGGATCGTGCTGGGCCCCGGTGGGACAAAGAGCCTGCGTGCTGTGCCGACGGTGGGGTGACCCCGGTGGCCATCTGCAAAACAACTGGGGCTCCCGGACCTGCTCCACGGCCATCGGAGACCAGTCGCTGCTCCCCTCATTTCACTGCAGTGTGATGAGTCCTACTGATCGGCAGCCATACCGGGCCACGGGGAGGAGAGCTGGAGGCTCGCGCAATTGGACTGGTGGTCGCTATATGGGTTTCGGACTTTGGCGGTGGTAGCGGCTCCCCGGGGTCACGACAAGTGCTCCTCCCCTCTGCGGCGTGGAGCGCTCCTGTGGGAGATATCAGAGGTGGTAGCCTCTTGGATAGCCTATTCCCTGGTCATTTGAGTACATCCTCCCGCCTCCCCCCTCTCCCCCCACGAGAAGTGCCGCGACGATCGGCGGCTATATCGGGCCGCGGGGGTGTCGTCCGAGAGTGTGGCTAAATTGAAGGAGTGGCGGCCATAGTGTTGGTGGGCGACAGCGGCCTTCCCCGCTTCCCGGGGCCTGGTGGAGGACCTTCCTGGTGCCCTTTCTCTCTTGCTGTGTGGGGAGCCAGCGTCGACAGCCCGCTGGGCCGCGTGACAGCCCCCGGGGCCTCTGGTGGCAGACCTGGGGCCAAGCACTTCCTGTGGCGCCTTCGGGCCTCCGGCGGCCGGCTGGGGATCCTCTACTTCCCTAATCTTCCGTGGGGTGGCTTGCTCGCTTCGGCGGCCAGTCGGGCCGCGCAAGCTCAACACAGAGCAATTGTTTGGTCACCGGGGCTGTGGCAGAGATGTTGGCGCACTGTGTGGGGGCCTTTGAGGGGCTGGAGCGGGACTTGTGGGGGGGGGGGGCCCTCGATCTCCCGACTGGGAGCAGCGGCTTGAGAGGTGGGTTGGACCACAGAACAGCCCGGTGAGTGGTGCTTCCCGGCTTGTGCTGGATTCCCTGGGCCCTCTCCTCTCCTTGACGGCCCTGCAGCCAGTTGGGACAGACTCCCCCGACGGACCATGCATTGGGGTGGGTCGTCGTCACTGTGAGGGTGCGCTTCTCCCATCCCCTGTCTGTGATCTGAGACCCGCAGTGTCCGGGCTGTGCTGCACGGAAAGCAGGTGCGACGTTCTCTGGGACGCAGAGTGATCCTGAATCCGCCATGACAAGTGACAAACCGGGTAGAGGATCGGCCAGACAGAGCACAAGGACAAATTCTCGGGACCGGGGGCCTCTGCAGTAGTGTCAGGGGGTGGGGGGGGGGGGGGGACACCCGGAGACATGCCTGACAATTCTGCTCTCATGGCTGCCATCACTCAGTCGAGGGATGCCCTGGAAGCCAAGATTGGAGCGGTTGGCTCCGACGTTATGCTGCTGCACCAGGACCTATGCAATGCAGTGGCACGTATCACGGAGATCGAGACGAGGGTCTCTGGTATGGAGGACGTGGTCGGCACCTTGCAGAAGCGAGTGGCCTCACTGGAGACGATCCAACATGGACTGGCATCCCGGGTGGAGGACGCAGAGGGGAGGGCCCGGCGCAACAATCTTCGCTTTGTCTGGTTGCCGGAAGGGGTGCGAGGATGGCGATATGGAGCGGTTCCTTACTTGGTGGCTTGAGAGTTGGCTTCCTCCGGAGTCACTGTCCAAATGTTTTGTGGTGGAGTGCGCCCACAGAGCTCTGATCCAGAAGCCCCGCCTGGTGCCTGCCCGCAGCCTGTTATTGTGAAGCTGCTCAATTATCATGACCGGGACGTTATCCTGAAACAGGCTAGGGCCAAAGAATCACTGCTATTTGACAATGCCCACAATCTGATATTTCCTGACTACACTAAACTGGTTCAGCAACAAGGCAGTCCTTCATGGCAGCAAAAGCCGTCTCCGAGATCTCAAGCTTCCCTATGCCCGGTTGTATGCGGCTGGGCTGCAAGTGGTATACCGGTCCCATACTCACTTCCTTGATTCGCCAGAAGAGGTCTTTCAGTGGACGGATGAGATGGTGCGGCTTCGCCCTCACACGCCGCCCCGGAGAGAATCAGTTTCTTCGTCGAGCGAGGCGGCGTGGAAACAGCCCGCACAGAAGGGGAAGGGGAGCAGACGCTCCAGGTCCAGACGTCGGTCCCAGTCGTGTGGCACATCCTCCCGAGCCGTGTCGGCCCAGCGACAGCCTACATCATCAGACTCACTAATGGGGGTGCTTTAAGTTCCATGGGTCTTTGATACGCTTGCCTCGACCGGAGGAGCACAGATGAGGGCCGGTATCCCTGTAGGACCTTAGCTGACAGGGAGAGGGTCAGCAGACAATGGGCTGTTGGAGATCCATTGGCGGGTGGGGGGGGGACCTCCTGTTGGGGTCTGCCAGCCACACCCGCCGTGACAGGTACTTCATCGTTCTTGAGGTATAGGGTGGGGGGTTGTTTGGGGGGTTTTGTTATTTGATCGCACTGATCTGCACTGCTTCAGAGTCACCTTATACATATCACATGTTCTTATCTATACCACTGTTTTGCATCGAGTCCTCTCATGGCAGCATTATCTGGTGACCAGCGGGACCCCCTTGGGACCCTTCGGATAATTAGTTGGCTAGTCAGGGGGGCACTAGACCAGATCAAACGAGGACCTATACTTAAACAGGCAAAACGAGCGCACGCAGACATTCTTATGCTACAAGAAACACACCTTATGGAGACCAAGGCACTATGCTTTCAACGTTTTGGCTACATCCATGTATTCCATTCCGGGTTTGTGAGGGGGTCTCGGGGAGTTGCGATTTTGGTCCATCACCGGGTTCCCTACACATATCAAGACATGGGGGATACACAGGGTAGATATTTGTTTCTGCAAGGGACGATAGGGGATGAACCTATAGTACTGGGATGTGTTTATGCCCCGCGCCTCCCTCCTGTGGAATGGTAGAGAAGATTAGGACTTTGTGGGCGGATGTGCCGAATGGCCTGGCAGCTGTGGGGGGGAGGTGGGGGGATTGGAATAACATGCTGGACTTGGCCAGAGACCGCTGGAGGCCCGAGGGTTCTACAGATGCCAGACAGTCTACCAAGCTGCACTCCCTGGTAATGGGCTTGGACTGGGTAGACCCCTGGCATCGGCTGCACGGGACGACGCAGGGCTTCACATACCTTTCGGCAGTGCATGACTCCTACTCTCGCCTTGCTTATATTTTTGTCCCCCGGGTGGTGGATAGCAGAGTGGCTGCGGCTGATACTATTCCACGCGGACTGTCGGACCACTCACCAGTGGCCCTTACCTTGCGGGTGGGGGGGGGGGGGGGGGGCGGGCACGCAAGCCCTTACGGTGGAGTCTTTCCGCCTGGAACCACCAGAGGGAGGACTGTAGAGAACATATGGAAGGTGCTATTGATCAATAGCAGACACTTAACGTGGGCTCAGTAGAGGGAGCTGAATGAATTTGGGAGGCGATGAAGCCCACGATCCGTGGTGTAGACGTTTCCTTTTGCGCGGCAGCCCGCAGATTACATAGGGAGTCCCTAGTTCAGGCAGAGGTGAAAATACTTACATTGGAAACTCGCAGTAGGGATGGCGGGGGCAGGCAGGCCCGTCGCCAACTATTATTAACACAGCAAGCCTACTCACACCTCCTCTTAGATGAAGCCCACCAGGCACGGTTGGCAACCCGCAGCAGGATCTACCAGTGGGGGGATAAGTCCAGTAAGCTGCTGTATAGACTGTCAGGGGTCGCTATACCCCCAGGCCCGCCCCGGCGTTGTGGGCCCTGATGGGTCTCCCCTCACAGGCTCCTCCGCTATTGCCGAAAGCTTTGCTGCGAAGACCTCTATGCCCGCAAGGAATGTCTTCATGCAGATGTGATAGGTCGCTTCCTAGATGACCTTCCGCCTAAGGCCCTCTCTAACGAAGAGAGTGCGGAGCTGGATCTCCCTCTCACGGAGGAAGAATTGGGTGCTGCATTGGGAGACATGCACCCCGGGAAGGCCCTGGGACCGAATGGCTTCCCATGTGAATTTTTAAACAATATTTTTTACAATTAGGGCCCCATAATTGCAGAGTGGTGGAGGAGGCCAGGGAACGGGCCGTCTGCCTCGCGATTGGAGACATGCGGAAGTGGTGGTGTTCAACAAGCCTGGTAGACCTCCAGATCAGCACGCATCATACCGCCCTATCTCCCTTCCGAACTTGGAGGCCAAGATTCTGGCTAAGGCTCTGGCTAACCGCCTCCGCTCCCATATTACATCATTGGTCCATCCCGATCAGGCCGGGTTCATGCCCCAGTGGGCGACCTGCCATAATATTCGGCGTGCGCATGTTGCCGTGGCGACCGTCCAGAGACTGGGGGAACGAGCAGCGTTGTTGCTTGAGGATATGGATAGGGCATTCGATTCCCTTAGCTGGGTATATTTATTCGCGCTCCTCCGCAGGCTGACTATTGGACCCCGTTTCCTGTCATACCGGACTCTGCTCTATACGGACCTTACTGCGTTTGTGTGGGTGGCGGGCTCCATCTCCTCCATGTTTTCTATTGGACGAGGTACCAGGCAGGGCTGCCCACTGTCTCCCTACTTGTTTGCGTTACCTATGGAACCCATGGCGTCCTGGGTGCGGATAGATGCCAAAGTAACCGGTCTTGAGTGGGCGCCAGGACTGTCAGATAATATTGCCCTCAACGCCGATGATGTGTTATTTTTTCCTCACTGATACAGACAAGACGGTACCGCGGTTGCTTCGCATCATGCAGATTTTCGGGGTGACCTCAGGCCTGTATATGAACCCTCGCAAATCTACCCTCTGGGTTCTTGGGGGGAGCGGGGGGGGGGGGCTGGGCCTCGTCTGTTTGGGTAGTTTCTGGGGACTGAAGTATCTGGGAGTGTTCTTATAGGACTCGCCGGTCGCATCTTGGGAGAGGAATTTGGCCCCGGTATGGGATTGCGTGCAGGAAGATCTCAAAACTTGGTCTCATATGTCCTTGTCTATCTATGGCCGGTCGGCCATCTTTAAGATGGTATTTCTCCCGCGCCTACTTTATCACCTACAGAACCATCCATATCAGATTCCTCCCAGATGGTTCCGATAGGTCAACGCGGCTCTGGGACAGTTTCTGTGGGTGGGCGGAGTAGCGAGAGTGGATCTGCGGACCTGTTTCCAGTCCACATACTGTGGGGGACTGGCGACCTCTGATATTATGTCATACTACATGGCCTCACATCTGCTGGTCCTCAATGAGTGATGGTATGGGGACAGGACCGACCCGGCTTACGCTGTTGAGGGGCAGTGTATGGGGGAATCACACATTACACACTGTACTCTACTCTGCCCCGCTACGTAACTCATTGCCACCTGCTACGAAACTCATATTCCAAATTTGGCAGCAGGCGTTGCGGAAGATCGGATGGCGGAACAAGTTGACCCGGGAGACTCCTCTGGCACAATGAGCGGTTACCACACTGGCTACGTTGTCTGGCTTTCGTGGCTGGGACCGTATTGGGATCTCTACTCTTGGGGACGTAATACGGGGCCGGTCCTGAAATCCTTTCAGGATCTACAGAAGGACTTTCAGATGCCCAAAATCCAATTTTACAGATACCTGTAGTTCAGACACGCCATCTCCCCTAACATAGAGGGCTTGGGGTCCCTGGCTGAGTTCAGCCCGATAGAGGCAAAAGTATTTATGGGTGACCTCCAAGATCACAAAATCTCCAAAATCTATCAGTCCCTGGTTATCCATAGTTCCCCCACGCACCAACGCCTAAAGGAGGCCTGGGAGGGTGACGTGGGCCCACTGGAGGAAGAGGACTGGATGGAGGCTCTGGCCTCCCCACGGGTGTCGGCCATAGCCGTAAGCTGGCACCTTATCCAGTTTAAATACCTCCATCAGGTGTATTTCACCAGAGTCAGGCTCTGGAGGGCGGGATTGGTAGCTTCCCCGGTATGTCTTAGCTGTGAACATGAAGAAGGTACTCTACTGCATACTGTTTGGCACTGCTCTGCTTTAGTGAGATTCTGGAGGGGGGTTATGGCGTGCCTCTTCGAAGTAATGGGGTGGGACCTCCCCAGCTCGCCAAAGCTGTACTTAAGCTGGTACTTTTGCATGTTATGGACGACATTGGGGGCAATATATACAAACGCCATCCTATGCTACTTGGGTTTACCTTAGCCAAGAGGGATACCGCAAGGGCCTGGAAGGCACCGAGGGCGCCCTCGGTGTCCGTGTGGAAGAATGGCATGGATTTTTGTATGGGTTTAGAGATTCCCATCTTTGTGGCCAGGGGGGTGCCCGCTTAAACATTTTAAAATTTGGAAGCGTTGGGCGAATTATCGCGGCTTAGAGCTGGAACCCGTTTCAATGGCCAGATTTCTTGACCCGGCTTCACTCCTAATTTAGTAGACATAAGACACTGCCTCTTGGGCGATGACAGATCATGCTTATGTGGACTATGCTGGTATTTTTGTGGTGCTGTTCTGGGGTAGGTGCTAGTGAGATAGGGGGTGGGTTTGTGGGGTTATTTTTTTCCCTTTTTGTTGATATTTCATTTGTATTGCTTTCAATTTGTCCCATTTTGCTCCTCAAAATTGTCAAAGTCAGTCGGATCTACATTTCGTATGCAGAAGTTGCTGGGGTACAGTGATCTGCGCTATATGTGGTATTCGACAAATAAAATTTGTTGTTAAAAAAAATATATATATATATTATTTCCATAACTGTCAAAATTGAGAAAGTTCTGAAGGATAAAAATCAGACCAATTAGGCACTGCGTTTTTACAGAGCCCCAACTCTGTTCAATTAAAATATGTATTTTTAAATCATTTGGTTTCTAGTACCTTCTTTTTTCTAATATCATCTTGTTTAGACAGATGGTCATCTACTGCCCGAATGCCTTGACTGACGGATGATTTCAGGCTCTAAATAAAAGAAAATGAAATAAATACAAAATGCATTAAACCGCTTTAATGAAATTTAGAAATGTCAACTGCTACATGCTGTACATCCAGTAGATCCAAATGACTCACTCAACTCAAAAGAGCATTCACCTAACTATTCTTGTCTAATGTACAGTGGATTCACTCTAAAGACATAGTCCTGGATCCGCCACAGAAAGCAATTTCATTTTATCCATAAACTGAGCATTTAAAAATGAATCAATCTGCTAAATATTAAAATATAGAAAAAATGGTATTAAGGAGAAGTAAATATATCAATAAATAACAGATCGAACATAAATAAACTGAGCATAAAAGTGCATACTTCGCCTTGCACCTTACCGGAAAGGTGACAGACATTAACACTTTTATTTAGAGTTTTATATGGTGGTAAAATGTAGACCTTTATCCTTTGGAGAGGCTGTAACCATGAAGAGATGCACAGACGTAGATCCTTTGCACACTCTGTCACTGGAACCAAGCTACACTCAGCTGATGAGCCCATAACAAGGGCAAAACTGGTCCTGGGTTGCTTGTGTTTGGGGAGGACCTGGCTTGGCAGTTCGAGCTGGACTTTTCCCATTGGAGCTTAGTCAAGACTGATTTGCATATAGCTGGGTCCAAATTAAGAATGATGAACTGGGATGCAGCTCTGAGTATTACCAGTGAATGTGATTAATTCAAGCAATCCATGTATCACTTTTTGTATACTATAGTATGTTGCCCGAAGTGGGAAGGGCATGTCCAGAAGTGAGACCTGTGTCACTGAAACCATGTTATGCCCGGCTGATGAGCCCAAAAGAAGGGGAAAAGCAGTCCTGGGTTGCTTATCTTCCTGGGTCAGGGAGGTCCTGGCTTGGCAGTTCAGGCTGGACTGTTCCCATTGGAGCATGGTTAAGAATGGTTTGCATATAGCTTGGTCCAAACTGAGGTGGCCCTTTGTGCTAAACAACAAAGGACTGCGATGCAACCAGAGTCATTACTAGTGGCTGGGATTAATTTGAGCAATCCATCCATCACTTTTTGTATACTTTGATATGCTAAAGCAAAGCAGGATTTGGACAGCAACTAAGAATCAATGAAGGCCGAACCCAGTAGTTAACTGACACTGCATTTTACCATCAGACCGTTTTCCCTTAAGTTATAATAAAAACCATAACACTAATAAAACTCACTGCTTAGCAGTTATTTAAAGAAGTTGAGAAGTGTCCATAAACTGCTTTGCAGACAGGCTACACTCAAGCACTGACCATAAATTCCAGGAGGTGCTGTAGGATAGCTGACAAGATGGCTGTTTGCAAAGGAACACAGTTGGTGAGCAATATTCTTATTGATCCTATCTGCACTAGTTCTTATTCTACTCCAAGAAGGGGTTGCGGTCCTAGCCTCCTCAAGCAGGAGAAATATGAGGGATTCCCCTCTCACTACTATAACTAGAGATTCAGAGGTCTGGGTGGAAAGGCTCTGGTGGCCTACATGCAGTCTGCTCCAGCTGAACCTGAAATCGCAACATGAAGCCCCGCTTGGTGCTCTCTGCATGCTGTGGGCCTGCAAGTTTAAGCAATTACCTGGGTCTCTGATCCTGAGCCACAGTTTGGTGCAGGCCTCCTCACCCCCACTTGGCAGCCCTCCTTGAGATTCAGGTCTTGTGATGCTAGTGAGTGTGACTGAAGAACTAACTTGAAATTGGGGACTGTAAAAAGGTGGGCAGTAGCCTAACTCTTAGGGTGTGAACTGATGCACAAACACATCAAGGAACGTCAGAATCAGTACATAAAAACGTGTTGTTTTGGCCTTCTCTTCATGCTCAGGCATATCGAGGCCACTTCATTCCTCACATTTCACCTGGAAACATGATATTGGTCTACCTGGTCACTAAAGCAGTCATTTGTGATGCATTTGGGTGCCTTTCACACTGTTAGGACTAACCCTTGATGTTCCCTTATTCAACTTACCAATATACACAAGATAAATGCCTATTAAAGATGGAGTATTGCTGTCACTAACCTGTCCATCATGTGAACACCCAGGGTCCTGTTTCAGATAAGGTAAAGGCCCTTAACCAACCACATAACTGAGCAGATTACAAATTGTGAGTAGCTATGCATGTCTACAGAACTTAAGGATGGAAATGAGTGCAGTGCTCTGAAGGTTAATTCTCAAGCAGAAAAGGATGACAACTCACAACACAAACTAGACACATGAATGAGGGAAAGCTGCATGTATGGCTCGGACGGTGGTATCGCAAGGCAATAGATTGCATGGAAAAAGATCTCAAGTTGGCGCATGAGCAGAACGGTGATGTGAAGGCTCATTCCAGGAGGAATAATTGGGACTGTTGGTATATCAAAATCACTGTGAGTGGCTCACTAAAGCGGTTTGTCAAGAAATTCCTTAGGACTACAGAGGATGATCCTCTTTCCCACCATACTTATAAATGAACACACACGTCCCTCTTTTGGTCCAAAGACTTTTCCTGATGGTCTTCCTTTATCATCACCGCATGAGTCTTGAACTATAGGGATCTAATTTAGAAAGCATCAAGGGGATTATACTATATGAAGATGCAAATGTGCCCCTGAATTTGGGCCAAATGTGCAGCGACGCATGAAGGATCCTGGGTTTTCCAAAGCCTGGGTTCCTTTTTAGGTCTCGCCTGGCGTAGACTGCGCAGACATGCGTAGTCTCGCTGGCGAGATTTAATGAGTTAGGGTAGATTTCTCTAGTGGGCTTTAAGCCCCGCCCCTCTTTTCCATTGGCTGGCATCACCATTTATGCTAAACGGTGGTCAGCCATTGGAAAAGAGCATCTAGGGACGTACACTTTTCTCTTTTAGAGCAGTCCCAGTTGGACTGGCTTGGTTGCTTTACGTTTGTAGTAAAGGCTTTTCTCATCTTTATGGGGTCATGTGTTTCAAACATATGGCCCCATAAAGACAAGAGATCGGCTGCAGCGCGGTCCTCTTTCACTTCAGGACCGCGTTGCTCTGCCTTGTTTATTTACCAAGCCTGTTACTCTAAACATACTAATAGATTTACAATTGCACGCTCTGATGTTGTGTTAAAATAGAGTCAGAGTTTAACATGTCACAACTCTGCTTGCATTATAAAAGTGAATCATTTAATTTACCTAAATGTCATTGAATATCTAGACGCATTACAAATATATGACGTGGAGAAGACTAGCAACGAAAGTAGTAAAAAAGCTTTGTGCGCGTCACTGCTGTCAATGAAATCAGGACGAGTCGAACGCGTTTCTCAGCTGCGCATTGTTAAATGAACTATTGCCCAGGGAGCGTTTATTTGCTCGGGGGACTGGCGCGAGATCGCATTGGCAGCGAGCTGAACTCTGGCAGGCACTTCCTGGATTGCTGCGCGTAGGGGCGAACGTTGGCTGCTGGGGCAGAGGAGGAACCGGAGCTGCTGAGACAGGAGAGGAGCGCCGAAGTAGCGGGCGGAGACACAACTCGCCCTGGGTGCGGTGTGAGCTTGCCCGTCGCCGGACGAGAGGATGAGGAAGGGAAAGCACTGCTCCCGGGGAACATGGCAACTTTCTACCAGTGCCTACGAGGCGACTCCAGGTTAGATCAACAGCGCGGCTGGGTGGAGCGGGCGTCGCGCGCATGCAGGACAGAGCCAGGAGTGCAGCTGGAGTTTGAGACCGCACAGGTTTCTCGTGGCCTCACGCAACGCCGTCAGCTCGACACCAAGCTCAAGTTTGCATTTCAGCTTTTCAAATACCAAGCGAATGTATTTTTTACAGTACTGAACTGCGTATACGGTTACTTTTCACATTCTTGTGGGGCACCGCTACAGCCTTACATTTTTTTCTACTTTTGAGGTCGTACCTTTTGTAATGATATTGGAGGATTCCAGTAAATCGTACCAAAATACGTATTTGTGTTCTCTGTAGAAATACCTTTAAAATGGACTGCGAAATATGTAGTTTCGTGGAGTCGGTGCTCTGCAGCTCAAGGCATCAGTTTTATCTAGCAAATATACAATAGTTATACTTAAATATCCCTACTGGAATACAAAGATGTAAGTAGGTCAGGGCCACATTGTTTGCAGAAAAAAACGGTCAAGCAATGATAAGGATGTACTAGCCAGAGACCCTTGCTCAGATATCTCACTGAATGTGAAGTTACTTTTCCTGGGGTGCTTCCTAGTTCTTATTTCCTCACTCAGTTTTAATGTGGTTATTTCATGTATTTTACACTCCTAGTGTGCACACTGTTTTAACGCGGCCTTGCTTTTGTTGAATATTTTGCATGCTCGCACCTGGCTGTTAAAATTGGATATTGGACGTGTGGCGGCAAGGTGCAATCAGGCCAGACTGTTTCTCCACCTGCTCTTTCTTGCCTGGGGCAGTCCTCTTATGATGTGTGTTGTGATGGGTATGGCAAATAGCAACTGTCTTGTTGACCGAAATATGAAATTACTTTGGTGGTGAAGAACTTCATAAATAGCTTTAGCTTGGATGAAATCAGCATACATTTCAAATATGTTATGTGGCTGATAAAACAATATGAAATACTGTACTTGGAAAGAATGCTAAAACTATTAATACGAACTAGAAGTCAGATTTTTTTCTTATTTAACCCTGCTCAAGCCCTGACTCTTGTATTTATTCAAAGCTCAAAGCAGCAAAGATGCCTATGGACTTAGGGGTGGTCATGGCAATTGCGGTTTGTTTGCCCAAAACTGGCCATGACTTTGCTTACTTTTGTGGGACGGTTTAGAGCCAGGCCTAGATTTTCTACAAGGAGTGCTGCTAAAAGAAATTTCAGCACAGCACATGATGGTGGAGCTGATAGGAACAATCTTTTATATTAAAATAGAATAGGCACAAGTTCCTATAACCTCTATTTGATGCATATTTATTTTCATAGTTGCACTTAAAAAACGCTTTTGTTAAAATGGAACAAAGACTGGGTCAGCTTGTGTTTAGCTCTCCTGAACAAAGCTGAATCTTTGGCTTAGCTGTAGTTCCAGTTGCCTCCAAATTGTTTGTATTGCTGGTCCACTGGTATGTGGATCCATGAATGTGTGTTTCTGTGAATCGAGAACAATTACAGAAGGAAAGTGGGTTGCAGAGATCTCTCGTGCTCACTAGTACCCTCATTCAAAAATAGTGAAGTATTCTTGCAAGGAAGCGCTAGTTAGTGTAAACTCCATAACCCTCACACTCGGCCCACTCCAATTAGTACACATTCCACATATACATCCATGAATAAACTAAACCCAGCCGTGTGTTTGCATTTTTCTATGGGAATACTTGGCTGCAGTTTTATTACATGCACGGATTCTACGTTACATCATTGAAAATGCAATAGGTCTCGCCTTTGATTAAGTTACAGCCATTTGCTTTGCTAATGGTATTATATAGCAAAGCAAATGGCTTTAACTTAATAAAAGGCGAGGTCTATTGCATTTTTAATGCTTGTTCTTTATGTTAATGGTGTTCCTACTTTAGGTCCATGGCTTTTTTGAGTATGTGGACATTCAGCCTCTAGTAACACTGAGGTTTAGAAGAATTGTTCTTTTAACACCATTCTAAGATGGTGTCTGTAATTTTATATAACAATCACGGCTCTCCAGGCTACAACGGCATCTGACATCATGTTCAGTCCTCTTCTAAACGAAGTTTCTTTAATACCTTTGCCTATGTGTGCTGTTGTGCAGTGGAGTTGTATAGGTCGGACATTCCCAGACAATGAGAGGTAAGACGTGCTTAGCGCCTGCTCTTTCATCAAGTGCCGGTGTTTACTTTTACTCGCCTAAGCAGTTATGGGGCATAGTGCCCACATCTAGTAGATGTTCGTGCATTGCTCTTTATAATTTCAGCCTGGTGATTACTCGCCTGAGAAGTTACAAAAATATGTGCCCACACTTAGAATGCATTCAGGTGGTGTTCTTTATTATTGCAACTTTGTGATTGGCTTTTACTGTCTTTATCTTCCGCAGACCCTCATTTGAGCCCCACAATATTTAAAGTTTCAATTTACCTCAACCTGGCCTAGTTTGAATAACGTGTTACACATTACTCGATTAGGAGCAACACCATGAAAACAAATGTATTTATCACAAAAAGGCTTCATTCAATAACCAAAGCTGAATGTGCTGAGGACTTGTTGCTTTACTAAGAGCTCAGCAGTTTTTATTTCCCTCTTTCCCTACAGGGTGCAGAGAATACTGGCCGACACAAAGAATCCCTAGGTAATAGCCTTCACCTATCCTAGTGTTTATTGGCCCTGAAGAACCAGCCTACATTTTTGGCAGTGAAAAATGTTGACTCCGCAAATGCAAACAAGAATGCTGTTTTTAACATATGCCAACCAGCACTAATATTATAGTGCTTCCTAACAGGTTTTATGTATTTTTGGAGGACCCACCAAGTCATAATGAACTTTAGTATTCTTTATGCATCCCACTGGCTTCAGTACTCAGGCTCTCATACACAGCCCTACCAATATTCATGCTTCACACAACCTGTACATGCACACATAAGCAATAAGCAACAAGCGCAATGGATGGTAGTGTCAGGTTCTGGGCCTCACATATTACCGGAACTTTAGACGAGACGGGTCAGTGGACCACACTATTTCTAAGTTTTGGAAATCTTAAGAAAGAAAAAGCGCACAGGGCTGACACCTGGACTCAGCCTGATCGGTTAGCAGACAAATCTTGGTTAAATCTACTCAGAGTTACTGATGCCACATCTTCGGGCAACATTTCAATATACATAAAGCCATTCTCAATTTTGAAAGGAGGAAAGAAATATTTAACTTCAAAGAAATTGGGTGCCATTGCAGATCTGCTGAATGGATGCAACTTCTTAGTGCAACCATTCACAATGTACTGAATCCTCTCAAAGGAGAGTGAATGTTTCAGCCATAGTGAACAACCATATTTTCTACCCTTTGCTGAACACAGGCTGCAGGTTGTATTATGTCTGGTGGGATTGGTTAATCTAGAAGAGAACTGACATTTTTTAATTTAATTTTATTATAAATGCAGAATATTGGACCGGACATCCTTGGAGTCGTTTTTAACCAACTTTTGCCGTCCATGCTCCTGTTTTTGCTGACTTTGTTGTTGCTGGTCTTAGGACTCTGCACACTTTATAACTGTTAACCAGTGCTAAGGTGCTTGTGCTCTCTTTCAGTATGGAAAAATTGACTTACACCCAATTGGCATATTTAATTTACTTACAAGTCCCTAGTAAAGTGGTACTACATGTACCCAGGTTCTGTAAATTAAATGTTACTAGTGGGCCTGCAGCACTCCTTGTGTCACCCATGTAAAAACCCTTTTAAACATGTCTCAAGCCTGCCACTGCAGCCTGTGTGTGCAGTTCTAAACTGCCATTTCAGCCTGGCACGATAAACCTTTTGCCATGCCCAAACCTTACTTTTTAATATTTGGCCCTACACAGCCCAGGGGCAGTATATTAAAAAAGTTAGACATGTACTTTTAAGTTTTACATTTCCTGGTAGTGAAAAACTCAAAAATTTGGTTTTCACCGCTATTAGGCCTACCTCTCCCTTAGGAAAACACTGGATTCCCTTATTACATATAATAATTGATAACTTTCAATTGGGAGGAGATAGGAACATCTAGTTTGGTGTCTACAGAATTATAACTTAAAACCCTCTTTAACGGTAACGTTAGATTTTAAGTCACAATTCTGAAAATGTCACTTTCAGAAAGATGGCCTTTTCTTGTCCTAACCATTTGGTGCCTTCAGGCTGCATCCTGGGTCACATGACTAGGTATAGCTGGCAGTTGGTCTTTGAGTATTGCTCTCAGACAGTAAAACAAAGGGGCATAGGTGCTGGCAGAATGGGCCATCTTAGACTTGACGAGGAGGATGAGCTGTCACCTAGCACACTTGCACATCACAAAGGCTCTGCCTGAGTACACTCACAAAGGGTTTGACACTAGTCTATTTTTACCACCAGACAATCTAGTGCAAGGGAATGGAGGCAGGAAATTCCAAACACATCTGGGGGTGGAAACCTCCAGAACCATCTCCTACTTCAAAGTGGGCACCAGGTATAAATATTGGACCCTCAGACCCAACTCTTCAGTATACCTCTGGACATGTGGAAGACTCGGAAGGACTGCTGTGTTGCTTTGCAAGAAGGACTGCTACACTGCTGCATAAGTGAAAGGTCTGAACCTATATAATGAAACCCAGGACCACTAGAGTGACACTAAGAGCTAGTTGTCTAGCCTCCTAATCAGAGCATCAGGGACAGAAACGGCTACAACCAACTTGAACCCTGCACCTGGACTATGTCTACTGTGTCTCCCCCTGGTGGTGCCCACCCCAGTCCTGGACCACTCGAAGTTGGGCTGAAGGTGTTCTGCCAGCCCAGCTGCAATCCTGTGGGCAGAACTGATGTAGCGCAATGCATCTTCTTGCAGCTCTGTCTCAGACCTGCCACAGCGCGATGCAACCTTGATGCAGGATATGGCATCGCAGCCTCCTCGGAACCACCACTGCATGGCGCATCCTTGACGCAGACCTTCACATCACAAGTCCCTCAATGACGGAATCCTTGAAGACGGCGCAGAACTCCGCATCACAGCCTCACAACTTCTTTGGAACCTCCAGTGTGCAACGCATCTTCGATGCCAGATTTCACATTGCAAGCCCCTCATCGATGACATCCTGGATGACAATGCAGGATTCTGCATCACAGCCCGGCATCTTCCTAGGAACTACTGCTGAGCAACGCATCCTAGACGTGTGATCTCGCAACAATCCGTAAACGAGGCTTTAAGATACTTCAGCTGGCCTGTCTTGGTCCCTGCATCCAGCTTGTGGTATGCATCGGGATGGCCTGAACTTGTGACTTTGATCCTGTCCAGCACAACCAGTTAACCACAGTTGGCGCTCTGTGATTCTAGGAACTATTTTTACATAAAACTTTGAAATTACATATGTACAGTTATAATGATTGGAGCTTTGTCATTTTGGTTTCAAATAATTTATTACATTTTACTCCATTTTCTAAATTGATTTGGGATTTGTCTTGTCTGGTGTTTTCACTTTATTATGGTTTGAAATGCTGCATAAATAATTTACACATTCTCTCAAAGTTAAGCCGGACTACTTTTGTGCCAAGTTAGCAGAGGGATAAGCACAGGTTCATTTGAGGTTTGGGTATGTTTCACCCCGACAAGAACTGTGCTTGCGGCTAGAGTACGGCTTCACCCCTCTCAACCAGTAACACAGGACTAATAATACTATGTAAAAGAAAAAGCAAGGCCTCCACTAGCTAATCCTACCTAACAAGAGGCAATCCAAGACCTCAGCCCTGGGACTTAGAAGGCTTGCAGGCAGTTTATGATGTGACAGACTTATATAAGTACAGCAGGCATGTGTTATTCTACAAATACTGTGCATCTTTAGGTTTTCTTTTATGTAACATTACGTTGTGTAGGGATTCTACTGTCCAATATTCTAAAGCGACTATAGAAAATAAAAACATACACAGCATGCATGTATGATGGATAAATGAATACAAAGTGGCATTCTAGTATCAGGCATGCCCTCCATTTCTCTATGAAAAATCACTTTACTAAACTAAACCCACTTACGCCATTCTATTCATTCAAACATACCATCACTTCTTCTCGTAACTGTCCGAGAGGCACTGAAAGCTGGCTCAGGGCTTTGTCCATGCCGACCTGACGACAAGAAGATAAACAAAAATAAAGGAAGTGCATCGGTTAAGATAGGAGTTCAATTCGTGCACAGGAAAAGCTATTTTAATATAAAACCCTAAAAACTAAGATCACAAAGACTACAATTTGGAGGACAGCAACATAAGCAGCATATGGATGAGTACACTTGGGAAATACATGCTTCAACTGTAGTCTCATAGGACTGCTCCAGCTCTGCACATTTATCACATTAGTCTGAATATAGGTGGTTTTACAGTTCGTGCTTGTACAGGACCCTTGAGCAAGATTGCTCAGGAAAATAAATATGAACAAAATATTTGTTAAACTGCAATAATGGTAAAGCATCGATATGTTCAGAGGGCACTTTGTCGTACTTCTTCAGAATTTTCTTACAAGTATGAAATTGCTTACTATGCACAGCGGGTAAGTTAAAATAATGATTAAGTTACTTACCTTCAGTAAATGTATTTCTGATAGATACATATACTTTTCATAGGTTCTTCATCTGGAACCTTCTTCCCAGACTGCTAAATAGATCTAGGCATATCATCTCATCGGTGCCAGCCACAACTGCAGCGCCAATCATATATTTGTAACACGTGATGTCTAAATCTGACGAGGAGGGGCCACAAAGGTACCACTCGTCCTACCTTATAATCCCTGAACCACAAAAGCTGAAAAAAGACAGAGCTAAATGAAGATTAAACCACAAAGAAAACTAGTAAATAATTAACAAGCCTTGGAAAGTGGGGAGATAGCAAGTCGACAAGGGATGCATGAGGATATTAATTGTGCCTTAGAAAGAATGTCAATGAGGTTGAGTAACTCATTTTATTGCTTACTACTTCCAGTCGACTCTCATTCTGAACGACTTCCATAGCATCACAAAAGGAGGGTCTGAACTCACTCTATGCTCACCATTGCAACACAAATGGTCACTGAGTTGACATTTGCGCAAGGCATTCTACAGTGAGCATTTCTGAGAAATACAGCGAGAGACAGATCCCCTTGTACCATAGCAGGGTTTGAAATAATTAGATGTCTTTTATGATAATGACACTTTTCATGCATTTGTTGAAATAAGGAAGACAAAGGTATTCCAGTGGTTCAATTTATGATGTCAAGTTTATTAGTAGGAGTGTCCCCACTGAATGGGGGAGAAGAGACACAGGAACACCAAACATCCAACCTTTTGCAACTACTATTGACATATGAGCAGGGGGTACCATGGCTGTAAAACTGCTCTATCGAACACTATCAAGCTATCCCCAACCAGGATCATAAGGCAGAGGGCAAAATGAAACACTGGGTAGAGAATTCACAGACGCAGAATGGGTAACAATATTAGAATATACTGAGACCTATTGCATTTTCAATGCTTGCTTATTGTTGCAGTTTTATATAGCGCGGACTCGACCCGACGGTATTAGAGCCTGTACATGAAAATGTAAATATATCTGCGGTATAACAGCAATAGAGAAAGTGGGGATGGTATGAAAGAGACATTTAAATACATCAGGGGTATAGAAGCATTCGAGGAGGGAGAGGGGTGGTGAGAGAGATATTTAAATAAATCAAAGGTATAAATGGAGTACTCAAGTGAGATTAGAGGGACATTTGAATTCATTTGTGGTATAACTGCAATAAAGGCGGTGAGGGTAATATGAGAGAGACATTTAAATACGTCCAGGGTATAAAAGCGATAGAGGACAGCGAGGTGTAACTGGTAAAAGATTTTCACATACATGAGAGGTATAAATGGTGGACTGCAGTGATATGAGAGGGGATTTAAAATACATCTGCGGTATAAATGCACTAAATGAGGTGGGAGGTAGTATGCGAGAGACATTTAAATACATCAAGGGTAAACAAGCAATATACGAGGGACAGGTATGATGGGCGAGAATACAAAAGAGGTATAAATGGAGTACAGCTGGAACAGGGGTGATCTGAGAGGGGCTTATAAATTCATTTGCAATTAATTACCAATCAATTGCAATAGAAGAGGAAAGGGATAATGTGAGAGAGACATTTACACACATCATGGGTATAAACGGTATGAGAGGGAGTCTGGAGGATCCGTTTATAGAGGGTGGGGTGTAGATATAATTGAGGAAGGAGGGGTTGTCTCGGGAAAGGTATTTAAACACTCAAGGAAATACATCAAGGAGCGAAATGAAGCGCTAGATGAATACAATTACAACACAATGCAGTGGAGGAGGGAGAGAAGTGATCAACTAGAGACATTCAAGGATACAAGGGGTGTATGAGCAAAGAAGCTGAAGGAGTCGGGAAGTAAGAGAGAGCCGGACTCGCTGACGTGTGAATGGAGACGGCCGGCGACGGCTGGAGGGAGGAGGTGGGAGTAGAGTCTTGGGACAGTGTACAGTTCTTCAGACAGAAATGCTTGATTTCATAAATATGTTTTAGTCTGGTTCAAAAACACCAATTTGGTAATAGCATGACAACGACAAAGTCTGAGCTGTTCATCGTGAATCCCATTGCAAAATCCTTAGACCGGACCGCATAACAGCAGTAAAGCTGTTTTAATAGTAAAAAACGAACATCTCCTCTACTAAGATAATGAAAAGAAGTTCAAATAAAATTAATAACATATGCTTAAAAACCCACCGAATTAAAAAAAAAAATATTCCTGAATCCTTAGTCGCTATGAGCGATTTCGAGGCTTGCCCTGAAGCCCACGATGTCGCATGGGCTACACAAACATCAAATAACCGCAGTATGTAGTAAAGTACTTGCACAGACATGCACATTCATTCATCTCGCGCACACGCAGTAATTTCGGAAACCAACAAAAATACACCTAAAGAGGTCAATTACTACATTTAGCGAGGCGACCAAAGCTGCGTCATCATTTTCCATTCAGATCAAATGTAAATTATTGCTCCATGGCGGCCTAAAACAAATATACTCGAAAAAGCCTCCAGCTGCTTTTGTCATCGTTGTGTTGCTTCTGCGCCTTTGAAGTAAAAACCATAAGGAACAAACATCGAGACTCCACCCCAGTGTGAGGTGGTTACGGTTTGGTTGCACGCAAAGACGTGAAGGTATGATCTACACACTCGCTGTTGAACACCGAAACCCACGAGTTTACAGAAAGAGATAGTCGGGAAGAAAGAGGGGGCCGGACTCACTGATGTGTGAATGGAGACGGCCGGCGAAGGCTGGAGGGAGGAGGTGGGAGTGGAGACATTTTCAACTGAATCTGGTACAGAAGAGAAACAAGTGCCGCCATTCTCCCACATTGTTTAGTACAGAAAATAGTGCTCACATACTAATTAAAGTATCCCGTATAACGCCGCCAGTAAACGATCCAGTCCTGGTGGGCGGGGCCAAAAGTGGACAGGGCGGCAACAAGGAGGGACTAAGAAGCCTCCATTACAATGAGAAGCCTGCGTTTAGCTTAAGCTATGACGCGAGACAATGGGAACAGGGGGCGGGGCTTCAAGTCCACTTCCTCAACCGTATTGATTTCAAGAAGCTCTCGGATGCCGAGAGCAGCGCATGCGCGCTGCTATCGCCAGCCGAGACCTAAAAAGGTGGCACAGTGGGGGATGATCCAAGAAAAATCAAGTGGGAGGAAATTATAAGCGTGAGTTACAGGGTCACAAAGAATGGAAGGGAAAATGGGGAGATTGGAAAAGACATACGGAGAAGTTACAGGCACCAACCCACAGCAAAATATTTACGGAAAATGGAGGAGGAGTGCCAGGTAAAAAGGAGGGCTGGAACTGGTGACATTAGAGGGGATTGAACTCGCATCTCATTTATCACTTAGGCAGAGAAAAAATAAAATAGCAAATAATGAGGAGGAGAGGAATGCAGTTAATAACAGAAAGACTATCCGGCACACAGTAATCTTGCATAACTTAAAGGCAATCACTAAGTTAGTATTCATAACCTAGTGAATGTTCATCTTGATAATTGTTTTAGGAAATAGGTTCCTGAAAACTAGAAAAACAAGACATAACCTGTTTTGCCTACTTTGTTTTTCATTGAAAGGATAAGCAACCCTCAAGGCCACACTAAAATATAATGTCCCACTCTCCCCTTACCACTAATTGCAACAAGAAAAGCAGTCATCATTATCAACAAGGGGGAAGCCAGAAAAATAAAAGTACCCCCACTTTGAACCACATGGCACAGAGTGATGGAGCAAAGTAGAGATCGTAATAGATTCTGTGCATGCCAGTGGGAACTGTTCCACCTTTCCTTCATTCTCTGTTTCTTTCCATCTTTTCTTTTATTCTTTGTTCCTTCTATGCCTTGTTCTTTTCATCTCGGTTTCCTACTTTGTTATTCTCTTCCATTATTTCCTTTCTATCTGTCATTCATTTTTCGATCCATCTTTTAGTCTTTTCGGCTTTATATCTTGTTTTTCTTCATATTCTCATTTAATTTCCTTTTCAACTTTCTGTACTACCTCCATTCTTTCTCCTTAGCCTAGTATTCTTCCTCCACCCTTTTTTCTTCCTTTTTCTTATTCCTTCCCTTTTTTCTTACCACCTTTCATCTTCCCTTTTTTTGTTCACTCATTTTACATTTGCACCTTCCTTTCCAGCTCCTTCCTTTCATTCATTGTCTCATTCCTTTACATATTTCTATTCTTTCTTCCATTATTTAATTCTATATACCTACATTCCTTCTTTCTTTTCTTCTTTTTTTTTTATTCATACCTTCCTTTTTTTCCCTGCCACCCTGGGATCCCCCTTCTTTCTCTCAATGCTTTGTTCCTTCCTTCCTCCTGTGTTTTTTCTTCCATCCTTTCCATCTTTTATATTCTCAGTGTATTCATATTTAGCTTTCTTGCCAACATTTTTCCTATTTTTTGCATTCTTTAATTCTTTCTCTCCTGCTTGCTCAGTTAATTTGCCTTTTAGTTCTTTTTTCTTTGCCATTTTCATAATTTATTTTTCTCACAATATTTGACTTATTTGGCACCCCTAGGTCACACCCATAGCTGCTGCATGGGTTTTGTTCCCAACAGTATTTGTTGGTTTCAGATTTTGTCTTGTAACCTACAAGTCAAAGATCAAAGTTAGCAGGGGCCATAAAGAACAATTTAATCTGACCCAGTAGCACTGCCGCAGAAGCAGGTGCTTCACTGCGCCCTTGCTGATCAAATATTGGAAAGTGAGAGTGTATTCTTTCAAACGTTAAACCGATAGAACTGTCAGCAAAACATTTACAACGCAAGACTAAAGTCTAAAAAGCACAGGAGGAAAATAGTTTTTAACTATTTTCAAGAATCTGTCAATAATTGGAAGACAAAACGGTGAAAGCTTGTTTAGGAGAAAAGAAGAAGATGAAATGTTAGCTAAGTAACCCTGCGTAATGACTTTTTGTCTTTATGAATGCAAATTTTGTCTAGGATTTAATTATTTTAATGAATGCACCCACTTTATGAAAACAAGAGTTGTCTAAAAGCCAACACATACATCTATTTTTATATAAAAGCACGCATTGCTTCAGTCATCCCTGGGGCTACATACTGTGCAAGAGCAAAATGCAGTTTTTTACGGAAAGCCAGGTAAACTAAGGGCTTAAGTGGATTAACCCTGGGCCCCACGTTGCATGCGTCTGTGGGTGGGAGTAACATGTGAATGACATTAAAGCAGACCAATGGGACAAGAGGGCTGGCGAAAAGCCCCTGAAAGTAAGTATATTTGAGTATATGTATATATTTTAATTAAAAGCCAAATGTCTTGGCTAACACCAGACCTACAATACATCGCTGCATGTGGGTTGATGTAATTGCTGGAGCATCACTGTGCAACAGCTCTCAACCTACTGTAAAATTTCTCTTTAGTGGGCCGGCTCCTTGAGGTAAATTCCACATCTTAAACATGAGGAGGTCAATAGATGGATTCTAGCATCTTCCTTCCCTCCATGTCTGGTGTAATACAACCAGAGGGTACATATTCCTCATGCTAAACTTTTTAATTTAAATGCAATACTCCCATCCTCCATTTTCAATAATTTCCTGAAACTCTTTTTACTTACGTGTGTAATTTTATTTGTCTTGGCACCAAAACAAAATATCTGCTTGGCAGAAACACATGCCTATTTCATTTCTGCCAATCACATTAAAATTGCTAAGCTACAGTTTTCACCTATTATCCTGTGGATATTCTGACACATGGACACGATCAAATACTAAAGGGTCATAGCTACCAACCAATTTAGATAGGCATCATAAACTAGTGCGAATTGGCTTCTCCTGTGGAGTCTGGGTTCAGCTTACAGGTCCGCGGTTTGAACTCTGCCAGGGCTAATCAGCATTGTATCCGTTCATTGTAGACATTACGTTTATCGGTGAACGCTATCTAGTTGTAAGGCACAATGGCCTAGCAAAGTACCTGGAGGCAGTTTAGTTTAGTTTACTTTGTGAGCTAAGCTGTAGTCTATATGAATGCCTATCGTTTCAATAACTCCATGTTTTTCATCTCCATGTAGCATTGCATGTCTGAACGCGTGCCTTTCCTTTATATAGTTTTGTACCTGTTCTGGGTGTGTCGGTTTACTGCAATGCTGCTGTTGATGCACTATCTATTGTGTGTGTTGGAGTGGGGCATGCGCCACTGCTACCCATGTTGCATCTGTGTGGTCTGCACGGTGCTGGCCTTACTGTCCAATGCAGAGGAAATTGCACTTGTTACTGCTTGAGTGCTATAGCTAGTCAGCGAGTAAGGAAATCTTGCAATGCCGTTTCCTAAGCTGCGCTCTCTGGATATGATAGAAGCTTGCACTTCCGGGCTCTATATGGTACTTGTGCTGTGTGACAGTGATGCTTGAGAAAAAAAAACATACACTAGACAAAAAGAAAAACAACTGTTTTATCAATGCTGTGCCAATTTCTTAAAATCGTAAAACGAGAACTCCTTGCCTACAGTACTAAATGAGTACAAACTCGTTGTCTTCCATATTGGTTTTATAGAGAGGAACGAACTATTAAGAATGGGAAGGGTGAATGATGAATGAAAATTCACCACAATAGTCAAACATGTATTTAGTAATATTTGAAATCTCGTAATCAACTTCCTGGTGGCACCCATATAAAATACATTGCAAAATGTTATATTAGCTGTGAGTTGTGGCTATTGGAATGGGGTTGATGAACCCTTTGGATGAGAGGGTTACATTTTTTTAAAAGGCCAAGCAAGAATCAGGTTTAACAGAGCATTTCCAACAGAATTCCTGTATACATGGCAACAAATAGATAATTATTGCAAATATTAACTTGAATGCTATTCTCACCAAAGTGTCAAATGCTATTTTTTGACTGAAACACATTTACTCAAATAAGGAGGATGGGAAGATTTCCTCAACTTGCTGGTAAAGAAAAGCAGCAGTTCATCCACTAAGAAATTCCGGAGTATCTCAAAACGCAGAACAAAATTGAGGCAGGCCCTAAAAGACAGTCAAGATGGATCTAAAAGCACTAGGACACAAAGCCTTCCTCCTGCCACAACAATAAAAACGTCAACTCTGGGCACTTACTACTAATAAATATATTAACTAATAAAAACAGGTAAATACAAGAAAAAGAGAAAACGAAACCTGAGGGTATTTTTAAAAGAGGAAGCTTAAAACATTTACTACACAGTTCTAATAATTGAGTTTTTGATTAATCGAAAGCACAGTAAAAACATGTAATGAAATACAAAACAGTTTACTAGTTGCTGAAGGCATGGTATTCATGGACATAGGTGAACGGCCCCATTCGATTGCATTAATGCTTACATCTATGTATTATTAGCAAACTGTACCAGGACACACGGTTTTAGAGAAATTAAAGCCTATTGGGGCTTGGAATGGAAACTTTTCTGAATACAATCCAAGAAGGGAAATACCAGGTTGGTGGAAAGATTAACAAAGTCTGCGTAGTCCTTGTTGATGAGTTCCACCATGGCCGTCTTCAAAAGCTTGTAGTAGAGTTCCAAGTCATCACGTAGCTCTTCGAGCTGGACGCGCTTTCTGCATTCTGAAACAAAGTGATCAACATCAAATCCATCCTGCAGAAGAAAAATAAGGACACTTATTTTAAAATCTTACATCCTTCTGAAACTTGTAACAGAGCAAATACAATAAAGCACGAATATGTGTGTTTCGCCCAGCACCAATGATACAATTATGAGCCAGACTGGACTCTAGTTCCCAGTGCATTTATATACACAACAGGAAACACGCTTATTTCACACTAATTTCATAGTTCGTATCGTAGTTAAAACATTTTCAAGCATGTAGGAAATGACCTGCTTAATGGAATATTCCTCATCTGGTGGGTCTGAACATAGAGGAATAAACCCAAAAGTAAAACAAAAATGGTAAGCAGAGGGCATGCAATGCCAGCCACTTGAAAAAACATAAAAGGACCAAACATTCAGTCTACAACCAATGTTGAGAATATCAGGGTTACAGTTCTGCAAGCGGCAAAAAAGAGAATGAGGCCATCGATGGATAGGCACAACATTCATTTATTACCAGATACAAGCCTTGATACCTTCAGCGAGAATAGAAAAAAAAAGTTTTTCAGTGGGGCTGCAGCAACAAAGTATTTTGAGTCAAACTAAGAGTTTCCAATGAAGACAAGCAATACCGTCAAATACCACTCCCTGCCCCCAAGCTCCCTTGAAGAGATGTTTGACTCTCTCAATCACAAACCAAATGCTCATCACAAAACAAATGCTTATCACAAAACAAATGCAGTAGACGACAACTCTGAAGGCTGAATTTATATTTTCTTACATGGACAGTTTTGTAGGAAGAATGCCATGTACCTGGATGCAAACAGTGAAAATGAGCATGCCTGCAGCCCTATTGAATAAAATATAATGACCAGAGGCGGAGTCAAGATGGCGACGGAGTAGGATGCTCTCATCGGTCCCTCCGGCGCCAGATCGGCACAGCGTTGAATTGCGGCCTCCCGGGGACCCCTGAGACCTGCATGGGGTAGCGCTGGGGCTCCTGTGTTGGCGGAGGGAGTTCTGCGTCGCCGCCGACCCCCCCCCCCCCCCCGTGGCGCTGGAGGTCCCGTCCGGGTTGAGGCCTGCGACGCGGCTGGTGAGGGAGCCGGGGCCTCGCCTGCAACGCGAGGTCGGAGCCGCGGAGCCCGGCCTCCCATCGGAGGCGGAGCCGACTACCGGAGGTGGCGACGAGGTGTGAGCGCCCAGCGCACGGGTGCCTTGTCCTGCAGGCGGCCTCGGAGGTGAACTTTTTGGAGCGTTGGCCCCGCTCCGGCAGAGGGAGCGAGGCCCGAGGAGATCCCCAGGCGGAAGCACTGCAGCGCCGAGGATCGAGCCTGCCAGCCAGGCCTGGTGAAGCCGCGTGTGGGGCCCGAACCCCTCTGGACTTCCGAGAGGTGATGAGCGGCTGGGGCGGTGGAGGCACTGCGGCCGCTGTGGGCCGGGTCTGACGGCGCCGATGGGGGCCTGGGGCGTGGAAGCTTGAAGAGTGCTCCGCCCGTGGTGGTGCTGGAGAGACGGCGGACTTGCAGAGCGAGTGGGGCCTGCTCTGGCCACTGGGATAGCTCGGGGACCCACGACTCGTGAGACTCCCCCCCCCCCCCCCCCCCCCCCCCGGACACAGGCGATTCTGGTGTGGGCCCGGGGAGCTGCCTTGGGGGCCCAGTGTGGGGGCAGTCGTCCTGAGGGCCCCCACTGGCGAACACTGTGAGGACGCATTGCCCCGATACCCTCGCTGTTGGACCGTGTCCCCGATGGGGTGAGTGACCTGAGGCCTGTAGTAGCGGGAGCGAGTGCAGCATCGCCCTACGGCCGACGGAGTGGCCATTTGCTGGGATTTCTGGCCTCGTCGGCGCCTGCCTGCGCCTACCCCCCCCCCACGCTTGGTACGGACTGGGGTCTGGGGTGTGGGGTCCTGTCCGGGGCCCGGTTAGCCCCGCTCGCAGAGTCTCGCAGTAAGGCGGCGCCAGTGGTGGTGCTGGGAAGCCGGGCGACGTGTTGCTATCCCTGACCGGAACGCGATGTCTGGCAAAACCCGAGGGGGCAAGACCGGACGGGATGGTCCGTAGCGGGGTACCACCCCTACGACGCCACCGGGCGCTAGTGCCTCTACCAAGCCTCCTGACGATGATGCGCCTGTCACCAAGGCGTTTATGCTGGAACTGTTCAACGCCATCAAGGATGATATCACCAGCCTCCGCTCCCAGCTGGCCTCCGACCTGCGGGAGGTGCGTTGCGATGTGGACAGTGTCGGAGAGAGGGTGGCAACCCTGGAAGAGCACGATTTGGGACTCGCCGGCGATGTCCATCAGCTCCAGCAGGATGTCCTGCGCCTCACGGAACAGAATTTGGCCCTCCAGGCCCATGCGAAGGACTTAGAAAACCGGTCCCGGCGGAACAACATTCGCATACGCGCGGTGCCATGGGCTGGAGACCTGAGGGGTTACGTGGAGGGCCTGTTCTTGCAGATCCTGGGAAAGGACGATCTCCGCGAGATCCGGATGGACAGGGTGCACCGCGTGGGGCTACCGAGAGGATCGGGGGCTCCCCCCCCCCCCGACATTCTGGTGTGCGTTCACGACTACCAGCTAAAAGCGCGTATACTCCGGAAGGCAAGAGGGCTTCCGTCGCTGGTGTACCGGGACCACCGCCCCCAGCTGTTTCAGGACCTGGCGGCGTCGACACTGCAGAAGCGCCATGACTTTCGCCCCGTGACGTCCTTTCTGCGGGACCAGAACATCTCCTACTCGTGGGGTCATCCATTTCGGCTTATTTTCCGGTGGCGCAACAGGCTGGTTCAGGTCCGCTCTCTACGGGCTGCTAAAGATCTCCTTGGTTTGGACGACGGGTCCCCCCCGGTGGTGGGGGGGGGACTCGCAGACGAGGCGGCGACGGCGCTCCTCCTCCTGGCAGCGAGTGGGGCGTCCTTTCGGCCCGGGACGACCGGACCCTGAGACCAGCGTTCAGGAGCGAGGTGCCGCGGTTGCTTCGGTGGCAAATGTTACTGAGGCTGCCTCGCGGGACTCTTCTTCGGCTGCCTAGACCCTCGGGAGGCCTCGACTTGCTGGTCGCCGGAGGGCCATCCTCCTCTCAGGTACCACGGGGGATTGATGTACTTTGTGGGGAGACACCCTGGACCGGTTCCTTGGAGAAGTGAGGGCGAAGGCTCCGCTTCATGGACATGGGGGATACCCACAGTGGTCCCTAGTTTGGGGTTGTTGGGTTTTTGCTTTTGTTTCCGTTTTTCTCTGGTGAGGTCCTGGTTGATGTGGTCCCCGGAGTGGGTGGGGGTGGGGGTTGGTTCGGTTGGGGAAAGGGGGGGTCCAGTGGTGGCGGCTGGGGGGGCGTGTGCGAGCTGTGCGGGGGTTGTGTGCTGTGTGGGGGATGGGAGCGGTCCTGGGGTGAGGGAGGGTGCGCGACCTGGCCCCAGACAGGGGACTGGGAGGCGGAAGTGGCTGGGGTTACACGTCCTATTTGTTACGGCAAGGCGCGACGACTGGTGGGAGAGTCGGCTGAGATGTATGACAACCTCGGAACTGGCCTGGAGGCTCCCTGGGCTGGGATTCGAGGGCAAAGGTTCTGTGAGGCGCTGCTGGTCCGGATTTGGAGAGGGGAGTCTGCTTGCGCTGGACGATGGGTGAGGGGGCTGGGGTGTGAGTGGGGGGGGATCTGATGGAGAAGAGTGAGGGGAGCAATACAGGATGCCTGTTACCTTAGGTACTTGGAAGGTGAAGGGGCTGAACTCTCCCCAGAAACGCCAAAAAGTCTGGAAATACATCCTGGATCATCACCTGGATGTGGTGGGGCTTCAGGAGACGCGCCTATCCCGGCGGGACGAGTCACGCCTCAAACACCGGCAATTCCCTCTTATCTATAGGTCTTCGGCAGCGTCGAAGCACAGGGGAGTAGCCCTGATGTTTCGCTCGACCCTTCAGTTTCAGCCTCTGGGGGTGCGGGGCGATAAGGAGGGCAGATGGCTCATTGTTAAAGGAGTGCTTCTCGGCAGGACTTGCACGTTTCTAGTATTGTATGCTCCCAATGCTGGGCAAAATCGGTTCCTTTTGTAACTGCTGCGCTCAGTGGAGTATTTTGTGGAGGGCGGATTCTTTATCTTGGGTGATTTCAAACTGGTCTGGGACAGGGACCTGGACTGTTCTCACCAGCGGAGAGCCGAGGCCGGCCTCTTCTCTGAGGAGGCACGTCAGCGGTTGGGGGAGCTCGGTTTATTGGACGGGTGGCGATCTCTACATCCCGTCTCCCGTGATTATACTTTCTTTTCCCACATGCACAACTCTTTTTTTTTTTAATTAGTTTTTACAATGAATACAACCAGAACATTGTGGTCACAGTACAACAACATCCATCATCCGGTGTGCATTTGTGATCTAAGGCCCTTCGCACCCCCCGCAGAGCACTCCATTAACAACACACATTTCAGTTCCATGTGCACAACTCTTACTCCCGCCTTGACCATGTCTTTTATAGCCAGTCGCTCCAGGGGTCCCTGAGGGAAGCAAAAATGTTTCCCCTCTCCGTCTCCGATCATAGCTTACTGGCGCTGGGCCTCCAGTGGGCACCGGAGGGGACGGTGCCGCGACGATGGTTCTTCCCGGCGTCACTGGTACGGGACGAGTCTTCTTGCGTGGCCCTCCGGAAGGCGATTCGGGACTTCTTTCAGCTCAACCCAGTGCGGGACACCTTGAGTTTCACAACCTGGGACGCCTTTAAGGCGTCGGTCCGGGGTAGTTGCCTGGCCCTTAATGCGGCGCTTAACCAGCAGCGGAGGGTGGAACGGGAGGCGCTGGAGAAGGAGCTTCTAATATCGGAGCAGGCGCATAAGGCTAACCCGTCCAGACAGACGTTGCGCTCCCTTACTGCTCTTAGGGGCAAGCTACGGGCCCACTATAATAACAGAGCGGAGTTTACTCTCCTGAAGCTCCGCCATCTTTCTTACTCCCAGGGAAATAAGGTGGGAAGGCACTTGGCTCGTCAACTGCGCCGTAAGCGGGAGAGGGAGTACATAGGGGGTGTGCGGGATCCCGCTGGCCTGCTGCAGCACGACGATGCGACCAAGGCAGATCTCTTCGGGAACTTCTATGCGACATTATACTCGGGGGGACGCCCTTGACCCTACGGCTCAGGAGGACTATCTGCGCGCTCTTCCGCTCCCCCGCGTGTCTTCCGAGTGGAATGAGCTACTCTCTGCCCCCATTACTAGGGAGGAAGTACTGGATGCCATTAAATCCTTGAAACCCAACAAGGCACCTGGTGCGGACGGGTTCACTGCCCTTTTCTAGCAGACCTTTGCGGGAGATGTCTGAGTTCCTGGTTGGCCTGTTTAACGATATGGCTAACTCGGGGGTGTCCTCAGCCTCCATGGCGGAGGCGGTCATATCGGTGATCCCCAAACCTGGCAAGGATCCCTCTGTCTGCTCGTCCTTTAGGCCGATAGCCCTGCTCAATATAGATGCTAAACTCTACTCTTCTATTCTGGCGTCGCGCTTACAGGACTTGATGCCGGTACTGATTCACCCTGACCAATCAGGTTTCATCAAAGGGCGGCAGACTCATGATAACACCAGAAGGGTGGTCCATCTTATCGAGAAGGCTAACCGATTCCGCATCCCGGCGGTGCTGGTTGGGCTGGATGCCGAGAAGGCGTTTGACCGGGTGGACTGGCAGTTTATGTTCCGAACCCTCCAAGCTTTTGGATTCTCAGACAGGGTTGTGACCATGCTTAAGGCCAACTATAGCAGCCCCAGATCTAGAGTCGCGGTTAATAGGTACATGTCCCCCTTTTTCCCGCACTCGCGGGGTACGCGGCAGGGCTGCCCCCTTTCCCCTTTGTTGTTTGCCCTGAGTATCGAACCTCTAGCAGTGGCAATCCGGGAACACCCGGATATTCGGGGACTGCCTTTCACAGGGGAGCAACATAAGATCTCTCTGTTCGCGGACGACGTCCTCCTCTCCCTTGCAGATCCGGCACACTCTCTACCCCATGTACAGACGGCCCTGGCGCAATTCGAAGGGGTGGCGGGGTTTCGGATCAATTATGGCAAATCTTACATCCTCAATCTCACGCTATCATCGGCGGAGGTGGACCAGCTTCGACCGCTCACGCCCCTATCGTGGTCCCACTCCTCCCTATTGTATCTAGGGGTC
Organism: Triturus cristatus; assembly: GCF_964204655.1. Classification (NCBI taxonomy): domain Eukaryota; kingdom Metazoa; phylum Chordata; class Amphibia; order Caudata; family Salamandridae; genus Triturus; species Triturus cristatus. The sequence continues at coordinate 879,850,887 of NC_140589.1, forward strand.
CGCTTGACCCCCACGGTAGGCAAACTGTACGCAGCTAACTTCCCCCCACTCCTGGCGAGTATCCAGGCTGACTTGCAGCGCTGGAAGCCGCTGTTTATCTCCTGGCTGGGCAGGATCCATGCGATCAAGATGTCGCTCCTACCAAAGCTCCTATATATCTCTTTCAGGCTCTCCCTATTGTCCTCGACGGGGACATTTTTCGATGCGTAAAGACTCTCATGCTCCGCTTTGTGTGGCAGGGGGGCAGGGCTCGTTTTTCCTTTACCACTCTTCGGCGACCGCGGACGGAGGGGGGGGGTGGGCCTTCCTGACATGCATCTCTACTATAAAGCTGCGCAATTGAGGGTCTTGGTGGAGTGGACTCAGCCACTCTCGGAGAAGCATTGGCTACACATGGATAGGAGTGTGGCGGGTCGCACAATCTGGGACCTGGTGTGGAAACCTAAGGGGGACAGGCCCAAGAATGCTTACCTTAGCACCCCCACTGGCACCGCCCTTAAGATCTGGGATACGGTCTCGGGGGACGACCGCTGGACTACTGTACCATCGCCCTTCACTGCCATCCATTTTAATCCGGCTTTTCCGCCTGCGCTTCGGGAGGGCCCCTTTGACGCTTGGAGGGAGGGAGGATGCCTAGCCCTCACGCATTTGTTCCACGGCATTGCCCCGCTGACTTTCCCGAATTGTGGACGAGACTATGGGGTTGCCGAGACAGAGAGGTTTCGTCATGGCCAACTGCTACACTGGGCCCTGTCCCCGGCGGTTCGGGAGGCGGCGACTCAGCCGCCTACCCCCTTTAAAGCCTTTCTATCCCGCACTTCCACTATGCGTGGGGCTATCTCCTGACCACAGCTGTCTCGCCCAGGCCGCGGTATATGGGTCAATGGGAGGGCCTTGTGGGGCGTGACATCACGGATGAGGAGTGGTCCCACCTGTGGCGAGACCTGGCCAGATTTAATCACTCGATGGATCTTCGGGAGGAACATATTAAAACTATGATGGATTGGTACCTCCCCCCTGCTAAGCTTCATCGTATTTTCCCGAGCTCCTCAGATAGATGTTGGCGGGGCTGTGGCCTGTTGGGGGACTTCCGCCATATCTGGTGGGACTGCCCGGTTATACGCCCCTATTGGGAGGAGATTTTATCCCATAATAAGGACATCCTGGGGTATCCGATCAAGAACTCTCTGGAGCACGTGCTGTTGGGCCTTCGGGACCCGCTTTTGGAACATCAGACGCGGGCAGACAAGAAGATCTTTTGGCTCTGTATAGGAGCGGCTAAAGTCACCCTGGCGCCGGCCTGGAAAAAGAGGGAGGCCCCAGCGATTTCATTGTGGCATGCGAGATTATGGAAGTTGTTGAGCATGGAGCGTATGGCGGATATATTTCTAGGGGACTTCAAAAACTTTGTTTTCCGTTGGTGCGCTTCCTTTCTCGAGGGCTTCCGGCTGCTGTATGCCCGCCGTCGATCCGAGCCCTCCATCTGTTTCAAGTGTGACTCTCATTAGACGCCTGCTGTGGTGTGGATGTGTGCTGCCACCACTGGAGGGGGTGGGGGAGGGGGGGGCGGTTGGTAAGGGGGGGGGGGAAGTTCTATTGGTTCCCTTTTTTAGTTTTGGTTGAATGTTGCGCCAGTCCTCAATGGCAAGAGGGGAGAGCCTACATTTATGGGTTTGGCTGGTCCGACCCCGGTAATTGCAGGTTGTTGAGTGCTCTGGCTGGGTAGCCTTCAAACGCCTGTGTAGCCTCTGGGCTGACGACCTGGACTTGGTCCCGCCTAATCTCCGTTAGATTGTTGCCTAGCTGGGACGGGCTCCAGGACTGTTACTAGTCATAGCGGCCCCCCTCCGCTTGTGCATCTCCCCTGCGTGGGAATTGTGGCGGGACTGCCGCATGTTTCCTTTTTGCTTTTTGTTTTTTACTTTCTCGAAAAAAATAAAAAACACCTTTGACAAAATATAATGACCAGCCTCACGTCGGATGGTCAAAAAACGCTCAAGAATCCCCAGACCAGACGAGTGTCTCCTCCAGGACAAGGACTGCAGGATCAGAACCGGTATGAATCGCGCACCGCTCCTCTGTGAAGGTACGACACTGATTACTGTCCTTAAAATGGCCGCCACTGCTCATCTCCCGGTCCCCTCCAACAAGGATTGCTTGATTGCTAGGGCTCGCCGAGCCCCGGGGCCCCCAGTGATACCGAGCGTGGCCTTTCATGCCTATTAACTGTGCATAGGTGACCTGGGTATGCAAAACAGAGTGCGCAAGTCCCTAACAGAGCCTCGCTCCACCATTTGAATCTGCCTGGCCGCAAGATGGCCGATCCCAGACTCTTGGGGATCCGCTTTTAGCTAAAGTCTTAATCCTTAAAGACAAACGCTGGAAGTGTCATCATGCTTAAAGGACCCAACATTCTTCTGCCCATCAAGAAGCTATTAACAACAACGCGCATCTACTACATTGAGCTCCATTCCTTCAGCCGATTCTGCCTGGCCTCAAAATGGCCGATCCCCGACTCTTGATCCCGCATTTAGATATAGATAGGATCTATAAACTCTAACAGCTGCAAAGATCACCTAATAAGGAGTTCCCAACGGCCTCCTACTCATAGCCAATGAAGTTTCTGAAATTAGCGCCCAAGTCCTACTCGGAGCCCCACTCCCTCACTTAACTTTGCCTGGCCTAAGATGGCCGATCCATGGCTCTCGGCGATCCATGTATTTAAAAAAATAAATAAATAGGATCTTCAACAACAACCAATCGCTGCAAGGGCCACCAAACAAGAAAAACGCAACGGCCTTATGCCCATAATTCCAGAAGTATCTTGCCTCTACGCAGCCTCCCATTCTCCAACATGCAATTCACTTCGCCCGTTCCAAGATGGCCACCCTTGTCACTACAGTGATCACCCCCTTACGAAGAGATCGAGCTACACCATGACTCATCCCTGCTGAGGTGACCACTCATTGAGGAAACAGTTAAACATAGTGTGTATTACAGGGTGATCAGAATTCTTCAATCTCAATATAATCAGGTCTCCTCAAGATAATAGCAAAAGAACTACAGCTCCCACTTGTTATTCTATCTACCTACCCGAATCAACTGCTAAGTATCCCAGCCCGGTAAAACATAAACAAACACCTCCCACAGCTTTTTCAGCTAATCCTTCCTGACAGAAGCCAAACTCGCCAAAACTGCTGTGACAAGGCGAAATATCGAACCCGTCTGGGCAAATCCGAAACGAGAGGGATTCCTAACTACGGTGGCTCAATCCCATTCTATATCAGACCCAAAGGCCTGAATACAAATCGGGTGGCTCCCCGAAGTCAATAGTCAATATCCCCTGATCTTCACCGGCGGGTTAGTAAGGGACCGCACAGCTGCAAGTTTACCATCCCTGACATCTTTAGGCGACAATTTTCATCTCACCCCCAGCTGATCTGCCCAACTTCACCAAACTGTCCTAGACTCCCTTTCTGATACACGGTCCCCTTCTATTAGAAAGTCCCAAAATGGCACCGGGCATGCCAACGCCCTCCACCCAACCTTCATCAACCCACTTGAAACCTCACAGCGTGAACGCATTCACGATTAGCTTCCCCCCAACCTTTCTCCTAAAGCGACAGATTAAGATGGACTTAATCTTTCACACTGAAAGACCAGAGGATTGGAACACTTCTCTCAGAACACAACTCTACATTTCCAAAACCACAACTACCTCACATAGCTGCAAACTAACTACCTCGCTCCCTAACCGTTCGTCAAGTGGTGGGATCACGTATGTGACCATCTACACTAACGGCACTGTCCTGATTCAGGCTAATAACGAGAACCTAGAGGCTTTCGACTCCTTCTTCCCCACACTCTGCTCCGCTCTTCCTTACTTGCCTCGATTCTTCCCGACCCAGCTCTCACCTACAGATAACCGGCACCAACAGGAAAAACAAACTGTCCCTGCCTCGCCCCACACATCCTCCTCCCGCCCCGCAAACCCCCACCCCCGATTTACCCCTCACTCCAGCACCTCTACAAAGAGTGTTCTCCAACTCTCAAGAGAACGGCAAACCGCTTGGCCGCCATCGACCCCTAATCACACTAGTACTCGCCCAGATCTCAGAAGGTCAATTTCACGCCATGACCCAATGCACCCCCCTCCCAGGGTACCAAGAGGAGACAACATGTTCTACACCAGTAGTAATAGGAATCTAATCATAAACACGACCTACACCACACAGGTTGACCCTCCCCATGATGCCCTCACCCCTGCCCACAACAACATGGCGCAGCGTCTCGCTTCACTAGAAAACCAGCTAGAAGCAATTTCCCGGGGCTTGAGCGAAATCATCACCAACCTCGACAAGGCCCGAAGGCCCCAACAATCCCCTCCCAGGATACCTTCTCCATTCAACTCCAACCACCACCAGTGCCCCACTAGGCCTGTAGCAACCTCCGAGACACAGGTACAGAGACCCTCAAGAACGGACACGGAGGACTTGTCTCAAAAAACCCTAATAAACACAGTCTGCGCCACTGGGGCTCAGAGTCGCTCAAATACCGACATAGAGCCCTTCTCCTCAAGACCTACTAGGACCGAAGCCGCAATGTCTGACACAGAATCGGCCGATCTAGCCTCTTCATACGACGCACCCCCCTTTGACTCCCCAAGATCCAAGTGATCACGGGTTTCGGAAGAGATCCTCCATACACAAAACTCCCTAGACTGCCCTTCCTCACCTCTCTTCCTAGGGTGCCCAAGGAAAAGAACCAAAGCAAAAAAGAGCTTTCCACCAACTGCATGCTCATCAACTGCAGATCGGCACCCATGCATGCAACCGAACTAGCAGACGCCATTCTCTCGCAGGACGTTGACATCACGTTCATCACGGAGACCTGGCTCAATGAGCTCTCCTCACCATGCTTAGACATGCTTGTGCCCCCAGGCTTTTCCATTATTAACAAAAACAGAAAAGACCAACGAGGGGGTGGGGTAGTCATCATCCATAAAGACACCACCATCATGGAAATAGACTCATGCAAGTACAACACCTTTGAATGTCTTACCGCCAACATAAAGACCAAAGATAATGCAACACTACTCTGTCACCTTCTCTATCACCCACCAGGCAACACCTTGACATTTGGGGAACAATTATCAGACCGGATTGCTCACTGTGGCTCTCGGAGACTCGAACAACCTAATTCTTTGTGATCTTAACCTGCGATGGAATGAAACACATAACCCGCTAATTCAAACGCTATCCAATCTTCTCTGTGACAATAATTTAACCAAACATTGCACAGAGGAGACGCACTACAAAGGAGCTATCTTAGAGGCCATCATCGCCCAACGAGACGCAATTTCGATCGAACAAGTACTCCCCGTGGACTGGTCGGACCACCACATGATCCTATTTCATATCAACCAACAAACTCTCTCTCAACCACCTATGCAAGACCCCCCCCCAAATGGGTCAGAAACCTCTGCCACATTCCCATGGAAGTCCGCGAAGAAAGGATAAGCTCGCTCCTTACCTGCACCAACGACCACCTTTCCACTACCGAACTCACTGCGCGGTACAACTCCAACTTGGTGACTATGCTTGATCAACTCACTCCTCAATGGTTGAAAAAAAGCAGAGCCATTCCGTCCAGGTCTTTGTTCAAAACTGACACTAATTCTGAAAGGAGAAAACTAAGAGCCAAAGAAAGAAGCTGGAGGAAGAACCCTACCTCCTCCCTCCGCAAACAACTCAAAACAGCTCGCAGGAAATACAACAATCACATCAAAAACAAGAAATCCTTGTTTTTCCGCTCTGCGCTGGACAGTGCAAAAAATAGACCCAAAGAGCTGTATAGCATCATCAGGCAACAAACTTCCAAGCCCATGACCTTCTCAATACAGGCGTCCAAAGAACTCTGTGACAACTTCGCCAACTTCTTTAACAACAAGATTACTAAAATCGAACACTCACTGGACACCGTTAACACTCGACCCACTAAAAGCACCACGCCGGGGGCGGTCGTTATCACTCCCTGCCCCTCCTCCAAATCTTGGCTAAGCTTCCTCCCCATTCAGGAACATGAGATAGTCATGCTGATCTCCACCTCCAAACCCTCTTCTCATGTCCTTGACCCCATTACACCCCTACTAACCAAAAAGCTGAAGCACTCCCTAGCACCGCATTGGTGCATGATAATAAACAGCTCCATGAAAAATAGAGATGTTCCAGACTGCCTTAAAGTAGGACAAGTCACACCCCTGCTAAAAAAGCCCGCCTTGATACAACTGATTTGAATAACTTTAGACCTGTATCTAACCTTCCCCTTCTGTCCAAAATCCTAGAAAAGTGTGTACTCCAACAGCTAACCCAACACCTGGATAACATCAACCTCCTGGACTCCCACCAATCTGGCTCCAGAAAAGGCTGTAGCACAGAAACCGCGATCCTCAACATCATCGACGATATCCACAATTCACTAGACTCTGACCAATGCTGCCTCCTCATTCTCCTTGACCTATAGGCAGCATTCAACACAGTAGACCACAAACTCCTCATTAGGGCTCTCCAAGAAAGAGCCGCTCTTGGTGAGGCGCTCCTCCAACGGTCTTCCTCCTTCCTGCACAATCGCACTCAAAAAATACAAATCTAAAACTTTGCCTCTGGCTCTCACCCTGTCAACAAGGGAGTCCCTCAAGGCTCAATGCTTTCCCCGCAACTCTTTAACATCTACATGGAACCTCTCACCAAACTACTCAAAGCAGCCAACATCCGTTTCCATCTTTACGCAGACGATACTCCGATATATCTGGGAACCACCTCCCTCAGTGACATTCAAAGACTCAATGACGTACTGAGAGATGTCCACCACTGACTGTCATCAAATCACCTTAAACTAAACCCCGACAAAACTGAGATACTTCTCATTTCAAACAAGGAGGAGAACCCACAAATTGTTGAATGGCTAAAGGCCGTGGATGCGCTCAACGGGAATCTCACCCTAGCTGACTGTCAAATCACTAGGCGTCACACTAGACCCGAAACTAAACATGACCAGACACATCAAGAATTCGGCCAAGAGTGCCTTCCTTAACCTTAAACTACTTAACAAAATAAAACCTTTCATTCCGCCCAGTGATCTGGACTATGGGAATGCTGTCCTATCAGGAATTACAAAGTCACACCTAGCTCCCATCAAAACCACTCTGAATGCAGCAGCCAGAATGGTCACTGGAATAAAGAAATTCGACCACATCTCCCCTGAATTCAGAGAACTTAAGTGGCTCCCAGTTGAAATGCGGATCAGCTTCATAACAGCCTGCCTCACTCATAAAGCCCTACATACCGGCAAACCCGAATACCTGGCGGTCAAACTCAAAAAGCTGGTCAGGCCAGGAACATCAGAAGCTCAAACTCCCTCCTACTCATCCCGCCAAAAACTCGAAAATTAAAAACTGCAGCTCGTTCCTTCGCCAGAGGCGCGCCCAAAATCTGGAACTCCATTCCCCCTCACATCAGAACCATTCCCTCTTTAGTAAAATTCAAAAGCCAACTCCAAATCCTGTTCCTCAACCGCTCCCTAGGGAGTCAATAGGAGTATTCGGAGCGGGGTAACAGACACCCCGCACTGCTCCAACATCATGTCCTCGAGACTACGAACAGATGTCCCATGACTACGAAGCAGACCCCTCAACCAGCGTCCTGCAATGTTATTGTGTCGTTCTTTTGTCTCGTTTGTTGTGAATCTCTGCAGTGTATCTTCTGTAAAGCGCTCCGATACCCTTGGGTCAGGCTAGTGCGATATAAAACTTCTAAAATAAATAAATAAATAAAAAATAAATAATGATTATTGGGTGCAATGAGATCTTCATTCACCTGTGACACAGTGCCAATGCACCAGCTACATTAAAGATAGCTAGGCCCTGTACACGAAGCAGATGTGTCTTCTATTACTGGACATGTATCTCATTTTTGGAAACTTAAGGAAACAAGCATTGGCATAGCCAATAGGTTTCGCCTTTGGGACATTATAAGTGTTTAGCCATGCAACACTTGATGTTGTTGCACCAAGGATATTGTGCTGGATAACTAAACACTTATAAGGTCCCAAAGGCGAGACCTATTGGCTATGCCAATGCTTGTTCTCTATGTATCCTGTCTGTGTGAGAGCCTCTGTGATTTGGTCGTGTGCATATATAAATAACAATAATAATAATAATAATAATATGAAAGGGGAGAGGGGGCAAAAATACTCAAAAATACTACATGACAGGTGGGCTGTGCAAATTTGTATCCATATGGGTTTTTGTTGATCTATCTGCTTGCATGTGTGACCTATAGGCAGGATTATGTACATGGATGTTGCGTCTTTAGGCATGCACTATATATAACCAAACCTACTGCTTTTGTCAATGCTTGTTATTATTGTGGTCTGCATTGAATCATGGGTTGTATTTACATGTAGCGAAGTCTGGTGCCTAGGTGTCGCACTGCCTTGGGTGTGCTTGAACTACACTTGTAGTCATGTTTTTTAATGTCAGGGCATGATTCTGGCACTTTAACAGACAGACAGGGCAACTATGAACAAAGCAGCATCTCAAGAACAATATTTCTTGAAAGAGTTTAGAAAGCCCAGTGGGCTTCATTGGTTATTTTGTAGAAGATCGGCTCACATGAAGATGTGTTTTTCTGCATGGTGAAAAAAAGTCACATTAAAGAGAAGTGTGAAAAGCAAGGTCTTTTGTGGTTTTCCTTGAGATGACTCATGTCTTTTAGTATTCTCCAAAGGCCTGATATTCGGATGATGTATTACCCTAATAAATCATTAAATGACAGGCCTACAAGAAGTATCCCCAACAAGCCTGAAGCATGCCAGAAGAAATCAACAGGGACCCTATGTGTTTTGGGGGTTTCTTCTTTCATCGAAGGTAACATTAAAGCGTATTTTCCATGTACTCGATTGTGTTTTGCCTTGTCTGTAAATTCCTCCTTGACACATACGCCTCCCAGGGGGAAGCTTTTCACTGTCACCGAGGAAGAGCTTTCAACCAAAACAAGCATTTGCAATGCAATAGGTCTCGCATTTATAAGAGTTTGAGCTATTGGCATTGTAAAATTACAATGCCTTTTATTTAGGATTTGGTTTTCAAACAAATAAAAGGCATTGTCATTTACAATGTCAGTAGCATAAACTAGCATAAAAGCAGTGTGTGGAGTGCAGCAGTGTGCGGCGTGCAGCAGTGTGCGGCGTGCAGCAGTGTGAGGCGTGCAGCAGTGTGAGGCGTGCAGCAGTGTGAGGCGTGCAGCAGTGTGAGGCGTGCAGCAGTGTGTGGTGTGCAGCAGTGTATGGCGTGCAGCAGTGTATGGCGTACAGCAGTGTGTGGCGTGCAGCAGTGTGTGGCGTGCAGCAGTGTGAGGCATGCAGCACTGTGTGGCGTGCAGCAGCGTGCAGCGGCTTGCAGCAGTGTGCGGCATGCAGCAGCGTGCGGCGTGCAGCAGTGTGCGGCGTGCAGCAGTGTGCGGCGTGCAGCAGTGTGTGGCGCGCAGCAGTGTGTGGCGTGCAGCGGCATGCAGCAGTGTGCGGCGTGCAGCAGTGTGCGGCATGCAGCAGTGTGCAGCGTGCAGCAGTGTGCGGCGTGCAGCAGTGTGCGGCGTGCAGCAGTGTGTGGCGTGCAGCAGTGTGAGGCGTGCAGCAGTGTTTCATGTAGCAGTATGCGGCGTGCAGCAGTGTGTAATGCAGCAGTGTGTAATGCAGCAGTGTGTAATGCAGCAGTGTGTGCAGCAGTGTGTGGCGTGCAGCAGTGTGGGGCGTGCAGCAGTGTGGGGCGTGCAGCAGTGTGGGGCGTGCAGCAGTGTGCGGCGTGCAGCAGTGTGCGGCGTGCAGCAGTGTGCGGCGTGCAGCAGTGTGAGGCGTGCAGCAGTGTGCGGCGTGCAGCAGTGTGTAATGCAGCAGTGTGTGCGGTAGTGTGTGGCGTGCGGTAGTGTGAGGCGTGTGGTAGTGTGAGGCGTGCAGCAGTGTGCGGCGTGCAGCAGTGTGTGGCGTGGTTTGTAAACAACAAGAAAAGCGGACATCAAAGGAAGGGTGGGAGGGAACGAGCATATGGGGTGTGAGTTATAAGGAAAGTTAATTGTTGTAAGAGGGGATGCAGGAAGTGAGGCCGAGCGTGCGCTGGCGAAAGCAGTCTGCTGCTTTCAAGTCCGATGCCAGATGCCAGCTTCGCGCTTGAATGCCTCACATGCACTGGCCATAAACCGCATTCCTAAGGTCTTGTGCCCCTTACTAAATCTCTCTGAATGCGTGAGGCGGCGCACGCGCAGGAAGTAGCTGGTGGCAAATGGAACGCGCGTGCTTGTGCGCGTAACCGCCACCCGATCCGCCTGGGAAGCCTTTGGGAGCATTTTCTGAAGCCCCTACATAAGTCTCGCTGAGCGATCGCTTACGCGATAGCCAGGCGAGACCTAAGAAGGCCGCAAACTCCGCCCCTTCATGTCAACTTCTGAAAGTGGGCTGAAGGGTAATAATTACACAGCACCACCAGACATCAAAGCTAATGGCTGCCAATCTGTGTTTTCCGCCTCCTGTGATCTCGGCTGTGTTTTATTGTTTGGAAATCATTAAATAGACAAGCTTCTGATAATAACATGAAGGTGTATTGTCTGCGTGTCCTCCACTGGCACGACGTTCAGTTTATCAAGTTATGGTAACTCCCCAAGTGCACTGGACTGCGGGATGTAAATAACTTTAAGGTCGGAAAACAAAGGGTTTCACCGGGGTTGAAACTACTTGTGCCTGGCTGATGCCTAGGTTCAGAGGCATTGTCTCACTTTTCAACCTCATTGTTTTAATTCTCGTTGTGGGGCAACAGGGACACAGATCAAAGACTCCGCAAATTCAGGACATTTGTGGGGCAAGAATGCAAGCACTTTTAAGAAGCAAGCACAAACGCGGGAGGTCACGGCCGGTGGCAATTGGCAGCACTGTCTGCAGGGCCTGCGCCGCGTAGCGCAGCAGTTACAACCAGCAAGCAGGTCAGGTGCGCGCTTGCACTTTCAAAGTGGGCCGTGCGCGCGGCACTGGTGGCAAGTTGCGGCGGCCTTTATCATTTTTGGGGGGGGGGGGGGGGGGACGGGACACTGACACTACAGTAGTGTCAGTGAGTGTGCCCAAAATAAATTATGAAGGCCGCCGCAACGGGCCACCAGTGCCGCCCGGCCGCCCCCAAAATAGTGCTGCCTGGGGCGGACCACCCCCCTAGCTATGCCGCTGCCGAGGCCCCCTGCCCCATGCCACTGGTAGGGCAGTGGCGTAGGGAGACTGCCACGCGCCTTAATGAAAGCTGAAAATACCACCACCCCTAATGTCCCCATTTAGGCGCTGAAATACAGCCACAATATGAGTTCAGAGGGCCCTTTAAACTCCAGAGACCCTTAGATCATTGGTCCCCGGTGCCACTGCGCCTGCTGCACTACCGATAGCTCTTTCCATGGGAGTGAAGCGTTCTAAATAGAGTGACTGACCGCACAGAGAGGGGCTTCGAGTCTCTGGACACAGATCCATTTCGGACCACACTGTTTGGGGTCGGAGGGGGCTGACTGAGATCAGAATGCCTGACCCCGAGGAATGAAGACCTGCTATTTAATAGCAAGTAAAGCGCTGCCATACGGGTGCGCACTAAAAGAATACAATGCAGCGTTCGAGCTGCTTGCACCTCCATATCCCAAGTTTAAAAACTGATTTACAGTGCCTAGAAGCGGCAAAATACATCCTGTAGAGTAGGAAGAAAAGCGGTGGGCATCGGAGCATGATGGAGGAAATGTACATACCAGGCAGAAAGTTATAGACCCGGGGACACAGAGCGCACGTGTGTAAAATAATCTCTTTCCTTACTCAGAATCAGAAAGCAGCGCGTCACGTGCATCATTACCTCGGGACAGACAGACCCTCTGGACAGATCCTGGCTAATCGCAGACAGTTCCTGGGCAGTGGCGCTGTCAGACTGAGGGCTGGGGCTGGCACGGCAGCACAGCTTCAGCTGAGGGGCGGGAGCTGCTGTCAGACACTCCCAGGGAGACACATCCACGTGCTGTGAGAGAATGACTGCACCTCACGGCTGGGACAGCAGCTGAGGCAGCGGAGCGGGCGTGGAGGAGGGGCGGGAGACCCGCTGTGGAAATAATGAGATTTAGAGTGGGTTTGGGAGACATCCCAGTTCTGTATGTAATGTGTGGAAGCCGGAGAGGGAGAGCGTCACGTTCATGACGTGTGTCTACAAGCGGCCGTGAAAGCAATCGCGAGAAAGCCAACCTAAATAAGAGCACACGCGAAACGGCATCTTCGTAGCTATGACAATGAAAGCTTCGCAAGATGGCATCAGACTGTCCACAGTCCTTATGGACACGCGCATGCTGTTTGCTATGGACAAATGGCAAGAGCAGCCATGTTTGTCCATGCAGACACGTGCATGAAAGCCCTCGGCAGAATAGATTCCAAAAGGTACTCGCAATAGCGAGCGTAGCGCATGCGCTGCTTTCGCCTGGCGAGACCTAAAAGGATCATGGACAAAATGGGGAACAGTTGACAACAAGCATTGGCAAAGCCAATAGGTCCGCCTTTAGGATCTTATAATCGTTCAGCCAGAGCTATCGGCTTTGCTAATGTGTTTAAGATATGTTGTGGCTTGTGTGCAGCATGTTGCAAGTTAGAATATAAAAATGTGTTATATGTATTTTTGTTACCTTGTCTATAATTAAGATGAGATTATGTATATTTGAACGACAGTATTAAAAAAAAGATTTTATATAAAAAATGTTTTGCTTATGATTGAAAAGTGCATACTCGTCTGCAGCATGAGGAGAGCTAGCAGAATGCTCTCAGAGGTGGGAGAGGGAAGGGACACACGCAGTACATCAAGCTACTGAAGACAGAGCACAGGGCACCATATGCTTCTATGGAACAGATAATAGTGTACACATAATGCACACCCAATAGATGTCATATATTATGGTAATGTCACACAACAAAACGCATTTCACAAACTCAACTCAGATTGTGCCCTTTGCATATTGTATAATATGCACATAGGTAAAACTGCACGCATCATAAGGTTCTCACACTGCAGTGCATGTAAGGCAGATGACGTACACTAAACTTTATATACTACTGCAGCACACCGTGGCCATGTATTTTACTCTGCAAACGACATACACTATTGTCAGTAATGAACGTAATGAAAATCACGCTGTACATAAGGTGCACACAGCACACTCGGCGAATAGCACTCGCAGCATAGATAAACTAGGGAGGAAACCAAACTCCCCCAACCCCCGCAAAAAACACAAAGAGCGATGATGCAGTCATGTCAAATTGACTACCAATCCTAGAGCTATTGGCGTTGTTAATGCCCATGTCTTTTAGCCATGGGTTATGGAGTGGATGTATGTGGTGTGGTGAGGAGTGGAATTATGTGGGTTGGATTGGAATGGTTTGCTTTGGAATTGTGACATGGAATTGAGTGGTGTTGAGTGGAGTTATGTGTAGTGGAATTATGTGGATAGTAATTGTGCAATATTGAGTTTACTGTGATTATGTGGAGTGGGATTATATGTTGTGGAGTGTAATTATGTGGAGTGTTATTGTGTATCGTAGAGTGGTATGAAGCGGAGTGGAATTATGTGGTGTGTTGTTGAATATTGTGGCATGATGTGGAATTCTGTGCTGTGGATTGGATGTATGTGGTGTGTAGGGGAATTGAGGTGTCATGGGAATAGTGGTGTGGAGTGGAATTATGTGGTCACTTGTGGTCAATGCAGTAATAACTGTATAAAAGACAGCTGCAGGGTGGGTAAAAGGCAGCATTTCACAGATGCCTGTGTGTATTATCTGCGTCTGGGTAATGGGGAAAAAAAACAAGCATTTGCAATGCAATAGGTCTCGCATTTACGAGAGTTTAAGCTATTGGCATTGTAAATGACAATGCTTTTTTATTTATGTTTTAAAAACCAAAATAAAAGGCATTGTCATTTACAATGTCAATAGCTCAAACGCGCCTAAATGCGATACCTATTGCATTGCAAATCCTTGTTTTATTATATGTGCTGCATCCTGTGGGAAGGAAAGGAATCAAGGTAGATTTACTTCTGAAGTGACACGGAATTATTGAACATTTTAGTTACTCTTCAATAGTGTTTAAAGTCCAGTGGGTGTTGGGGGGGGGGGTAAAGGGCATTTGGGGGTGGATAACGGGTTGATTGAAAAAAGAAAGCATTCGCAATGCAATAGGTCTCGCTATTGGCATTGTAAATTACAATGCCTTTTATTTATATGTTTTGAAAACCTGAAAGCGTGCGTAAACATGCACTTTATACTTATAGTGATTGCATACAAGAAGCGATGCTGGTAGTAACTGTGCCTCTTTTACTGCCAGTCTTGCTTCTTGTAAGTAAGGACTATAAGTACAAAATGTGTGTGTTTATGCACACTTGCAGGTTTTCAAAACACAATAACAAAAGCAATTGTCATTTACAATGGCAATAGCTCAAACTCTCTGAAATGAGAGACCTATTGCATTGCAAATACTTGTTAATTCTAAGGTCAATCAGATGTCTCAGTGATCAGGTATGCTTTCTCCTCTTGGTGATGCAGATCAAACTCGGAGAGCCTTTGCGGGTATTGAGTCATTTCAGCCTGAGTGGTGGGCTGCTTCATCGAGCAGGCAGGCATCCAGGGTCCTGCCCTCAAATGGACTCAGTCCTTTTTGACCGGCAGAACACAAGCCGTCCGCTTGGGCTCCTACACAGCGTCCAAAACTTCCACGACCTGTGGAGTCCCTCAGGGTTCTTCCCTGTCACCCCTATTATTCAACCTCTACCTCCGTCCCCTGATTCACTCGCTTCAGAGCTGGGACATTACAGTGTACAACTACGCTGACGATCTGCAGATCATCTTCCCACTCAACTCCTCGGACGCTGTGAACAACTTCCATTCCACCATGATACACATCCAGGAGTGGATGAACTACAACCAGTTAAAATTAAACCCTGGTAAAACTGAGCTCCTTCTCCCCGGCTCTAGCCCCTCCCACTGGGGTCCGCAGTTCTGGCCTAATAAACTTGCCCCCCCCCCCCGGCCCCTGTGAAATCAGTAAAAAGTCTTGGTGTGATCTTCGATACCGAACTCTCCCTCAGATCCCATGTGGGCGCTGTGATTTCCTCATGTACGTTCCAGCTTCGCAAAATCCGTAAAGTCAGTCACCTACTACCATCAGCTGCTCTGGTCCAGGTCATCATCTCCCTGGTACTAGCCCGTCTGGACTTTTCCAACTCCCTGTACTACGGACTCCCAAAATCATTGCTACATCGCCTTCAGGTCGTGCAGAACCAAGCAGCCCGTCTCATCTACATAACTCCCAAATGGCAGTCGGCCAAACCTTTGCTACACAAACTGCACTGGCTACCTATTGAACTAAGGGCGGCCTTCAAGCTGGGCTGCCTCACGTTCAAATCCCTCCACTGTTCCAGCCCCGCCTTCCTGACAACACTCATCAATCCACACCGCCCAACGCGCAATCTTCGTTCAGCTCTTCTGAACTTGCTTGCTGTCCCCAAAACCAAAACCCACAAATTCGGCAGCCGTCGGTTTGCCTACCTTGCCCCCAAATTTTGGAATCCTCTTCCCCTGACCATCAAATCCAGTAGCTCCCTCCTTCATTTTAGAAAACTGCTCAAAACCTTCCTTTTTTCCCCACTCGGCTAAATCCCGTCTCCTCTGACCCCAGAGTCTCCTCTGTCTTACAGCGCCAGGAAACCCACGGTGTCAGTGCGCTCTATAAATATCACTTAACATAACATAATGTCTACCTTTTCGGTTTTCACCATGACATTTGAAGGTCGAAATAATGCTGCAATGCATACTGTACACGTCTGTGCCAAGTGCACCCAGTTAAGTGTCAGGCTAGGACAGTGCACCCATGTCTAATTGCACTCTAGTCAGAAGGCCCCTTGCAACCCTCATGGCTTTGTGAAACATTCCCTGTACATTATTTATATACTGGTATCAATCAATCAATCAATCAATCAGTGACACTTGTAAAGCGCGCTACATACCCGTAGGGTCTCAAGGCACTGGGGGGGGGGGGGGGGGGGGGGGGAGGGGGGGGGTGCCGCTACTGCTCGAACAGCCAGGTCTTCAGCTTCTTCCTGAAGGAGAGGTGGTCTTGGGTCAGGCGCAGGTCGGTCGGGAGGGAGTTCCAGGTCTTGGCGGCCAGGTAGGAGAAGGACCTTCCTCCTGTAGTCGCTCTTCGGATGCGGGGGACGGCGGCGAGGGCGTGGTTGGCTGATCGGAGGTGGCGTTTGGGAGCGTGGAAGTTGACTCGGCTGTTGAGGTAGCTCGGGCCTTGGTCGTGTAGGGCTTTGTGTGCGTGGGTGAGGAGGCGGAAGGCGATTCTTTTGTTGACGGGGAGCCAGTGAAGGTCTCTCAGATGTCCGGAGATGTGGCTGGTTCGTGGGATGTCGAGGATGAGTCTGGCTGAGGCGTTCTGGATCCGCTGGAGTCTCTTCTGGAGCTTGGCGGTGGTCCCGGCGTAGAGGGCGTTGCCGTAGTCCAGTCGGCTGGTGACGAGGGCCTGGGTGACGGTCTTCCTGGTCTCGGTGGGGATCCACCAGAAAATCTTCCGTAGCATGCGTAGGATGTTGAAGCACGCCGAGGAGACGTTGTTGACTTGCCTGGTCATGGAGAGGGAGGAGTCCAGGAGGAAGCCCAGGTTGCGTGCATGGTCTGTCGGTTTGGGTGCGGTGCCCAGGGCGGGAGGCCACCAGGAGTCGTCCCAGGCGGAGGGTGAGGAGCCCAGGATGAGGACCTCCGTCTTGTCCGAGTTCAGTTTCAGGCGGCTGGTCGTCATCCACTCGGCTACCTCTTTCATCCCTTCGTGCAGGTTGGATCTGGCGGCGGCGGGGTCGTTGGTCAGGGAGAGGATCAGTTGGGTGTCGTCGGCGTAGGAGATTATGCTGAGGTTGTGTTTGCGTACGATGGCCGCGAGGGGGCTCATGTAGACGTTGAAGAGGGTGGGGCTCAGAGATGATCCTTGAGGGACGCCGCAGGTGACTTCGGAGGCCTCTGACTTGTACGGTGGTAGGCGGACTCTCTGTGTTCTTCCGTCGAGGAAGGAGATGATCCAGTCCAGCGCCTTGTCCTGGATTCCGATGTTGCTGAGGCGCCGTACTAGGGTGCGGTGGCAGACCGTGTCGAATGCCGCAGAGAGGTCTAGGAGGATGAGGGCCGCTGTTTCTCCATTGTCCATCAGGGCTCGGATGTCATCGGTGGCGGCGATGAGGGCGGTCTCGGTACTGTGATTGGCTCGGAAGCCGGACTGTGAGGGGTCGAGGGATCCGTTTGTCTCGAGGAAGGCGGCCATCTGCTTGTTGACGGTCTTCTCGATGACTTTGGCTGGAAACGGGAGGAGCGAGATGGGGCGGTAATTCTTGAGGTCGGTGGGGTCCGCTGTAGGTTTCTTTAGTAGGGCGCTGAGTTCGGCGTGCTTCCAGCTCTCAGGGAAGATGGTGGTGTCGAAGGAAGTGTTGATGATGTCTCGCAGGTGGGGTGCGATGACAGCGTCGGCCTTGTTGAAGACGTGGTGAGGGCAGGGGTCGGTCGGTGATCCGGAGTGGATGGAGTTCATCGTGCGGATGGTGTCTTCGGTGCTGATCGGGGTCCAGGCGTGGAGGGTGGTGGTGGGGGGTGGTTGTTCGGTCATGGTGTGCGTTGGTTGGTTGTTGAAGCTGTTATGTATGTCCGCGATCTTGTTGTGGAAGTATGAAGCGAGGGAGTTGCAGAGGTCTTGCGATGGGGTGATGTCGTTGTTTCCTGCGCTGGGGTTGGAAAGCTCTTTCACGATGTTGAAGAGTTCCTTGCAGTTGTGTGCGTTGTTGTCCAACCGGTCTTTGAATGCCGTTTTCTTGGCGGCGCGGATCAGCTGGTGGTGTTTCCGGGTGGCAAGTTTGAAGGAGGTCCTGTTGTCTGGTGTCGGTTCCCTTGTCCAGACTTTCTCGAGGGCTCGGCAGTTCTTCTTGGAGCTCTTGAGTTCGTCGGTGAACCATGGGGCCTTCTTGCTGCCGGGTCTGCTAGGCGGGGTCCTCAGTGGGGCGAGTTCGTCCGCGCAGTTGCTGATCCACTTCGTGAGGTTGTCGGCGGCTTGGCTGGGGTTCGCTGAGCTGGCAGGAGGGTGCTGGTTCAGGGAGGTGGCGAGCTGGTCTGCTGTGATCTTGTTCCAGCTTCTGCGGGCTGCCTGTTGCTGGTGTTGGTGGGTCGTCGTTCTCTTGAAGGTGAAGTGGACGCAGCTGTGGTCCGTCCATTGAAGCTCTGTGGCGTGGCTGAAGTCTATGTCTGTGCTGGATGAGAAGACTGCGTCGAGTGTGTGTCCGGCGAGGTGGGTGGGGGTGGACACCAGTTGCTTGAGTCCCAGGTTGGCGAGGTTGGCGAGCAGGGTGCTGGTGTTGCGGTCGTTGTTGTTCTCCAGATGGAAGTTGAGGTCTCCCAGGAGGATGTAGTCGGCGGAGGGGAGGGCATGCGGGCTGACGAAGTCGGCGATGTCCTCGCTGAATTGTGTGCGTGGTCCAGGGGGTCGGTAGATCAGGGTGCCTCTGAGGGTGGTGTTCGGGTTGGTGTGGATCTGGAAATGCAGGTGTTCGGCGCTGGTCAGGGTGTAGTCGGTGCTGGTCGTGAGACGGATGGTGTTCCTGTGGATGATGGCGATGCCTCCTCCCATCTGGTTGGCGTTTCGGTCCCTCCGGACGACCTTGTAGCCCTCTGGGATAGCGATGGCGATGTCGGGAGCTGAAGAGGCGTTCATCCAGGTCTCCGTGAGGAAGGCGACGTCAGGGGCTGTGGCGTCTAGAAGGTTCCAGAGTTCGATGGCGTGTCTGTGGACGGAGCGGGTGTTGAGCAGGATGCACTTGAGGTGGGTGCTGCTGGTGTTCGACTTGGTGGGTGCTGGTGCGAGGCTGGTCCGGATGCAGGTGAACTTGCAGGCGTGGCAGCTGAAAGGTCCGTGGGTACGTCGTGGAGTGGCTTGATGGCATTCTGGGAGTCGGCCGGTGTTGAGTGCGGTGAGGGTGGCGGCGGAGTACGTCAGGCGGGTCGGTCGGGATCTTCGTTGGCCAGGGGTCCTGGCGCTGGGCGTGGTCCGGTCGCGGACGGGCGCAGACGGGCTTACCTTTGGCGCGCCTTCGGCGCACAATCGGCGCGCCCGCTGCGCGTGACCGCTGCGCGTGACCGCTGCGCGTTCGCACGGTCGCCATATAAGGCGAAGTGCGCGGGTGGGCGGGGCAGCTGGGAGGCGGGAGCGGGGAGGGAACAGAAAGGAAAAAGGGGCGTGGTCAGCGGTGGTGGCGGGAAGCGGGGAGCGGGGAGGGAAGGCGGAGGGCGGCGAGGTAGGCGGGCAGACAGGCAGGAGAACGCAAAGGGCTGAAACTGACTAGGAAAAAATACAGGCACAAAAGTCAGACAAAAGCTGCTAACACGGGAGGAAAAATGCAGTTCAAACAAGCACAAATGCTAGACAAAACAAGCACAAAAGTCAGACAAAAGCTGCTAACACGGGAGGAAAATGCAGAAACTGACTAGAAAAAAATACAGGCACAAAAGTCAGACAAAAGCTGCTAACACGGGAGGAAAATGCAGTTCAAACAAGCACAAATGCTAGACAAAACAAGCAAAAACAGACGCCAGCGGCGTCAGCCGGCAGCGAGGCAGGCAGCGAGGCAGAGGGCAAGGCGAGGGGGCACACACAGCAGCTGGTGGCCGTGCGGCGCGGGGGTGTCCCACAAGTGGGTCACACTCACCTGCGTCGCACGGTCGCCATATAAGGCCAAGTGCGCGGGTGGGCGGGGCAGCTGGGAGGCGGGAGCGGGGAGGGAACAGAAAGGAAAAAGGGGCGTGGTCAGCGGTGGTGGCGGGAAGCGGGGAGGGAAGGCGGAGGGCGGCGAGGTAGGCGGGCAGACAGGCAGGAGAACGCAAAGGGCTGAAACTGACTAGGAAAAAATACAGGCACAAAAGTCAGACAAAAGCTGCTAACACGGGAGGAAAAATGCAGTTCAAACAAGCACAAATGCTAGACAAAACAAGCACAAAAGTCAGACAAAAGCTGCTAACACGGGAGGAAAATGCAGAAACTGACTAGAAAAAAATACAGGCACAAAAGTCAGACAAAAGCTGCTAACACGGGAGGAAAATGCAGTTCAAACAAGCACAAATGCTAGACAAAACAAGCAAAAACAGACGCCAGCGGCGTCAGCCGGCAGCGAGGCAGGCAGCGAGGCAGAGGGCAAGGCGAGGGGGCACACACAGCAGCTGGTGGCCGTGCGGCGCGGGGGTGTCCCACAAGTGCGTCATTGTCTTTATGTAATATGGTTGTGTGATCTACAGCGCTCCGAGTCCTTAAATTAAGATGAATAGCAATATAAAAGAAATTAAATAAATACATTTGTAACTGCTGTTTACATAATGTTTTGTGTAATAACATATACCGACAGATGTATCTGACATTCTTACAATGCATGCACATCTCCTACATACAGGGATTAAACAAAATCAAAAACCTTCCTCCAAATAAAAGTGTCTCTCTAGAAGCTGTGAAGTGGCACCTTGAGAAACTCGTACTGCCTTCATCCTCAGGGCTCTTACTCATGCCCAGGCCCAGACACTCTCGGCTACTGAGTTTACAATGTGTGCCATACAAGAGTCACAAAATAAGCCTATGGAAACAGAAGCAAATACTTCTAAGAAATACACAATAAGGTAAAGCATTTGAAATGTACAGAGGGCTTGTTTTCTTGGAATGGATTGCCTCAGGGTTTTTATAGTCATTGCTGGGACCTGTTTCTAAGTCAGTTTTAAAACTGGTTCCTTTTAGGCTTAAAGGGGATTCACAGCCTCATGAAATTGCCCAGGTCTGCGGTGGTATGAGAGTGCGAAAGCACTAAAGGAATGGGATCTTGCTCACTGTTTGCTAGTGCTCCGATACGTCACTTATGTTTTCTTCCGTTTCAGGAGGAAGCAGCATCGACTAACTACAGTTAACTTACGCTGCAGTGCGGTATCTTTTAATGTAGGGACTAGTTTGTTGTTTTTTGCCATGTCGCCTGGTTCGCGCCGTGTTTATTATACCAGCGTATGTGCCTTGGTGAGACTTGAATTTTGGCGGCGGGAGCCTCGTAGCAGTGAGATCACGGGCTGCTATTACATTTGGACGATCAATAAAGAGCAAAAATAATGCAGCTTAATCGATACAACAACAATCATTTATATAGCTGATGGAGACCTGAATTAATCCATCAATGAGAAATTATTCTCTTGCAGACCAATTGTCTTAATTCAAAAACACACTCACACTAGGTTGTAGGTTCGGTGTATGTCATTATACATCCAATTTTTATATATATGTGTATTTCTTTATCAAACAAACAACAAAAATTTACTTACAAAACATGAAAATATACGTACAATTAATACACTTCTGTATCGGAAGACAGAATCTTTGGAGCCCTAATATTAGTTGTGCTGCGAAAGACACTTATAAGCACCAAAACTACAATTCACAGCTCACATCAATCAAGATCGCCCTCATGTCAACAGCTCTTAGGGTATTAGTACATTACACCCTATTATACTATTTACTGGTGTTGCAAATTATTCTTTACACATGAATTCAAGTGGTACAGGGCTTCTTTCTATATCAGGTCACCGCGTTTCAGCCCGTTTAGTTTGGGCCTCATCAGGACTGGGGGCCAAAGGAAACCTGAAACACAAGTAAATACACCTTCTCATATTCATTTATATACATAACTATTTACAATTTATACATCTGGGGATCAACCACACCACTTATAGAAAGTCTCCCAAGGGTGATGACTAATTCAGTTTGTTTAAACTGTGGACAACAGTAGAGCTAAAAGGAAAACGGAAAGTGTGCATTTTATTATATCAAA
This sequence comes from Triturus cristatus, assembly GCF_964204655.1. NCBI lineage: Eukaryota > Metazoa > Chordata > Amphibia > Caudata > Salamandridae > Triturus > Triturus cristatus. The sequence goes on from NC_140589.1 coordinate 879,872,864, forward strand.
TAGCCACAGGTAAATACACCCATAAAAGAATACAGAATAATGTAGGCGTGACGCTATTGGAATAAAGTTCCTCAAACACAGTACCCAGTGAATAGCAAAGTAAAATATATAATAGAAAAGACAAAGAAACCAAAGTAATCTCAAGAGCTATAGGATACCGCAATGTGTCAAAACATCTCTACCTAGGATCTAATGGTAAAAACATCTCTCTGCGTTTGTACCTCGTCAGGAGGACTGCTTCTGAGCTAAAGCGGAAATCTCAAAGCTCAGCCAAGTGGATCACAATTGAAGTTAACTCCACATATCTGCGTAGAGACATACACAAAATACCAAAATCACAACTCAATAGCCCGCAAACAATATGGCTTGATAACCTAAAACGGCGTGGTTCCTGCTAACTAGGGGCGCCAAACAATAAATAAATGCATCAAACTCGGGACTTACAAAGTTGACGAAGGATGATTAGAAAAAACGTCAATCTTCGCTCGAGTCAACCGTGGAGTGACTAAACACTTTTCTGCCGGGTAAAAACTCCTGGGAAGTCTGTCTGGGAAATAAAGAGCCTACGTAAGTGACCTACGTGCTATGAACTGAGGCTCAGTCTGTATACAAACTGGCTGCAGAAACGACTTACCTCTAAGTGGACCCTTCCGCTTATGGAATCCCTGTCTCTGTGGAGTCGAGATGCCAAGCAGAAAGCTCATGGCGTAGCTACATAAAAAACCTACGTGGGCGGTAGACTATGAAAACAAGACAAGCCCGGCGGAGCGTGGCGCGCGCGCGCTTGGGGGCATGTGCGTCTGCGCAAGCGCGTCTCAGAAGCGCGTCCACAGACCCCGATCGCTGCGCGTGCCTCGGTCTGCCTCCCTTGGGAGCAAATACGGCAACAATAGTAGTCTCGTTGGCGGCAGCGCTTCGCGCTGCAACGCCAGCGAGACCTAACTAGGCTGAATCACCACTCAATCAATAATGCAATCGCTCTGCCGCTTGCATCGGCGCCTTCCGACTCTTGGGGAAGTCCTGGGCGAACCCCCAGGAGGGCCCTGGGCGTCAACCACATCACCCCGGCTATTGTGCATCTCCCCAACAGGATTCTGGGCTTGGGGCTGGGAAACTGGTAGTCCAACTGCCAAGAGAACTGGAATGTGAGGAGAGAGGAGAGAAAGGAGCAAAAAGAGGGAAGAGGGGGGCAGCAAAAGTGAAATGGGGTAAGGAAGAATTAGAGCGGGAATGGGGAGAGTGGGTGAATGAGTGTAGGAACGTAGACAGAATGAGATCAGAAGTAGATATTACTAAAGTGGGGGGGTGAAAGGCAGTGGAGAGGAAGAGGTCGTGGAAGTAATGAATAGGGAAGTCATACAGAGGGTAAATGGGGTGAAAGTAAAAGAAAGCCAAGAATGAATGAGTAAAGAAAGGAGGATGAATATGAAATAAATGCAAGCAAGAAAGAAAGTGGGAAGCAGGGTTGTGATCTGGGACAGGCAGGGGATAGCAAGGTCTGAGAGAAGTGTGGAGAGAAAAAAATGCTACACGCCATGTGATGTGTAATTGTTAAGCACATGTTCACACTTTGTGGTATCTTGGTGCTTAAAATATAGGTGTTCATTGAAACATACCTCAATGTTCCTTTTTTCATTTTTTAAATAATTCATAAGAATGAAAGAGTCAGCGATCCGACTAAGATGTGAATCTGTGGCCATGGGATAAAAAAAAATACTGAGTTTGAACATTAGTCCCCTGAGCCATTAGATGTCGGGAAAGAGATATACATTGAATACTAATTTCACAGAAGCAAGACAGAAAAAGAGACCACCGAACGCTTGTCACTGGGAGACTGCCATCACAAAACTCCTCCAGCAAGGACTCATGAGGTCACTCACGAGCGCTGAGAATGAGTGCACAGACTGGCACTCTGTAAAACGTGTCCTGCTTTCTGCTGCATGAGCGCTAGTCACAAGCTGACACCACGCAGACTCCACAGCAATGTAAACAAGTGATGCCACACGCAAGCAGCATCGCGATTGGCGCTCTTTACTTTTGAAGCACTGCACTCATGCTTGTGGCGGCATCCACCATGCGGGAGCGAGCAGCGGCCATATGTTTGTAATTAACGTGGAAACGCCGCTGCTCGCTCCCGCCAGGTGGATTCCGCCACAAGCACGAGTGCAGTGCTTCAAAAGTGAAGACCGATGGCTAAAGGACCTCCTAGAGCAGCGCATGCGCACTGCCTAGGCGAGACCTAAAAACTGTGGGTGACCTAATCAGGGGTGTGGTTGTAGCTCTGGAAAGATGGACACATTAGACCTAGCAACATTCTTAAAATGATAAAGTATTTGAAAACAATCTAAATCTTCGGTTGAGAACTGTTAACTAAATAAGCGTCTGTCTCATTACATAAATGCATACTCTTTTTAGGAACTGGTTACAGTAATTCCTGTTTTGTCTGCTCTTTATTTGTTTGGTTCTTTTTTTTTTTTAACACAATCCTTCAGTGAAAGCAGGAGTTTGACATTTTTTTCATCCCTTCTAGATTATTTGAGGACACACATTATCAAAATCCAGGATAAAATTAACATTTCTAACCTTTTGCAAAACTTAGGGTTATCAATAAGTGTACACAATTTGATTTTCCCAATAAAGGGTCTTTGACTACCAAAGTGTGGCTCAAGAAGTTTTGGAGGGAAAAAAATCAAAGCAGAAAGGCTTAATTTAAACACACACTTTGTGTAGTCTGGGAACTTACATTGTACAGTGGTTAGAATTTAAATGAATGTATTTGTCATAGTCATGATAATAAACCATCAGCCTCATTAATACTTTTTCTGCTGAGGAGGACTTTTCCTATACATTATTTGCTTATGCTGCATTAACAAATCTGCACCAGTAATAATAGATTTGTGTAGTATTCATGGAAAACTGCACCTTTTGGTAAATATGTGATTTCTTTTTTTTTTTTTTTTTTTTTTTTTTTGGGATCCTCATCTCACCACTAACAAATGCAACTTGTCTCCTGTGGCCCAATCTTATCCTGGGGGCCCAGGCCGGAGTTCTTGCTATCGCCTGGGGCCAACCTGGCCTGCCTTTTTATACCAAGGCATGGTGTTAATCATGGACCATATATTATTACAACCTCATTGCAGTTCGCCATTCAAAAAAAGGTTCCCAAATAGTGCTATTCCTTCTGTGAGTTAAAAGTGTTTCTAATCGTGCAATTCTCAGTGTAGCTCTCAACCAATTATCATACAGCGGGGGGTTAGGATCCTTCCACATCTTGCAAATTTCTCTGCGAGCAATCAAAATAAAACAAAAGAATAATGCAACATGTGACTCTCCCAATTCATAAATAAGTTCTACTTCCAACCCAAACATGACTCTAACTAGGTTCAAAGAAAGCTTTAATTTAAAGATACCCTCTATAGCCCGTTCCACTCTACTCCAAAAGAGTCCTATTGTCACACATTCATAAAATATATGGATATCATCCGCTTCTACCAACCCACATCTAGGGCAGGAGGGTGGTGGATTTATAAACCTCGCAAGTTTTTTTGGTGTGTAATATAATCTATTTAAAGTGAAAAAATGGGTTTTTTTTAAGAGAAACAGTTCTCACATATTTATATAGTATTTTTAAGGAATAATCATAAAGAGTGGCTGAGTCTACCTCAAGTCTCGTTGAGTTCCATACCCTATTTGATGCGGGAGAGTGCGCTTCCTCCGCTTCCAACATCTTCCTATACCAGAACCCAGCTTCTCTCTTCCTGGGCCCTGGAGAAGAAAGAATGCTCTCAATTTCCCAATTTCCTCCGATATTCTCTTCCTCAGCCTTAAACCAAGAGCACAGTTGGATGTATTTAAACCTAGAAAAGGAGTCCCCGATCCTGGACTTCAGTACCTCCCACGGGAGGACTCCATCCGATGTTATCAGATCCGACCATATATTTATTCCTGCTCCCCTAATAGGGAGGGACAAACTGTCCCTTAAACATAGAGGTAGGCCTGGGGATTCCCAAATTGGGGCAGACTCAGAATAATACTTAATCCCCCATATCTCTTTAACTTTATTCCAGACTCTAAGGGCTGATTTTAATACCTTTAGACGGACTTTTTTATAAAATTTGACCGCTCCAAATTTGTACAGGAACCCGGATTCTCCACCCTCTAAACCTACCATTAAATTCAAAATTCTCCCCCAATTGGAGTCGTCGGGGTATGACAATAAACACCTAAAATGTTTGAGCTGGAAAGATAGAGCATACCAATTTATATCTGGGAGTGCTAGCCCACCTTTTAATAATCTTCTTTTTAACTTTTTCCATGATAACCTAGATTTTTTTTTTGCCCATATAAAGCTACCAATCTTCCCCTGGATTTTTGCAAGAATTTTATCAGTAAATGAAAGGGGAATTGAATTAAACAAATAGGTCAACTTAGGCAAAATAACCATTTTGACCAAATTAACTCTACCATAAATTGTGAGGGGAAGGTTCTGCCATCTAGAAAAGAAAAAAAAAAAAAAAAATTATATTTTTGTGGAGGAGGACATGACGGCCGGAAGCTAACGGCTGTGACGAAGCTCCTCCCCTCGTGTATGGCGGAACACTGAATGCAGAACGCTGACACGACATGCTGCCAGCTCCCTCCGCATCTCTATCTGGCAAGGTTTTTGTCAGAAATTTGACACGCACCGGAACAGGCATGGGGATGAGTAAGCTGTGAGAGAGGGTGTTTTTTTCTTGGAGGCTTGTTAATTCAAATGCCGATTGCTGGATGCTGGATGCCGCTTCTCTCCCGGTAAGGTTATGGATATCGGATTCCGGATGTTGCGCTAGACTCGATAGAGGAGTCGACTGCCCGGGACTGTGTTAGTGCCCTTTTCTTTCGTTTTTTTTTTCCTTTGCCGATCTTGTTGATTTTGAGCGTCCTCTTCCCTGTATCCTACATTAGTCAAGAGTGGTGTAATTAGCGGAACGGATGGTCGTTACCAGGAGTGGCGGTGAGACAGTTCCACCGGCATGGTGCAAGGAATTAGGTGCTGCTAGATTCTGGCGGCATTTTTTCAGGAGAGTATCTTTAAGGCTTGGGGGGATATGCATTGGACGGGAAGGTCGTGAAGGATACCAGGTGCTCAAAACTCCTGGTAAGGTGACTGATTTGAATAGTTCCCTAAGCAACAGTAACTGTACGTACTCAACAGTCCACCTCATCCAGGGTGAACAGGCAATATATATACACTATAGCTACCTGGATCAGGCTCAGGCACAGGCTCAGGTTCAGGCTCTCTGTATGGAGGAGGGGGAACACGGTGAACGTGACACAGCCACAGCTACTGCCTCTACTGCCTCTACTGGTCTACGATCAAGGAATTGCTGGTCTAATCGCAGTTGCAACTCTGGCACCTTTCCCCCTCAGGCCGGGTTGTCTCGCTATACACTGCGAAATCGGGGTGCAAGCGCTGCCACGACAATCTCTCCGCCAGTAATATTTCCGATGGTGAGAGTTAAAAAAGGCAAGATTAATCTCGGTGAAGAGGCCACCCCCCCAGGAAAGGGGAAAACTAAGAAGGTGAGAGCCGGCGTTTCTGGTAGAATATCTGGTCTCCCTAAGGTCACACCATCACTGAAATCATATTATAAAGTGCTATCTATCAGTGGTATAGATCAAGGGAGAGAGATGGCGGCAGTCGGTACGGCAAATAATATCAGCACTGTATCCTCCACAGGAGATGGGGGTACTGCTAGTAAACCCTGTAGAAACAATTCTGCCAGCAGCGCTAAAAATACTACGAGTGCTATAACAGGGATTAGCGGTGCAACTAAGGAGAATCTAACTACTGTCTGTTCACCCTCTTTGGCTCTTATTCAAGGTATCTCTGATTCAACAGACCTTATAAATTTGCTACCTCATCCTACGTCCTCACCTATACAGGATATAGTACATCCAACAATAGTACTATCTAATAGCTTTTCAGCATTGGCCATTCAAGAGGAGGATCAGAACGTGGAGGCTGAGCAGGACTGCCGAGTAAATGGGGAGGTAATGGTGGGTAAAGGGGAGCTAAGCGCGGCTACTGTTATGCCCAAAGCGGGCACGTTTGTATTGTCTCATATAGATAATACCTTAATAGCCGCTGATGTAACACCCGCCCCTGGAACATTGGCAGATTTACTCTTAGGGCTAAAAGAAGACATTGGCAAGCGCTTCACTATCTCGGAGGCAAATCAAAATGCGATTCAGGCCTCATGCAAGATGCTCGCCCAGAAGGTGGAGGAGGTTGCACGGAGGACTGATGCTCTAGAATCGGAGTTGCCAAGAATCAGGGAGGCAGTAGGAGCCACCACAGCGGCCTATGATAAACTCTCTCAGCAGAATCGGGAGATGCGAGATGATATTGAGAGATTAGAAAATTATACAAGAAGGAATAACTTAAAAATTATGAATGTACCGGAGGATATTGAAGGTAGCGATATCAAGACATTCATAATAACCCTTCTCAAAACAACGGTGCTAAATGAATCTCCGGAAACAGATTTGGATCTATCAGCAGATATTCAGCGGGTTCATCGTGACCCTTACAGGAGGAGACCGGGCAAAGACCACCCAAGAAAGATACTGGTTAACTTTTTAACATATGCCGTTAAAGAAAAGATACTAACTTTGGCTTTAAAAACAGGTCATATAAAATCATCTTCTTTCGCTAGTCCATTCTCATTTACGATATGCTCAGATGTATCATCTATAACAGCTGTTAGACAATGGGAGTTGGGTAAGCGAGTGGCAATATTCAATTCATTGGGAGCTCGGGCTCAGCTGAAGTTCCCAGCTTCACTCCGTGTGATGTGGAGTAACCACATGGATATTATACGCCAGGTGGAGGATGCAGATACTCTGATTGATAGCATAAGGGCTGGTAGCGAGGGAAGAAAGTAGTGGAAATCTAGAAATATAGGAAGTAGTTGGAAGCATGTTAAGGCTGTTATTGACATATGGTTGGAAAATATATGCCAGCAAATTACACTACATAATGTATAGTATTTAGTCCAGAGCACATTTATTAGTTAGGAATTAACCTATTTCCTCTTTTTTTTTCTTTTCTCTTTTTCTATTCAGTTATTTCATTCACCCTGCACGAGTGGGGGGGGGGGCCGTCTAAGGGCGTATGCCCAGGAAGATTGAGAGGGTCCTCCAGGGAAGGAAGTGGGGTTTGTAGGTTGATGGTGGGGGGGGGGGGGGGGGGGGAGGGGCGGAGGAGGGTTGGGAGGGGTAAAAAATAAAAGTTTGAATCCTCATCATAACAACCACGTTCTCCAATGGCGGAATTATTTATCAGTTATATGGGGGTATGGACGCTCGGTAAGGAGTCGAGTCAATGACTAGTGGTAAAGCTCTATTTATCTCTTGGAATGTTAACGGGCTACGCTGTCTGCGAAGAAGAAGGTTAGTGTTGAAGTATATAGAGCAGTCTCAAGCTAAAATATTTCTTCTTCAAGAAACCCATCTCAGCTTTAGTGAGGGCAATGAGTTATTCAGCAAACTTGGATGGGTTGAGGCGTTCTGTTGTTCCGGACAGTCAGTAGCAAGTAAGGGGGTAGCAATTTTGATAAAGATTGGAGCAGGTGGTACTATTAGATCGACAATAACAGATCATACGGGAAGATGGATTATAGCTGCAGTAGATCTCAGCGGGGAAATGCATACCATTGTCTCATATTATGGTCCTAACACAGATGAACCTACTTACTTGCTTAAAGTGCAACCCCATTTGGTAGAGGTCAGTTCACCTATCATTATGGGGGGGGATTTTAATATCCTTCTCGATCCAAGACAGGATCGCTCTAATCACTCTAAGTGTGTCACTGCAATTCGGTCCAGGCGTGTTATGGTCAACATGATGAATGAGATTGGGCTTATAGATGTGTGGAAGGTCAAAGGGGGGGCAGCTCCTGGATACACCTATTTTAGTAAAAAACACGGCCACGCATCGAGACTGGACTATATTTTAGTGGACAGGCAATGTTTAGAGACTCTGGAAGACGTGAGAGTTCTACCTATTATTATATCAGATCATGCACCTATTATGTTCTCGATAGCTCTAAATGGAAATCTAAAAATGGCACGCCCTAGATGGACCTTAAAAAGATCTGCATTAGGTAATCAAAACATAGTCACCTCTGTCAGTGCATCTACAGATAACTATTTTACTGACAACGATGGTTCAACTCTCCCAGAATATGTATGGGACGCTTGGAAAGCAAACATAAGGGGTCATCTCCATAGTCTAATATGTTCAGAAAATAAGGAGAAGACGAGGAAGTTTAAAACTTTGGAGAACAAAATAACCTCGCTTGAGAACGCTCTACTGGGAGGACAACAAATAAACTCAACTCAAGTACTTGAAGAGCTAGAACTCCTTAGATTAGAGTATAGAGGCTTATTAGATTCAAGAATCAAGTCACAATGGGATGCTCATGCCATGGACAATTATGAATATGGTGAGAGAGCTGGTGCAGTTCTGGCAAGGAAGATCAGGACGGATAGGGTCCGGAATAATATAGATAGGTTAAGACTCGACGACCAGGGGAATATATCTTGTAAACAGAAAGATATGGAAGATCATTTGCTTTGTATGTTCTCTAAACTGTATGAGGAAGAACCAACACGGGAAGACTCAATACAATGGCTGACGAGCAAGGCCCTCCCTACCTTGACTGACGACGGTAGAACCATTCTTAATAGTCCCTTTACAGAGGAAGAGGTTAGGGATCATATTAAAAAATTAAAAAATAATAAAGCAGCGGGGCCCGATGCTCTCCCGGGCGAAATATACAAAATCTTTGAGGAGAATCTGGCTCCCAGACTGTGTGAATTATTTAACTATATATATAATGCAGAAAGGGAAGGATACCAGCATCGTGGAGGAGATCTATTATCGTGCTCATTTTAAAGCCAGGGAAAGACCCCCTTAGTGCAGATTCATACAGACCAATCTCCCTGCTGAATGCTGACTATAAAATCTTCACTAGTGTTCTAGCAGGGAGGTTGGCCAAGTTAGTTCCACAACTAATTAATGTTGATCAGAAAGGCTTTGTGCCTGGTAGATATATCCATGAGTTGAACTTACAGCTGATTGGCTGTATAGATTTAGCAGTAACACGGTCAGAGCCCCTGGCAGTGGCTGCATATGATGCGGCAAAGGCTTTCGATCGTGTCAACTGGGGATTTTTGTGGGACACACTTGGGATAATGGGGTTTGGTGAGACTTTTGTTCAAACTATGAGAGGGTGCTATGAAGGAGCCTCGGCGGAAATCCTTCTGAACGGTCGATTAACATCTAGCTTCAAGATAGGGAGGGGCACTAGGCAGGGGTGCCCTATTTCTCCTCTCCTTTTTGATATTTATATTGAGCCATTGGCACAGGCACTCAGGATGGATGAGACAATCACACCCTTCAAATATAAGGATTATAGCTGTAAGCTTGCCTTATATGCGGACGATTTGTTGATCTATACAAGAAATCCGGTGGAAGTACTTCCTAGGGTGGAGGCGATAATGGAGGATTTTGGTTACCACTCGGGTTATCAAATAAATAACCTAAAAACAGAAATCATGTGTTGGGGGATTGATGACTGGGTAGGTCCTTGCAGCAGCCAGTTTAGATATTTAGTAATTATCATCACCCCAGACATTAATAATATAGTTCAAGTTAATATTAAGAAATTAAGTAAAAATATGTGATTTCTTAGTATTTTAGTCTTCTGCCAGAATCATTTAACTCATTCATTGCAGTGTGATAATTCAGTTTGCTTAAATTGTTTTAGCATAATGTGAATATCTTCAATTTGTAGTTATTTCATAAACAGTAAACAAGGTTTCACAGGAGCACAAATAGGTGAAAGGGTATTAAGAGTTTTATATTATTTTTTTGCTTCAATAACATTCAACAAAGTCTAAAAAGTGGAGTATATGAGCTTTACTACAAAGCTATTTTTTAAAAAAAGAGGAATCTCCACCTCAAGGGGACACCAAATTGAGGGCCACATAGCTTGAAGCTGTAAACACACTTTGCTTTCTGAAGAATAAAGTAAAGCACATGTACCGCTATACGGCTTATCAGCCTGCCTAGTGACACCATAGATGCTGAGAGAGGAGACATAGGCCACAGCTGTCTTTTTGCAGAATAATAATTTTGTTGTTTCATTAATGAATGTGGGTGAGAGAAAGGCCAAATAAGAAATTCAGACAGGTTCCTTTTCAGTGCTAGGATTAGCTTAGTTTGAAAACCAAAGGGAGGGGGGTTGAGAACAGATATAGAGAAACTCTGAATTGCTGTTATAATGCTGCATTTTTGTTTTACTTTTCTCTCTATTAGCAAATATTATTGCCACAATCTTGTTTATTTTCATAGCTCATAGTTATATAGTACATAGTGTGTGCTAGGACAGGTTTTCGATTTTAATAAAATTGTAAAAGTATTCCTAGTGTGAATTCTTGATTGTGTTTACTGATGGTAAAAGGAGGAATAATAATAATAATAATAATAATAATAATAGTATCATTTATAGAGCGCAACAGCTACCTCAATAGAGGTGTCCCGGCACTAAAGCGGAAATCGGGTAGGGTAACTGGCTAAGCGCTAATCCTGGACTCTCGCTCGGTATCCACCAGACGCATATGTGCTGGCAAGGCGTTCCATTACTTGGCTGTCCTCACTGTGAAGGATCTACATCCCAATCGCGACTTTGCAAAACGGGGTACACAGAGCAGATGCTGGGAGTTTGATCTTAGAGTGCGTTTAAATTGGTATGGGCGCAGCCTATGACTAAGATACCTCGGCCCCTTGTTATGTAGAGCACGATGGGCTATGGTCAAGGACTTAAACTCTATCCTTTTTAGGTCGAGGACTACCGGTCTGCCGAAGGCAGAACCGGAAGTCGGAAGATTTAATGTTTTCTAGAGTGGCTATTTAGCCCGCCTCTCTTTTTGCTTCTCCTCCATTGGCTGGCTTCCTAAACGGAGGCCAGCCATTGGAGGAGAGAGCCGTCCCTCCAAATAGGCTCCGTCTTTTTCAGATTCGGGGGTGTGTTTCTTGCTGTTCTTTCCACTTTTTAGCCACGCCCTTTTAGAACAGCAGGAACACGCCCCCGAATTCGAAAAAATTTCGGAGCTTCCATCCGCCATTTTTTTGCTGTCGTCTGGCCGCGCCAGAGCGAAGCGATTATCGGTGTCAAGGCTCGCGCAGCGTCACATTTAAGTACAGCCAGCTTGTAAAAATAACTAGACCGGTGGGCTTGGCAGGATCGGGTTAGGTACGTATGACTACCAGCGCAGGCGCCTCTCTGCTCCCGAGGGGCTTCTAGGCACATAGAGCCTCTGTGTACCCCAATGCGTAGTTACTGCTGAGAATCCAGCAGCGCTCCTCTGAAGTTCACCAGGGCTGCCTCGGCCTGCCAGGGGTGGAGAGGGCCCGCGTCACACCATTTCACAAGACGCGAGTGAGGAACAGTCTGTGTGACCTGAAGTGGATGAGAACGCTGAGACCCCAACGGATCAGGGGAGTACAGGGCTCTTCAGCTCTGTGTGTGACCCTGGGCACACGGAGAGCTGTGCGTGATTGTGCCTGTGAGTTTGTGGTCTGTGTGTGTGAAAGTGTGAGGTTGTGCGTGCACAGATTCCTGCCGGTGTGTGATGCATACGTGATTGCTTGCACCCATCTCTTTGAGTGGTCGTCCATCTCCCTGCCTGTCGATGTGTGTCTGCTTGTGTGTTGTTTGACTGTGTGTGCTGCTTAAGAGAGAGCGCGATAGTGTGTGCGTGTCCATGTGTGTGTGTGGCACTTGGCCCTTTCTCCAAGACGGCGCTTGACTGTGTGTGACCCTGGGCACACGGAGAGAGAGCCCTGTAGCAAGGAGAACGGGGGTCTGTGCAGCCTTAAGTACTCTGTCCTACATTACCTTTCAAACGACGTGCGTGTTCGTCTGACGTCACTAGCGTTGGGCGCGAGTGTGTGTGCCTGCACTGTGTGTGCTTCTGTGGCCAGCTCTCACCGATATCAAAACGCTGCCAGCACTTCCTCGCACCCCTCAAACCCTGCTGTCGGCAGACACCAATCTTTCACAAAAGGCAGTTTCCAAACGGACACATTATCGTGTGCACTTTTAAAGAATGGAAATAGATGAAGTCACTTTTAACGAAATATGTCGACAAGCATTTCGCATTAACAATGCATTTATTCTATTACAATATAAATGGCAGGTCACAAAACGTGTGCTATCAGACAATTGTGGCCTAATCCTCACTGGCAGGATAAACTTTATTTTTAGCGCTTAGATTCATGCTTCATTGCTTAAGCACTGTAAATAACCGATGATGCTTTTACAGTTTTGTTGGTACTCAATTTCCCAACCTCCGGCCTGGAAGAGAAGTGCTTGCACCTTAACTCCAAACTCCGTGCCTCGTTTGGGTGAGGGCCGCCCTTATTTTCCCATTTAAAGCACTGCCTGTGTGGGTGAGGATTTGTGTATTTTGAGCTGTGCGTGTTTGTGCCTGTGAGTTTGTGGTCTGTGTGTGTGAAAGTGTGAGGTTGTGCGTGCACAGATTCCTGCCGGTGTGAGATGCATACGTGATTGCTTGCACCCATCTCTTTGAGTGGTCGTCCATCTCCCTGCCTGTCCATGTGTGTCTGCTTGTGTGTTGTTTGACTGTGTGTGCTGCTTAAGAGAGAGCGCGATAGTGTGTGCGTGTCCATGTGTGTGTGTGGCACTTGGCCCTTTCTCCAAGACGGTGCTTGAAGTGCACAACCCGCATCATGTCTCCCTTGTCCTGCCCCCCGATGCCCACACCAGCCTCAGTACATTCCATCTCTGCCTCTTCCGAGACATGGGCACAGCTGTCACCAGACTCACTAGAAGGAAGGTCTTGCTGTAATAGAGGCGTGGGTGTCCTCGCTGAGGGTTCACGTCACTGAAAGGGGGCGGAGCAAGTTGGAAGAACCCAAAGCTGGGTGCTTTAGAAATGTGTTGATAGAAAATCCCACCCAGGGAGTCGGAGAGCGAAGATCTGAAGCCTTTGACAGGGCTATGTTTTAAAGTTTGTCATTAGTCAAGATCTATTGGTTTTACGAAAATTCTATGCAAAATATTCTTACTTATGAGCAGTGGTAAAGTATGGGAACTGTGATGCTGCGTGCAATGAGGGCGGGGTCAGTGAGCGTGGCGGCGGGATCCACGGTGTGGTTTTTAGGTCGAGGGACCATCCGGTCTGCCGAAGGCAGAACCGGAAGTCCGGAGATCTTATGTTTCTGAGAGTGGCTCATTAGCCCGCCTCTCTTTTTGGCTCTCCTCCATTGGCTGGCTTCCTAAACGGAGGCCAGCCATTGGAGGAGAGAGTCGTCCCTCCAAATAGGCTCCGTCTTTTTCAGATTCGGGGGCGTGTTCCGTGCGGTTCTTTCCACTTTTTAGCCACGCCCTTTTTCGAACAGCAGGAACACGCACCCGAATCCGAAAAAATTTCGAAGCTTCCATCCGCCATTTTTTTGCTGTCGTCTGGCCGTGAGGATCCATCCGTCCGGCGCCGTGTTGTTGTGCTGGTGGCGGCGCTGCTGGGGCAGGCTCCAGTTCGACAAGCAGGGATCCGCACCGTGCTTTGGACGCCTTTCCCCCTTGTGCCTCCGGAGCTGGCATTTCCCCGGACTCGCAGTGATCCCGCCGGAGAGATGGTGTTGGTTACAGACTCCCACGCTGGCTCCTGCGTGGTGTAAGCTATATCTAATGTTAACTTGTTTTTCATATAGCGTTCCATACTGCTTTATTACCGTTTGAGCGCTGTAAATAATGGAGTGCTATTACCCAATGCATTTGTTCTCCCATTTACCAAACTAAGACGGATGGGTGGTCCTTGATGTGGCTGGAACTTGTGACCCAAAGAAACTCGTGTTTTAGCAGCGAACTTAACCCAGTGTGCCATCCACGTTATGTTGGCAGCGTGTCAGTTTCGAGCGAGTAAATCAATGTAGTTTTAAAAATAACTTACACCGATATCTTCTTTTCCAAGATTGCCCTTAAGTTTAATTGGAGTGCGGACATTTAAACTTTCAGAATCGTTGTGTCATTTATCAGGCTTGTATTTTCGATTCATATTGCTCTAAAACCTAAATCAATGGTATTCAAGAGCTCAGCTATCATACTGACGTATGCCATTCCAGCTCCTCTCTGCTGACCACATTTCTTTTACTTTTTATTATTTTCGTTTATGATACTTCAGATTTAGCGAAAATCCAATCGTAGGCCATTGCTCGACTTTTCTCCTCTCTTGCAAATGGATACCAGCTCTTGCAGGTCTGTACATTTTAGAATTTTTAGGTGTCCTTCTAAATTTGAACAAACCTCTCCACCTGGCTCGAAATGTGCTTACTGTATGTCATCTATTTACTTCTGTGCCAGGCTTTTCGGAGTGTGCAGGGCTGTCCCGCTGCTTGTACTCGCTGTGTTACTTCTTTCTAAAAACTCCTTACTTGTTGCTTTTAATACCAATCCTCTCCACCTGGCTCGAAATGTGAAGCTTAAAGTGTCAGAAACACAAAGTATCCAAGGTTCATGCCTGCTGCCTTAAACTGCTCCAGTGTGAATGTGCAAACTTACCTTGCACAAACACTTCACACGAAAACAAGCAAAAGTTATACTCCCACCGGAGCCAAGTTCAGCAGCGTGTGTGCTCCTCATCACGGGATCAGAACTCTGCAACATCTCACTAACTCACTTTCACTGTCTCTTTCACTACCTCTCTCTATCTCACTACATCACAACACCACTCTGCTTACATCTCACTACCTCACAACATCCCTTTCCCTCACTACATCACTGTTTCACTACCTCACTCTTTCTCACTACATAACTCTCTCTACCTCACTACTCTACTCTATCTTACTACCACACAACTTCTCTCTCTCAAAACATCACTACCTCACTCTCTAGCTCACAACCTCACAACTTCACTCTCTAGCTCACTACCTCACTCTTTCTATCTCACTAACTCACCTTCACTCTCTCTTTCACTACCTCTCTCTATCTCACTACATCACAACATCACTCTATGCTTATATATCACTACCTCACAACATCCCTCTCCCTCACTACCTCACTCTCTCACTACCTCACTCTCTCACTACCTCACTCTCTATCTACCTCACTCTCTCTCACTACCTCACTCTCTATTTAAATACCTCGCTCTCTCTCTATCTCACTACCTCACTCTCTCTCTGCTAATGCAATAGGTATCACATATGCAAAAAAAATGCTAATGCCAATAGAAATGACAATGCCATTTAATTAGGGATACAAAAAAATTAAAAAAAATAATGAGCAATACCAATAGCTCTACCTAAAATATTGCCGAGACCATTGCATTGTAAATGCTTGTTGCAACGGGGAGCCAGTGCAGTTGCCTAATGTGTGGGGAAATATGGTGACGGAACGTTACCCTGCGGATGAATCTTGCCGCATTTTGTACCATCTGAAGTCTGTGGATCAGATATGCAGGTAGCCCAAGGTACGGACTGTGTGAAG